>NC_136063.1:435491681-436139181 GCF_964261635.1 Lissotriton helveticus
CCCTCGTAGCAGGGCCACACTCTTCAGACGTCTCTAGTACTTTAAAGCAGCCCAGATTGAGATATAGCTTAGCCTAGCATAACATGTATCACTTGTTGCCCCTTGTGATATAGACACTACATTTGTAGCTATTTTTCTTTCACGATGCACACGCTCATTAGTTAGAAATAGAGGAGACACCAGTAACACCAGCTTGTGTGGCACGAGCCACGGAAACCAAGGCACCACTCTGTTCGGTACCAATGAGTGCATGAGCCCCAGAAATGGCAACTTGCCTACCACTGAGGGAACGGCAAACGGTTTTATCTTTTTAAACTCCCCTTTGATTCGCGTGGCAGAGGTATATGCGGGTGTTAATCATTGAGCGTTTGTTGATGTTGAACTGTCTTCCGGTTGCTTTGAACCAGATCTGCTTTCAGTCCATTTTCTGCCTGAAGAGGAGGGGGCACACAATCCCAGTTCGGTCACTCGACATGTATCTGGTATGTTTGTTTTGAAGAGTTCCATGAAGCACTGCACGAGGACACGGTATTCAGTGTTTGTTGTCTGGTTGTCCGAAATTTATACAGCAACCAAAAGCCCCTCAAAAGACGGAAATAAATAATTGCAATTCCTAGGCTAGAACCCAGCAGTTTTTTTTTTATAGTTGTCAAATTGAAAACACAATCTGCTCCAGCTGAACGTCCAGTCTTGTGTGCTACTGAGGGCACCCTCAAATAATCCCCTTTCAAACTTGTTGACAGGGAAGTAAATCGGTCCTTTTTCCACAGGGTTCCTTGTAGTGAAACCCCCTTGCAGTTAGAAAAAAAACTTCACCTGATGTGAACGGTGGCGTACTATTCTTTGCAAGTATGCTAGTGTTTCCTTAGGGTTTGTTCCTACTACCTCGTCTGCACCATTCCCTATTGCGCCTGAAAAGTAATGTCACAACGGAACCCTCTTGCTAATGGTCATCTAGAAAGTTAGGGTCTCTTTAAAAATAGAGAATGTAACAAACGTTGCAAAAGTGACCTTTAGACATGGAAACAAATCTTCTCAAGATCGGCAAGTAAAAAAAAAAAGTGGCATGCGATAATGCGTATTTTTGTACTATCCAAGTAAGCACAATATGTTTCGTATTGCATGTATTTTCTTCACATTTCAATAAGTAATGCTGGACAATGGTCTCATTAAATTTCACAGGAGAAGCTTGAAGCGAATGACTAAAATAGTATTTGGACGATTTCACTTCCAGTCCAAGGAATGTTTAAGAGAGTGTGTTTAAGGCACATGCCAAGTAGCTGAATACTATAGTCCAGGTAGTGTTGCATTTGATTGGACAGTGTAGTTTAGCATAGATGGTGACAGTTCGGGAACTGTGTGGAGAAGTGTGGCTTACTGGTTAGAGGCGGCAGATCCGTAAGCAGAGAACGGCCCGGGACCAGAGTTCGATTCCCGACGCGGCAGGGTCGTGGACCAGGGTCAACGGACTCGATAATTCTCGCCTCGGTGACTACTCTAGTCAGAAACCACACTCAGCAACTCTGGGCATCAGCTTGCCTCATCTTCACAACGGCCCCCCCAGACCGCCGGGGATGCTTGGTCGCACCTTACATCAGGGACCATCTCTCAGGGTGAGCCAGGACGGGTTCCCCAGCGGTCGAAGCGTGGAGAAACTCCTCCAGGAGTCGATTCCTAGCGCTATATAAACCCACAATTAAATTAAATTAAACTCGGGCACTAATACCTCAGCAACTTTCTCTTTTCACCACTAGAGGCAGCACTGTCTTTCCAGTAGAAGAGCCATTAATGCATATTCCAGATACAAACCTGCGTGGCTTGACTGATCACCACCACCACTGGTGAACACTGAATTAAGCCTAAAACCTAAAGCAGAAATGTTCTGCTGGCTACAGGATGCGGGTAGCATGTCATTTTGTGGACAACATGGGTATGCTTAGCTCTACAAAAGAGGGAATGGCGCCTGTGCGGTACCACTTGGTCTCACAGTGCCCGGGAATCCACTCTTTCTTTCTTTTATAACCTAAAGATGGAAATCAAAACTGTTCACACCGAAATGTGCAGAAAATTTAAGTCACTAGATCTAGATAAGTGCTATGTTTATCAAATCTGCCAGGTGCTGCTGCCTCAGTTGGGTGTGATGGTGCCTTCGAGCTTGCACAATCCTATTATATGCTTTTCTAAACTTTTCACCATGTAGATGCAAAAACTGCAGGCAGCTATTACAATGTTGTTTTGGCCAGTATTTCAATTTTAAAATTATTTTGGCTATCTGTTGATTTTTTGCAGTTCCTGAAAGCACGTGTTAACAGCAGTATATGATATATATCGATGCAGAGACACTTCACCATTGTTTAATATCTTACTCTGGTTAAACAAATTAAGGTTGTACTCCAAGGTCATTCACTAACATAGCTAAATGTAAAATAAAGCAAGCACAAAATAAAATAAAGCAAGCGCAAACTAGTAGCAGTGATGAGCAGAGCAAATGACCGGGTAGTGGTGAAAAGCTTCTGGCATTTCTGGAAAGTACTTACAAAAAACGAAGCAGGTTGGGCGGAATCATGGAGCAAAGATTTAGCAGGTGGTGGTGAGCATACAGTCCTGTTGGGCAGGAAGAGAAGAAACCCATGGCCTTACATGAGATGCTAAGCTTCAACTGAAAACAGCCAATAGGTCTCACCTTTGGCACCCTATACGTGTTTAGCCATGCAACAGTTGATGTTGTTGCACCAAGGATATTGTGCAGGATAACTAAACACTTATAAGGTCCCAAAGGCAAGACGTATTGGCTATACCAATGCTTGTTATTTCTTGTTTACATTAATTGGTTGGAGGCTTATTTGCTGGGGAAAAATCTTAATTTCCCCAAGATTGGGAAAAGCTTCATTGCATCTCTGTTATACGCGGATGACGCAGTCTTTATTTCTAGGACAGTGAATAGCCTACAAAAATCTTTGGATGCCTTTGTAGAATTTATGGCCACTTTGGACCTTAAAGTAAATAATAAACAAGCATTAGAAATGCAATCGGGCTCGGATTTATTTGAGTTTGAGCTAATGGCATTGTAAATGCCAATGTATTGTTGCTATGTGTTATGGAGTGTGTTCATGTGGTGTGTACTGCCAGTGATCTCCTTGTGAGTGTGAGAATATTGCACCGTTACTGCCTGTGATGTCCTTCTTGTGAGTGTGAGGAGCTTGCACCTCGGCTGCCTGTGGTCTCCTTGTGAGTGCAAGAAGATTGCACTGCTGCTGCCTGTGATGTCGTTCTTGTGAGTGTGAGAAGCTTGCACCACTGCTGCTTGTGATGTCCTTGTGAGTGGGAGAAGCTTGCACCTCAGCTGCCTGTGGTCTCCTTGTGAGTGTAAGAAGCTTGCACAGCTGCTGCCTGTGATGTCCTTCGTGCGAGTGTGAGAAGCTTGCACCGCTGCTGCCTGTGAGTATGAGAAGATTGCATTGAGCATCTCTGTGCTGTGCCTGTTCTTTGTAAGGGACTCTTGCTCTGTTGCTGCTGCTGCCTTGGCACAGTACCTGCTGCGAGTGTGTAAGGGAAGTTTGCACCGCTGCTGCTTGTGATGTCGTTCTTGCGAGTGTGAGAAGCTTGCACCTCTGCTGCCTGTGGTCTCCTTGTGAGTGTAAGAAGCTTGCACTGCTGCTGCCTGTGATGTCCTTCTTGTGAGTGTGAGAAGCTTGCACCGCTGCTGCTTGTGATGTCCTTCTTGTGAGTGTGAGAAGCTTGCACCTCAGCTGCCTGTGGTCTCCTTGTGAGTGTAAGAAGCTTGCACAGCTGCTGCCTGTGATGTACTACTCACTACTCTACTCTACTCACTACTCTGCACTCACTACTCACTACTCTGCACTCACTACTCACTACTCTAGTCACTACTCTGCACTCACTACACTACTCTACTCACTACTCACTACTCTACTCACTAGTCTACTCACTAGTCTACTCACTAGTCTACTCACTACTCACTACTCTGCACTCACTACTTTACTCACTACTCACTACTCTGCACTCACTACTTTACTCACTACTCACTACTCTGCACTCACTACTTTACTCACTACTCACTACTCTGCACTCACTACTTTACTCACTACTCTACTCACCTCACTACTCTACTCACTACTCTGCACTCACTACTCACTACTCTGCACTCACTACTTTACTCACTACTCTACTCACCTCACTACTCTACTCACTACTCTGCACTCACTACTCACTACTCACCTCACTACTCTATTCACTACTCACTACTCTACTCACTACTCACTACTCTACTCACTACTCTACTCACTACTCTACTCACTACTCTACTCACTACTCTGCACTCACTACTCACTACTCTACTCACCTCTCACTACCCTACTCACTACTCTGCACTCACTACTCACTACTCTACTCACTACTCTACTCACTACTCTACTCACTACTCTACTCACTACTCTACTCACTACTCTACTCACTACTCTACTCACTACTCTACTCACTATGAGATGGAACTTTTCTCATTCTCAAAGTACCTTTCATAGGAATACATGTTGAGCTACTCAAAGAGCGGCAGTGAGACTGACAACAAGTACCAATAAAGAACGTAAAAAGACGTGGTGTTTTATGAACGAGAATTTAGTTCAGTTGTTCTAAATCTTAAATGCTGCCTTGAGCAGTTAGTATTAGGAACATTTAATTGTCGGGTCAAAATTGCATTTTAAAATATGCTGCTTAAGTTTTATTAAAAATAAACGTTGTACTTTTTCGTGTATAAATTCCTTATAATGCGACATGGGTAATAGTTATAAATTAGCCAAATATGCATTGTTCAATTACGCTGAGAAAAAAGGCGATAATGACAGTCGGGTGTTATCACTCCAGATTCCCAGGCTGCTCATTTGGAAGAATTCGCGATATTCCATAGACATTTATTTTTTTTTGTATATTTTTACCATCTTAAAGTCGTGCTTGAGGTGAGGAAATCCTTTCTTCAAAATCACGGATCAATCGCACTTGAGGAAATACCAACTAACAACACTGACACTTGAGGGTCTATATCATCACATCAGCTCTTTGATAACTTCTCATAACCGTGTTTACAATCATGTGTCAGTATTATTTACGGTTTATCCAAGCAGACAATTTTGGCACATACGAAGAGAGCTGTTAAAGCAATGAATGGCTGGGCCTTTTCTAATAAACAGGGAAGCTGCACATAGTGCCAGTGATTTTCTCTATTTACATTCCGATAAATAACAGCAGGAACTGTCCAGACCAATATGCAAGTTCACAAGTTTCAAGTGTGTGTTCTTGAGTCAATTGGTAGCCTGACGGAATTTAGACATCATAACTGCCTGTTTTGGTTGTTTGAAATAACATTGCGATGTTGGAGGCGTCATGTCACTTCGTGTTCGTGGGGAGACGGGGGCTCCTTCTCGTACTGCTGGAAGGGGCGTGGGCATGAATGGGGGCGCCGTGGGGATGGGACTGTGCAGGGCCTGTGAAGTCACTGGCCCGAGCTTTCCGGGGCGGTGTGTGCAGGGCGTGCTGACAGCCTGGCCGCGGCCGCCCTTCTTTGCCGCTTCCCGGGGCTGTTTCTCCAAACGGAATAGCTTTGTTTCCTAGATGGATCCGGCTGGCGGCAGATTCTTATAATAACAAATATAGTCATGAAAATGAGATACAAAAAGTGCCGAAATTACAATAAAAGCGGGGTTCCCGTAACGGAAGAGAAGGGAGCCAGGCAGCGCGCTGCCCGGGTCCTGGACTGGTAATTGAGCCCGAGCCGGTGATGTCTAAATCAGGCGGGGAGACGGGGGGTGAGCCAGAGAGCGGCAGAGCAGCTCCCCGGGCCGGCAGGAAGGAGCCGCACACGGCGTCTATGCCTGTGTGCACGTGAGGAGGACGCGCGCCCGACAAACACACTGCTAGATGGTGAACGCGCGCACACCATCTGGAATGCATTACACGGCCACCCTGACAGCTCCTAATTAAGATGAATGCACTTTCGAGCACGTAACCGCACGACATATGCCTAAAATGGCGCCCGAACATTACAACTGCCCAATAGCATCAAGACTACTAAAAATACATCACCGCGAACACCAATGACCATTCAGATAATAAAAAAAATTCAGGAATATGTCTTTCCCGAGGCCTTAACACACTTTTTTTTCTTTCTGTAGTAATAGGATCTCAGGCTCCGCCCGAGCCCTAAAAACGTCATTTATAAAGGTCTGTGGGCCAAAAAGAACAAAAACAAAGTATTTAAGGTACAGGGGAGCGAGACAGCGAAGGTTAACAAGCATTGGAAATGCAATAGGTCTCGCAGCATTAGAGTTAGTGCTTTTAGAATTGTTTATGGGTTTTTTTTGTAAATCTTTAGCTTTTTTGTTTCCTGTAGCCAATGCTAAAGAATTACAAAAAAAAAAAGCCATAAACATAAACAAGAAGACTTTGTTGGTTGCGTGAAAAATCACTTGGCAGGTAGCTCTACTGCCTTATCAATAAGGAGACCTAAATATGGATGGCAGATCTCAATAGGGCGCTGATTGCAGAACACGTGCTGCTACAAGACGACACACAAAAGAACCCCACACGTATTAACTCTCCAGACCAGGGCGAAAAGCACAGTCTTGCTATACCTGCTCACCGAAATAGCTACACCACAGACTAACTCTTCCCATGCACAAAGAACAGTGACTAGAGTCCAGAGCCCACTACCCGACAACATGCTGAATACATCGACGTAATCTGCGACAGAGGCCTGTTTATCAAAATCACGGCACTTAATGATCGTAAGCAGGGTTCGAACTCAAGTTTGCAAAGTTCGCAATGTTTAAGAATGTTACATGACTCTCAACAGGTTCATATATGTGACGTATGTGGCCAATTTAATACTGCTTAAGCTGTAGTGCATAATATGTATATATTGCACTGCCTAACAGGCCACGAGTGTTAAAGGTAAACAAATCAAACACGATTTTAATTAAAAAAAAAAAATAATAATAATTAGGAGTTGTCGTGGTTCTCCAAAACATTCAACCGGTTACACCTTCAAAGCAGATGCATTTTAACTCAGCAGTCTGTGCAATGGTCACTGCCCTATTTCACATACTTGAGGTACTTTAACCTTTTTTTGGGGGGTGCTCTGTAATATACGACATGCAGCGGTACGTAATTGATTTGGGGGACTAATAATTATCATGCGGTATTTTTAATAAGCACCGCATACCGCGCGGTCCCTTCTTCCCCAGGCTTACACCTAACGGGCTCTGTTTGCACTTTTGAGCCAGTCCGAAAGGCAGCCACATTGCACAGGCCCCCACCGAGTGCACCGCAATTGAAATGGTGACCCTTACCAACATCCGCGAAGTACGGTCCTATACACGGCTGTAGGGCCTGCACAAACGACCGGGCATTTAGTCTGAAACACGTGGCTACGACGCCGGGGCATTTAAGCCCTTTATTCACATCACGAGAATCATACCTTCCCATACGTAGGGTAGACTGACCCTCCACGTGGCCACTCGGTTAAGGAATTAAACCCAGAATCCCACAACTACAGGTTATTACATAGTAGTGATTTGAGTACATTACCAATCCAGTCTTGATAAGACGACATATTTGGACAAGGCTGTTGACCCGAGTACACTGAGACTTTCCCTAGCTAACTAGCCTAGCGTGAGTACAAGATCACAAGGTAGTACAGTGAACTCAGTTTTACAACTCCGTTGTTACCCCTTTTTGTCATGTCCAGCCTGAAAATACAGAGGTTAAACCCGATGCACTACTCGCCGGGTGCTGTTGTTGTCCACCACTGACCGGATAGGTGAGTGAGAAGTATCCCAATATACGATGAGAATGCGGTTGTGTATGCTTTTTTTTTTAAAAAGGGGAGGGGGCGGAGCGGGGAGAGGGAACAGACGGAGGGAAGGCCAGATAAGGGGAGGGGGGAGGAGAGTAGGAGGAGGAGAGTAGGGGAGGCACGGCCTAGCGGCCGTGCAATCAAGAAGTGAGGGGGCGGGAGAGTAGGCAAGGCAGGCGGCTGGGGGGAGGAGAAATGCGACGCGACATGGCAGGCAGAGAAAATGGGGAGGGGGCGGATCCGGAGGTGCGTCGTGACACTCGTGAGGGGGAGTGGAGAAGGAGGGGGGAGTAGAGTAGGGGAGGCACGGCCTAACGGCCGTGCAATCAAAAAGTGAGGAGGCGGAGCTGGGGGAGGCTGTGACAGAGAGAGCAGGCAATGCAGGCGGCTGGGGGCTTGTGCACGCGCTTTGAAGCTCATTGCGCATGCGCATTGAGCTTCAATTTCTCGTGCACTGCAAGGAATCGCCTGGCGATTCCTTGCAAGTTGGATAAAGAGTGGATAAGCCCCCATAGTCTCGCAAGCTCGATGCGCATGCGCATCGACAGGCGAGACCTAAAAATGGCTCTTATTTGGGAATTGTTTTAACGTCCAGTTACCCTGGGATTCCCTACTCACTTTAAGAGCTTTACAAATGACGAGAGTGGAGAAGGCCCTTTTTAGAGTCGCTGTTCAACTTGGCCAGAAAACAGTTGAAGAGATGCCGACTCTTTATAGGGCCAAGTGTCTCAATTTCCACTTATGGGTCCGGAGTCTGGATATATGCCAATTGTTTAAAGCTTCAGACAATTGAGAATGATTTTACTAGGAGAATCTCGACGGTCCCAAAAAGTGCCTCTACTCTCTTTTGCCATCTTGAATTGGGTTTAGAGCTAGTAGTGGACCTAGGAGGTCTTGCCCCTTTACTGCTATGGAGCAAGATCTGGAAAACACCTGAACTGGATATTACTAAATGCATAGTAATAGACTGTCTATCTAACAAAAATGCTCAAAATAGCCCCTGGGTTAATTATCTTAAGAAATCGTTTGAGAAACTGGGTTTGAGAGAATGTTTTAACATTCCCATAAATATGCCTTGACAAACTAAAACTATAATACAAAATGCTTAAACAAGTTGGGCGAACTCCCTTCACTGTCGGGCAGTGGAGGAGTTAAAATCAGTGAGTAGTTTACAGGGGTGTGGAATTTTTGAAAAACTGTACTTGTCCAAGGGACAAAGGGATACAATAATCTTCTAGCCCTGTAAAGAAATCCACTAGTCCCACGCACTCTATAAAACCAAAAGCTATACAGACTAGCAAGGACCTATTACTAGTCAACTATAAAACCCAAAGTATACATGACCATCACTGCCTCTTTGCCCTTGCAAACTCTCTTATTATAAAGTATTACCTTCCACACTGTTTTCTTGCTTTCAGCAGTAATCATTTGCCTTTCCACTAACTTGCCATAGGGCCCATACCAATTCCACATCTTCATCATAGGGTTCATAACCCGCTTGTTCTCTTTTCTCACAACAAGGGTTTCACACACTTACTGTTAAATTACACCACTCCCTTACTACAAATATACCTTCACACTATATACATTGGAATGGATATCCCTCTCACTACCCATCCCATGACCTTCTCTCCACTCCCTCATCACAGGCTCTGTACCCCTAGCACATTTCACTACAAGTTCTCCTCCCCACTCATAAGAGGTTTTATTCCATCTCCAGTTTCACCATAGGCTTCATCCCTTCCAAAACCCTCTCTTGTCTACTGTTGCTACCTTGCCTCCACTTATCACAGGCTGCTCAGCCTTCTTTACCCCCTCTGCGATCTCATCTAAGCTCTCTGAGCAACCCTTTTACCTTAACCAGCTCACTTTGCTTCCTGCCTTCCATCAGCCCTGCCAACTGCCTCCACAGAAACAGAGGAAAGAGTCAAAATTGAGAAGCCTGCACAATACAGCTCTGAGAGTGGATATTTCAATAGCATAATACCCAAATCAATGAAGGGAATGTTATGAGACTCACAGATGGCACGGAGGTAGACCTCAAGGGGACCAGGCTGGATTGAGGTGGAGAGAACACACCCAAGCTGTGAATTATTGAAAAAAATCACCAGGCAATATTCAGTGAGCTATAAACTGGCATCAAGCACCTGCATGTAAACTGCAAGACATGGGTTTAGAACCTGGTTTGTTCTCAATCTGTTATTATAAGGCAGCTAAATAGTTTTTTTAAGCATTATTAATAGACCATCCAGGCAGTGTCATATTTTAAACCCCAACTTTCAATTTCTACCAGCCAAACAATCGTGGCATATAATCCCTACCAGTAAAGACTGTTTATGACACTACACACTTGTATGATTAATAGTCAGTGTATAATGTGTGTGAGATGTAAAGCGCTCTGGCACCTTACAGTGGGATAAGTAGCGCTATGAAAGTATTAAATTAAAAAAGTTAGGAATTGCTTTTTATTTTGTAATTCCTATAAATACTCATACGTACTTATACAGCTGAAATTTTTACAGTGCATGCATATGTGTTACATATAGGAGCTACAGAAAATCAAAAACCAGTCTCCAAAGCTTAGCTTTTTTTACTTAAGTGATAACAAGCTGTGTGCCTTTGTTTCCCCCATTACTTTGGCATTTAGGTGTTAGGATCTAGATAGCTTCCACCCAGGATTATACTCGAACCGAAGGAGGGATGATGGCACTTTAAATGTTCTCTTAGTTGTGGGCTCGAGCTGGAAGAGAAGATTACTAAAACCCTGGCAGGGCAGCCTCCGTCATTCAGCCTTCTAAGGTCACTGATTATCATCTGATTAAGAAGTGGTAAAGTCTGTTTTTATAGTGCTTGAAAAGAACACGAGTGAAGTGTGAAGCACTATAATATCAACAACAAGTACTGGCTAGTAGGGGAGAACTTGGAACGACTGAGATATAGCACTAGAATGTGGTGCTAAAAGTTCAGTGAATGTGGTGGGAGGAAGAGACAGGCTGGGCACAAAGTGGGGGAGAGCGCGCAGAGCGGGTCAGACTACTA
Organism: Lissotriton helveticus; assembly: GCF_964261635.1. Classification (NCBI taxonomy): domain Eukaryota; kingdom Metazoa; phylum Chordata; class Amphibia; order Caudata; family Salamandridae; genus Lissotriton; species Lissotriton helveticus. Next base: position 435,502,585 of record NC_136063.1, read on the forward strand.
GAGTTTCGCCCGGGGAGCCTGATCATCCCCATGAGAATCTAGGCTCAGGGTAAGTGAGCCACGTATGGTGAAACACAAATTGTAGCAGCTGATCAGATAGGTTACTTGAACGAGAACAGAAAACAGTGAAGTTAGAAAACTGGGGAAGACAGGGAGAAGGAGGAATGGGCACCTTAGGGGACACAGAGGGTGCATTAACCACCAACAGCGAGCTCCCAGTGAAGAAAGGTCAGTACCACCTCCATTGGGAAACATATGCCTTTAAGACAATGTAGTAAAAGAAGGATTGAGCATTTTGAAACACGCCCAATGTCCCACTCCGTTGCTTGCTGCCTGCCTCTTGGTTGGGATTTTGTTCCCACTAGTTGAGTTTTTTGCGCTTTCGGTAAGTGCCTCCTGGAAGCTCATGCATTTCATGTTTATCAACCTTGACATTGAGCCTACGCAAATGAGACTATCTATTCCCCTGGACAGAAACTGCTTTCCTGTGGAAAATGGCATCACAAATGGCAGCATGCATCTTTCTGCACAGTAAATAGAGGAATGTCCCAGCAGTTCCTTGAATCGGGGACTTCAGAACTCTCTACAAGTGCATCAAATATTTCCTGCATTACTGGTTTTACGGCTCTCTGGTGTTCACACACAGCTGACTTCAGGGGCTTTTAAGCAGTGAGAAATCTGTATATGTTTATCAAACACGTACATCTTATATCCGTAACCCTTTATGTAATTGAGGGCGTCCAGTGGCACCACATCCTCCTTGTTCAGCTTCCTTGCCTTCAACTTCAGCTCGCAGCGCTCCTCTGACTTCTTACTCTTTTCGAGAATTTGAATACACAGCATTCCTGTACACTCTCAAGGAATTGTAACGCACGACATGCACCTTCCCTGACCCCGCTCACGTAGGCATCTACCACTGCAGGGAATCCACCCAGCACCACTATTGGCATATCTTTATTGTTTAACTAAGAGCGCATGTGCAGCAACTTTTAGCACCCGGAAGCATAACTATTATGGGAGCCGGTGTTCTAACACAGACCTCAGGGCCGGCTTTAGCATTGGTGGTGCCCTGTGTGACAATGTTGGCGCCCTCGAGTGACCATCTCCACCACAGATACCTATTCCCTCACTACCACCAGTTAACAGTGCCCCTCAAATCTCCATAACCAGTCTTTCAGATTTATTTCGTTTTATAGCACCACTCATACCAGTGTGAGGTGTCAGAGCACTTTACATCATACACACATTTAACCGAGACAATCACACGTGTAAATCGGTGTATAAGAAACACGTTACATAAGACAGAGGATTACAAGATGTAAGAGTCACATGTCATCCATACTTTACTGATAGGCAGATATAGTCCTTGGTCTGGAAAAGCACAAATTCAGAATTTAAAACATAAAACTAATTGTTAGGGGTTTTCTTCAATAGTAATAATTCATTTCTACCCAAATGAACCTTTTTAGCTAGACCAGGTTAAGGAAAAGCCGGGCAAAAAAAGACATGTAGGTCTAATATAAACCCTGCAGTTTGCATGCAGACCTTTGATGACAGTTAATACCTCATTGTTCTCTATTAGGATTCTAACTTATAAACTGCAAAATAACAAATATCTCTCTGACAATAGCAGTAACCTATTTACCTATTAATATTACATGCACTTTGCAATCTGCATGGCACACGTTTTTAGCAGCAGGCATAGTAACCCCCTGAGCTAACTTACGAGTAGTCAAACTTCCACTAGACAAAACTCCTTCTCTCTCCAGGAAGAACATTAATCACCGGAGTAATCTTGACATTTTTACTGATATCTAAAAATTGCTGGAGGGAAGGAACGAGGCAGCAGGTGTTTTTTAAGCCATACTATATTTGCGGTGGCACTGATCGCACCGCCCTAGAGCCAGCCCTGACAGACCTTACAGATAACAGTGAGCAATAACGGTATTTTTTGGCTTTTTGGCAGGGCAAGCTGGGGAGCTCAGAAAGACATGCCAAAAGTTTATTTTTGCAAATGCACTTGCAGGGTTAAATATGCTGCAGATGCGAAGGGGAGATCATCCCGATGGGGAGATTAAAACAACGGAGGGGAGATTAAAACAACAGCACAAAATTTCTCACAGCTGCAGCCAGGCTTTTAGTTACCGTAATTACCTAAAAAAAGGCGCATTCACTAAGATTGCATATTCCAATCGGATAATAACTGCTTTGTGATCATATTAGAGGCACAAGGGTTAAAGAGAATGTCTACTTGTCCGGAGGACTAAGCAGACAATAAAACTTCTTGTCCGCAACAAGAATCCTCATGTCCAGGGCGTCGGGCGATACAAATTCCCCACCCCTGAGTTTAGATTTAACTATTTCGTTTCATCCTACTTGTTTTTACTCGATTCATCTCAAGAACTCTCATCATACGTTTTATTTGACTAGATTTCACTTTTCTGCGATCCATTTTTTGGTGGCTTATCCAAAGCAATGCACTTGGTCTAAAAACTTATGTCCTTGTCTTCGTGATAACTTTACCATAAAGAGCACCTTACATTTTATCCTTTTTTGTCCGTTGTATAAGTCACTCATAGCTAGATATTTGCTCCAAATTTTAAAAGCTCTACGTCCTTGTGCTCACAAAGAAGGTTATAGGTTTTAACTTCCTTTGGATTCAATGGGTATCTGGTGTGCAGTTTTGAACTTAGTAATAAGCACTGCAACAACTCCCTCTCAATAAATACAAGTCTTTACATAAATAGGCCAGCCCCCTTACCCATATATCTTTCTGATTGCAATTGATCCTTTTATAAAGAGCATTTTGTAGATTTTATTATTTTTTTTTAAACAATTTATGACAGGAATATGTATTCTGCACTTTTATGATTGATATAAAATCTAATAAATCCTATTTGATTGATTGATTGATTTAGCATGGGGAAGAAATAAAGTTAACTGTGCTGGTAGCAGTGAGTGCAGCAGGGACAGCCCTGGCAGCATCATGGCCAAAGATTGCTAGTTAGCTGCCCTCATTTATTTACAACTGTTGAAACCCTTGAACACTTTCTTCAACAATATGAAGACTCGGTATCAGTTACACTATCTGCATCCACATTTAGTTGGCCTACAGGAAACTCATCCCTTGAATTTACACGCCGCTCTCTTGAATGATCTGGGGTACCAGGTCTTGGCCTCAGCTTGTTTTACTTCTTCCCAGAGAGGGATCACCCTGCTGGCTCGGGATAAGACAACCACTGTATAGATGTGGGTGGACAGTGTATCATCGCAACAGTCAAGAGGAGCCAACTGCAAGTTACGCTATGCATACTCTATGGGGTCAACACTGATGACCCTGTGGCCTTTAACAGTCTGCTCTCAGAGTTACATCAATGGCTGGAACTATTAATAATCTGTGGTGATTTTAATGTTACTCTCAACCCACCGATGGACTCCTCCTATCATGGCTTGGAGCCAAACTTCCCTCGGGCGACTACGTGTAGTTCACAGAAACTGTCCAGGGCTGCTTTATTGCAACTGACGGAATCCTATGCTCTGATTGATGTCTGGCGACACGCTCAGACGAGAGAACATGGGTTTACATACTTTTCTGCCTCTCATAAATCCTTTTCTCAGATACATACATTCTTTGCTAGCCAAGCTCTTATGTCCCATCTTAGTATCTCCCTGAACCCTAGAGTTATATCGGACCACAATCAATTTTTTGTTTATTCATTCAGGTGAGGGTTCAGTATTAAATATAAAATCACGTCCCTGGACGTTCGATCAGAAACTTCTCTTAGAGGATGCTTTTATTTATTCTTTGCTTAAGGAGGCAAGGCTTTTTTTGAAGTGCAATTTAGGTTAAATATTTATTCTCATGGTTTGGGATGTTTTAAAGCTATATTTGGGGGCCACACCATCAATTGTTATCCCTTCCACCGGAAACAGGCTAATACTCTGCTTAGTCTTACTCATCTAGACTCCCTTATGGCCAGCAACGCAATTGCACAAGATTGGAGATCCTTTGCGTTCTTGGTGGATCAATTTGCAATAGTCCAAGCTTCTCTTTAGGAATGCATGCTTGATAATATTATCAAAATGAACAGGCCCAACAACTAATTTTTTACCAAAATAGCAAGGAAATGGAGAGAGTACTGTCTTTTCGGGTCCGCGACAGAACAAATAAACCCGATATCTCTGGAATTGAGATGTTTCAAGGGGATATAGTGACCAACCCTGCCCTTGTTCAAGAGGAGTTTCGTAGCTTTTATCAGAAACTGTACAACAAGCAATTTGTCCTCTCAATGGACCAACTGTTCAGTTGTTTCTGGTCTACCATCACTGGGAACTGTCTACTGTACAGAAGCATACACTAGGAGGTCCAATAATCGGCTTCTGGAGTAGAAGTCATTATCGACCAGCTGTCACGAGGAGACTTGTGGCCTCGTGCAACTTCCACTGGTCTTTTATGTTAGATTGTTGCATCTCGTAGTTTCGGTCCTCCGCAACTTATTCAACTCTTTCGAGTTACTTGGGCAGGTTCCCGGATCATGGACTAAGACTAACATAGTTAGCTTCCCTAAGAAACGGAAAGATCCTTTTCTCTGTGGTTCATTTCGGCCTAGATCGCCGATCAATGCGGACTCCAGCATGCTCATGCTGACGGATCCGGAAGACATGCTAGCAGACGAATACCTTTACTAATAAGATTTTGCTTACACGAAGCACAGGGAAAGAATCTGATTTTATAACTTTCATCCTGACATTAGCCCATAAAATGCCCCAAGGAAGCCCCAGGCCAGATAGCCATTGTAAGGGGGCGAAACACAAGTGGAGCCGACATCTCGGAGTCCAAGTTATCCGCGAAGAAATGAGATGCACAAATATTTTCTCATATACAGCTCTGAACGTTTCCAGGGTTAAAAATCATCAGTTTAAATTTAGCCACAAATTTTTAGCATACTCATTATCATTTATCTATTATGTATTTGAGGCAGGATTCCAACTGCTTCCGATTTTCTGACGATCGGACAGACTAAGCCCATATTTTCGCAACCTGTCGTGCCATTTCTCATTATTAGAAAACAGTTTTAGGCAAGCTGAATATGCTTTGTCTGATTACCTTGAGCTAGGATCCTAAATTAAACGCACTGGGCCATTCACCTCTTTTACTCGTCCATTTAAGTGGTTTCTATTTCTGTGCTATCACTGTAGCTCGACGATTCTGGCCCGACATTGGCTTCTGACCCAGGCTCCCAATGCTATACTTTGGTGGCATGAATTTATCAATATGGGCCTCTTGGAGTGCCTGAATATCGATAATGACATGTGGCGTGCTCAAATCAGGCAGGTATGGGTGTCGTTCAGGGGTTGTCTTGTGCGACTGCAGTATGGTCAGGACCACCCATCTCCACATTGTCTATTTTTCTCGCTTTCTTTTTTGCTCTTGGTTGTATTTTGTAACCAAATACATCTTCCCTATGATGATTATATTTTTTTACTTTCACACTGCCAACTGATCGAAGTGTATTGCATTGTGCAATATTGTGTCTCACTTATGGCCTCAATAAAAAAAATATATCAGGTACTGCAAACGTTGGAGACTGCAACTGGCATAGCCAGATGACACTGTGAGCTTGAGGTGAGCGAGCCAACAAATTATCAGGAAGAGCAGAGTCTGGCTCAGCTCTTGGAGTCCATGCACGAGACAAGCCTTGATAGTCTTTGCCATGCTAATCATGCAACATCACGTAAAATATGAGAATGTCGCTTCAAAATTCACAAAGGGCATTTCTTTAACACATGGACGTTTTGATATTAATAAGTCTCATTACAAAACTATACTGAGAAGTACTTGTTAAAAGCGATAGTTTTTAAACATGAACTTATAATCATTCCTGCCACCACCATGGTGACAGTGCCATTAGTGATCTAAGAAGAAAGGCAGTAGTCATGTGAACCTTGTATGTGGCCCAGATTACTATAGTCAGAGCAGCATTATCATCTATAAGATCAAACATAATAGGTTTTGTACAGCTGATAATCTAAACTCCCGCATTTGCAGGTGCTTTCATACATGATAGTGAAGAAAAATATTTGCCTATGATCACACAATTTGGTTAAGCGAGGAAGTAGTTATTAATTCACGTTTCTCCTTTTACTTAGTATGAATCAGCCACTAAATGAGAATCTATTTGTCTCACCTTTTTACCTCAAATTTGAATGCTTTGCTTTTCCTTCTTTATGCATGAGGGGAGAGCATGGTTGGAAGGCAGAAACCACAAGAAAGCTTGGGTTCATTATGGGCTTAAGGTTCCAAAGAGACCTCGAGCTGAGCCAGAGCCAGGCTTCAGGCTCAAGACTAGCTCAGGCTTTCAGTAGCTCACCCACCTCTACTGTGAGGCAGGTACTACTGTAAGTCTTGTGGACAGGATTGCATGGACAACTGCAGGGGTACATGGGCACACATGTGCCTGAGGCTGTAAAAGTATATACATGAGCATTGCTGATGGCATATACAGCACAAATGAACATTGTGGAAAACATTAATGATGTGCAGGGCATATCCTCAAATGATGTGAGGAATCAGATTAAGTATATACACAAGACATGGCTGAAGATCTCCACAGCTTAGAGGACAGTGAGCAGAATGCTATGCACAAGACGTGCAGTGCACATACAAAAAATAACGGCATCTCCATTTTTGAGAACCATGGCATTGCAAGATTCTCAACTTCAATGAGTTTACTAAAATACAGAATTGAGGATACCATTGGTGTACAAGAAAATTATTCCCAATTTCAGTGCCTTAATGGTAACATAACCAACTAGATGAGACAATGCAGACCCTTTGACTAACAACTGAAAGGAGTCACCAACGAGACAGGTCAAGCAAGAATGGGAAATACAAAAATATAAAAACTCAGGTGGATAAATAGCCCATACAATGATTCTACTTAGTTGTGTGATTCCTTAGTCACATTCGAGCTGCAGGTTTCAACGTAGGTTATCTTTGCTGGTTTAAATTCAGAGTTCACACCACGATGTCGACCATGTTCAAATTGGTAACAAGCGCCTCAATAATGTGAGAAAGTTCAGCATATCTGCATTTGAGTGCCTACGAACTTTCGTAAATCTGACTTAAAACGTATTTTCTCCAGTAAACCAAGAAGGGAAGACATTTGTCCCTCAAGGTGCATCTGTCTTAATAGCTCCCAGGAACAGGGAAAGTACCCACCAACTCAAAAATAGCAACTGTGTGGCCATTATTAAAGACACACTGATTGGACGCTTCAGATCCAGCAAACTCTCACTCATTTTCCCTAGTGCCTTATCCAAGTCGCACAAGCATAGTTACCCTGCAAGTCCATTCATTTCTTGAAGCACAGTCATCGCTGGACTCTTGCCAGGAAGTTTTTCAGCAAGCCTTAAGGACAGAAGTGGTCACCTTGCTTTTGAACGAGCTGGCTTTGGTGACGACGGTTTCAGTGTCAGAGCGCAGATTCGGATTCTTTTAGACCAGTCAGTTGACCTGTTCAGCGCCATCACGTGATAATAGTAACTACACTGGGAATCAAGGAAAAGAACATGTATGCATATCATTGAGACCGAGGTATGGTCATTGGGACTCAGACCAAAGCAGAGATCTATATCTTGCAGATCCAAAACGCCCAAAAAATTAGAAGAGGGTACTCCCATACTTTCATCAAAGAATTCTCTAACATAAGCAAGGAAGTTCAACAGCAAAACACTAAGAAAAGAGGGAGGTGCAGTACAAACGTTTCCCTCCGGTACAAACAAGACAAAATCTCCTGGTTGCTTGAACGTACAAACTGTTTGTACCATGTATTTACAATTTGAATTACATGTACGAGCATGTTTTCAAATCTTACACATTTTTATGATGTGTATGGCCCACTCTTATCCTAATGCAAGACACGTTTGTCTGTAAAATACACCACTCACTGCTTTTAAATTTCACAACCAAGTGCGTCATCAGGTTAGCTTCCATCATCACCGAAGCTTGCATCCAGGGGTCACCGTCATTAATAGAACATATGCACTGAAACACTATCTGCTACCAGTGACATTCGTAGCAGCACTAACACCAGTGGAAACAGAGTAACACCATCTCATTACTGTTTCATAGAAGGTAAAATATACTCTGTCTTGAATTTAGGGCGCCTGAAACCTTGAGTTCGGAAGTCTGCAAACTAACACACTTAACTCGATTGCAAAAAACAACAGTCAAGAGAATTAAACGAGCCAAAAAGGAGGTGAGCTCTAAGTGAAGGTGAAAGGAACATGCAGATTTACAGAATGGCTTGAGATGCAAAACCAATCAATATAAACATTTGTGAACAAGCTTCCTTTGTGAACTAGTATAATTAAAGCCTATCACATATGGCAACAAAACACATCTAGTTGCCTAAAGGGCATTATGTTGGGACTATTGAGAAGTCTGTAAAAATAGCACTGGAAAGTGATGATCTCTTTAAAAGCGCATCCTTTCCACTGGCAGCACAAGAAGGTTTCTCTCCAAAGGCACCCAATGAGGATCTCAAAGAGCGCCATTCAACTACAGCAGAATAACTTATCACTTAATAAAGGCTGAAAAGCCCAATGTGGTAAAAGTCTTGTGTTAAGTTGGTCTCATGATCCACAATCTTGGGCCACCAATGTTGCAAATGTGATGCTTTTCCCCAATAACCAGGTACAGAAGTTAAAAGCAGAAAATATAGTTCCATTCTCTTGCGGATTTTAAGGTTATGGAGAGGTAAGCAGGCCTGTGGTGACTTGGTATGGTTGCATATAAACAAAGTAGCAGAAAATGTTCAATTGAAAGTTGCCAGTGTGTTGTATTCCTAAGTCTAGGTCTCATAACCTGGAATGTGAATGGGCTAGGCAATGAACTAAAGCGAGAACATATAAAGGAAATAGTAAATAATGTGGACATTGCCTGCCTGCAAGAGACCTGGACATGCGACTAAACCCCAATCTTTGAGGGATATTTACAGCTAAGTCGTCCGGCCACGAAAAAAAGCTTTGGCCGACCTTCAGGGGGTCTGATGATATTGGTATCAACAAAAGTTCTGAAAGAAGTTACACCTATAAAAACAAAATGTAAATGGGTCCAAGCATGCAGAATTGAATTATTGGCAGTGGAAATGAAGCACAAAATGTTGTCTGTGTTAAATGTATACATGCAGTGGGATAACAGAGCAGAGTATGAAAATGAGTTGAGGCTTTTCAAGGAGGATGTTGATAACATACTAGAAAAATATGCATTGGATATACTGATAATAATGGGGGATTTTAACCATAAATTAGATCCTAAGAAGGCTGACCTCTGGAATAGAGAACTGTTAGAGGTGTATGGAATAAACCCTGCTATCTTTCCAGTCGTAGAGATATCAAAACAGGAAACCGAACTAGTACACGTTCTGGGAGGTAGGGGATTCCAATGCGCGAATGGCAGACTGAAGACAGATTGCCCAGCAGGGAAGACCTTTAAATTAGGCTCACAGAACTGCCCAATAGACTATATGTTTTTACAAGCCTGGAATTTCCCCCTAGTGCAAGAATTTAGGATAGAACAAAAAGAGGTCAGCGATCATAATCTATTACACCTAATATTATCTGGGGGAAGTAAACCGATTAGAGACCAAGTGATCTACCAGGAGGTTGAGTATCCCAAACGGGTGTCGACACGTTTGACGGAGGAATATCAGGAAAAACTAAAGGCCATGCAATTTAAGATCGAGTCTGGAAACTTAGAGAACAAAAACTTGGAATGGTTCATAGAAAAGTTGGAAGAAGTGGTCCAGTGCCTAAGAATAGAACTAAAAAGGAACAAAAATTCTAGTGTAAAATCGCCCAGCCGAGTAAAATGGCTCTCTGCTGAGTGCCAATCTAAAAAAAGGGAGATACGGGCAGCACAAAGAAGACAAAAAAAAGAGCTTCACACATGAGACAGGTACATATAAACAACTTGAAAAGAGATTCTAAAAAAAATGACAGACAATGCGAAAAGGATATTAAAGATAAATGTTGGTTGAACCTGTTAGAAGCAATTGAAGAGAAAAACCTTAGACACTTTTGGAAATCGGTAAAGGCTGCAATTGGCCCAATAGATGGTGAATTAAAATGTGTAGTCAGCGAGGCTGCATGGGAGGAGTATATAAGAAAACTGTACGGGCTAAGAGCTCCCAGAGATCTCGAAGATAATGAAAAGTGGCAAGAAATTTCTGAAGATCTCAAAGCTATGTTTAAAGAAAAACAGGTAGAGCTTACAATAAGAGAACTGAAGCTAACCCGTGCGGCAGGACCCGACAACCTCCCTGAAATAATATTAAAATCGGAAGTAAATTGGTGGGCAAGATTTTTTACACAGATGTTTCATGTAATTCTAACTGAAGGCATAATGCCACCCAACTGGAAGGGCACAATAATTAGGCCAATCCACAAAAAAGGGAATATGGAGGAACCACAGAATTACCGATTAATCAACCTCCTAGATATAGGAGAGAAAGTTCTCAAAAATTGTATTGAAACAACTAAATGCATGGGTAAAGGAGTTCCACATTGTACCCATAGAACAGGGAGGATTCAGAGAAGGGCACTCCACGATTGATCATGGTTTTGCACTATGGGCCATGGCGAAGAAGTCGACGGAACAAAATGGCAAGTTATGCTGTTGCTTCGTCGACTTCCGAGCCGCATTCGACTCAGTCGATCGGGACTGTTTATGGGAATCTCTGATGAAGGCAAATATCCCTAAAGACCTCTTGACCATAATAAAGGAATTGCATAGAGGAAATTGGGCGCAAGTCATTAAGGATACCGAGGGATCTTTGACGAAAAAAATACCAATAGATAATGGTCTAAGACAGGGTTGTGTTCTGGCCCCGCAGTTATTTTCCATTTTTCTGTCAGACCTCCCGGCCTACCTAGAGGTAGAGGGTAGTGCAAGTCCGAGAATGGATGGTAACAAGGTGCCCTGTTTACTCTATGCAGACAACTTAGTAATAGTGGACCAGACCGAAAGAGGCCTCCAAAGAAAGCTTAATGCTTTCAATGCATACTGTGCAAGAAAATTCCTAACAGTTAACTTAGACAAAACAAAAATTCTATGTTTTGGGAAAAAGATAAATAGGTTTAACTGGTATCTAGGGGATCTTAAACTTGAGACGGTAAATGAATACAGATACCTGGGAATATGGTTTGACAGGACATTGAACTGGTGTACCCATTTGGATTCACAAAAAGCTAAAACACATGCTTCAATTTGTGGACTAAAAATGTTCAATAGGGACTACGGAGAAATGTCACATCGACCAATGTTAAGAGCTTTTGAGGCAATGATCCACCCCCCCACCCCCCCAAGTCCTAAATGGAGCAGAGATCCTTTATTTGAGCGGTAAGGGATCTTGGGACTTGGTGGAGGGGAAATGTCTAAAAGCCTTCTATCTCTCCCACAATCGTCTATGGTTCAAGCCATAAGAACTGAAATAGGTACAAAATCATGGGATATACAAAATCAAATGGCACTAATTAGACTTTGGAATCGATTTGAAGATTTAGAAGGACAAAAAGTTGCCCAATGGTGTAGGAGAGAAATTCAAAAGAGTGACCTAAAATGGCCAAAAGCGTGTAGAGAAAGACTGCTGCAAATCTGTAAAAGGTTAAAGGTGGAGGTGTCCCAGGAAACGCTCCAAGTAACATGGACTAAGAGAGAGTTGAAAGTAAAAGGGAAGGAAATAGGCAGAAGCATTGACATGGGATACTTAGCGAAGAAGAAATCAGTAACATACACGCTGAAAGCCTGGTCCAAGGAAAACTGGTTTCCTTACCTAGACATTCTTCCCAACCGTAGCTACAGGCAGGAGATACTAAGGCTGCGGACAGGGATCCACCCATGGCTAATGAATAAAAACTGGAAAACAAAAATGCTAGATCAGGCAGGGTGTTGCAGGTGTAGCTTAGGTTGCAAAGGAGACCTGGTATATATCCTACTTGATTGTCTGTCATTCTTAGAACAGCGGAAAATGTGGCTGCGTCCGGTTTTTATAAAATACGATGTAAGGACAAGGGCGCAGGCAACAAATTTACTATCAGAAATCCCAACTATTGACATTGCAATTGCCTTGGGGAAATATATAAAGGCGATGTTAAGTGCACTAAGAGGCCAAGAATAATCTGTAGTACTGCATGAACTCGAACATGAAGGAAATGATACAAGAACTAAGGAAAGAAATGAGTTTTAAATGTAAGAATAAGCTTTTATCGTAAGATGTATTTTTTAAAAACACGGCTTCAAAGAAGGTGTAACACTTATTCATGCTTTTGACGTGCCTCTGGTGGCATTAGAATTAGTTCATAAAAGAATTCCCTTTTATTAAAGGGCCATTCCTGCGCACTTCCACAAAATATGTTCAGGCTGAGTATCTGAGAGGGCTTGCAGCTAAACTCGTCCTCTTCTTTCCCATGGTAGTACACGGAATATAATTTCAGTTTTCAGCATGGCAAGCAGAGTTAAAGGGCAATCTCTACTCACGAAGTAAACATGCATTGCAAAGCCAATAGGTCTCACATTTGGGGCCTACTGGCTATGCCAATAGGTTTCAGTCATGCTGCACAGTGCCCCTTAGGCTATGCAGCATGACTAAGGTGTAAAAATAAAAACAACACAACCTTTACGCTCAGACAGCCGTATAATTTGGCACCAAGCATGTATAAACCTATATAATGACGAGGGTGCTTATTTTCTTTTACATTCACTGATCCGACCAGGAGGCACATGCGAAAGACAGTTAGAAAACGCTTTCTCTCTCGTAGAGTGCGTAACTAACAAGCATTTACAATGCAATAGGTTTCGCATTTGTGAGAATTTGAGCCATTGGCATTGTAAATGACAATGCCTTTTATTTACGTATTTGTTTTGAAAACATAAATAAAAGGCATAGTCATTTACAATGTCAATGGCTTAAACTCGCATAAATGGGAGACCTATTAGATTGCAAACACTTGTTTAACTTATGGAAACTGACCAGACATTAAAACGGAAATCTTGCAACATTTTAGTTAAGGAAGACTTCACATTTTCTTTCAAAAGTTCCACTTCTCTGGAGAGGCAGTTTGATTTGCTTTTCATGAAATAAGGTGCCGACACACCTGAAAAAAATTATTTTTAAAAAGGAAAGCGGAGGATTGGAACTTTTAATTTCAAAACCAATCTCCAAGGGCTCCTGCCGACTGGGGAAATGCCCATGGATTAAAAAGGTCAGAGTCGCCATGCTACCACAACAGTGCCCTGCATAGTTAAATGCTTTTAAAGTAAATAAATGTGTTCATGTTAATTCATTTACTGTGAAGCCTCACCCTAAACATCGCTTAAGAGGCTAAATCCTTCCTCACGGCTAAATTCCTTGACGAACCCGTGCCACTACCACCGAGAGACTTATCACCTTCGTGATACCCTGTTCTATTGTATGATGATGTATGTATGATCCTTGATCACTGTGTTAACGTAAAGCACCCCTGCACTTTCTTCCCTAACGTATAATTATTTATTCTGTAAAATGCTCCTTGTACCTTTTCACCCCCTCCTTTCTTGTACATACCCCTTTGACTCCCTGCCTACCATAGGACCCTCATCGCTATTTACCCCCCTGACTTATTGCTATTCTCTCTGTATTACTCCTTCAACCTGTAAAGCGCTCTGATACCCTCACGGGTCAAGATCGAAGTTTGCGCTCTATAAAACTTTAAATAAATAAATAAGTAAATAAATAAATCGCAAACATTAGAAGTCAGTGGGCTCTGCAAGATGAAAGGAATGGATGTCTGTTTACAAAACCGCAGCCCATGTTACAAGGACACAAAGCAAACAGAAACACAAACCAATTTATTGAAGGAGGTTATCTCAGACCCTACAGGGACATTGTGCAAACCCCTCCCCCGCCCATCACTTGTGTCCTTTGTAAAGAGACCAGAGCTGGAAATCTTAAGGAAGATGTCGGCTACAACTCTAGCACCGGCAGATTCACCGTGGGTCGTGGCAAAACACGGTCGAACCAAACTTGCTCTTAAACAACACTGGGCAGAAGAAGCTTCCATGGATATGGGCGGGTTTGCTAGGTGACATAAACACCTCTCACGTGTCACAAGCCCAAGTGTGAGTAACTCATGTAGTCAATGCACCAATCTACAAACACAGAGTACAGCGGTTCGAGTCTGCCTGCACGGCGTGCCCAACAGCTGGCGGGACTCTTAGGCAGCGGCTGCCCGGAAGAGGAGAGGGAAGCAGTGAATACAAAATCACCAAAGAGTATAGCATGGCGAGCCCAGCAGCTGCCCGGGAATGGAGCGGCGACGATCCAGCACCTATCGAAATTAGTTGTAGCACTCACTCAATAACATAAGCACATCCTGTGATCACTGCTACCGTGCAGATTAAAATGAAAACGCAAAATACAAGTGTGTGCTTTCTGCCTCCTCCTCGACTGTGACCTGCTCTGTTTCGTGAAGAGCAGGGTTTAACATTTATTTCAGCAGCGGTGTATCAGGCGCAGGTATTCAGCACCAGTCTTTCAAGTCGTAACGTGAGCATTTTATTAATTATACTGTTTTGTCATTTCAAAAGTCATACTTGCTCGCGCCCTTACCGTTATGTAGGCATTTTTTAAAGTCAGTGCGAGGCATCTTCACGCATCACGCTTCAAGTCTTTCATTTCATGCGAAACCGAAACCACGGGGTGTAGCGCAGTAGACGCCGTCGCCGTGCACGTTGGCGGTCCCTGCGCATGATGAGAAGACACGCCGGAAGACACGCCGAACTGAGGTATGGGATGTGTGTGTGTGTGTGTGTGAGCGCCGGAGGGTTCTGTATGTATGTGTGTGTGCATGCGGGGGGCTCTCTATGTGTGTGTGCGTGTGTGTATGCGCGGCGGCGTTTCTCTATGTGTGTGTGCGTGCGTGTGTATGCGCGGGGCAGGGGGGTTGGGGGGGATCTCTATGTGTGTGTGTGACTGTGTGTATGCACAGCGGTGGGGGGGGGTCTGTATGTGTGTGTGTGAGTGCGTGTGAGTGCGTGTGTGTGCCTGCTTCCAAGGAGCCATGGGAGACAGGAAGCGCGCGCAACCTGATCCCAGTTCGGAAGGTTGCGCGTGCACATCACTTGTCTCCTGTCTCCCTTGACTCCTTGAAAGCAGAAACCATCACAACACGTTGGCTGTCCCTGTGCATGATGAGAAGACACGCCGGAAGACACGCCGAGCTGAGGTAGGGGATGTGTGTGTGTGTGCGAGCGCCGGAGGGCTCTGTATGTATGTGTGTGTGCATGCGGGCGGGGGGGGTTCTCTATGTGTGCATGCGTGTATGCGCGGCGGCGGGGGGGGTTGTGGGGATCTCTGTGTGTGTGTGTGTGACTGTGTATGCGCGGCGGTGGGGGGGGTCTTTATGTGTGTGTGTGAGTGCGTGTGTGCCTGCTTCCAAGGAGCCATGGGAGACAGGAAGCGCGCGCGACCTGATCCCAGTTCGGAAGGTTGCGCGTGTACATCACTTGTCTCCTGTCTCCCTTGACTCCTTGAAAGCAGAAACGATCACAATAGGTTTCGCTGTGACGATCGCTTTGCGATCGATTCGCAGGGCGAAACCTAAAAAGGAAACAAGCATTTGCAATGCAATAGGTCTCGCATTTGCGAGAGTTTGAGCTATTGGCATTGACAAGGCCTTTTATTTATTTACAGCTTTTGAAAAGCCGCACGCGGTGTGTAAACACGCACTTTGTACTTATAGTCCTTGCTTACGAGAAGCAAGGCTCACAGTTACTGCACCTCTTTTGCTGCCAGCCTTGCTTCCCATATGCAAGGACTACAAGTACAGAAGAGCAGGTTTCCAAAACACCAAAATAAAAGGCATTGTCATTGACAATGCCAATAGCTCAAACTCTCGCAAATACGAGACCGATTGAAAATGCTTGTTTTTTGTGTTTCCAACACTTTGCACTTTGGCTGGATCTTGCGCAGGGTAAATTGCTTTGGTTTCGCTGATTTAGAGCAAGAATCCTGTATATTAAACAAACAGGGACTGACGTCACATTCAAAACATCTCAAGAGTCCAGAGAAGAGCGCCTCAGTGAAGTTCGCTTTGCATTCTGGTAATTGTAGTACTGCATTTAATGTTGCACAGTCCTAAAATGAGAAGGAAAGAGTAAACTAAATATACTATCGCACTTTACAAGGGACAACTTGTGATCTCTGCACATGATGATTTAATTATACATCGGAACCCAATATGTTGATGTATTTTGTCTATTTCCATTGTTCAAATTCGAATGAACTTCCATATTTTGCCTATTGATTTTTCCCTAACTAGCTGCAAAAGGGCCATGCAATGCAAATACTGTGAAAATTAAATTGACGCCGAGAGGGGCCATGCTGGCTGGCTCGAGGCGCTGCTTTGTATTGCCATAGTATAAATCACGGGAACCAATCCACTCCTGCTATTAACGCTTCGCCATGTTGCCGAAAATAAAAGAGGATAAAAGTCACAAGCAGCAGAGAGATTACTCTGCAGATGAGCAGCCTCGAGGGCTGGGCTGTGCTCCTGCAGGGAGAGGTTACACAAGCACTAAGGCACAATTAACAAGTAACCGAGGCGATTAAGAAACTTCAAAATAAAGTCCCTTCCGGGCAAAAGCGATGGAATCTAGTAAACAGCCAACAATAGCGCGCCGAGGCTGTGGCCACATTTTGTCTGCGCTCAATGGACAGTGTACAGAGTTTGTTTGTGTATGACAAATATCAGACTATTCTTATTTTTGTGTGCTTTTTTTATTGTCATGTGTTGGTGCGATCTTATCTAGTGTTCAAGTTGGAGAAAACCTGAGCTCCTATGCCAACTTCTAGTTGACCACATTCTGTGACTCTGTGGTAATCACTATCAGCCCCGATTCACCAACACAGCAGGAATGTAATTACTTGAGCATATAGTTATTAATGATGAAGCTAGATGTGTCACATTACGAATCCTATATTACACTGCATGATAAAAACACAGCTTACTGCAACATAATGCAGCAGATTCTACAAAAAAGAAACACAACGTAATGCAGCATAGTGTAGTGTAAGGCAGCATAGTGTAGTGTAAGACAGCATGGTGTAGCCTTGTACTAGATTGCGTTGTATAAAATAACACATCACAGTACGACATAACACAGCCTAGCACAACACAGTAAACCTTCACAAACCGCTGCGCAGCACAGAATAGCATCACCGGAGCAACATCCAGACATCATGCCACGGGGGACGCTTTCCTAGGAACAACCCTACCTTCCCACGTCGACTCCAAGGATGAATAGAGTTCGCAAAAACATGCCCCCCCCACATTTCAAGAAGTGACAGGGAACAAACGTGCGCAGTGGACGTAAAGCGTATGTGGCGCTGAGGCAGGAAAACGCATAAAGAACAAAAGCAGCCCCCAAACGAAGACGTAAACATCTAGAACGTAATGATGTAGTAGTTGGTCGGTACTGCACGGCGAAACCCGAGGGAGAAAGACGTCAGATTGCCCATTGGAAAGCGAGCATTTTTAAAGGACACTAACAGAGACCAATAAAAGAGATCGGCTAAGAATGGCTGCAAACTTGATATTCTTAGGCCACAGTCGACCAGGAGAAGAACACTATTGTGACCCATCTATTCATGGTCCCTGGCAACACGTTAATGAAGTACCACATTATACAGTAGGTTTGACTAAATTATGCGGCAAGAAACTGCATGTTATGTGGCCTTGTGCGTTACATGCTGTGCAATATTATTTGACTATTTTTGGTCCTTTTGACACACAATAACACCATCTAGGCAACTATTTCACCCAAGGCTTAAATATATATATTTTTTAAGTAAGTGCCAGGGCCCTCATCAGGAGGCAGTTGCAGATTACACTACCTATTGCCGCTGCCAGAGCTGCCAATGACACTACCAATACAAATACTTATCATCGCATTCCTACAAGTGTGACAAATCAGACTATTCCAGACCCTCCAAGCTATAGGAAAGGCTTGGCAGCAGAAATTAATCAAGTTTAATTTATATTTGAATTAATGAACAATGGGTGGTGTGCTCATCTCTAAATTAAACAGACAGCACCATTATGTGGCAGAGTTTCATAAGTGCAGGTGTTGACAAGTGCCAGCATCGGGCACTGGAGACCACCAGTTCAAATTAAGCACTGATTTCATCAGATTAGATACAGTTTAATATGTGAATACAACAGTCAACAAATAAAATGTTCGAAGTTAACCTATGCAAAGGATGTGCTACTGTACGGCCTTTTTTCCTCCTAACGTTTGATCCATTCAAGGTAGAAATGTTTTTGGTGTTAAAATGTGGGAATTATGCAGAGTACTGTGTCTTATATAGCAACTGTGACAGGTTCATAATTATACAGAAATGCCATGGCTACAGAATTACATAGTTCCAGTGGCCCTGCTTTATCGCATAATTCAGAATTGCTACTCAGGGGCTTAACACTATCCATCACGGGGTGCAACAAATAAAGAATTTTATGAGGCTGCTGCCAAAAAGTGATAAAATGGGTAGCTCAGATATTGTTGTACTAGGATAATTATGGTTATTCCCAGTTGCTCAGGCTTAGTATGCACAATGGGTGTCAGCTTTTAAGGATTAACTTTGCGATCACACAAGTTAATAGTAGGTGTGGGACTATGAATAATAATTTTGCAACAGTTTTTCCAACCAGGTAAGTGTCGCCTGCTTTTACGATGCATCATATTTAGCATTCCTAATGAATGTTACAATACTGAAGGATTTGGGGCTGCAATAGTATGCTCTGTGAACACCGAGAGGTGAAGGGTATGTACTGAGATCCAGCTCAGGACCTGCAGTTAGTCCCAGCAGAATTTAAAGGATAATACATTTCATATGACCAGAAGTGCATCACCACACTTTCCTGTCCCTGAAGCTATGAGGATGAATTCTGTTTGGTTCAAGCACACAACTGAAGCATATTCCAAACGTGCTTACAACAGACTTTGTGTAGTCTCTGTATATCAAGTAAACCCCACTTTCTCCGCAAATATTTTTTGAATGACCCTTAAATCAAGACTCCGCACAACATCGGCAAAAGAACCCGTCCTTTCTCAATTCATGATGCTTGATGCTCCATTATATGTAAAAAAAACCTTCAGCAAATCCAAAAGTTAGAGTTTTTGAGTTCTAACTGAAATATTACTAATAGACAGCTAAATAAAGAATTATTGTTTTTCTGTATACAATTCCTCTATCAGATAAAGAATTTATTTTGTGATGATTAAGAGTACTTTTGAGATGTAAAATAGTCCCCGTGCTTTGCAATGGAAGCCCTCCATAGGAGGCAGAATTATACACTAAATAGCCAATAGTACGAAGTGAGAGAGAATATACTCCTCTAGGCGTAGCCAAAACCTGCTCTATGTACAATTTAAAGAATTAGGTACAATAGGCCAGCAAACAGCTGCCCTATCAAGTCAGACCTAAAAATTAAGTCCATTGCCCAGTCTCCAGGATATTAACAATCAGGATACAAAACACTTGAACTCTTGTCTCTTATGTTCAAAGTTATTTGGAAGAAAAGCTGAAAGAAGAGGTGCCGTCAATATGTAAAGCTTAACAAAATTACGATGACAGACAAGGTCTAAGCATTCAGAGTAAAGATGTGAATATTTTAGCTTTTTACTAGGGGACACAAGTTATTCTTCTTTGGAGCTTCATAACCAAGTGGTGCTAACATAAAAATAAAAATCTGAGAACTAGTATCAAAGAGAAGAAGAATATATATTTTTTTAAATCATAACTCATGTTTAGTAGAGTTACAAACAAGCACTGGCAAAACCAATAGGTCTCATCAATCCGAGATGTATTGGAGTTGTCAATATTATTGTCTTTTAGCCATGGTTATTTAGCTGTAGTAACTGGAAGGCTTTGCCATTCTTCCGAGAGGCCTTCAGCAATACCAGCCATGCTAAATCTCACGTTGTTTGTGGGCAGGGCGATGTGGTGCAGAGCCTGAAAGCAGTCCCCTTCTTCAGGTTAGTCATTCCCCGCATTCATAGCCCCAGGTAGAGGCGGAGAAGCAGGATTGGAGGTTAGATGAGCAGAGACCAAACTGTCCAGTTGTCAGCTCAGGGGGGTGAGCCCTGCGCACACAAAGCGCACTCAGTAAGTAACAACCGCCGGCCTTAGCCAGTAAAATAACAGAGGTCCTCAGACACAGTGATGCGCCACACATGGATGTACAACGCGGGTGGCTGGCAGTGGTACACTGTGCTACAGAACCTGCGGCAGGAAGGAGTCTGGTCAGACTAAGCCTGCCCTGTGAAAATTCAGTGTGCCAAAAAAGACCCAATTCACCGAGTTCACAGTGGGCAGGTCACATTAACTCAACATCCTGTGACTATTGGTAAATCAGTTAATGACCTGTGCCTAACATAATAAATCTGTACTCGTGCAATGTAATTGGGGGCTCATGTAAAGAGCTGTAATGTCCTGCCCAAAAAAAACCACAAGACTGGACTGCATGTTTGCGCAGTGAGTGCATGTGAGGACGGTGAGCAGTTGAACTTTAAAGCTTACATCGCCTCTTCTGAGTACTGCAGTACCACGATCGCTAGGTCACCAAAATGATCGACAGAGGGGGCAATAAGTGATGAGGATGGGAGGACAGGTCAGGCAACAAAGAGGGAGGAGGGTGGGAGTTAGCTCAGGCAGCGATGAGAGAGGGGGCTGTGTAAACAACGTCTGGCATTTAATCTCGGTCTTTGAATGCTCAGCAAATGTGACGAGATAAGAACATGATTTACAGCCCTGTTTATACGGCGCTCGGATCAAGTGAAAACACGGGCACTCCTGATGAGGGTCCTTAAACAAAGAAAAAAGAAGTTCCTAAATGTTCATTAAATGGGAGCAGTGGATGGATAGTAGTAATTGGTCTATGCTCTCAGGGAGGGCTGAACACAGGAAGAGGTACAATACATTCATGCTATGTGCAAACGGGGAGAAAGAATAAGAGTGTGATGATGGAGCCAGCAAATGGAAAGCCTATGGGTGGGCTTAAGCCCACAAAGTATAAACACCATGCCTCTTCTGAGACAGCGCATGCACTGTCTAAAGCAGAGTCCTAAAAAAGAAGCACCAACAGTAACACCCTAGGTCAAGTATTTCACATGTGGCAAGCTACAAATGAACTCTGTTATGCCTAACTGACAGACACATGTTCCCACCTTCACAGAATATCAACCAGAGACACTGGACTGGGGCTTACCTCTGAACAGATGTGTATACAGTTATGCTTGCCAATGCAAGTCATAAGCAGGAGAAAGGATACACAAATGTTATTCTAGAATTTACAGTAATACCACAACTGAAAATTAAGTGTGTGAAAACGTTCAGGTCCCATTGCACAACAAACGCAGTCACTACAGTCAGAGAGGAAAGAGGCTAAAGAAAAGCTTTAGGTAACAAAAAGAATGACATACTGAATTTAACGGAAGAGCATGAAGGTGCCGTTTACAAGTAAACTAAATAAAAGTTCATGCCTGGCTTTGCTATCATTTGTCACATTAAAGATCAACACTGTATTCTTTGAGATACTAAGAGGGCATTTCCTAAACGTTAGGAAACTGTATATTTACATTGTAGGGCGTCCTTGATTCTTTTGAAAATATACAAGACTTAAGAATAATTGTTATTGGCCAACTTTAGACTGTCCAACTAGAGAGAAATACGGTTATCTGCCAAAATTAACTATATGCTGAATGGACTGTAGCATATCTCAAATGCCAAGGATACTGGATTACATCCAGCCATGTTATTTAGCATAAAGCTACCAACAAATACTAAATGACTATTGGTCCAACTCTCCTTTGAGATAATTATTTTGCAATGGATTTATTTGCATTAGCGCAGGAAAAAGAATCAAAAAGATTGGGTTTAGGTGGTGTAGGAGCTGTAGAAGTACAAAGTTACAATACAGTATGAGAATCTTCTGCGTATGCTAAAGACCAATCAAATTATGTGCATTATGTTGCAATGCATATCGTTGCAAGTAAGGCACACTGATCCGGTGACATTTCTCAAGAAATCAAAAGAACACAAACTGCATATGTTAACGAAAAAGTACAAAACCTACTCACCATGCAAGTTATCTCCAAAATGACCCTGAAATCTACACAGGATCTTTGCGTTTCTGTATTTTTCTCACACAGAGAGGTGAGAATGTCAGCTTGAGTGTGTTGGAGAAAGCAACTCATTGGTTTAACCACATCCAAAATTGTGCTCTTTGATGTTCCAACTTTTTGCTTAGCTTTGTCCTAAGCTCTATTTGCTCACACATGGTCTAGTGTATGTACATTTTCAGGACTAGAAAGATAGTGCAATATTCATGAAATGCTGAGGGAGGCTGTGATGGCTCAAATGACAACGAGTCTGTACAGACTAAAAGCAATAAACAAGCATTGGCAAAGCAAACACACTCCGGTTTCGAGCCCATTTGCTTGCCAGTCCTGTTTGCAGATTCTGTGCAGCATCAACATTTTACTAGTAAAAAATTAAAATTAAAAAAAGAATAAGAAAGCATGGATTATGCAGCCCGTCGCATCATTCTGAATGTATGAGCATGCCTTCAAAATTACGCAGCGGCCGCCGGTGCTTTCTCCGCGGCTCAGACGGGGCCGCTTAAATCCCAAAACGAAGGTGCCTGGTGTAGAGAAAGCCCACGACAGGTGACAGATTTGCCAAAATTCTTTACTTGGAGGGAACAACAAGGATGACAAACCGCCAGCACAGCAATCATGTCCAAGCTGCCTGACGCGTTTCGTGTACTGTCACTTCATCAGAGGCAATGGATTCCTGAACTGGAAGGCACGGCGATTTCAAGCACTTGCTTGCTGTTAAATACATGTTCCGCCTATGTAGGCGTGGCCAACACCATGGCCCGATGGTACTTGCAGTGCACTGTTTAGGTTTATAACAGCGGCAGGCTTTCTTCTATGTTTATGAACATCTGTGTCTATTTCTATGGGGAGTGGAAATAAAGAAACTGACTTGACAAAGGCAAACGCAGAAACGAGTTGTCCCTAAAAGTTTTGGTGCGCATTAAATCTGTTGTGCAGTTCCTTGGTGTGCCGCCTTTTGATTCACTCATTTGCGTGGAATTGGAAATCTGTTGTCATAAAGAGTGGCTGCTGCGGCCACTGGCTGGCGCCATCGTCGTGTGGATAGGAAACCGCTCTAGCAGAGTTCTGTTGGATATATATATATATATATATATATATATATATATATATATATATATATATATATACATATACACACACACACACACACCTTGTCTGCAGTTCTGTAAATAAATGTACCTGCAACCTTGATCCTGTGGGCTCGAGTAATCTGTTCTTGGATTTCTTGTCCTTTGGATAGATAGATATATAGATATCCCATGAGCCCTTGATCACTGGCGTGAAGGGATACAGGAAGCGGAAAGATGGAACATATTTTATTTGCATTCAGAGACCCTGGCACTTGTTATTGCAGGTGCCATTTGGACATCGGGGGCCTGAGCCGCAGGAAAACAGCGGCAGTTGGAAGCGGTGCTGCCTTAACTTCTCTCCTGACAAGGAATAAACATTTATTTAACAGAGGAACAGGAGCGGTTTCCACTTGGTGAGAGGAACTGCGAGTCAAGGGGTAGCACTTTGAACTACGATTTCCAGCATGCCCTTGGCCCACGTGGGCGGGACTCTGAATGCAAATAAAATATGTTCCATCCTTTCACGCCAGTGATCAAGGGCTCATGGGAGCCCGAAACGCGTTTGGCTGCTAGAGGGGGAAGGCAGCCTGCTATCTACATTGCTGCCTGCGGCGCAGAGTGCTGTAACCCTGGTGTATGCAGTATCCTCAAAAGGTCAACCTTGTGTATATGTATATGTATATATATATATATATATATATATATATATAGATAGGAAGGTTGCTCACCTAGAGAGACACACACGAGTCCAACAACAGGTTACCAGCCTCTTTATTCGGTATAGGTGCGCAATGTTCGTGGGTTGATTCAAGCAGCTTTCCACTGATCCTGACGCGTTTTGAGTTTCCCCTTTCTCAAAGGATTGTGGGAAGTTCGTGCTCGGGCGTGCCACAGCTCCTGATTAAATGCATAATTCATCCGCATTGATTTCTGGGAGTTGTAGTGTGCTTTAGTCCCCTACTCAATATTAGAGTGCACTTGCTTACTGCTAACGATAAAGCTCCCACTGAGCCCCCACCAACATGCACGCCGTAAATCCACGGTTGTTGCTCCATAAACGAGGGCAGTGTATCCGTCCCCATGGCCTTCTAATGATTCTGGAGTGGTGCAGTCTCGGCGGAAGAGCCGTCCGCCTGATATTTGCCGATAGGAAGGTTGCTCACCTAGAGAGACACACACGAGTCCAACAACAGATTACCAGCCTCTTTATTCGGTATAGGTGGCAATGTTCGTGGGTTGATTCAAGCAGCTTTCCACGGATCCTGACGCGTTTTGAGTTTCCCCTTTCTCAAAGGATTGTGGGAAGTTCGTGCTCGGTGGGGGCTCAGTGGGAGCTTTATCGTTAGCAGTAAGCAAGTGCACTCTAATATATATATATATATGTCTTTCAACAAAACATGCCCAGTTAAAGACGCTCTCGAAAAGCAGATGAATTCCACTGATTCTTTTAATAAAAGGAAACTGGCATTTTCCTTCAGATGCATTTCATAGCCTTACTCGTTTCAGAGCACAGCTCCTTGGTCACAGGCTCCATGATACTGCACAGAAAAGGTACTCCCTTCTGCATGTCCATTTAATTATTAATCAGAGGGCCTCACAGGTGAGTTCAAGTAAGTACTGCATTCTGCAATCAGTAGTGCACTTTCAAAATCTCTTTACCTTTAGTAGTTTTCTGTACTGTAGCAAAATGTTCATTTAATTTAAAACAATCAAGTTCCTATGGACATTGCCTCAAGATTACACTAAAGATGAATGGTTGTTCCATACCCTTTATCATCAGCAGTAGTGAATTGATAAACATCAAGCCGGCAGAGAAGTACAAAGAACTGTCACCGGTACCCTGTCTCACACCTACAAAGACAAAAGGTATACACGTTGGCTGCCTACACGCCACTGCAAAGTCAAGGATCATTTGTAGCAACCAAGTGACACAAGACGACGAAAGTACAAGTACCGATTCATGTTCTTCAAGGAACTTCGTCAAGTGCATGTTTATTCAGTTTCAGTACCGCTGCCGACATGGGTCTGACTTCCATCAACTAGAACATAAATGCACATGCGGACATAGTAAGTCAGTTCCCATCATTGTTTCATGGACTAGGAAAGCTTAAGACCATGAAAGTGCAACTTCATATCAATTATGACATTTGTCCTGTTGCTCAAAGACATCATCAAATTGCTTTTCACTTATAGGAAGCAGTTGAGAAAGAACTGGAAACACTGTTAAGACATGATATCATTAAACGCTCTACTTGTCCGACACCAGGTGTTTCACACATGATGGTAGTGTCCAAAAAAGGACAGTGGAGGTGCCGTGCGCATCTGTGTTGAAATGCACCAAGCTAACAAGGTAATTGAGAGAGAATGACATCCAGGTGCGCAAACTGCAGATATGATTACACAGCTGAATAGAGCCAAAGTATTTTCTCATCTTGATCTGAACAAGGGGTATCATACACTCGAACTAGAGGAAAACTGCAGGTACATCATCACCTTTTCATCTCATATTGGCTTTTTCAGATATAAAAGACCACGTTTTGCAATGTCTTCACCTACAAAACATTTTCAAGATGTCATTCGCTATATAATACAGACTGTCACAAATTTGCTTAATTATAGTGATGATATACTGGTACTTGGGGCCACTCAAAAGGAACATGACAAAGAAAGCCCTTACACAATAATGACGCTTGCTGGCTGCCGCCTGTTTCACTTTGAATGCACAAAACAAAAAACTAACCTTTTTTGGGGCATATTTTCTCTGCAAAGCGAATGACATCAAGTACAAGCCTTATCGTTCACTACTCCACAGCAAGATGTGACCATGCTGCGATCTTTCCTTGGCATGGCCAGTTACGGTTTCAGGTACATTCGTGATTTTGCCACAGTCGGAGGCATTGAGAGATTTCACAAAAAAAAAAAAAGAACGCTGTGTTCAAGTCGTTACCTTAATGCGATCAAACCTTTAAGAAAATTAAACATGCTATTGAGAATGCTACTTATGGCCTATTTGTATCCAAAATGTCATACTGAGATTGTAGTAGATGCGAGCCCAGTGAGTTTGGGTGTGATCCTTGCCCAGCACGGTGGACACGACAATGCTCAAAGGTAGGTTGTGGCTTATGAGAGCAGGAGTCTGTCGTTGAGTGAATGTGCTTATTCCAGACCTAATAAAGTCTAGCTGTAATGTGTGCTTGTGAACACTCCCATGTTTCTCTATAGAGAAAGCACTTCACCTGGTCACTGACTACCAGGTTTTGCACACTATTTTTTGGAACACAAAAGCCAAGACGTTAACTCGTATCAAGAGGTGGGGGTTGCGACTACAAGAGTATGATTACACTATTGTGCATAGGCCAGTGAAAGATCCAAATCCAGTTGACTACTTTTCATGAGTTTCATGAGTCCCAGTGCAGTGTCACAGTACAACATTTAAAGCGGTTGAGGCCTATGTTAACTTTATAGTCAAGTCAAGCATACCTCCAGCTCTTTCGGTGGAGGAAATTATTGCTGCTAGAAATACAGATCGAGATGTGTAGGTTCTCAAAGACATTATTGCCCAGAAATCCTGGAAGAAACACACTACCTATTAAGGATGACTTTGAATACCAAAAGTTCAAAAATTTGAGAGAGAAACTCAGTCGCTCACAAAGGCATTATATTAAAAGGTTCCAGAATTGTCATTCCAGAAAGTCTGTGACAAGTCACTGAACTAGCCCATGAGGGTCATTGGGGCATTGTCACCACCGGCAGAGCTTTGAGACAGAGTGTAGTTTCCTCAACTTGGTGAAAGAGTTGAGAGAATTAAAAGGTCGGCATTTGTGCAATGGTTCGTCTCTCAAAACAATGCAGCATCCGTTAGTAATGTCTAACACCAAATGCAGCAAATCCATGATTATGCCAAAAAAGTCACAGCTTGAACTGTAACAAGCATTTGCAATGCAATAGGTCTCGCATTATTAAAGTTAGAGCTATTGGCATTGTAAATGGCAATGCCTTTTATTTATGTTTTTGCTTTTAAAACATAAATAAAAGGCATTGTCATTTACAATGCTAATAGCTTAAACTTTCGCAAAAGTGAGACCTATTGCATTGCAAATGCTTGTTTAAAGGACGCCCCAGACACTTCTTCCCCAACCTACCAACCTTCAGCGATAGGACAAAACTGCAAGCTTATCTTAGCAAGTCCATACCTGAATACAGCGTGCTTCGAAGAGCAGCACATGCGCTGCTCAGGATCGACCTAAAAAGTCGATGTTTTAATAGCATTATACAATATGGTCGGGTATACAGGAAAGAGCTGGCAGTGTTGGATAGTTGTCAGGGGCTATTCATTCGTTTTTGTGTTAAGCGCTACACATGGAACATTGTTTAAATGTAATTGATACCTAGTGTTAATTTGTCCTTTTTTTCAGTGACTTTGTGTGCATGCGTGCGTGTGCATATATGTATGTGTGTGTGTGTTTAGGTGTTTGGGTTTGTTTGTGCGTGTGTGTGTGTTTGTATCTATGTATGCAGGGGTGTGGAATTTTTGAAAAACTGTACTTGTCCAAGGGACAAAGGGATACAATAATCTTCTAGCCCTGTAAAGAAATCCACTAGTCCCACGCACTCTATAAAACCAAAAGCTATACAGACTAGCAAGGACCTATTACTAGTCAACTATCAGTGTATAATGTGTGTGAGATGTAAAGCGCTCTGGCACCTTACAGTGGGATAAGTAGCGCTATGAAAGTATTAAATTAAAAAAGTTAGGAATTGCTTTTTATTTTGTAATTCTTATAAATACTCATACGTACTTATACAGCTGAAATTTTTACAGTGCATGCATATGTGTTACATATAGGAGCTACAGAAAATCAAAAACCAGTCTCCAAAGCTTAGCTTTTTTTACTTAAGTGATAACAAGCTGTGTGCCTTTGTTTCCCCCATTACTTTGGCATTTAGGTGTTAGGATCTAGATAGCTTCCACCCAGGATTATACTCGAACCGAAGGAGGGATGATGGCACTTTAAATGTTCTCTTAGTTGTGGGCTCGAGCTGGAAGAGAAGATTACTAAAACCCTGGCAGGGCAGTCTCCGTCATTCAGCCTTCTAAGGTCACTGATTATCATCTGATTAAGAAGTGGTAAAGTCTGTTTTTATAGTGCTTGAAAAGAACACGAGTGAAGTGTGAAGCACTATAATATCAACAACAAGTACTGGCTAGTAGGGGAGAACTTGGAACGACTGAGATATAGCACTAGAATGTGGTGCTAAAAGTTCAGTGAATGTGGTGGGAGGAAGAGACAGGCTGGGCACAAAGTGGGGGAGAGCGCGCAGAGCGGGTCAGACTACTAGAGTTTCGCCCGGGGAGCCTGATCATCCCCATGAGAATCTAGGCTCAGGGTAAGTGAGCCACGTATGGTGAAACACAAATTGTAGCAGCTGATCAGATAGGTTACTTGAACGAGAACAGAAAACAGTGAAGTTAGAAAACTGGGGAAGACAGGGAGAAGGAGGAATGGGCACCTTAGGGGACACAGAGGGTGCATTAACCACCAACAGCGAGCTCCCAGTGAAGAAAGGTCAGTACCACCTCCATTGGGAAACATATGCCTTTAAGACAATGTAGTAAAAGAAGGATTGAGCATTTTGAAACACGCCCAATGTCCCACTCCGTTGCTTGCTGCCTGCCTCTTGGTTGGGATTTTGTTCCCACTAGTTGAGTTTTTTGCGCTTTCGGTAAGTGCCTCCTGGAAGCTCATGCATTTCATGTTTATCAACCTTGACATTGAGCCTACGCAAATGAGACTATCTATTCCCCTGGACAGAAACTGCTTTCCTGTGGAAAATGGCATCACAAATGGCAGCTTGCATCTTTCTGCACAGTAAATAGAGGAATGTCCCAGCAGTTCCTTGAATCGGGGACTTCAGAACTCTCTACAAGTGCATCAAATATTTCCTGC
Organism: Lissotriton helveticus; assembly: GCF_964261635.1. Classification (NCBI taxonomy): domain Eukaryota; kingdom Metazoa; phylum Chordata; class Amphibia; order Caudata; family Salamandridae; genus Lissotriton; species Lissotriton helveticus. The sequence continues at coordinate 435,531,825 of NC_136063.1, forward strand.
ATTACTGGTTTTACGGCTCTCTGGTGTTCACACACAGCTGACTTCAGGGGCTTTTAAGCAGTGAGAAATCTGTATATGTTTATCAAACACGTACATCTTATATCCGTAACCCTTTATGTAATTGAGGGCGTCCAGTGGCACCACATCCTCCTTGTTCAGCTTCCTTGCCTTCAACTTCAGCTCGCAGCGCTCCTCTGACTTCTTACTCTTTTCGAGAATTTGAATACACAGCATTCCTGTACACTCTCAAGGAATTGTAACGCACGACATGCACCTTCCCTGACCCCGCTCACGTAGGCATCTACCACTGCAGGGAATCCACCCAGCACCACTATTGGCATATCTTTATTGTTTAACTAAGAGCGCATGTGCAGCAACTTTTAGCACCCGGAAGCATAACTATTATGGGAGCCGGTGTTCTAACACAGACCTCAGGGCCGGCTTTAGCATTGGTGGTGCCCTGTGTGACAATGTTGGCGCCCTCGAGTGACCATCTCCACCACAGATACCTATTCCCTCACTACCACCAGTTAACAGTGCCCCTCAAATCTCCATAACCAGTCTTTCAGATTTATTTCGTTTTATAGCACCACTCATACCAGTGTGAGGTGTCAGAGCACTTTACATCATACACACATTTAACCGAGACAATCACACGTGTAAATCGGTGTATAAGAAACACGTTACATAAGACAGAGGATTACAAGATGTAAGAGTCACATGTCATCCATACTTTACTGATAGGCAGATATAGTCCTTGGTCTGGAAAAGCACAAATTCAGAATTTAAAACATAAAACTAATTGTTAGGGGTTTTCTTCAATAGTAATAATTCATTTCTACCCAAATGAACCTTTTTAGCTAGACCAGGTTAAGGAAAAGCCGGGCAAAAAAAGACATGTAGGTCTAATATAAACCCTGCAGTTTGCATGCAGACCTTTGATGACAGTTAATACCTCATTGTTCTCTATTAGGATTCTAACTTATAAACTGCAAAATAACAAATATCTCTCTGACAATAGCAGTAACCTATTTACCTATTAATATTACATGCACTTTGCAATCTGCATGGCACACGTTTTTAGCAGCAGGCATAGTAACCCCCTGAGCTAACTTACGAGTAGTCAAACTTCCACTAGACAAAACTCCTTCTCTCTCCAGGAAGAACATTAATCACCGGAGTAATCTTGACATTTTTACTGATATCTAAAAATTGCTGGAGGGAAGGAACGAGGCAGCAGGTGTTTTTTAAGCCATACTATATTTGCGGTGGCACTGATCGCACCGCCCTAGAGCCAGCCCTGACAGACCTTACAGATAACAGTGAGCAATAACGGTATTTTTTGGCTTTTTGGCAGGGCAAGCTGGGGAGCTCAGAAAGACATGCCAAAAGTTTATTTTTGCAAATGCACTTGCAGGGTTAAATATGCTGCAGATGCGAAGGGGAGATCATCCCGATGGGGAGATTAAAACAACGTAGGGGAGATTAAAACAACAGCACAAAATTTCTCACAGCTGCAGCCAGGCTTTTAGTTACCGTAATTACCTAAAAAAAGGCGCATTCACTAAGATTGCATATTCCAATCGGATAATAACTGCTTTGTGATCATATTAGAGGCACAAGGGTTAAAGAGAATGTCTACTTGTCCGGAGGACTAAGCAGACAATAAAACTTCTTGTCCGCAACAAGAATCCTCATGTCCAGGGCGTCGGGCGATACAAATTCCCCACCCCTGGTATGTGTGCGTGTATGTGTGTGTGTGTGTATGTATGTGTGTGTGTGTGTGTGTGTGTGTGTGTGTGTGTGTGTTTCTCTGCAGATTATAGGTTCACATCTCTGCTGGGCAGCCTCTGCCTTTCATCCTTTGGTGTCATTCTCCCTCTGACACGTCATTGGTTTCACACGAGTCTCACTGTGGTGAGAGTGCTGCAGGAGAGTATCAGGGGTACTGGGTCTCTGGATGACAGTTTGTGTGGAATAATGTTTTTACTAGAAAAGTGCTTTAGACCGATGACCCCAGAGCCTGCTCCCTTCCAGTGTGTGGTGAGATTTTTAGGATGTGGGGCTCTGAAGCGACAAGTTTTATAGCGCTTGGGAGCGCTGTATTCACCTGCCTAGCGCTTGGGAGCGCTGTATTCACCTGCCTAGCGCTTGGGAGCGCTTCATTTCCCTGAAGCGCCTGGGAGTGCTTTGTTGCAGGAGGCAGTGCCCACCCGGCATTGGCCGCGGGATTTGCCTCCTTAGCGATTGAGAGCGATGTGTTTGCCGTTGAAGCGCGTGGTGCTCCAAGCCGGTGCCCACCCGGCATTTGCCCCAAATTGCGGCGTATTTCCACTTGTAGCGAGTGTCACCTTGCTTTATAATTAAATTCTGGAGGGAGCCTACCCCTCGTGTGTCCCCCCGCATCACTGCCGCAGCCCGGTACAAACCGAACATCGCCGCCGGCCTGCGACCAGGAAGTCAGGCAGGCCGGGCGGGACAACCGGAAACCGTAAGTAGGAGGGCGGGAGCCTACCCCGCCTCCCACGAACGAGCCGCGGCTGTTTTGAGCACCGGAGCAGGCAGGAGCCTACCCTGCGCCCCGGTGCACTCGCCCTGAGAAGGAGGGAGGAAGAGTCCTGCTGCCGGCGCCTTCCACGAGGCTCTCAGGAGTGAGGGAGAGCCCCTGGTAACCGGCATAGAGGAGCCCTGCAGCTGCCGATGAGAGGAGAGCCGCCGCACCAAGGAAGCCGGTGAGTGGGGCTTCGCCTTGTTGCTGAGCTGCGAGGGCGGGGGGCATGTGTGTGTGTGTGCGTGCGGCGGCGAGGGGCTCTGTATGTGTGTGAGCGTGCGTGTGTGTATGTGTCTTGGAGTCTCTGTGTATGCGTGTGTGTGTGTGTGTTTAAAAGAGGTCGATGACTGTGGGGGGGAGGGGGGGTGTGTGAGCGAGCGAGTGTCTGTCTGTGTGTGTGTGTATGCGCACGCGTGTGTATGTGTGCGAACTTCAAGAAATCGGAGCCCGGGGATGTGCACGGCGCGGGAATTGCTGAGAATGTGGACGGAGCCGACGTTCGCGCAGGCAAATCCAGCAGCAGAAGCGTGTGCCACCCTCCTGTCCCTAATTCCCCCGAGACGGACAGCTATACGTCTCTAGCTGGACGCATCCTTCGGATGCTACTCCAGCGAGACCTAAAAAGGAACAAGTAGAACTGTAAGAATGTGGCATCCTTATGAATCAAAGTGTGCTCAAGTAGCTATACGTGTTCTGGTAACTGTTTCACAAATAGTGCACCATTAGACAAAAAGGTTTTATATAGCTAGTGGTGGATTGGTATTGAAGGTGCTGGAGACGCGCAGCGTTGACGTAAAATAACACGTTTCCCCGCTTGGGTGGATGGTTGCCCAAATCAGTCTGCAGCAGGTGCATTAGCCGTGCGAGGCATCTCGTAGATACCACCAGACAAGTTAAGAACATGTTATTAACATCAGTCGTGATACTTCACACCTAAAGCAACCCCCAACGTCGCCCCACTCGCTTCTGCCCCAAGCGGGTTAATATTGACTCGGGGTGGAACAAAGTAAGGCGGCTGCTGAGAAGAAACCATGTGTGACTGAATACAAACCCTCTTACAGACTTAGCAACCCATCCCCCCAAAGCCTTTGATAACACACCCTACATCTGTTAACAAGGCAGCAGGTGTTCAGTAACGTAGGTACGTTTGCATCCGCCCACAACCAAACTGACGTGTATTTTAACTCCAGACTTGTAATGACCGCCCTCTCACACACCGGGCACAGGGGACGAGGGTTCAAAGATAACTGCACCGGCTTCACAAATACTCCCGTTGGTATTTATTTGTGTTGCGAATAGCCCTCACCCACAGCCAAGTGCCTCCTCGCCTCACAGCTGTCCCTCCCAAAGGCCCTCTTCCAGGCGCACGAGGGACACGTGTTCATTGCCTGGGCAGCAGAACGTGCCCTGCTGTGTTTGAGGGACCCGTGCATGCCTGGTGTATCTGGCTGGCCTGCGTGGCTGTAGCTTTCGTACAAGGTCAGTCGTGCACATCACAATGTGTGTGACGTCTATTATACCAACAACAACAAATCGCTGAAGGCAATAAATCCACTGAAGGAGTTGTGTTGGGAACACCTACGTTTCCGGCGTGGATATGAATTATTGGGTTAGTGACATGTTCAACACATCTCTGTACAGCTTTTTCGTCACTAATAATATTTCTTGAGAGCATGTCATAACTTTAAATGGTGTTGGGTTTTTTAACCAGGTCAATGACAATTCTTAGCACCCGCTCTCCGGCACTTAAGCCTGATGACTTCAAAAGGAAAAAACATCCGGTAGAAACCATTAGTAACTGCCAACAGAAAATGCGAAATCTACTAATTTCACGAACAATATTTTGGGCCCAGAACCTTCTCTGCCACAACAATAAAACTAAAGTAACAGCGAGAACGCCTAAAACAGACAACTCCAGTCCTTCTGCTGCGTGAGCCTGTGCACTTATGTATGGAGTTGTTACTACACTGGAGGAAAACGCACCAAGAACGGGGATAGCCAAGAAATACGCACACACAGAAGTACCCCAAAGGACTCCACCGACAAGAAAAGACAGCGCTATATATTCTTTCAATGTTAACGACCACTTTCTCTGGACACAGCTCACATGGAACAAGGTGCAGCGGGGAGTCTGGTTCACGACAGCTGCCCTGCCTCCCCCACAGCCTGAGAACTTCGGTGCCCCCCCACACCCCCCCCACACAGACAGACACACACGATACCTACCCACGTGACCAGGGGGCACTCCAGAAAGGAGCCCATGAGCTCCGAGATGGTTACATCCATGGTGTTGGATTCCGGGTGGGAGTTTAACGGGGCTGGTCTCATTCCAAGCACAAATGAGAGCGGACCGAGCAGCCCATGCTTCGCGGATCAGGAATCCCCTTTCTTGAGAAGTGGTGCTGCCCTCTCTAATGGGTGAAGTGACCCATCTTTGCTCCTGGAGGGGAGGGCGCCTTCGCTGCTGCTGGTGGTGGTTCCTGTAGCTCACACCCCGGCGGGGGTCAGAGGCCTTCCCTAAGGGGAAAGTGATGCAGAGGAGGTATAAAGCTTCCCAACAAATCCACTGAAGATAAAACGCGAGAAAATAAAATCACCACAGACAAAAAAAAGCTTTACAAATCCAAAGAAAGTTGCTGTTTATCCAAACCCAGCAGCAGAACAGACGCTTCTTTTATGATAATCCTTGAAAAAAAAGTAGCGAGACAAGTCTTGAATTTGGGAACCCCCTCTAAAAGTGGAAACAATTCACGAGTCGGTAGTTGCCAGTTTTGTTTGCGAAGTTGTAGCTGTGACCCGGAGGGAGGCGGCGCTGGGGAGAGCTCGGAGTAACACAGGGAACGCGCTCCACTGAAGCGCAGCAGACTACCTGGGCAACGTGCACCGCCTCGGCGGATGGACACCGGAACTGCCCAATTGGAGACAGGGAGGGCTCAGTTCTGCTAATAGGAGCACGCCCTTACAGGGTCGGTCTGCTCCTCTGTGAACAAACCCCCCGAGACCGGGAGGGGCGGGGCTAGTGAGGTAGGGTGCGAGAGACTGTCTCTTGTTGTCCACTAATGGACGAAGAGAGGCTATTGTGTGAGGCGGGAGGAGCCTAAAGTTTTGCCGGGAGGAGGACAGTGAAAGTGAGAGAAAGGGTTTTGTGCGGCAAGTGCAGAGGAGGAGTCCTCTCAAGGAAGAGGACGATGCTGGGACGAGATTATGGTGCTGTGAGACTAAGGGGGAATCACGTTTTAAAGAGTTAATGTAAGAGGACGCGACACATTTAGAAGTGCGTGTGCCTGCGTGGAAGGCGAGCTCGAGCCGAGTGTGCACTTGGGGTTCTCCGGCGGGATGTCCCCCGTGCAGCCCTGCGAACTGGCGCTGTGTTTGCCTTCTGGGTCAGGAGCCAATAGGGACCCGCCCCAAACCCTCGAATGTAGCCCAGACCACTGACCTCAGCCATATCGATTAATGGTCAACAAATCCCCGCTGCGGAGCGGAGGGAGCCGGGTGGTTACACCTGCTGCCCCGGTTCCCAAATTCGCAAACCCCAAATAAACTCGTAGCAGCCTCAGAAAAATACAAATGTTTTGGATGCAATAGATAAAAAAAAAAAAACATGTTTAAAGGAATGCAATATAACCTTACTCGCCTCTCCACCCTTCCCCTTCCCCTTCCCCCCCGCCCCCACCAAAGCACACTCTTTATCCCCTTGGCTTTCAAGAAGTTACAACAAGTAACAGTATTTAATATACTTGCTGTGAACAATTTAGATTCATTTGGACGAACCGAACATCGCCGCCGGCCTGCGACCAGGAAGTCAGGCAGACCGGGCGGGACAACCGGAAACCGGAAGTAGGAGGGCGGGAGCCTACCCCGCCTCCCACGGAAGAGCCGCGGCTGTTTTGAGCACCGGAGCAGGCAGGAGCCTACCCTGCGCCCCGGTGCACTCACCCTAAGAAGGAGGGAGGAAGAGTCCTGCTGCCGGCGCCTTCCACGAGGCTCTCAGGAGTGAGGGAGAGCCCGTGGTAACCGGCATAGAGGAGCCCTGCAGCTGCCGATGAGAGGAGAGCCGCCGCACCAAGGAAGCCGTTAAGTGGGGCTTCGCCTTGTTGCTGAGCTGCGAGGGCGGGGGGCATGTGTGTGTGCGCGTGCGGCGGCGGGGGGCTCTGTATGTGTGTGAGCGTGCGTGTGTCTATGTGTCTTGGAGTCTGTGTGTATGTGTGTGTGTGTTTAAAAGAGGCCGATGACTGTGGGGGGGGGGGGGGGGGGGGTGTGAGCGAGCGAGTGTCTGTCTGTGTATATGCGCGTGCATGCGTGCCAACTTCAAAAAAAATCGGAGGGATGTGCACGGGACGGAACGTGCGCGTTCGCGCACCCAAATCCGGCAGAAAAGCTCGTAACACCCTCTTGTCCCTAATTCCCCCGAGACGGGCGGCTATACGTCTCCAGCTGGACGCATCCTTCGGATGCTATTCCAGCAAGACCTAAAAATGGTGTTGTTGAACACTTAATACTTCACTGGCACCCAAATAAGTATAGTGATCTCAAATCAGCTCCATGTTCAGCCCGTCATGCCTACGGATTAACTCCCCATTCCACTACAGGTAAAAGCCCTGCCATTTTGATGTTTGGGAGAGCCATGGGAACCAATTTGCCGCAATGGACCACTCATAGGTTGACAGATGGGGACAAGATTTGTATGACGGATTCCTTGCAAAAGCCAAGAATGAAGACCAAGCCTGATAAACGATGTGCTCGGGACATGGAGACCAGGTCCTTTTCAAACAAAAACAGAAAGGCAAGTTGAGCAAAGTACATATGGTGACCGATCAACGTCCCGGAAAGTCCATCACTAGAGATTCGTAACCCTTCAAGCACCTACCACGATGTTCGTTGGCTACAAATGTCAGAAGTGCAATCTGCCCACCTGAAAGTCCATACAACCAACCGCCTACGTCTACCTCTGCATCCCCGGTGCCTGATGCAGACCCCACTCCTCCACTTCATCAACCTCACACAACTAATTCTGGAAGACTGGTTGAAGCACCTCGACAACTCATTGAGGAACTATGATGTATGTGTGTAATACCAGTACTTTTTATTTAAGAGAAGGGGAGATATAGTTCCGTGTAAATATGAATAGCAAGACCCTTCTGGTCCCTGATGGACTCAGTAGGAGAATAGCGTAATTGTTTGGGTGCATCTGGGTGTGGTTAATAAACTTTATGATGAAGTGCGTACAGTTAATGGTAACAGTCTGAAGAACAAAGACACTACAGAGCTCTGTGTGTGGCGTGGTCATTTGCATGCTACTAGGCTGGACAGTACGCTACACTTCGCAGTCGGTCAGTAAAATAGCTGCAAATTGTTATTGCTTGGTCTGTTTCTCTGCCTCTGGCATTGGCTCCTTCCTGGTTTCCTCTTAACTGCTCCCAGACTCTCTTGCCTTCACCCCTTTTCTCTCTTCTTTCTACCCGCTAACATGGAACTACGTAGGACTAACATACTTTTTAGGTCTCGCCTGCATAGGCTGCGCATGTGCAGTCTCGCTGGCGAGATTTTATGATTTAGAGGGGGCTTCGAGTATCGGGTTTTAAGCTCCGCCCCTCTTTCCCATTGGCCGGCGTCGCCGTTTATGCTAAACGGTGGCCAGCCATTGGGAAAGAGCACTTTGTGACGTATAGTTTTCTCTCTTTGAGCCGTCCCACTTGGACGGGCTCACCTGACTTACTCCCGTCGCAAAAGGATTCTTATCTTTATGGGGCCCTGTGTTTCGAACACATGGCCGTATAAAGACAAGCTCTGCAGAGTGTTTATTTTTGCATCTGACTTTCACTTTAAAGTGAAAGCGAGTTGCAAAAATAAACCGTGGCTGCCTGGCGAGGCTTATTTCCCAGTTTCTGCTGTTTCCCTTTTCTCTTGTGTTTGATCACTGAACCATTTCTGCTTTAACTATGAACTTTCTATACGGCCTCCTCTCCCAGACCCGTGTCTTTACTGCCCTCTGTCCATTCTCTCGGTCTGACAGTGAGTTTGTCCAGGGCGTCACTCTCTGGCTACTGTCCCTCTCTGTCTGCACGTTACCTATCTGCTCTGTGTCTCTCTCGATCTCTGCTCTCAGCCGTCATCTGCCCCCGTCTCCCTTTGTTTTTATTGACTCACTTTACTTCTGTCTCTGCCTCATCCCCTGGCCTACCCGGTCTCTGCTCTCAGTGCTCCTCTGTCCCTGCAGTCCGTCTCCTCTCGGTCTGCTCCCAGCCTCCTCCTGTCCTGCTCTAGTATCTGTACTGCCCAGTACTTGCCTTTATAATCTCGCTGTAATTGGTTTTTAAATCAGATTATTAGAGTCTCTCTCCTCTCTGTTCCTGGCTAGGTCTCCATGCCCCACTCAGGATCCCCCATAAAACAGGAGTATTTGTAAACATGAGTATTTGTAAAGCGCACGTTCACCACTACGGGCATCTTGGCGCTGAAATAACAGATGTTTGTTGTTACCCAACTCAATGGTACTCATTTTATCGACCCCAAATGGATGAAAGGCTGAGTGGACCCGTCGGGATTTGAACCTGTGACCATGAGGTCGAACGCAGGCCCCTGCAGTAGACGCATTAGTCCACTGAGCCACCAGACCCGGCTGACGAGAAACGTAATTTCTCAGCAAAACACCAGTATTTTTTAACCTCTCTCGGTTTCCCTCCAGCTGCTCCTTGCGAGTGTTCCTGCCCTCCATCTGCTCCCAGTCACTGGCCCAGCAAGGGTGGCACGGGCCCTGGCGCAAACCAGGAAATGAGCCCCTGGGTACCGGTTGGGAATTAAAATCTGAATGCAGTGAAGAGCGCGCAGCTGCGTTCCTGCCTGTCCTTCGCCCATGCAGGGCTTTTGTACTCCATCCATGCATGCCATTGCCCCAACATGGCTTTACTCCATCTCTACTTCCCTGCAGTCACGCTACCGCCTGTTCCTCCTAACGGTACTTGACCCATGCGTGTTTGCCTCTGCCTGCTCCTCTTGATGACCAATTGTGTGCCCCTCTTCTCAGCCACCAAATCACTGCCTGCTCCCCATGCAGGTGTCTATCCCCTGTTGCTCCTCCTGCAAGTACCTACTCCCGCTGTGCTTTTCTTGCTTATCCTCGGGCCTTGTCTGCTGCCGTGTTAGTCGCAAGACCTGCCTGCTCGTGCATGTTTTTAGGCTTCGGCTCCTTCTCTTGGAAGTGCCTGCCTTTCCCACCCGCTGTCCACTCAGTGCCTCGCTCCCTTGCTGGCCTATACCTCTTGTCTGTTACTCCTTACAGCCCCAGCCTCTCCATACACACCATAAAGGTGCTTACGCCTGCTCTTCATGCAAGTGCCTACTCTTTAAGGAGATACCTACTAGCCTATGTGTGTTCTCCTATTAGACCGCAACCCTGCCTGCTCCTCGTGCAATTACCCAGGCCAAAGGAGCGGAGCAAAGATACCAAATATCACCGTACAAGCAAGGACAATGGTCCATTTGACTGCTGTTGGGGTAGTAAAATACAGCAATTTGTGTTTAATGGGCCTCTGGTGCCAATGCACCTGCTGCACCTCTATAAGCTACACCCCTGCCGGGCCATACCTGCTGCTCTTGCTAATATCCAACCCCGCCTCTACTTCCTGCAATTCCATTACCCCTGCCCGCCTCTTTGGTGCTCCTCGCCCCCTCCCTCCTGACCCCTCCCTGACAGGAGGAGTACCCGCGAGCTGGCAGCGCTGTGCCCGGGGCCTCCTAGGGCAAGGCAGTCCAGACCAGAGCTCCTCTTCGCATGAATGTGAGGCGACCTTTGATTTTATGCCCTGAGGGTGTTAAGTGTGCAGGGTTTTTTCTTTTTTGGTGGTGGCGGGGTGTTCAAAGATGGGGTGGTGTCCTCATTCTATAAATATTATACGGGGGGGCTGAGGTTATTGGTTTAAAATGGCTCCAGAAGCAGGGATCGAGTGGAGATGAGGTAAAAGGGACAAGGGAACGCAAGGGCTGTTCTATATTTTTTTTGGGAGGCGGGTGGAGCGCTCCATGCAGACTGAGGGCAGAAGTAAGTTATGGGAACATAAAGTGAAGACAGAATCAAAACACAAGTGCAGGCAGTCAATGTAATTTCAGCTAATTGGCGCGCTAATAGCCTTGCAGCAATGGCCCGGGCCCCTCCGAGTGCTTCCCTATCGGGCTGCCGCTAGGATATTACAAGGGAAATCTAATGCTATTTCAGTTATTAAATGCGAGTAATTAATTTATGCACCGGTGAAAATAAAGTCGGTCTGATGGCTGTATAGCTGCTGAGGGTAGTCGGTAGAGGATCAGATGTGAGGTGCGAGTGAGGAGCTATCAGATGCAGAACATGAGCTGATTTCGAATATACAATAGGCCTGGTCGAAATGTACATAGTATAGCATTTGCATAGCTCTTGTTGACCCCGATGAGGCTCAGATGCACTTTGCAGATGGGCTGCACCCTATTCTGTGGGAGCAAGGTGTTAGTGATTTAGCCAAGTTTAAGCCCTAAACTACTCATTTCACCCTGACACTTCCAACCTACTTTTGGTTACGGAAAGGCGACAGATAGCTGGTGTACTGCTGCTGGGCTTTGCAGCCATCCAACTGCTGGCATCTTCCAGGGCCCAAGATGCTGACAATCAGCAAATCTAAATCAACGCCCCTGAGTCTGCTGGCGAGGAAGAAAGCTCCCACAGTATTTCGGTTTGCTTCAAAGAGCATAGCAGCGATAGAGCCCTCCACTGAAGCAGCAGCAAAAATAAGGATCACTACAGGGATCCACAGGAAAAAAAAAGCATTGTCATAGCCAATAGGTCTCGCTTTTGGGACCTTATAAGTATTTAGGTATGCAGCACAATATCCTTAGTGCAACATCATCAACTGTTGCATGGCTAAATACTTATAAGGTCCCAAAGGCGAGACCTATTGGCTATGCCAATGCTTGTTATTCATAGCTCTCACAAACCCCACATTTATGATTGCACTTTACTATACCCACATTTTAACTTAAAGCTAGCTACTTCATTACTAAATGTTAGCCAGAGTAGCCACCTCATTCTGACAATGTTGAATCAGTATTTTCCTGTAACGGAATCTTCCAACATTGACTGGCTGGTAGCTAATGCCCTCAAATACTGGGTCACTCACTGGCTGTGTAGCTTCTCCAAGTCATCAAACGCACAACATCAAAAAGTAAGCCCTATATGAGCTGTCAAAGATTGTTCTGTTGCAGAAGAGGGAATGGGTGTTTCCCTTACCCCTAAAAAGGGAACAAGCTTCAAACACTGCTTCTCGCTAGATTTGCATATCATCAAGTAAAAATGTGCCTACTTTAGATGTCGTTTTGAGATCTATGGCTGGAAACTAATTTGAGGGTACTAAGAATGGGAGGTTTTGAATAAGGGTTAGTAATTGAACTGGAGGTTTCTGTGTTAAACAGTTCTTCAATGCACAGTACTTATTCTCTTTAAAAAATGTGTGACTACGCTTAAAATCAGTGCAGTGGGGGCTCAGGTCACATAAAAAGGTATACAGTTTGTGGTGTACATGTTTGAAGTCTTTAGCTGTAAAGCTTACCTAGTCAGGAACGATTCACTCTTAAAAGTTATAAAGGTACAGCAAACTATGCCAACGTCTTATCAGCGGAAAAAACATCCACCCAGAACTGTGTCAGTTCTAACTCTACCATCAAAGCAATAACCTTTCAAGCATCACCACGCTACACAATTATCACCCACACAATGCTCCTTATACGTATACTTCAAGATGTGCAAACAACTTTGATCAGATGGGATCTATTGGTGCTTGTGAAAGTTCTTCCTTCTTTAGCTCTGCCTCACCAGTACGTTAGAGGCCACCATCATCCTGTCCTTTTCTTTCCTCTTCCACTTCCACTTTCTGTTTTTTTTGTGGGTCACCTTGTATGTCTTTTTCTCATATACGACACTGACCCTCATTTCCATCAGAGGCTACCTCTATCTCGGTCAAGCAATATTCTGCTTCACTGATCTTCTGAATGTGACATCTATAGTACAGGTCTTCGGAGAAGCACCCGCCTTACATGGAAGACTTTTTAGTAGTAATAAGTACTAAGTTACAGCAACATAGGAAATGTCTTGTACATCCGCAAATCACAGTCCTGCCATTTTGAACATTCCTTTCAAACCCCCAAAAGATCAATGTATAGTCACTGTCAATGCATGGGTATCATTTGGCCTCCAGAAGTGTACACAAAGAATGCACACATCTAGGAAAGAACAAACCTTTCAACCAAAACAACATAACATGAGTGTGGGGAGGGGAGACAAGGAAAGACTTACCTGAAGGTTGCCGCCACCGCCAGGAGTCATTTGAGGCAGCGAGGAAGTCCTGCAGCACGCCGCCACCGCCAAGAGTCAAAAACCAGCTGACTCCACGCGCCGCCGCTCCGGGACCACAACTCCCGGCAGCCTACGCGGCGGCGCGCGTTTCTGACGACGCGAAGGCGCCAGGAGGCGCTCATAAGCGCCGCAGCTACCGGCGGAGCGGGGGGAGACAAGGAAAGACTTACCTGAAGGTTGCCGCCACCGCCAGGAGTCATTTGAGGCAGCGAGGAAGTCCTGCAGCACGCCGCCACCGCCAAGAGTCAAAAACCAGCTGACTCCACGCGCCGCCGCTCCGGGACCACAACTCCCGGCAGCCTATGCGGCGGCGCGCGTTTCTGACGACGCGAAGGCGCCAGGAGGCGCTCATAAGCGCCGCAGCTACCGGCGGAGCGGGGGGAGACAAGGAAAGACTTACCTGAAGGTTGCCGCCACCGCCAGGAGTCATTTGAGGCAGCGAGGAAGTCCTGCAGCACGCCGCCACCGCCAAGAGTCAAAAACCAGCTGACTCCACGCGCCGCCGCTCCGGGACCACAACTCCCGGCAGCCTACGCGGCGGCGCGCGTTTCTGACGACGCGAAGGCGCCAGGAGGCGCTCATAAGCGCCGCAGCTACCGGCGGAGCGGGGGGAGACAAGGAAAGACTTACCTGAAGGTTGCCGCCACCGCCAGGAGTCATTTGAGGCAGCGAGGAAGTCCTGCAGCACGCCGCCACCGCCAAGAGTCAAAAACCAGCTGACTCCACGCGCCGCCGCTCCGGGACCACAACTCCCGGCAGCCTACGCGGCGGCGCGCGTTTCTGACGACGCGAAGGCGCCAGGAGGCGCTCATAAGCGCCGCAGCTACCGGCGGAGCGGGGGGAGACAAGGAAAGACTTACCTGAAGGTTGCCGCCACCGCCAGGAGTCATTTGAGGCAGCGAGGAAGTCCTGCAGCACGCCGCCACCGCCAAGAGTCAAAAACCAGCTGACTCCACGCGCCGCCGCTCCGGGACCACAACTCCCGGCAGCCTACGCGGCGGCGCGCGTTTCTGACGACGCGAAGGCGCCAGGAGGCGCTCATAAGCGCCGCAGCTACCGGCGGAGCGGGGGGAGACAAGGAAAGACTTACCTGAAGGTTGCCGCCACCGCCAGGAGTCATTTGAGGCAGCGAGGAAGTCCTGCAGCACGCCGCCACCGCCAAGAGTCAAAAACCAGCTGACTCCACGCGCCGCCGCTCCGGGACCACAACTCCCGGCAGCCTACGCGGCGGCGCGCGTTTCTGACGACGCGAAGGCGCCAGGAGGCGCTCATAAGCGCCGCAGCTACCGGCGGAGCGGGGGGAGACAAGGAAAGACTTACCTGAAGGTTGCCGCCACCGCCAGGAGTCATTTGAGGCAGCGAGGAAGTCCTGCAGCACGCCGCCACCGCCAAGAGTCAAAAACCAGCTGACTCCACGCGCCGCCGCTCCGGGACCACAACTCCCGGCAGCCTACGCGGCGGCGCGCGTTTCTGACGACGCGAAGGCGCCAGGAGGCGCTCATAAGCGCCGCAGCTACCGGCGGAGCGGGGGGAGACAAGGAAAGACTTACCTGAAGGTTGCCGCCACCGCCAGGAGTCATTTGAGGCAGCGAGGAAGTCCTGCAGCACGCCGCCACCGCCAAGAGTCAAAAACCAGCTGACTCCACGCGCCGCCGCTCCGGGACCACAACTCCCGGCAGCCTACGCGGCGGCGCGCGTTTCTGACGACGCGAAGGCGCCAGGAGGCGCTCATAAGCGCCGCAGCTACCGGCGGAGCGGGGGGAGACAAGGAAAGACTTACCTGAAGGTTGCCGCCACCGCCAGGAGTCATTTGAGGCAGCGAGGAAGTCCTGCAGCACGCCGCCACCGCCAAGAGTCAAAAACCAGCTGACTCCACGCGCCGCCGCTCCGGGACCACAACTCCCGGCAGCCTACGCGGCGGCGCGCGTTTCCGACGACGCGAAGGCGCCAGGAGGCGCTCATAAGCGCCGCAGCTACCCGCTTCGCGGGACGCGAGCGGGACGCCCGGGGCGAAGCCCGGGCAAAGGGCGGGCCCTCTACGGCCCTCATCGGCAGGAAGAGGCAGGGGCAGGGCCTGACCCCCTGTTTCAACAGAGACATATCCACAAGTAAGACACAGTCCCCCAGTTGTATACCGTGTTACATATATGGCAACCAAAAAGAAACCTGCTGTTGTTCCCGCTAATACCATGGATAATTATGTTGTGCAAACTGTAAAGAAAATAAACGAACAAAGGAGAGAATCACTAGGGCTAAGCCAGTCACCAGATTTGCGCAGATTAAGCCCTACCTTGCCTATGTCAGCTGAGGATAGTCCTTTTGTGATGGTGGACACAAGGGTATCAACTAATGATTCACCCATGATTGAGTCTGACAGTCAGCCACTGATCACGTTAGTATCTCCTGTTATTTTGAATGTAGACTTTGATAGCGTTATTGATTCTGACCCAGACACTGTTACTGGTCCTGTAGAGGACGATTCACCTCTAATTGAGCACACACCTCGACCTGTGCGTGCCTGTGTGAAGAACCAACGGAAACAGGGTGGTCAAAGACAAAGAGCGAAAAGGAAAAGAACATTATCTCCAGGTTCCGCGAGAGTTCCCCCAAAGGCAGTAGGGGACGGGACTATAAGAAATAATGGAGAGGATGAATTGTTTGCTAAACTGCTTGAGGTTGTAGAGGGCAAACTTATCGAAATTGTAAAACCTCTGATCTCAAAAATAGATAAGCTTCAGGCGGAAGTTAAAAGGCTTGGAGGTCTGCAAACTAAGCTGACGGAGGAAATAGGTAGTCTTAATACTTTATTATCTGCAAAAAACACTATAGAGGGTGTTGATCATGCCGTAGAAGGTATATCTGGCGTGTTGACTGATCAAGCCCATACGTTGGCACCCAAAGCTAATCATAATATTACAACAGTAGAAGGGTGCCCGTTGTCAGTTAATATTCCACAAGCACAAGCCCACGGTATAGACCCTCTCCAATTTATTGAGGAAGCTTCACCAGTTGTATTAGTGTTAGCTAATGTACCCCAGTTGGATGACGGCATCACCGAGTCAGCCAGCTCTCTGAGTAGTAAGGCCCTTCACTGGCTCTCTGGTAATATGAGGTTAGCGCCTGGTGGTTTACAGCAACTAGCGCATGATATCAAAACAGTTAAACGTATTCCCTGGATAGGGAACCGCCCTAAAAGATTTAAAGGGGATTGCGTGGCAATAACATTTGCTCATCCCAATATACTTCCCAATGTTTTAACACATATTTTTCCACCTCAGCGTAGAAGAGGTACGGTGGTTCCCCTAACATTAAAATTTTTCCACGGGGAACAGCAAAATGTAACCCTACCGAAAACGCCAGCATTGGGATGGGATAACAATTTGATTAATAATCTGAATCTGCATAATCGCTGGGCATCCCCCTTAGTACCTAGTCTGCTATTGCATAATAGATTTGATGCCCTGTCTGGTCTTAACAACTGCGATTGACAAGAGGTCAGACATGAGTCTGTCGCAGTGGTTGCAGGAGTAGATTTACATCAGCCTCCAATTACAATTGGTAGTATACTGCCTAAGCCTGTGGGTATATCCCGCAATATCCTAGTGGGGGCATCATCGACAACTTGCTTTATTGCTAGTTGGAATATAGCAGGACTGGTTTCCAAATTAAATGTACCAGGGTGGTTAGAACTAATTAGAACATTTGATATCTTATGCTTGCAAGAGACCTGGTGTACAAATTTCCAGGGGCTTGACGGTTTTGTAGCCTATGAGCTACCAGCAGTGGCAACTACTTCAGGGAGGGCCAAAGGAGGTTTGCTAACTCTGATTTCTGTGAAAATGCGAATCAGGGTGAAGGAATATATTACAGTGGGCAATAATTCTCAATTACTATGGTTAGCGGATGAGGCAGGTAAAAACATTTTGTTGATTAATATGTACAATAACGTTTTTGATGCCAGTAGATATACGGTTATTGTAGAACTTGATGTCGCAATCAAACAACTGATGAAAACCTCCAATACGGTTTTTGAATACATATATGTCGGTGATTTTAATACTTCTGTTTGCCCTCTCTCTAATCAAAGGTTGTGTGGTAACTTGAATCGTGTTGGAGAGCCAGTTATGCACTTCAAACATAATACATATGGTGAAACTTTGAACTCTTTCCTATTCGCCTATGATTTAGAGATTTTAGAGATTGAACAGGATGGGAAGGGCGTTAGTTTGCCAACCTTTGTAGGGCGAGGGGCGAACACTGTGATTGATTTTATTTGCATGTCTTCCGAATTAGCTGATTTTAGTTCCGATGTCAAGGTTGTAGATCATATGGTCAGTGACCACAACTGTCTTGTTATTGAAACTAGGTTTTGGAAAGCTTGTATAATCCCAGATAGTAGTGCTATTTCAAACATTGAAGTACATAGGCCAAATGGATTTAGAATAAGGTGGGCAGGGGATAAGGCTGAAGTAACCTCAAATTGCATTATCTCCTGTTGTTTAAATGATATTATTTCTATTACTGACGAGAATTCAAATATGATGGCCTGTATTTTCCATTTTACAAAAATCAATGTTTTTATTAGCAGTAAGTTTACTAGGTCTGCTGGAAATTTTAACTCCAAGGCCAGGGGATGGTTTGATAATGCATGCACTGTGGCATTGAAAACATTAAAAAAAGCATTATCCACAAAACCTAGAGATAAAACAGTTGTAGTTAAGCTTAGATCTGATTATAATTTAGCTCTTAGGCAAAGGAAAGCCGAATTACGTGAGGAAGCTTGGGAGCGATTTGATCTGGCGGCTGTATCGAACAACTGTACGCTTTTTTGGGCAGCAGTAAATAGCCCTTTTTTAAGAGATGATAAACTTCCCACGTTAACCTCAAACGTGGGTAAGGAATCATGGGTACAGCATTTCTCTGCCATTTTTAATCCTGACATGGTAACGTTGCCGGAAAGTTGCTCTTGGCCAGTACTTAATTTAGATATCACCTTACAGGAGGTCCTAAGTAGTATCAGGGCTAGCAAGGGCGGTAAGGCCCAGGGACCCGATGGTGTCCCAGTTGATGTATATAAATTTGCGCCCGAGACTTGGGGGCCAGTACTAGCCAAAGTTTTTAATGCCGCTGTTCGCTATACTATTCCGTGTACCTGGTCCGAATCCATAATAGTTCCAATTCATAAAAAAGGGGACCGAGGAAACGCCAAAAACTACCGGCCAATCTCGTTGTTGGATTCGTCGGTTAAGATTATGAGTCGTGTACTCCTCGTTCGATTGGAAGAATGGGCAGAGACTAATAAAATAATGACAGACTGCCAATATGGGTTTAGGAAAGGGAGGGGTTGCATTGAACAATGCTTAAATCTGGAGCTATTGATTGGGAAATATACCCGTGCGAAAAAGGGTTCACTTTACCTCTGTTTCGCTGATTTGAGCAGTGCTTTTGACCTAGTGGATCACGCCATATTATGGACCACCTTGTTAGAAATGGGAGCACCCAGGGAAATCATATATTTTCTGGCCCGTTTATATGAGAGGCTTAGCTCGTGTGTCCGGTATGGGCCTTCGGGCGAATGCACAGACAAATTCAAGGTCAGGAGAGGTATCAGACAAGGGTGTGTATTGGCACCCTTGCTCTTCACTCTGTTCATTAACGAAATAGACTCGGTCTTACAGAGGGCGCCAGCCGACGCACCTAGAGTAAACACAAGTACCATCCCCGTGTTACTCTATGCGGACGACGCTGTGCTGCTCTCTAGGACTCCTCGGGGTCTACAGCTTTTGATTGATAAATTTGTGGCCTTTATTGAGAAAAGAAAGTTGGTCATTAATAAAAGCAAGACATTTGTGATGGAGTGCGGAGTTAGTAAGGTAAAAATTAAAAAGCCCTATAGGTATCTCATTGACGGCCAAGTGGTGCAGTCCGTGGAAAACTTCTGCTACCTGGGAGTTAATTTTTCCAAAAATGGTCGCTGGGATGTCGAGCACAAGGTGGTGCGCGACAAAATGATCAGGAGCGCCAATGGAATATTTGCATTTGCAAGTAAGTTAGGTGGTAGAAGGCCTAAAGAAATGCTCAAGATTTTTGAAGCCAGGTGTCTCTCGGCTGCCCTCTACGGAGCAGGGGTATGGGGGGTATCCAGGGTTGAATCCCTCCAGGTTGAAGAGAATATGTTTCTGAAAAAATTGTTGTGTCTCCCGACTTCTACTGCTAATAGTTTGGTCCATAAAGAACTAGGACTACATCATATAAATGATCTATTATTGTTGAGGCCTTTGATGTTGTGGCGTTCAGTCTGGATAAAAGACGAAACCTCATTTAACAGGGCCATTATCGAGGATTGTTTACGCCTAGACTATTTCCTTAAAATCCCATGGATTAAGTACACAATTGATTCTTTCTCTAGTGTATTTGGGCTTAACGTTACATTAGATCACTGTTCTGCCTCGGATCTCTCCAAGGAGAGTCTGAAATTAACTTTTTTAAATCATTGTGCAGAAAGACGAGCTACGGATGATCTTAAACTTTCTACTTGTATACGTTATAACCATTTGAATGAATCTGTGGGCCTACACCCTTACCTCGTCCAGGTGACCAAAGGGCAACATCGGTTTGTTCTCACCAGGATGAGGATGGGTACGGTCCACCTATTGGTTGCATTCCCTGAGATTAAGAAGCGCCCTACCGGTCCATGTCGGTGCGACAATATTTCAGAACAAAGCACAGAGCACTTTTTGTTTACATGCAACCTGTATAGCGAATGTCGCAAATTCTTTTTAAAACCTCTACTTATTAAATTTGGAGCAAGAACTGTTAAAGCGGCAATGAAATTACTTTTTAACTTGCATCACCCTGACATCTGTTTTTATACGGCTAGTTTTTTACTCAGGGCCATCAGCTATAGGAAAAGCATGATTTTTTAAATATATTTATCAATATTCTTATTCTATCTTATTTATTGGGAAATTTTTAAGTGTGTTATTTGCTTGTTATATGTATCTCACCGTATTTGTAGCCGATTGCGATTGACTAAGTGTATTTTCTTTTATTTGTATTGTTGTATGTACTTTTATGGACATGATTTACATGTTTCCGAATAAAGTTTTGAAATTGAGTGTCATAATTAGAAAGAGCAACAATGTATCTGTGTAATGTAATAAATATCATTGCTCCCACAGGACAGTCCAACATACAACAGAACACAACAGACAGATAGCTGAGTAGCTATGCTGACTCTGCAAGAGATAGTTACATGGAGAGACAGATGAGCTGTTGGCATTACTTTGCAAATACTAGATAAGGCTTCTCCAACGAGTAGCTTGTGAGCAACTGGTAGCTCTTCAGCTACCTGAAAGTAGCTTCGCTGTGTGTAACCTGCTAAAGTAGAAGCCTTTGCTCGGTTGAACTTGGATATATATCCCAAAATTGAAAAGTATTTATTTGAGATAAAATGTGTGTCTTTTCAGAACTCGTAAGTTTAGCTGCTGTTAGGATACAAATGGCTGCATTTCTAAAATCTTCATACAGCTGCTATTTGCATGATAAAATGAGGCATTGAGGAGACTTATTACTAAGATTATGAGCATGGTCATAGGGGCACTGCAGCTATGGCTGTCATGTATTATAACTGAAGGCACATTACAAATTGATAAAACCATGTTCACATTACTGTTGGGAACCTTTCCTGATGCACCAAGGTAATCACTGCTGGCAATCTTGCATGGGTGACCTCTAATGTAATCATGCCTGATGTTGCAATTAGTACATCACTAATATTAGTAGCACAGTGCTATTTTCATTGAACACAAGTAGCTCGTATTACACAAAATCTCGGAGACCCCTTTACTACATGGCTTTAGTTCCACGTTGTGTGTGTTATAGTGCCTGAAGGTCTTTTACTTGTTCTTAATGGGTGGGTAGATGTTTATGTATATGAATATGTATAAGATGTTCTTTTGGAGGGTAAGTGCTTTTTGGGGGTTACAGAATAGCAGACTATAAACATCATATTTGAAATGTGTTGGATGGGCGTAGTACGTTCTATTGTGTGATTATGCTGTGTTTCTTGGTGTCATGCCCTATTCAGAGCATTGATATAGCTGACAATTTAGCATATTTGTGCTGTGTTGAATATATGTATAACATGTCTATCTGCCCTGGGACAGCAACAAAAAACCATATACCTGTCAAAAGACCACAATAGCTAAACCCAACCATATGCACATAAAGCAGCATCTAAGCTATACAACAGTAAAATGTTAATGCCAACAGCACAGACACTTCGGAGCAGGGAGTTGACAACAGTTCACTATTGTGGAATAAAATAAACAGCAAAATCCTACAGTACAAGCAAATGCATGAAAAGTAACTTACAGAGATAATTTGCAAAATTGGTTACATCATATTCACTCCATTATTCAACATTAAACAATACAGTAAACAGACCAATCCTTAGAAGAAGCTATTTGTGGAATGCAAGTTCACCACCAAGGAGAGCACTTGGCACTATCGAGAACTAACAAAAGTTTATTTTTATCCAAATTAAAGTTTCTCATTTTATCGACCTTTGAAGCAGTGTTGCAATAAAGGGGGGGGATCAGGCAACTATCATTGAGCCAGAACAGGGAAATGTGTGGCCCCAATGATAGAGTGAATTTGTTCCAGTGTAATTTGCCAACACCGGGTCTCAATTCAAAAGACCCTGCATACGGTCTGCTCTCTGTGCGAAGCACCAATGTGCGGGCAGCATGGGGATGTTCCGATTTTAAATTCCAGCTGTGCCTAAAACACAGGCTGAATTTAAAGGGCCCTCAGCCCTCTTTTTTGTTGTCTGGGTAAACTCCTGCCTGGGAGCTATCTGGAGCCTAACACCTAGATGCCAAATGCAGCAAATCCATAATTATTCGAAAAAAGCTGCAGCATCACATATTTCCAGTGACCCTGTATGTAAGAGATGCATGAACTGTAAAATGTCAGATGTATTATTAAGTACGAGTATTCACATCATTAACAATTTAAACAACTTACTTTTTTTTGTATAAATTCTTTCGTAATGCTATTCATCCCAATTTCGCAATGTTAATAAGGAAAACTATGCATACATCGATGAAAATGAAATATTGTCTCTATTAACAGAGTGGTCTGTTGTGAACTCTACATATTTGCAAGTTGAGGCTGGGGTAGTTAATTAAGTAGGCTCTAAGACCCACGTCTGTGGATAGCTGATTGATAGGTCACAGGTGGGAGGGTGAATAGCTGCCAGGTAAACACAGACAGGACCCTCTTTATAAATCCCACAGATAGGTGCAGCGACATTACAATGATGGGACATTGCCCAAATAAAACACACATGGCCGGAGGGGGTACGCACGCTCCTAAAAACACCATAAAGTCAGGTGATACATGTGTTAGGAGCACATAGCCAATCAGGACCTAGCTTGCATAATGATCACGCGCTCCCCATGCCGGACATCTGGACATGTTCACCGCTGGCAACACTGTGTCCACGCAAGGTCGAGACCAACCTGCAGTAACCCTTGACCATTAATTTAGGACTCTAAAGGCAGCAACCAACATTCCTCACCAAATAAGGTACACCGGAAGCTTTTAAATACCTATCGTATTTTGTATATAAGGAATACACCAATCAAATGTAAATTGAGACAGTACTCAGACCTCGTGGCTGTAACTGTTCTCCTGGCCAAAATGTTTAATTAAAGAAACTGATCCTGTGTTGCCAAACTCCTCTTATCTTCTGTTTTTTCAAGGAATTCTGACCCGAGCAACAGTGTGACCGATCACTTTACACCACACGCCCACATTATACATTGAAAATAAATCATACAAGGGTGCAAATCAACATACAGGTTTTTAAATAAGAGTTTCAAGGTATAGGAGTCACGCATCATCTTTACTGGTAGGGACTACATTTTAAGAACTCATGGCCTGGAGAAACACAAAGTCTGGATTTAAAACCTAACAGAGCTTGGAGTTGTCTGTACTAATAAGACTATTACCATGCAAGGAAATTCATTTTAGCAGCATTAAAGGATTGAGAAACAAATAAGGTTCTAAACCCATACGTTGCAGTTTGCATGCACGTCTTTGATGCCAGTTTGTAGCTTGCTGTACTATATGAGGAGGATTGCAGTATATGAACTGCAAGTAACAAAAGGATCTCTGTGACAAAAGCACTAACACACTTACCTATTAACATGAAATAAAAAACTAATCTGCAGGTTACACAATGGGGCTGATAATGATGGCTGTCGGACGAACGTCCGACCGCTATCATTGCGAGAACGGCACTGGCTGACAGGTAACTGGTAGTCATGCCTGCTAAATTATGATCAGACAGCCGTGGAGGTGGTCGGAAACATGCTTCTTTGCATTGAGGCTTGTGCTACGGCTCGGAAAAGGGCAGCAGCAAAAGCACCATTGCCAAAAGACATGTTTGTAAACATCCCTGCACACTCTGGCAGGCACCATGCTGTGCCTCCACACGTGTAGGGATTCGTAGGGGGTGCGCCACAGGTGCCCCTCAGAGCCCATAGCATAGGGCCACGGTGGACAGGGGCCCTGTTAAGAGCACCAAAAAAGCCTTTCCACCTCGAAAGTACCACTGTGAAATAGCTGGCAGAAAGGTGAATCGTAATCCCCACGGTGGTGCCTGAGAAGGTACTGCCTCCATTGTGGGGAATGCGATCCGATCGACTGCCCGACAGGCTCCTTGAGCCTGTTGGAAGCTATTGGTCGGTTCCTGGGGGAATACGGTCCAACCAACCGCATCGTATGCAAGGGTCTGACCGCGGTTATAGATGTAGGTGGGACCGACGACACCTTGGTGTCGGTCCCACCGACATCCTAATCAGCTCCACAATGCTTTGCCAGAGACACATTAACACTTTATGCTACTCTATGATTTAAAACTGATTAGACAAAACACAGATCTTGCCAGAAACTGCACTAAACACCAGCATTATCCAATCTTTATTAATATTCCCTGAGATTTACAGGGCACACAAAGCTCTCTGCAGCAGATATCTTAACCGCTTAAGATATTTTCAAATTCAGCCTTTAAAACCAATTAAGCCAGAACAGATGTACTATTATGTTTCTCCTTGTTGCCAATTTCTTTGTGGCAAAAGTTTACGGGGAAAAAAAAGTACCACTGTGAAATAGCTGGCAGAAAGGTGAATCGTAATCCCCACGGTGGTGCCTGAGAAGGTACTGCCTCCATTGTGGGGAATGCGATCCGATCGACTGCCCGACAGGCTCCTTGAGCCTGTTGGAAGCTATTGGTCGGTTCCTGGGGGAATACGGTCCAACCAACCGCATCGTATGCAAGGGTCTGACCGCGGTTATAGATGTAGGTGGGACCGACGACACCTTGGTGTCGGTCCCACCGACATCCTAATCAGCTCCACAATGCTTTGCCAGAGACACATTAACACTTTATGCTACTCTATGATTTAAAACTGATTAGACAAAACACAGATCTTGCCAGAAACTGCACTAAACACCAGCATTATCCAATCTTTATTAATATTCCCTGAGATTTACAGGGCACACAAAGCTCTCTGCAGCAGATATCTTAACCGCTTAAGATATTTTCAAATTCAGCCTTTAAAACCAATTAAGCCAGAACAGATGTACTATTATGTTTCTCCTTGTTGCCAATTTCTTTGTGGCAAAAGTTTACGGGGAAAAAAAAGTAAACTTTGACTGTCAGTCTGCATATGAGGACTTCGTCCATAGTGACTCCACCCCCTTTTGTTGCCACACCGGGTTGGTGGTAGCAGCCCGGCGCCATTTAATGAGAGACTCTGCATCACGGCAGACCTGACTACAATTGCTCTTACAAATTTTAACTTGTATTATTTTGCCATATTGTGTTTTAAATAGTTACTGTGTGCAAAGCGGTGACTGCAACAGCTACTTGCATGTGGAATCGCTGGCGAGTGCTTTTGTATTTGTATGCGTGCAGGGCGGCTGATTACTAGTGCCACTCGCACTCTCACCTTAATAGCGGCCCCTCTGCCTTGTTCCATCGCGGCTTCTGCCGATTGTGTGGAGGGCGGCTCACCTACCGCGGCTCCTAGTGCCGGTCTGGTGGTGGGAACGGGCGCCATATTGGGAGGAGTCAGAGAGCGCAGGGACCTGTGGCAGCGGTCCAGTCGCTCGAGGCTCCCTCACATAAAACGTAATGTGCTGGAGGGAGCGCAGCGGACGAGCGCAGCGGGCGCGACGGAGGCGCGCCGGAGTCGCGCTAGAGTCAAGCTCGTCTGCGCTCGTCCACGAGCGTCCGGGGCTAGGGGCCAAGGACTATGTTTGTCCCTTAGTGTATACATCTGCTGACTTACTAGCGTTACGACCTACCATCATGATGTGCCCCCCCGTACCCCTCAACACGACGAAACGGACATCTCGCCTAGGCATCATTAATCCTATTAATCTAGCTACGGACCTTGCCTCTAATTATGCGGTTTTGGAAAGTACGCCAGGTACCACCTGTAATTTTAATTGTGTCTATTTAAACACCCGTTCTATGACCAAACATCAGACAGATATCTTTTTGTTGCTATCTGATACCAAACAGGACTTACTCCTGTTGTCTGAGACATGGCTCACACCGGATTCATTACCGGACATCTTAGCTGCCTTGCCTGCTGATTATTATATCATTTCTGTGATACGACCAGCAGGTAAAACTGGGGGCGGGGTGGCCATTATTGCCAATAAGAAACATCAACTTAGACAACTCCCCTCCTTAGACATACCTAATGTGGAGAATATTGTTGCCAAATTGGATACTGTCAACGGGACACTTGTGGTGGTTTTATTATACCGCCCACCCCAAACTATGGCTATGTTTCCTGCCATTTTTGCGGAGCAACTGGCTATGCTAGCCACCAATAACTCTAAATTACTCCTGATCGGGGATTTAAATCTCTGGTTTGATAACATACTATTAGATCCCCAAGCAGCCGAGACGAAGGACCTTTTGAGTGATCTGAATCTAACACAATATATAGATACTCAAACTCATCAAAAGGGCCACAGTCTCGATCAACTATGGTCACTGAATTTACCTATTGATTTTATTGATATTAAACCTTGTAGCTGGTCTGATCATTTTACCATTAGTTTCTCATTTTGTGTTGTGAAAGCACCTCAATTCAAGCTGCAGGCTACCAGTTTGACTCGGAAATGGTCCTCGATGGACATGTCAGCTTTTTTAAATTTGTTAAAGTCTACTCTGCCAGAGGAGAGCTCAGATGTGGAGATAGCCGATTGTAGGCTTCAAGAATGGCTAATCTCGGCCATTAACGTCTGTGTCCCCCTCACCCGCTTTGATAACTCACGCGGCGCGGACGCACACAAGTGGTTCACGCCGGAGTTGAGGAAATTAAAACTTGAAGTGAGGCAGCAAGAGAGAACATGGCGTATTAATTACTGTCCTCAAGCAAAGATTGCATACTGTTTAATTCGTAAAGCCTACCAAAAGACGTTGCACACTCACAAAACTGCTTATTTCTCTTCTAAAATACTTAATGCGACTAATAAGTCGAAAGAAATTTTCAAGATTGTGACTGAGTTGTGCAATGATGAGAGAACTTCCCCCCCGGTTGTCCCCTCACAATTGCTCTGCAACTCGCTGAATGACTTTTTTAATGATAAGATAGTGTTGATTAAGGATACTCTATCCAAGCTTCCAGTTTGTGCCCCGATAGACGATACCTTTTTAAACCCCCTTACATTGCATTCCTTCCCCTTAATCAATGACCAAATCCTTCAAGATTTGCTCATTAGAGTTAAATCAGGATCTCCTCAGGATGTCTGCCCCCCCCCCCCAAGTAATGAGAGAAATTGGTCGGGCATTCCCAAATAGCCTGATTCCTCTGCTCAATAATTCCCTCATGTCAGGGAAAGTTCCTAATAGTTTTAAACAGGCTTTATTGATCCCTTTAAAAAAAGAAACCTGGCATCGACTCTTTAGACCTTTCAAATTACAGACCAATATCGCTACTGCCTTACTTGTCCAAAATTTTGGAGGCTCATGTAACCAATAGCCTATCAAGTTTTGTGGAAGCCTCTGGCTATTTACAACCTAACCAGGCAGGTTTCCGGCCTGGTCATTCTACTGAGGCAGTGATATTGGCAGTTCAGAATACCTTAAGGTCTAATGCCGACGGGGACTTGCACCAGGCCTTGGTGTTATTGGATCTGTCTGCCGCGTTCGACACTGTTGACTATACCATCTTGGTCAACCGTGTCGAACAGGCCGGTCTTCGAGACTCGGCCTTGGCCTGGCTCAAGTCCTTCATTTCAGAACGTACCCAGTCGGTTCGACTAGGTTCCTTTACAGCCCCTAAAAACATCTCCTTTTGTGGGGTTCCTCAAGGATCTTCCTTGTCCCCTCTATTATTTAATTTGTATATGCGGCCTCTTTTGTTTTCCCTACGAGAGTTTAAGGTTGATGTATATAATTATGCAGACGACCTGCAGTTGGTTTTTGTGCTAAATTCACCCAATGCGGCCGAGGACTTTCGAGCAACTATGTCTTTTATCCAAAGGTGGATGTCTTTAAACCACCTTAAGTTAAACCCGGGAAAAACGGAGCTCATTCTGCCTGGGAAGAGTGAGATCAGTTGGAGTCCTTGTTTTTGGCCGTCGGACATGGGCTTGTCCCCAAAAAAATCCCGAACAGTAAAAAGTTTGGGAGTGACTCTCAGTGAGGATCTTACCTTGGAAAGTCAAGTCGGAACGGTGGTCTCCTCGGGTTTTTTTCAACTGAGGAAGATTAAGAAAATAGCACACCTCCTTACCGGGTTGGCCTTAATTCAGGCAGTTAGTGCTCTAGTCCTGTCTCACATCGACTTCTCAAATGGCCTTTATTTGGGGGCGCCTATTGGCCAACTCAAAAGATTGCAATACTTGCAAAATCAAGCTGCGAGACTTATTTGCAAAGTCCCGAAGTGGGAATCGATTAGACACGGACTAGAGACTTTGCACTGGCTGCCTGTGGAACAGAGAGCTACATTCAAGGTGGGCTGCATTGTGTTCAAGGCTTTGGAGGGTAAGGGTCCTATGTTCCTTAGACAATTGCTGAGCAAATATAAACCCTTACGCAGCTTGAGATCAGCCCACAAAGACCTACTTGAGGTCCCTCGTTTCAAAAAGAAACGACAGGGAGGCAGCAGTTTTCAATTTTTAGCTGCTTCATTGTGGAACTCCCTCCCTCTGACTCTGCGACACAGTAGGGACCTCCTTGCCTTCAGGAAGGCATTTAAAACTTTTCTTTTTTCTCAGGCCTATTGTAAATAGTGATTATATGTCTTTTATGTACTGTTATGTTTGATTCTCTCACCAGCGCCAAGAAGCCCTCGGGCGTATGTGCGCTTAACAAATAATAAATAACATAACATAACATAACATAACACCTTAACCCCCAATATATGGATTACTGAAGTAAAGTGTTGCCAATTCCAGCACTGCTCTGAAGGGTTAAAGACTGAGTGGACCAGCTGATATTAAAACATATGACCATGGAGTCAAACACAGACCAATGAAGTGGATTGTTCAACGGCTGCTCAGACCGGTTGTGTTCGATACCACTTACCAAACACAACAACCGAAAACTCAAATACAAATATAAACGACAGATACGTGCTATACAAGTGTTCGTAATTTTTGAAGGATATGACTAGAAAACAATGCATTCGATCTTGGTTACGGTCACTAATAGATGTGTTCAAGTCAGTTGAAACCACCAACGCACAGTGATACTTAAGCGGCAGGAATATATGCCAATCGATTAATCAATCCATCATACAATAATTTCCGTTTATTCGGGCCTGGCTTAGTTCACATGTGGATAGACCGATCTGGAGGACACTGTATTTCTATCTGAGGTAGTATTTTTAGGTCTCGCCTGTCGATGCGCATGCGCATCGAGCAAGGCGAGAGTATTGGGACTTATCCGCTCTTTATCCACACTGCAAGGAATCGTGGCGATTCCTTGCAGTGCACGAGAAATTTAAGCTCAATGCGCATGCGCATTGAGCTTAAATGCGCGTGCACATGCCCCCAGCCGCCTGCCTTGCCTACTCTCTCTCACAGCCTCCCCCAGCTCCGCCCCCTCACTACTTGATTGCACGGCCGCTAGGCCGTGCCTCCCCTACTCTCCTCCCCCCTCCTCCTCTCCTCCCCTGCCTGCCTGCCGCTAGGCCGTGCCTCCCCTACTCTCCTCCCCCCTCCTCCTCTCCTCCCCTGCCTGCCTGCCGCTAGGCCGTGCCTCCCCTACTCTCCTCCCCCCTCCTCCTCTCCTCCCCTGCCTGCCTGCCGTGTCGCATTTCTCCTCCCCCCTCCCCTCTCCTCCGTCCGTCCGTCTTGTTATTTCATGACAACAGGAAGGGGGTCACTCACCCTTCCACATTGCACCAAAGTTCCTGGGGTTCGTCCCGAGGGATTCGTCTATCGCTCTTTCACTGTTATGTAGGTTAGCGGTGTAAGAAAACTCCATGAGTGAGTGTTTACGTCAGATTTAGTTAAAATATTCTTTCAGACAGCGTCCCGTGCCAGGGTCGAAACAGGCATTTATTTAAGCGCCAGTATGCAGGCAAGTGTTTTGCAGTGGTCTCCCTCATGTACTGCTCTTCCCCCTCCGTCATGCTCTGTGTTGCTCTCCCGCATGTACTTCTCGTCCCCCTCCACCATGCTCGGTGTTGCTCTCCCGCATGTACTTCTCTTCCCCCTCTGCCATGCGACATGTTGCTCACCCATGTGCTTCTCCCTCACCGGCCTCAGTGATGCGCTGCTTGACCTGGGCTTTGCCTGCTCCCGTTCCTCACCTGCCTCAGTAATGCGCTGCCTGACATGTGCTTCACCCTTATCTGCCTCAGTAATGCGCTGCTGGAACTCCTGTGCCTCACCTCCTCCAGGTTGCTTTCTTGCCAGTAGTATTCCTTGCCTGCTTCATGTTTCGCTCGTCAGTTTGCTTTATTCCACCCCTCACTGCTCGGTCACCCGTTTGCTTTACAACACCCCCCAGCCCTGCTATGTTGCTTCTGTCCCAGTGGTCTCTCCTGCCAAACCAGTGTTACATTCCCTCACCCACTTAAAAAAATTCACACTTCAACCAATTCAATTCCAATCAGCTCCGCCCCCTCCCCTTCCCGCCGTGTCGCATTTCTCCTCCCCCCTCCCCTCTCTTCCCTCCGTCTTCAGTAGAAATCGTGGCTGTAGAATCAAATAAGCTTTATTGCAAAAAGACTTCCCGTGTCCAAACAATGTTACAATCACTTGAGGTATTGAGGCGGGGATTTGCAAATTGATGCTAACAGCCGAAGAGTCAGTCTTGAAGGATCTGACTGGTACAGGTATTCAGTCTGCACGGCACCCCACCCCCGCATTGTCCAAAGTTGCCAAGTTTTCAGTCTTAAGTGTGACATTTGCACGTTTTCAGTGTGCTCCTGTGTGATATTTCATTGCCTTATAGTCTGTGTCACTTTCTAATGGCGAGTAAAGCGGTTATGTCCGTGTAGAGAAACGTTGCACAGTTATGGTATAGAAATAGTCTTGAAACAATTGCAAACTCTTTAAACGCTTATGCTGTAACACAAATTACTTTCCTTTACGGACATGATCGCCATGAAACAATAGTGGTGTTATTTATAATAATATAGATGTATTTTATTGGTATATCTCCAGTTTGTTTAAACTGTGTGTTATTTTCATAAGCTACATCAGTTCTATTCAGTGATGAAAAATTATCATTCTCAGTATTCATCTGGACATGAAATGCAGCTGTGCAAACTTAAAATAACTCTGTGGGGGTGTGTTCTTGGAGGGGAAGGGGCTCATGCTAAGTATTGCCTGAGAGGCACTTATGCACACATCAAGCCTCTTTACATTCACCCCCAAAATCTTGCTAAACCCTACGATCGTCAGGTTTTTAGGTCTCGCCTCAACCCCTCACCCTCAACCCCTCACTCACCCTCACTCATCCTCACTCACCCTCAACCCCTCACCCACCCTCACCTCCTCACCCTCACTCACTCACCCTCAACCCCTCACTCACCCTCACTCTCACTCACCCTCACTCAGCCTCAACTACTCCCCCTCACCCTCACTCACCCTCACTCACCCTCACCCTCAACACCTCACTCACCCTCACCCTCACTCACCTTCAACACCTCACCCTCAACCCCTCACTCACCCTCACTCACCCTCACTCACCCTCACTCACCCTCACTCTCACCCTCACTCACCCTCACTCACCCTCACTCTCACCCTCACTCTCACCCTCACTCAGCCTCAACTACTCCCCCTCACCCTCACTCACCCTCAACACCTCACCCTAACTCACCCTCACCCTCACTCACCCTCAACACCTCACTCGCCCTCACCCTCACTCACCCTCAACACCTCACCCTCAACGCCTCACCCTCACTCACCCTCACCCTCACTCACCCTCACTCTCACTCACCCTCACTCTCACTCACCCTCACTCTCACTCACCCTCACCCTCACTCACCCTCACTCACCCTCACCCTCACTCACCTTCACCCTCACTCACCTTCACCCTCACTCACCCTCAACCCCTCACCCTCACTCACCCCACTCACCCTCAACCCCTCACCCTCAACCCCTCACCCTCAACACCTCACCCTCAACACCTCACCCTCAACACCTCACCCACACTCACCCCCACTCACCCTCACTCACCCTCACTCACCCTCACTCACACTCACCCACCCTCACTAACACTCACCCTCACTCACCCTCAACCCCTCACCCTCAACCCCTCACCCACCCTCAACCCCTCACCCTCACTCACCCTCAACCCCTCACCCTCAACCCCTCACTCACCCTCACTCACCCTCACCCTCAACCCCTCAGCCTCACCCTCACCCACCCTCAACCCCTCACCCTCACTCACCCTCAACCTCATGCTAAAGATTTACAAAAAAACCCATTAACAAAACACTAACTCTAATGCTGCGAGACCTATTGCATTTCTAATGCTTGTTTTCCTTTCCTTGGTGCTTTGATCCAGCCGGTGTGCACCATCCCCAGCGTTATACGCTCCCAGGTTCCAATATTATCATGCCGTCGGTGAGCCCCTCACGCCCTCGCTTTTTGTCAACTGGTGCGCCTCTAAGGCTCCTCTCTCGTTCCGTGCGTTCAATGAGCTCTTTCATCGCTGCTCTGCGCTGTGCACGTCCTCAGATGAGCAATATCCCTCATTCACAGTCCTGTCCCGCCTGTCTCCTACACTAGTCCATCGCACACTTGCTGTCCTTTGCATTTCCCCCTTTGCTCGTACACAGCTGTCTCCTGTACAATAAACTCATCCTCGTGCTCCTCACCTGGTGAAGACGAAGTACATGAGGCTGATTGTGGTGCATGTCAGCAGGGTGATAGTGTGAGGCTTGTAGAAAAAGTCTATGGTGATGTCCTCCACCTGCTGTTCGTTGATCATCCTGAAGTGCAGCTTGTAGTTAGCATCGCCTTTACTCAGCGTCCGGGCTCTCATGCAGGACGCCATCTCCACCCGCTCCCGGCCTGCCCCTGGCACGGGGGGAGTAGGGGGTGGAGGCAGAACACACCACTAGTGTAACGCAAAAGGGGTGTACGGGTACCTCACACTATCCGCACGGTGACTGGCGGCTGGCAAAGACCAGCTCGGAGAGAGCAAGAAGAGAAAATGTCAGTAAATAAGTATGACTGCGTTCTGGGGTGGTCGCTAAGAGGCTGCTAGAATTGGACAAAGTAACGACTTTGTCATTATCCCCTGCAGTGCAATATGGCTTCTCCCAAAGAAGGTGATTCCCTGTTACTGTGGTATCCAACTTAACAGTACAGCACAATCAATGAGTACGGTGAAATAAAAAAAGGACTTTTAAAATCGTAATTTCTTTTGAAGCGTAAATATATCGGCCATCTTCGAAAAAAGAAACGCCGTGTCCTACTTAGTGGGACGAAATCAAAATATTACGAATAGTGTCATTCAAATGAATATTGGTCGAACAAATACAGACTTGAATTACTTGCTACAATGTCGTTTTCAAGGCTAACATTAAAAATGCGTAATGGTAATTTTGTCTTTACGTTTGGTTTAAACTATTTTCTGATCTTCTAAAAGACTTATAAATACGCCATGTACCGCGTTATTTGTACTTTCAATAGTGTCAAGAAGTTGTGATTATTATTATTATTTTGACTGCCGCATACCTAAAGTCCCATTTCTGTTTCTGAGCGGCGCGTGCGAGGACGGCAAGAAAGGATAACATCTCTAGCTCTTTACCTAGGTCTTTAGTGCTTCAGCCATGTTGAAACAGGTATGTAGCCCACCGTCCGAACATATTTTGGGAAATGTGTACCAGAATAAAGCCTTAGATACATTTAAAAATACGCTTAACGGATTCCAAAACACTTTTCATAAAACAATTCTAAAGTACTTGAATACATAGAATTCCCTATAATAAGTGTATATGTTTCATGCCTTTTTAGTAGTTCACAAATATATTTGAAAAAATGAGGTCACATAAGTAAGACTTTTGCTATTTTGTATCCATCACCGAAAGGCACATACAAATTAACAAGTATCTGTCAAAGATGGCTGCCCCCTAATCAGCACCTCTCATGTAGCCGTCACGTTTCCTTTCATTGCATGGCGACGCTGTTCGAAAAGTGTCTGACAGCTCAGTGTTGCAGCCGGGTACCCCCAAGTTGCACCGTTCACCTCTGGCCCAGGAATAGCGTAAATCCCTTCCCATCTACTCCGGGCTGCAGGATGGAACACGCCGTTCTGTGCCGTTGTAAAGGTTATTAATGGGGATGGTGGAGGCATAAAAGGTGAGTGCCGAGACTCCAGTGTCATCATGTCATTAAATTGTTAGATGTGCTAGAACTTAACAGCTGTATGGCGTAGTGGTCAGTCACAGATTATCCTTTTTATTAAATATTCATTGCATTTCATAAGGCTCCAGTGTTTCTAGCATTTAACATCATGCCGAAGCAAGTGGGCCACGTTTTCGTGAGCTCCAGGTGTTTGATCGACAGCAGTTCGTACGATCCGCATCTATCTCGTATGTTAGGCTCCCATTTGTTATTTTTTTCAGTAGCATAGTTTTACTTAAATCGCGAACCAGATGACCATTTGAAATATATTCGTGTGAGCAGTTACTACACAGGTGTCTAGGCTGTCGGAACTCTTTAATGCAGTATCAACAAAAACACAAATAGAGGGTATTGCTTATTAGCAGTTTTGTTTAGCCCAGGCAAGTAAGTCCAGGGCTCGAGTCGGGGTACCACGCGGGTGGATGGCGTCCCCCCACTTATTTTACAGGGTGGACGCCGTCCCCCTGCCAAACAGCAGGACTTCACCTTTTTGGTCTCTCTGGGACGAGATCAGACCACCTTTTGTGACGTCACTTCCTGTTGTGACATCATTTCCTGTGACAGCGTCCCCCACTTCTTTTTTTAGGACTTGTGCCCTGAGTAAGTCCCAAAGGGTGGCAGAATGAATCACAAAAGAGCAGCGTCATACAAGACAGTTTCGATGGATTGGCCCTCCAAGTGACATTCTCACCCAGCATGCTGGTGATAGGTCCGATTGGTTTGCAAACCCGCAAGAAGAGTAGATCTCCAATTTTAAAGAAAGAAGGCTAGCAAAGCAAGCTATTTTCTTACTTCATGCTGGATACATAAAACTGCTCCTGCAAGTCTAGTTTTCAGAATGTTCATGAAATGGGACCTAAACTTGGTAACACAGTAATGCAGCAGCGGTGCGTCCATTGGGGTGTGGGGGCGTAGCCCCACTAAGCCTGGTGGATGCACCTGCGGCTGCAGCAGAGAGAGTCTAGACAGTAGAGCAAAGCACTTGACTTAAATAAAATACAGCGGCGCTTAATCGACTCGAGTGTTCCGACCGGGACATACCCGATCAAATAGGGAGTGCGCAGGGGGTGGGGCTGGCCTGGGTTACAACAACAACAACATCAATGTGATGTGATGTCACACAGTCTGACTCGACTGCGCATGAGTAAATCAGGAGGAAACTTGCCCGCGCATGCGCTTTAGCCTAAATTAGCCCATCAACTTCGTCAAGTTGACTGAGAGGGAGGGGGGGTGTCTTTGTCTGGGCCCCGTCCTTTAGGAAGGCGCCAGGGCGAGTAGACTGCGTGACCCCCTAGCCAATCCTGGCGCTTATGTAGCGCCAGGATTGGCTGGTCCACTGCGCCGAAATACAGGCAATCCATTATTGGATGCCGGCACGTGGGTGGGTGGACTGATTGGCCATGATTCCGATTCGGGGACGTGCGGTGCGCGCCCTGACGTTTCCTACTTGCGCGGCTGTACTTAAGTTTCTGTCTACTCTCCTCGTGCGTGCAGGGCCAGGCAGCAGCCAGCAGACTGTCACTGACTCGCGTCTTCACCGGACTTGGACTCACTCTCTACTAACTCGTCTAGTAAGTCTTAGTCTCGTGGTTAACTTATTATTGTCCGTCTGTCACTGAAATGCCATGAAGAGCAGTTTCGAAGCACCTGAGCGGGGTCTTGTGAGATGACCCTCCCCCCGTGGGAGCTCACGTGCCTCTGACAGCTCTGGGTCACAGACAGGTTATTACCCTTGACCGCCAGCTCCCAGGCCAGTCTTAAACGAGCGCAGTGCCACGCTGCATATGTATGTTATTACACATATGAGTACAGTACTTCCGGCCTCCCTATACTTGAACAGTGCCCCCATCCGAGCTCATCACCTCTCCCGTTGTCCAGTGCCCTGGGGGCCTCGGTAAACCTACACAGTGCCCCCCAGGCCTCCTTAGATCGGATACATTGCATGACATTTACTCCCGTTTCAGGGAGCAGCGTGTAGCGCTGCACACAAGTTCACAACCCAAGGCCGAGATTCATTGTAGGGGCAGCGTCATGCCCCTTCCCGATCCGTACAGCCGATCCTTACAGTACATGCATAGCACTCCATATGTCCCCCCCCCCCCCCCCAAAGTCTCCCGAGGAGCCTCCTTTCCAAAGAATGTGAGCGGCTGTGTAGCGCTGCACACAACCCAAGGCCGAGCTTCATTGTAGGGGCAGCGTCATGCTCATGCCCCTTCCCGACCCGTACAGCCGATCCTTACAGTACGTGCAGAGCACTCCATACATATGTCCCCCCAAGAGAGACAACAAGAGGCAAGGGGTAATGAGTAACTGGGTTTTTAGGAACCGGTACCGAACCTACAGAACCGGTAACCCAGCGGTGCCAGGGGATCAACACACCAGAGACCTCTGGTTCTCCTGAGTCAGACCTACAGAAACTTCAGAGTCTTCCAGGTGAAGTCAAAGATTCGTTTATTGGCTGCAACCAAGGTGACAGGGTCCTAGAAGTACGATACAAGTATATTCAGGAGACTGCACACTTTCACAAAGTCAGGCTTCTCTTCTTATACCTAATATTCAGCCTTGAGCAAAACATTCCTTGGATTCGTGGTATTTCATTTATGGTTACTGATTACAAAAAGAAAAGCAGAGTCATGATGACATGTACATATTTCACGTCGTGCTGCTCACAACAAATCATCCGGCAAGGCCCAACATTTCATCAGATATCGCTGGACCCCTAATAAAAATGGTCACCTCCCCATCATAAAACAAGTGAGGAAAAGGAGTGGAGAAAGATGTGCGCGAGATATGGCAGGTGTGCGCGCTGAAATGGCTTTATGGCTGGTTGAGCCTAGATGCTATCTTGCTCGGCCACTGGGAGGGAACTGACCTAACGAGTTCGGCCTGGGGCAATGGTTCTAACTTGTACTGGGGTCAGGAAGAAGTCGATTAAGGAGTATGTGTCCTTGTGGAATCAAATTCGACTGAATTAAGGCCTATGTAAAGGGCAACATGCAGCTAAGGGTTTAGAAGGTAAATGACGATTTCGAGGTGAAATCGTCACTCGAATATGCCGAAAATACATGTACTTGATGTACTCGTCATTCTCGGTCTTTTGATACCAAATTCGTCCTATTTCGACGAAGTTTTTATTCTCGAGTCCAGTACTATAGTATGAATCCAGATTTTTCAGAACCACAGACCCTCCTTTTGCCCTTACATAGGCAATTCATCTATCCTCATGTTAATCTGAGTCCAGATCTATATTCCTAAAGTCATTGAGATGTTGCTGCAACATCATTCTAGTGCTGAGCTCATGTCTTGACACAGGCTTCCTTACACATGATGTAACACAGAGGCCACATATTGCAGGAGCACACTGTATGCATAGACAGAACAGGAAAAGAATGGCTAAGACCATCCCAATGACCATCAGAATTCTCCATCCCCAGGCAGATATCAGTCCCCAGAACCATCCCATTAATGACCAATCTCCTTTATCCACATGAATAGATTCGGAAATTTTATGTAGTTTGGAGATGGCCCCGTATACTGTTGGAGCATTATCTGGAATAAAAATGCAACAACTGGACTGGATCAATTTGCATACTCCACCTCGGTCCGCAAGTATTACATCCAAAGCGACCCGGTTCTGAAGGGTCATCAGTCGATCCGACTGGAGCTCAGCAGTCAGGTTACTAAGGGCACCAGCAGTTTCAATCACGGTGGATTCAACTACCCTTGTCAATTGCCTTATGTTTCTGCTGTTAGCCATGGCTCCCCAGAACGGCAGAACACCCATTGCAAAGTCACCAAATTCTTGACCTGCAGTGTCTTCTTTACTCAAAACACCTCGAACTACCCTTGTCCGATGGTAATCTGCCGCTGCTGTGTAGGTGGGAGGTAACAGGAATGAAACAAAACATGAGCCCGAGAAGTCAGGGGGCAACCATGTATAGGCTCTATCATGGCAGATGAAATAAGTACCCTTAGCGGCTAAAAAGGCAGGGGAAGTCTGAGATCCAAAAACGTACGTTTCTGTACAGACACTCTTCCCTAGCTGAGCTCTGGTATTCTTACCAATGCCTTGCAGACACAGGTGACCTTGATGGGGTACGATCCAGATAGGGGATGATCTCTTGGCTTGCTGTTTCTCACTTACTGTAGTGCCATATCCGGTCACATTCCAACCTACATATGCAAGTATCTCATCATCCGGGGTATCTTCGTAAGAAGTTACTTCCTTGATCATGTCAACTATACCCTTGACTAGGGCGCTAGTCTTGAGGTTGTCTTTTACAGAACGTAGGGGTTGGATTTCTCGTGCATATATGAACATTGTCCTATATGCCCATACTGACCCATTGCGACTAAATGGCAGGACCAAATAGGGGATACCTCTATCCGTGGTGTGGGGCATGAGACCACACACCCAACAGTTGGTTGTATTCATTACAAGTTGGTGTTGGTGTAATAGCTGAACGAAGGAGTTATTAATGAACTCTAATCTCCTATTTGATTCGTGGTCAGGCAAAGGGTGGAAAGAATGAGAGGAAACAGTAGGAGGAGGTATGGGTGATGTAGTGGGCGCAAATGTCACATGAAAAGAGAATAAAACATAGCTTATCAAAAAGACCATTACGCTAAATAGCATAAAAATACACATTATTATAAAAATTCTCTTCCTCATTGTTTTCAAAAGTCTCTGCTTAAAGTTCATTTGTTTGGCAGTTCTCTCCACATCAGGAAACTCCATCCTCTCTAAGGTGCTGCCCGCGGCGGTAGGTTGTTTCTGCTAAAGGATGCTTCCGTCAGTCTAGGGTGGCTCCCTTGGACCAACTGGAACCAGCGACCTATCGTCGTCAGCTGCACCCAAAAGTCTTTAATCAACCGCGACCCTAGCAGCGGAACCCGGATGGCGGTTCAAGAAAAACAAAAATAAGCAAGTTACCTAGGTGGGAGAATCTGCACTTTCAAAAATAGGATTTGGGGAAAGAAAAACAAAACTTTTTATTAGTCCACAGGTTCTTTCTCTCGAATCATAAAATAAATCCACTTTTACTTTAGTCTGTTTTTCTTGGTCGCAAATTGTAGCGTCTTTTCCCGGGTACTGTCTGGTCCAGAAATAATAGTTCAGGTTCCACAGAGTTCAATTGTTCTGATGGCGGCGTAGTTTCTTGAAAAATTTTCCCACTCTTACAATCACGTTTAGCTTCTTTTATACGTTCATCAGTTGTGCGCTCTGAGTCAGTGCCTCCTTTTCGGACCCATTGGTCATGTGGCAGAGGGAAGGGTATCTTCTTACAATGGATCCCGTGGACCCAATTTGCCTTCCCCTCCACCCTAACGGTCGACCTTGTAGACAGGAGGACGAGGTGAGGCCCGGTCCATCTAGGCTGGTCGTTTCTTGTCCTCTGGAAATTGCGGACCAACACCCAGGAACCGGGGTCAATGGAGTGACCCGGTGTCTCAGAGACCGGAGGAAAGGTGTTGTGGACCTGTTGATATAAAACACGCAATTTAGCCGTCAATTCATACAAATAGTCAAGCAAAATGGGGTGTTGTAGCTCGCTAAACTTCGTGGGCCTAGGCACTCCCCATATGTTGGCTGGCCGACCAAATATTATTTCATAGGGGCTGAGTTTCATTCGCGAATGCACAGTCATTCTGGTGGATAGGAGTGCTAAGGGTAGAGCGTCAGGCCATTTAAGACCTGTGCTCGCTTGGATTTTGGCCAATTTAAGTTTAAGCGTACCATTGTAAAATTCCACTAATCCAGCTGATTGGGGGTGATTTGCAGCGTGGAACTTCTGCCTAATGCCTAGCCCTTCACACACTCTTTTCATCACACAACCCACAAATTCACTTCCGTTGTCCGACCAGACCATTCTAGGCATTCCGAACCTGGGGAAGAACTCTTTCACAAGGGCTTTCGCTGTGGACAAGGCAGTATTGTCCCTTAGGGGATAGGCTTCTACCCACCTTGAGAAGGCACAAACAACCACGAGCACATATTTTAAGTTGTTGCACCTCTCCATGTGTATGAAATCTAGCTGCAAAACCTCGAACGGATACGTAGGAGGTGCAAAATGACCAGCTGGAGTTGGGGTTCCCCTAGCAGGATTGTGCTTCAGACATACCATGCAATTCTTGACAACATTCTCTGCACACTTGGGAATCCCTGAATTCTTCCACACTGGGGCCAACAACTCGCAAATCCCTTTCGTGCTGATATGGGCCATCCCATGAGCCATTGTAACCACTGCAGGCACATATGCATCGGGTAACAACCATCTCTGTTGCTCTGTCGATTCAATCCAACAACCATTTGCATCCATTCTCCCTGTACTTTCTCTCCACATGCTTAACTCTTTCTCCGTGGCCTCAGCTTGGATGGACTTCACACTTTCTATCGTGTCTTCACATATTCCAACATCACCAGTCCATCTCTCTGGGCTCGCAACATACATTCGGCTCATCATATTCTTTGCAGTTTCCTTCGCAGTTTCATCAGCAAATGCATTTCCACGACCAACATCATCAATCACTTTCTTGTGAGCACTACATTTCACGATCGCTACTTTCAGGGGCAACGTCAGTGATTCAAGAAGCTCATTCACCAACTGACCATGCTGAATCTTGGCTCCATGCGAAGTCAGGAACCCACGTTCTCTCCACAGTCGTCC
This sequence comes from Lissotriton helveticus, assembly GCF_964261635.1. Lineage (NCBI taxonomy): Eukaryota > Metazoa > Chordata > Amphibia > Caudata > Salamandridae > Lissotriton > Lissotriton helveticus. The sequence goes on from NC_136063.1 coordinate 435,572,332, forward strand.
AAAACTGTGAGCCACTCCAAAAGCATACTGACTGTCGGTATAGACAGTCACTTTCATTCCTTTGGATAACACACATGCTCTCGTCAATGCCACGAGTTCAGCGGCTTGAGCTGAACCATGTAATATTCGTGCAGTTTCAACGATTGTGTGCAAAGTTGTGACAGCATATGCTGTAGTCACGTTACCATTTAGGAGTTTAAAACATGAACCATCCACCCATAGTGTACCATCACTTTCAGCAAGAGGAGTGTCGAATAAATCAACTCTCCCTTTCGTCTCTTCCTCTGTTCTGAGGAAACAATCGTGCTGTTCTGAAGCATCCGATTCCTCTGTAATTGGTAACCATGTGGCTATGTTCAAGGTACTGCACCTTTTGATGTGCACATGGCTCGCTAGTAGCGTCAATTCATAACTGGACAGTCGAGCACTAGTTAAGTGCTGTGTCTTGGTCCTATTTAACAATGTGTCTACTGCATGCGGGACCATCACGATTAGTGTATTATTCATTACTAGACCTGCAGACTGTCGAATAGAAACAGCTGCTGCTGCTGTGGCCCTTAGACAACTTGGCAATGCTCGTGCTACCGGATCCAAAGTTGACGAAAAATAGGCGCATGGCCGCTGTCTATCTCCGTATAACTGAGTCAGCACGGACAATGCACAACCCTCCTTCTCGTGGACATATAATGTGAAAGGCTTACTGTAGTTGGGGTTACCTAACACAGGGGCCGAACATAATGCTGTGCGTAATTCGAGAGAACTTTTCTGACACTCATCAGACCAAGGAATGGGATTGGGTGTATTTGTACACGTTAGTGCCAATAAGGGTTTGGCTAATAACGAAAAATTTGGAATCCACTGTCTACAGTACGATGTAATGCCCAAGAAAGCGCGTACTTCTCTCTGCGTTCTTGGCACATTCAATTTAGCTATTGCCTGAATTCTTTCTGGGGTCAGTTTCCTTCCCTCCTTCGATAAGAGATGACCTAAGTAGGTCACTTCTTGTCGGCAATATTGGAGCTTGGAAAGTGACACCTTGTGATGCAGATCACATAGATGACGCAGTAATTCCAACGTGGCCATTTTACATATTTTCTCAGTATCCGCAGCTATGAGCAAATCGTCCACGTACTGTACGAGAGTGGAACCTTTGGGCAAAACCATTGCGTCGAGCTGACTTTTCAGAGCTTGACTATATATTGAGGGGCTTTCACAGTAGCCTTGAGGGGCGCGTTTAAAGCGGAAGCTGCGACCACCTAAACTAAAGGAAAAAATATCCCTGCTTTCCTCAGCAATCGGGATACTGAAGAAAGCATTCTTCAGGTCAATCACCGAAAACCAGGATGCAGAGGCTGGAATCATAGTCAATAATGTTGTAATGTCGGGGACAACTGGGAATTGTGGCACCACTATCTTATTTACTTCCCTAAGATCAATCACAAATCTATACACAGGTGGCTGAGAAGGGTCAGTTCGTTTTAAAACAGGCAGAACAGGACTATTGCAAACATTGCCTCGTGTTTCTTCAATTACGTCTTTCTCAATCAACTCGTAAACAATCGCTAGCAAAGCTTTTTCGCCCTCATTGGATATTCTGTATTGGGGAATTCGTGGCATTTTGACATTCGGTTTCAATGTTACAATATACGGTGGAATTTCTAAAAGACCTACATCATTCGGACCAGTAGCCCAAAGAATATCTGGGAGAAGTGCCAATTCTGCTGGAAGCGTATTTCTCGACAAATACATGGGAGAAACCACTTTCTTACCTAAAGTCAGTTGTACTCCTGAAGGAGAACAGTACAAAGTCGCATACAATCTTTTTAGCAAATCTAATCCTAGCAAATTTTCACCACAACCTGTTGTCAAAATAAGGGGTGCTTCCAATTCACAAGGACCTACAGAAAGAGATAAAGGGTCAGAAATCGGATTTCTAACCGTGGCGCCAGAAAAACCTACGGAAACGTTCATTTCGCCAGACAAAGGTGCGCCAGGGAGTTTGGAGTGCATAATAGAACTCTTTGTAGCACCAGTATCCAACAGAAAAGGTTCTGACACACCCAATGTAATCACCTCAACGTAAGGTCCACTCTGATCTACTGGAACTGAAACAACTCCCTCTCTTTGTCTAAGGCTGTCCTAGCAATCATTATTCTCCCACTGCTCATTTTCTGTGTAATACTCATCAACGTAGTATTGAGCTGTCCTGTCAGATACGCTATTTTGCTGATCAAACCTGTTCATAGAGTTTTGTGGTGGAAGGGGACGTGCGTCCTGAGGGGCGTTTCCACGCCCTCTACCTCTAGGCGCTTGCTGACTACCACGACCTCTTACGCCAGAAAATCCATTCGCACGTTGCGGCAGGGCAGGACAGTCATATTTGTAATGACCCTCTTGTTTGCAGTATAAACACTGGTTGGGACCTACGCGGTTTTGATTGTAATCGAATCTCTGCAAGTTTCTCTGAGGCTGCTGAAAAGTGTTCTGGTAGTGATTCGGACCATTATTATTTTTATTACCACTACCGCGTGGAGGATAGGCTTGCTGTAGCAAAACCTTCGTTTTCAGTTCTCTAGTTTTCTTCTCTACTTTATCTTTCTCATCCTTGTCTCTATTCTCGTAGTACTGTGCGGTAGCTAATATCTGGGCTGAAGATGAGACTGCCCAAGAACTTTCCGAATCTTTCAATTTTCTACACAAGTCTGGAAGCAGATTGTGCACAAATTTATCGACAAACAATTTCTGACCACCTTCTGTGGTCATATCTTGACCGCTGTGGTCAATGAATGTTTCTTCGAATCTGGTGAAGAAATCTGAAACAGTTTCTTCTTTCTTTTGCTTGCATGCAGATAACTTATCCCAATTTACGCGTATTGCAGGCATTATCGTTTTCATGTAATCTACTATTCTACCAGGTAGTTCCGCTATCAGGGGCTCAGGCTTGGCACCACCAACTTGTCGTGCATCTGCAGCAGTAATATTAGCCCACGTGTCACCTAATTCCTGGTCATGATCTACATGACGAATTTTTCCCCATAAAGGCTGTGGAACAACGTTCCCGAATAACATATCGATATCGGCCAAATTCATTATACATGACCCAGCAGTTTGCGACAATTCTTTATAGTACCTTGCAGGATTTTTACGCGGATCTGGTAGTGTTTGTTTGAGTGCTAAAACTTCAGCTCGCTTCCATGGAACATGTACCCATACGCGGTGAAAGTGGGGCAGGACAGGTGGGACAGCTGTCGCGTCACCCTCTCTCCATTGTGGGGGGACTTCTCTCATAGGGTATTGTCGTGCCTTTTTCCTACTAGATGCACTATATTCCGATGGTGACCCAGAACTACTTCCCTTACTTCGATATGATAATAGCATATCAACTGCTTTTTCCACATCGGGACCTTCAATCATACCCTGACCAAACTTAAACCTTATACGACACATCTCTTGTGGGAGGCAATCCTGATCATTGTCTTCTAAATCCTCGCAAAGAAAAACACACATCTGTTCGAACACATATCTCTGTGTCGCTGTTTCCCATTGATGGAAAACTTCCATGACAGACTGCAAATCATATTTTGCAGTGTCCAAGACCCATTTCCGAGCTAAACTATTCAGGGAATCTCTCTCTTGATAATCAGGCAGTTGACTTCGCAACTGTCTTCTACTTATGTTAGGGGTCGTAGCAGGCGACCCGAAAAGGGGTAAAAGAAGATAAGTAACAGTGCTGGCCATTTTCTGCCGAAGGGAAGGTGAAACAGAAGGACAAACAGACGAAAAAACGGGGTGAGATAAGGCGGGGGTAGAGATGGCAGAAGAGGTATGAGGAATAATAGATGTGGTACTAGGCAAAATCGTAGAAAACACAGGTGAAACAGAAGTGGTCGGTGGGCCTGGAGGAGGCTGCACCGAAGAAGTAGGAGCCAGCTGAAGAACAGCTGGTGGGTGCTGTGGAAGAGCCAGAGGCGCAGCTTGTGCAACTAAAGGTTGCGGGGGTGCTGTAGCATTCTGCGCATAGGGGGGTGGCGAAGTTAATAATTGCGACATTAATTGGTCTTTTTCACGTTCTTTTGCTGTCCCTTGCTGAAGAGACGGCAAAACTGGATAACACTTATCTATTGCCATTTTACGTTGCCTGTGCAACTGCTCATTTATCTGCGCTTCCTCATTATCTTTAAACTGCACGGCAGCTTGCATTACTGAAAGTCCCCCTTCTCTCTTATTTTTCTTAGCTAATTTAATTTCTTTTTGTTTGGCTTCTTTGCGCCATAAGCGGAAAGAGTCAAACATCGCCGGCCGGGCTTTCTTTTTGAAGAGTTTAACTTCAAGGTTGTCTAAGATTTCAGAATCAAAGCTACCATATTGGGGCCATTTTAAAACACCGTCTTTCCTAGTGTATTTAATCCATACCTCGTTGTAAACGATGGGGCCTACCCCATGTTTAACATACAGCTCGTAAGTCGGAGTTCCAACTGGAGGAACCGGACATGAGTCCTCCAATCGGGAGTCCCTATGATTACTACCAAGACAAAACCAATTCCCGAGTCTAAGACTAGGCATCCTCGCTCTCTAGTCTAGTTCCAAAACTTCAAAGGATTTATCGATTACGATATTTCTCGTGAAAACACGAGTCCTTCGGTTATGGTGCTTGCAAGTACCAATAAAAACCTTTATGTATCTCCAAGATACCACAAAGTAAGTCCAACTAAGGACTAGGAGACGCTCCACTTATACTTAACTGAAAAATATCGATGGCTTCACCAGAAGACTCGTCTCAGCGTTTCGCTCTACCGAAAATTTCAAGGGTCCAACATCAGGGCGATAGCCAGGACAGCAGTCCTTGTAGCCGTGGGGAAGCGGGGAACCTCGCAGTAAAGACCTTCGGACCACGTCGACATGCAGGGGTCGATGAGGTGGTGGGCCCTCCTCCGGAATTTTCACACGAAGCTCCTCACGATCTTCAGGCTGATTGGTACCACTGGAATCGCCCCAAACGCTGGGCGCCAAATGAGGTACTGGGTTTTTAGGAACCGGTACCGAACCTACAGAACCGGTAACCCAGCGGTGCCAGGGGATCAACACACCAGAGACCTCGGGTTCTCCTGAGTCAGACCTACAGAAACTTCAGAGTCTTCCAGGTGAAGTCAAAGATTCGTTTATTGGCTGCAACCAAGGTGACAGGGTCCTAGAAGTACGATACAAGTATATTCAGGAGACTGCACACTTTCACAAAGTCAGGCTTCTCTTCTTATACCTAATATTCAGCCTTGAGCAAAACATTCCTTGGATTCGTGGTATTTCATTTATGGTTACTGATTACAAAAAGAAAAGCAGAGTCATGATGACATGTACATATTTCACGTCGTGCTGCTCACAACAAATCATCCGGCAAGGCCCAACATTTCATCAGATATCGCTGGACCCCTAATAAAAATGGTCACCTCCCCATCATAAAACAAGTGAGGAAAAGGAGTGGAGAAAGATGTGAGCGAGATATGGCAGGTGTGCGCGCTGAAATGGCTTTATGGCTGGTTGAGCCTAGATGCTATCTTGCTCGGCCACTGGGAGGGAACTGACCTAACGAGTTCGGCCTGGGGCAATGGTTCTAACTTGTACTGGGGTCAGGAAGAAGTCGATTAAGGAGTATGTGTCCTTGTGGAATCAAATTCGACTGAATTAAGGCCTATGTAAAGGGCAACATGCAGCTAAGGGTTTAGAAGGTAAATGACGATTTCGAGGTGAAATCGTCACTCGAATATGCCGAAAATACATGTACTTGATGTACTCGTCATTCTCGGTCTTTTGATACCAAATTCGTCCTTATTTCGACGAAGTTTTTATTCTCGAGTCCAGTACTATAGTATGAATCCAGATTTTTCAGAACCACAGTAACACATGAAAACATAGACCGTTCAAATGAGACAATGATACATAAAACAAGATTCCAACAACATGTTTAGAAATCTAAGGAAGGCCGCGGCTGTTTTTGGAATTAAATTCGTGAAAGTATTGAGCCATATTCCCACCAGCACACACAGCTCACTCTTTTTGCCTGAGGTTGTGAGGAGGGGGGGCTTAAAAGTAATGGGGAACATGTATAATGCACATGTAAATGTTTAAATGTACAGATCTTCAACCTGGCAACTTGTGCGTTATGTTTGCCTAGTAACTTCTGTATGTGATTGGTTGGCGCCACAAGAAGATAATGCGATGGGCGAAGGTATAATGCACATGTAAATGTTTAAATGTACAGATCTTCAACCTGGCAACTTGTGCGTTATGTTTGCCTAGTAACTTCTGTATGTGATTGGTTGGCGCCACAAGAAGATAATGCGATGGGCGAAGGACCAATCAGTTTGCAGAGGAGAGAACCCAAGTCTATCCCCCAGGCTCCAGGGTCCTCAGCCTGCATGCTGACCACCTAGCACCAGACACACCCCCTTCCAACAGTAACAAGGACACTTTATGTGACTACAAATGTGGAAATCAGTATTTCAAGTTGTTTTCCTCTTCAGCTAATCACGGAAATACAGACAAGTGTGAAGTAGATGATTTATTTATTATGATTACATTACTACTCTCCAGGAACAGTTCCTCAATGAACATGGACCTGTGGCTTGGAGTCCAACTAAAGCTCTAATAAAGATGTCGGAACTAAAGCCTCTGTTCGCCATTGGCTCAAAGTACCTGGTTTGGGAGGTGGCCCATCAGCCATCAATGCACTCACTCTAAGGCTGTGCTCAGCCACTCCCCAAAGAGATAATGTAATCTGACTAGCTGTAGCTACTCCGCACGGCACTCTTTCGACCTCTGACCTTTTATGACAACAGGTGCATCGAAGCAGCTTTCAGCTGCATGTATGTAGCAGGTCACAAAAGAAGGAAATGACTTAATATAAGTGTATATTTGAAGTACGTGCCTGCCCTTGTGTATATTAAAGAGCAGAGATACAAAAAGAAGAGGCGCTTGCCGAGACACATGCGCAGGAGCAGACGTCTCGTCTGCTCATCAGATTACAACTAACACTGCCTTCCCTTGAGGAGGGGAGCTCTCCTGACCATACATTATTTAGGTTTGCGCATGGTCCCCAAGCTAGTGCACGCAGCGGGCGGGGAGCGCTAAGGATTGTGGGAGGAGGAGATTGTCACTCACCTCCTATAAGTCCGACTACTCCTGGGCAATGTCACTCGCTTCAGGTAGAAGGAACGCTCTCTGCCTGGCACTGTGTGGTGAGGATCAGGCCCGTCAGGCGGCCGCAGGTGCTTCTGGGAGGGCCAGCAGGGGCAACATTAAGGAGACATCAAAGGCTCTTGATTGAGGAAGGTCTGAGCTAAAGACTGATTCACAAAGGTGTGTGGTGGGAATAGGAGTGACTTACTCTTGTACTTCTCCTGGCTTATGCCTGAATTAAGGAAAACAAGGACTACCTACGCCATGACCAGGTTCCCTAGCAGGCGTTTGCGTCAGTCGTACTGAATCCCCTGGTGGTGATGGGATTTCAGCGTACCTGCTACAAACGTGTCCTACTAAATCAAGGTGTCAGCTGCATAGCACCCAAGAAGCCATGTGTGAAATCTAAACTCAGGCCTGGCTTTCAGCCAACAGCTCTTTGCATTCTGGAGTTTGTGTGTTTGCTCTTCATAGTGTGGGCTTCAAAATCCATGTATGAAAAGTGGCACTGGGTAAAAAGCCTGACTGACTGAAGGTGTTACTCAGAAAATGTACCTGGAGCTCCTGTAAAGCGCTTCGAGTTCGTGCCATTTAAAAAACTGCATAAAAACATAAGAGCTCAAAAACCTATCAACATCTCTTCACGTCCTCTTGTGTCTCTGCTCACCATCTTACAGGGCACAGACGCACACGGCCCTTCCCTTACCTCTGTTAAAGGAAACGCAGTGTTGACAATCCTGCCTCTCTTGCGCGCCTTCCTTGCCTCTAATTAAACAAGGAAACGTCTGACTGGCACTTCTTGGCGCTATGCGTCTTCGAGTGTACACACGGAATATGCGGGAGGAAACAGTCTCCCAGATTGTATCTGGAGGGAGTGTGATTGTGAGCACCCAAGACTGCTCGGTGTGCTAATGCACCGAATAGCAACTACAGCGGAGACCTGTCATCCAAAATTCAAAGGTACAGCTCGAAGGCAGAAACTTTGCCTTTCTTTATCTTTTCAAGTTAATAAAGTAATGACTTTGACACTTTTAAATGGTATCGGCTGCCGGAGAAGGGAGTGTAAAATTATCTAACACTGTGATACTGGAATCTGATGGTACACTTTATTCTACTAGGCTTTACATATATTTTACCACACCTAGCCTGTAAATTAATAGCACTTTACATTCTGGGACTTGTAGTTTCACTTTTTGCGCAGTAAATATAGCCTAAAAAATCTCACCATGCAAAGTGTTGTTGGCTACAAACTGAGCAATGTCTGAAGATGTCACGCATGGCACGAGGGCACTTCTAACTATATTTTTAGAGGGACCCATCGAATACGCGGATTGTGGGAGTCTATCTCATGTGGGCTCTGCTCCTGGGGATTGATAAAAAGAAGCTGCTGTGCTGGTGGGCGAGAACTTTGAGGCAGAAGATTGTAAATAGCTCGTGTCACTTATTGGGCTAGCATGAGACATGGTGACCAGCCTTAAAGTAGTAAGATGTAGTTTTATTATCAAATGTGCCTTAAGGGTCTTACAACTGCGAGCGTTGCTCGGGAGAGTTTTATAGCAGGTTGATGATGCTGCATCTCAGAAATGAGGAACATTGACAGAGGTACTTGTAAAGAACCAGGGGCCAGATGTACAAAACTCTGGTAGCAAAACATTGGTCGCAAAATACTAGTCTCATATTGCGACCAGTATTCCTGCAACAAGTTGGGAATTTTGAGAACCGATCTATCTACTAACAGTTTGGTTCTCAAATTTTCATCTCATGGTGCATCACAACCTGTTCTATCTCATCAATATTCATTGAAAATGGGATTATTATTTTTAAAAACGTTATTTAGCAAATCCTAGGCTTTGTCACGGCTACATAACTTTGTACATCTGTTCCCTGTTTCTAGGACAGCAGTGCAGTGGTGCTGTAATTCAGATCTTGCGTGCATTGGCGTACCTGTGTTGTGGTAGATTAGGATTCAGGTGCATTGGTAGAGCTGCTTGTAAGAGCTTTAATTTTGAGACAGTAGAACTAACGGTGCCGCAAGTTAGGGTTGACATGCATTGGCAGATTTGCCTTGTTTTTGAAAAGCTGTGTGATGGTCCTGCAGGTCAGGTTTACGCAGCATTGTCAGATTTGCTCATGTCCCTGATTCTGCAAGACTATAGGTGCTGCAGGTAAAGACGGAGGTGCATTGGAACACCTTTTTGTTAAGGTTGAATTATTGCAATAGTACGTTTAGTGACAAATGGGACCATGTATTGCAATCACGGACTTTTTACTTAACAATTTACTACATTCAAGAATCTGTATCTCTGGTCCACTTCAACTGGACTGACCCACTGGAAAACAGTATCTATAATAGTATATAACTGAACTAGGTTGTCCCCGTTGACATGGAGCATCTGGTAATGCTCCCAAGACTGCAGGTCAGGCTTGAGGCGTGTTGGAAATGTTATTATTCATTTGCATGCGAGCCCCTAGGTTGTCTGTGATCTTGTTGAGGTGTATGAGTGCAGTTTACATATGTTCAAGAAAGGTTTGTGTTACCTCCAAATGCATTTGTTATGAGCCAAAACATCTAGCAGCATGTCCTGGGATTTTAGTTAGGGAGCTCCCTCCTGAAGGATAAAACATGTCACCTGTTTAGTCAGAGAGTTTTGCACAGAGAATTCCTATTCTGTGCATACTTTGTGAGTGAGACCGTATTGCTGTACCTGTGTTGTACTTGTTTAATGTGAAGAGGTCTTGTACACCTACTGGCCAACTGGCACTGAGGTTCTCTTGGCACATATATTTTTTTTAAAACAGACCCCAATGTCCAAAATGTACGGGGAGTTTTCTCTCCCTTTGCCCAGGATACTTTGGGTTTTTTGTTTGACCGGCCTGCCACTGTTGTCATGGTGAACGTCAATAGTGCAGTTACCAGGTACTACCGTTCTCTCTGGTGTCAGTCCAAGGCTTTTCCCAATCGTAGATCCAGCCCTGCTATGCCATCAGAAATGTAATGTTGCTTTGGTCTGTAAATGAATTATGGAAGTGAGGTGGATGCCTGAACGTGATTAAGTGAGATTTCCATGAAAGTCTTATAGTCTGAATTCAGCACCTGAGCATAATAGAACGGAATGTATGAAGCTCTGTGGTTATACTGAATAAGCAGCTACCTATGTTATGCCATCTATTAATGTAATAACTGCACTTTCACAATTGCTTTATTAACCTTCCTGCTTTCTCAAATTTGCTTGAAAATGCACGATTTTTCTTCTTTTTTTTCCAAAATTTTCTTGGGGGAGGGCCCCCAAACCCCCCGTTTGGGGTTCAGGGTTGGCTCGCTACGCTCGCTCGCTAGGGTGCTGTATGCTAATTAGTTTGCGCCCCACCACTTTCTAATCTCACCCACCGCCCCTGCAGTAATGTTCTTTTAGATATGTAATGTAGGCCCATATGCTCCTTATTCCCTATCTGTGTATGATGTTTGAAGGTAAAATTGGACTATGCGACCTGCGTTTTATTTCTGTGCATACCCTTCATACTTGGTCTTGTGGACTGTCCACAGGTAGCACAGGAGTAAGTATTGCAGTATTAAAATATTTGCACATGTATCTTGCATCTGTGAAGAAATCGCTTAACAAAAAACTGAAATATGTATAATATTTACACACTTACTCCAAATTTATGTCAAAGTACATTCATGTGTTCAAATAGGATGGGGAACTTATTAGGAAGGAGCTGTAACTCTGTGGATGTTCATCCGATTCCCAATGGGGATTTGTTTTCCCTTAAATCAGAAACTACTATTGGAGACTACACCTCACCTGGAGATTGTTGATTTATAGAAAAAACATTAAAAGCATTTTAAATGCAAACTTCTTTTTGCAAATCTACTAACCCTAACCATGGATTTTATTCAATGTCTGAAATATACTTACAAAAAGGTTTTTGAAAGCAGGTGTAAATAATGTTCATCATACATGTTGGTAACTCGCACTAGTTCATTCCTACATGTGTAAGTTAAGACTGCAGCAGCTGGGTAGTTCTGGAACATGGCCATGGCTAACATGCACGTGAAGGTAGGTATAACTTCTTTGTGGTGTAATTTACACCTTTTTTTTGTAACAATGGTCATCGATGATCAGTTGATTCAGTAACAAGCTAGAGGCAAGAGTGGCTTTTGTTTTGAATGCTTAATATTGGGGACAGAAGAGAGACGCAGAGGTTAAGGCTGTACATCAATCAAAACGGAAGTCTCATAGACGACCTTACTTTACTCTGATTCTCTTCCTGTCGACACCAAGCTAAATACGAGGAGAAGCGAGAGAAAGGGAATGAAGGATGTGGCGATGGTGGGCGATGATAAATGGAATGGCGGATGAGGAGGGGAAGTAGCAGGACAACTACAATAAAGGCAGTGGAGAAATACACACCAAGGCTGTTTCGAAAACTGGTATTGCAATCAGGAAACACCTATTACAAGGCAGCTGTTACCTCGCATTGCCATTACCAAGCATGGATTTACAATGCGTATGCCTTTACCATGCATGCTTTTACTACAAATTAACGATGTAAAGGTATGAATGGTAAGGGATATGCGGAATACTGGTGGTAAGGGCATGTGGATGGTAAAGGTAGTAAAGGCACCTGCATGGTAAAGGCTATTGATGTCTTTAGAGCGTTGGAGGACCGAAGAGACCCTTCCGCTTCCTCTTGAGGAGAAACACAAACTGCCCCGCACTTCAGCCTACAGGAACTTCCTCCCTCATTGTGAGGTAAGGGGGATTGTACGGGAGAGCATTGGCCGGGCAGGGTTTTAGGGTGTAAGGCTCTGGACTGTGTTTTTCTATTTTTTTGGGCAGGGAGGTGGGGGGATGGGGCGCTAGCACCAAGGGCAAGTTTTAGGGTTTAGGGCTGGGTTCTGCCTTTTTTTTGTGGTTGGGAGATGGTGGGGGCGGGTGGGAGGACTTAGGGCTCTGGTGGGGAATTTTTTTTAAAGGACTGGGGGTAGGTAAGGGCGATTCGTACGGAAAAGCGCACAATCACATACACACCGTACGGTGCGTACCCCCCATGATCGCAGGGGTACGCCCCGTACACCTGCGATAATGGGGGTACGCACCGTACCCCGCGATCATGGGGTGTACGCACCGTACACCCAGCGAACATGGGGTACAGTGCGTACACCCCATGATCGCGGGGTACGGTGCGTACCCCCCGTGATCGCAGGTGTACGGGGCGTACCCCTGCGATCATGGGGGGGTACGCACCGTACGGTGTGTATGTGATTGTGCGCTTTTCCGTACGAATCGCCCTTACCTGACGTGGTCTGTACGGATCGCCTCCTGGTGCCCCGGTCCGGATCGTACTTGTCGGGTCGTACAGTGTGTGTACGAGTCGTATGGAGATGGCTCCGGATACGATTCGTACGGATGTTTATTTTACCGGATCGGAGTCGACCCCTGGGTGTACAACAGAATATTATACTTGTGCAATGGGTAAAGTTTTGCCCATCTCAACATGCGAACATGGGGTACGGTGCGTACACCCCATGATCGCGGGGTACGGTGCGTACCCCGGTGATCGCAGGTGTACGGGGCATACCTCTGCGATCATGGGGGGTACGCACCGTACCCGGGGGGGGGCCGTTCCGTACCTGTTTCGGCACGAACTCTGCTTTTACGGCTGTTTTCAGCTCCCATAAAAAAAGGGTCGTAAAAACCAGCCGCGAGCCATACAGATCTCGCGTACAACGGGTTCAGACGGAGACTCGTACGGGGATTCGAGTCGTACGGTCTGTGTACGATTCGTACGGAGTCCGGCTCCTGGTGCGAATCGTACTTCGTCGTACGTACGGCGGACGTTGCAGGGTACGATTCGTACGGGAAAAACGCTCTGAACAACTATTCGGAGCGGTTTTAACGGATCGGAATCGACCCCCCCAGTGTTTAGTACTGGGTGTGCTACTGGTGAGAAATGGTGTTCATTACTGTGGAAGAATCTGCAGTAATAAAGAATATAATTAGTTCCCCTTGAAAATCGTTCTACCAAACTTAGGTGGTTTTATACAAAATTTGGTTGTAAAAGGCACATTTTAGGTTCAGTTTAAACATTTTTTTTTAGGCAAGACCGATCAGTACCTCTGTAGAGGGAGAGGCTTGCTTGCTTCACTTGTGCATTGCAATATGGGACTGGTCTAAACATTTTACCATAGCTGCGACCCAGTCTTGCTGTGGTCCAGATGAGCAGTGTTGGTTATTGGTATTGTCCAACCATTCTAACAGCCATGAATGATGCAGAAGTACACTCACCTGGGCCTTCATCCTAAAGCCAGGAAGCTGCAATCATGCTGTTCGCAGCGCCCGGCCACTTCCTTCACAGAGTACATTTTCCCATTTCCAGCACTGCCGATCATCCATTAGCTGCAGTCTCATTCATTTTACAGTATTTCTCTGGTGGAGAACACCAAATGTCTTTTGTCAAATTGTGTTTACATTTTATAAACTTTCGTCAATGTTAGTGACGTAATTTGCTATTCATTTTCCCAAAACTTTATCGGGGGAAGAGCTTCCAAATTCTCCAACTTGTATCTTCAAATGCAAATGCAATATAATGATAAAGTTATTGGTTCAATGTGCATTAAATCACACCATTTGGTACTTATTTTGCGTAATTTTCGGGGAGTATCAAGCCCCATATATTATATTGTACTTATTTTCCGTGCTTTCCCATGCTGCAGGCCTATTGCTAAGGTACAATACTCCCCACCCCACAGACCAAATGTATACGCTTCTACATTACTTATGTATGCAATTCTGTAGCACCAACCTGGAGGCACCAGACTTCAATACATTGTAACATAAAGTAGAATATTTATAGAGCAGAAAAGTATATAAAAACATTGTTGTATCAAAACATTCTCATTGAAAAAAGGAAGGTTTCTGTTACAAGTGAGAAGGGTTTAAGTAGATGTGTTTTAGGGCACAGCTGAAAGATTACACGTTGGGGCCATTCTTAGATGCCAGTGAACCTAATATAACAGACTCATTGGTAGAGCGCTTATTATCCCCAGTTGAGGTCTCTTGACTGAAAACAGATGTATGCTGTTTCCCAACTAAATGGCACTTATTCGTTCGACCTCAGAATGATGAAAGGTTGAGTGCACCCATGGAGTTGAATGAACTACCAGACCTGACTAGAAAGTTACTTAAGCATGTAGCTTGACAGGAGAACGTTTGTTTTGATATTTTTTCTTTTCTTGGTATTTACATTATCGCATGTAATTTGATTATACTGTTGTGAGACACCCCTGATTTGATGTTTAAAGATGTATTTAATTCACAAACAGGTTTGTCCAACATTATTAGATCATTAGGCTTCAGAAGGCACTATTTGCTACACATTTTCCATTAATTCAGTTGAGGGAGGAGCACAAACCCATTAAAAAATATATGCAGTTTTATTCTATGGTCTTGGAAGAGTGCACTTTAAATTCATCATTTTCCAAAATTCTCCTTTGGATAACATGCTCATAAAAATGCAAAGTGCACTTTAAAATCTTGATATAGTGTTACATACCCCCCCAAATGCCTAGTCGGGTGAATTTCATGCAGATATTTATCCCTCGGGTACAGGGGTATGCCCCTCCAAAACATATAAATCAGGCTAGGGGCCTGTTAACATATAATAAAATAGAAGGTGAAACATGTAACTTAGGTATCAAACAACAATGTCCTAGGGTACGCGTTCAATATAAAGGATAAGAGTCCTAAAGTGGGATCGAAATATCATTAACAGCAGTACCCTTTTCAAGATATCACTGTAAGCAGATCATGATTTGAAATTACTTTAAAATAGTGAGGTTTGCAATGTAAAAATGTTTTTGGGGGGGGGGCAATGCTATAATATGAGATTTTCTATTGACTGGAGAGATCGAGCTCCACACCCTAGGTGCACTTTTTAAAAATAATTGTTTTACTGAGCTTTCAGTTTTTAGGTCGTAGCCTACCAGAGGGGACAGCTGTCTGGTTCCGTAAATACTTCTTGTGGACATTCTGAAAGCTTCCCTGGGAATGCGTTCTGTCCATTGCTTACCATTGGCTTTGTGGTTTGTAACTCATATTTTCTGGTTTTCTATTTGCTGGCTTTGTTTTAGGTTGTCCAGCATGTCTTCGTCCCACTGGTGGAGCAAAGCTTGTTTGTCATTTCTTTTTGTATTCTTCCATGAGTCCTACTTTCTTTTAATAGGCCTTTAAATTTGGTTCTTATCTTGTCACATTTGCTGTGCATTCAAAGACATAGGTCAAATGTCAGACTCTGTCGTCCAGGCAGCTTGGTGTTTACTTTTCTTTCTCTGTCTTCAAACTGAGGGGATTAATCTGACCATCTTGCTGGGTACTGGCAAAGAAAATGTTTTTTTCTAGCACACAACAAAATGTAAAAGAGCTCTGCAAATATTTCAGAATTTATATCGGAATTAGGAAAGAAGAAATTAAGGACTTTCTTTATAATTCAGAAGTATGATGGAAACATATTTGAATATGATCAAAACAAATCAGTACACTAAGAGATGCAATTTCCTCAAATGATCATTTGTGTGAGGAATAGTTTTATCAATAAAACACTATGTGCAAATGTAATAGCAATTTCTATTACAAGCATTTACAATGCAATGGTCTCGCCTTTGCCTAAGTTAGAGCTATTGGCATTGTAAATGACAACATTTTTAGGGCTCGGACTCCTCCCCACTGTAAGTGGGGGAGGAGTTTCGAGATCCTAATGTTAAAGAAGAAAAAAAAGAAGTATCTCCTAGGGCTTTGGCCGAGACAAATTCCACACATTCCTTAGCGTGTTCTGTCATCTGGCCAGTGATTCGTCTTCGTTGTGTTGTCGTTTTAATAGGCTTGAAGTGATAGGGTAAATGTAGTTTTGTTCCGCCATTTTGGGCATATTTCGTTCGTGCTCGCGCAAAGAAGTACATTAATTATAATTAGGAGCTGTCAGGGTGCCTCCGTAAGTGAATCCAGATGGCCGGGCGCGTTCACCATTCAGCAGCGCTCAGCGCGCAGCTGCTCCATGCCAGGCCGTGAAAGGGCTTCATTAGTTCAAGAACAAGAGTCTGACGTTCTGTCATGGGCTGTTCTTTTAATCTCAGTTTCTTCCACAGATTTATTCGCGTGTGTTTTAAAGAGGCTGAAGGGAAATCCGCCCAGCAGACCGGGAATTCGGCTCCAGTGTTTTACTTCTCTGCAGTGGCTGCTGCAGCCCCTCTGCCTGGTTTATAGCACTGCATTCCGAATATGCAAATGCGCTATTCAGCAGACAGTTTTTATGGCTGAATTTCTGTAGCAACACAGGGGATGCGCGTTTACTGGGCCAGGTTAGCAGTGCATTCCGCAGATAAAATCCGGGTTTCCAACAGCCTGAAGGATCTGCCTGGAAACCAGTTAATGCTTAACCAGAAAAGGAAGTTTCCTGCATAAGGCGAATTGCTTTGCACCAATCTGCCCGTCTGTCTTTCCGTAGGACTGTTTGTCCGTCCAGACAAGTGTCTGTCTGGTGGAGGGGTAGGTGGTTAGCAAGACCTGCTGTTTTTCAAGGTGCGGGCTGATGAGGGCAATTGAAGCAAGATTGAAGCAGCAAGCACGCACACATGTAACCAAAATATTGTTTTTTTTGTATTGCTGGTCAACATCCCCCTCCGCGGGGCCTGCCCACGGCGGGCTGGCCGAGCATGCTACGCTCAAGTGTAAGTTGATGTCCAACAAAGCAAGACGGAAGTTCAATGCCATACAACAATAGAAATCTGGATATGGCATGAACCACACTTAACCTCCAGGCAAATTAAGTTACCACGCATCAGAAATGTACGTCAGAGGGGTATAGCAAGTAACCCCAGGCAGAACAAGCCGCTCTGAAGTGTCGAAAGACAAGGGCCTTCAATGTTGTGCAACAATAAAATAAGACGTCAACAGTTGTCCCCGTTTTTCACTGTTTCCAAATGTAATAACCGGATAATGGGATGTGCTTAAAACAAGTTTGTTTGGCAGTAAAAACAAAACATATTCTCTGAAAAAATTTCTCTGTATTAATTATAATGCATATATATATATATATATATATATATATATATATATATATATATATATATATATATATATATATATATATTGACAGAAGAGAACATACATTGCTCACAATATGAAATACAGTGGATGTGGTGGCGTACAAAATACATTTCACGGAGACTGGTGTAATATGGGAAATATTTCACAGATCCATGTTAAAGTTTCATCGGCATAATTACAGACCCGTACCACTTACTTAGCTTTACCATTGGCAATTGGTTCTTCAACGTTCTATTCATGGAAGGTAAACAAACGGGTGCATTCTCCTTCCAGCCAATGCCACTGTCAGCTGTACTTTGCAGAAAGCGGCTTTAACAAACTCCCTGCTTTTTCTAATATTCTACATACTTATCTGCGTAATTATTTTTCTCTCCTTTTATTGCTGCCAGCCAGTAATTAACGTTGTCTTTATAAACCTGTCCTGGCACAATTTGGCGGTGCAGAGTGGCGGTGCAGAGTGGCGGTGCAGAGTGGCGGTGCAGAGTGGGGGTGCAGAGTGGGGGTGCAGAGTGCAGAGTGGCGGTGCAGAGTGGCGGTGCAGAGTGCAGAGTGGCGGTGCAGAGTGGTGGTGCAGAGTGGCGGTGCGGCGGTGCAGAGTGCAGAGTGGCGGTGCAGAGTGGCGGTGCAGAGTGGCGGTGCAGAGTGGCGGTGCAGAGTGGCGGTGCAGAGTGCAGAGTGGCGGTGCAGAGTGGCGGTGCAGAGTGCAGAGTGGCGGCGCAGAGTGGCGGCGCAGAGTGGCGGCGCAGAGTGGCGGCGCAGAGTGGCGGCGCAGAATGGCGGTGCAGAGTGCAGATGCAGAGTGGCGGTGCAGAGTGGCGGCGCAGAATGGCGGTGCAGAGTGGCGGTGCAGAGTGGCGGTGCAGAGTGCAGATGCAGAGTGCAGATGCAGAGTGCAGATGCAGAGTGCAGATGCAGAGTGGCGGTGCAGAGTGGCGGTGCAGAGTGGCGGTGCAGAGTGGCGGTGCAGAGTGGCGGTGCAGAGTGGCGGTGCAGAGGTGCAGAGTGGCGGTGCAGAGTGGCGGTGCAGAGTGGCGGTGCAGAGTGGCGGTGCAGAGTGGCGGTGCAGAGTGGCGGTGCAGAGTAGTGAGTAGAGTGGAGAGTAGTGAGTAGTGAGCAGAGTAGTGAGTAGTGAGTAGAGTAGTGAGTAGTGAGTAGAGTAGTGAGTAGAGTAGTGAGTAGAGTAGTGAGTAGAGTAGTGAGTAGTGAGTAGAGTAGTGAGTAGTGAGTAGAGTAGTGAGTAGTGAGTAGAGTAGTGAGTAGTGAGTGGAGAGTAGTGAGTAGTGAGTAGAGTAGTGAGTAGTGAGTGGAGAGTAGTGAGTAGTGAGCAGAGTAGTGAGTAGTGAGCAGAGTAGTGAGCAGAGTAGTGAGTAGTGAGCAGAGTAGTGAGCAGAGTAGTGAGTAGAGTAGTGAGTAGAGTAGTGAGTAGAGTAGTGAGTAGAGTAGAGTAGTGAGTAGAGTAGTGTAGTGAGTAGTGTAGTGAGTAGAGTAGTGAGTAGAGTAGTGAGTAGAGTAGTGAGTAGAGTAGTGAGTAGAGTAGTGAGTAGAGTAGTGAGCAGAGTAGTGAGTAGAGTAGAGTAGTGAGTAGAGTAGTGTAGTGAGTAGTGTAGTGAGTAGAGTAGTGAGTAGAGTAGTGAGTAGAGTAGTGAGTAGAGTAGTGAGTAGAGTAGTGAGTAGAGTAGTGAGCAGAGTAGAGAGTAGAGTAGTGAGTAGAGTAGTGAGTAGAGTAGTGAGTAGAGTAGTGAGTAGAGTAGTGAGTAGAGTAGTGAGTAGAGTAGTGAGTAGAGTAGTGAGTAGAGTAGTGAGTAGAGTAGTGTAGTGAGTAGTGTAGTGAGTAGTGTAGTGAGTAGAGTAGTGTAGTGAGTAGAGTAGTGTAGTGAGTAGAGTAGTGTAGTGAGTAGAGTAGTGTAGTGAGTAGAGTAGTGTAGTGAGTAGTGTAGTGTAGTGAGTAGTGTAGTGAGTAGAGTAGTGTAGTGAGTAGTGTAGTGAGTAGAGTAGTGAGTAGAGTAGTGAGGTGAGTAGTGAGTAGAGTAGAGTAGTGAGGTGAGTAGTGAGTAGAGTAGAGTAGTGAGGTGAGTAGAGTAGTGAGGTGAGTAGTGAGTAGAGTAGAGTAGTGAGTAGAGTAGAGTAGTGAGGTGAGTAGAGTAGTGAGGTGAGTAGAGTAGTGAGGTGAGTAGAGTAGTGAGTAAAGTAGTGAGGTGAGTAGAGTAGTGAGTAGAGTAGTGAGTAGAGTAGTGAGTAGAGTAGTGAGTAGAGTAGTGAGTAGAGTAGAGTAGTGAGTAGAGTAGTGTAGTGAGTAGAGTAGTGAGTAGAGTAGTGTAGTGAGTAGAGTAGTGAGGTGAGTAGAGTAGTGAGGTGAGTAGAGTAGTGAGGTGAGTAGAGTAGTGAGGTGAGTAGAGTAGTGAGGTGAGTCGAGTAGTGAGGTGAGTCGAGTAGTGAGGTGAGTAGAGTAGTGAGGTGAGTAGAGTAGTGAGTAAAGTAGTGAGGTGAGTAGAGTAGTGAGTAGAGTAGTGAGTAGAGTAGTGAGTAGAGTAGTGAGTAGAGTAGTGAGTAGAGTAGTGAGTAGAGTAGTGTAGTGAGTAGAGTAGTGAGTAGAGTAGTGTAGTGAGTAGAGTAGTGTAGTGAGTAGAGTAGTGAGGTGAGTAGAGTAGTGAGGTGAGTAGAGTAGTGAGGTGAGTCGAGTAGTGAGGTGAGTAGAGTAGTGAGGTGAGTCGAGTAGTGAGTAAAGTAGTGAGGTGAGTCGAGTAGTGAGTAAAGTAGTGAGTGCAGAGTAGTGAGTAGAGAAGTGAGTAGTGAGTAGGACATCACAGGCAGCAGCTGTGCAAGCTTCTTACACTCAGAAGGAGACCACAGGCAGCTGAGTTGCAAGCTTCTCCCACTCACAAGAAGGACATCACAAACAGCAGCGGTGCAAGCTTCTCACACTCACAAGAAGGACATCACAAACAGCAGCGGTGCAAGCTTCTCACACTCACAAGGAGACCACAGGCAGCTGAGGTGCAAGCTTCTCCCACTCACAAGAAGGACATCACAAGCAGCAGCGGTGCAAGCTTCTCACACTCACAAGAACGACATCACAGGCAGCAGCAGTGCAAGCTTCTTACACTCACAAGGAGACCACTGGCAGCAGAGGTGCAAGCTTCTCACACTCACAAGAACGACAACACAGGCAGTAACGGTGCAATATTCTCACACTCACAAGGAGATCACTGGTAGTACACACCACATGAACACACTCCATAACACACAGCAACAATACATTGGCATTTACAATGCCATTAGCTCAAACTCAAATAAATCCGAGCCCGATTGCATTTCTAATGCTTGTTATTTATGTGTTGGTTTTGAAAACAGATAAATAAATGGCATTGTCATTTACAATGCCAATAGCTTAATCTCTCGCAAATGCGAGACCTATTGCATTTATATACACACACACACACACACACACACACACACACACACACACACACACACACACACAGCCACTCACACACACACAGAGCCACTCACACACACACAGAGCCACACACAGAGCCACACACACACACACAGCCACACACACACAGAGCCACACGCACACAGACACACGCACACAGCCACACACGCACACAACCACACACACACACTGACCCACACACACACACACACAGCCACACACACACACACACACACAGAGCCACACACACACACAGAGCCACACACAATGCAATACCGTACGCAAAAAGTCGAGGGGAAATGGTATACTAGACAAGGTGTAGGAGAGTAGGATCTGCTTTCCTATGGTCACCCCATTTGTTGCTTTTTGCTTCACTGGTTTTCGATTTAATGTGGCTGTGGGCCTGCTAATTAGACCCGCAGCCCTGCTGTTCTCTCTCTAAATTTCACACCATGTACTTTAGGTACATCACCAATTGGGATTTGGGTCACTCTTATGAGTCCCTGTACAGTGTACTATAGGTACCCAGGGGATAGGTGCACCCAAGGCCTACCAGGGGCTGCAGCATATCTTTTGCCACCCCTGGCTGGCCATCCAAACTGACACAACTGGCTGATCACTCAGCTGGGGCAAGGTCGTGTAATCACCCCATGCTTAGATATAGTATTCCTATGTCTAACCTTATATCTGGACACATATGCACCTATAAGCCACTCCTATGGCAGGCCTTAACAATCCTGAAGGCAGAGTGCATGGTTTTATGTGAGATGGGGCTCTAGCATGAGCTGAGCCTGTCTGCAGCTTTCGGAACCATGTCCTTATAGCTGTTCTAGGATATTGCCATACCATATACTCTTAAGTGCATTATTTACCTCGCGGTCAGATGCTAACTTTGGTTTGGCTTTATCAAAACATGTCGTGTAAGGTGTCATACGCTTTGGAATACTACCCCCTCACCAGTCCTGGAGACGGGGGTAGCTTTCCACCCTTCTAGAGGGAGAAGACATGTTACTTCCATTAACCCCGGTTAAAGTTAACCAGAGCCTCAGCATCACAAAATGGATGCTGCTGCCACAGACACAAGTCTGACCTGCTGCTGCTGGGAGTCCTTCCAGCGAGGGAGGCGTGGACAATAGGTTTCCTGTCACAGGGAGGTGTTAGCACCACCCCAGACAGGCTATAGCAGAGGTCTTCAAACTTTTTTGCTGGGAGCCCCCCTAAGCAAAATGTTTTAATGTCAGGCCCCCATCCAAAACTTTACGGCAAGGATTGGGTGAGCGGGAGGGAAAGGGCTGCACACAGGGGGCATGGCTCATGAGATCATTTCAGGACTACTTTGTCTATTGCTCATAAACCACACTAAATATGAGCCTTATGAAACAGCAAATGAATCAAACAAAAACACCTATTGACCCAAAATAATGCCCCCTATACCCTAGGTGTTGTAAACCCCTTGCACTACTGATCCTCAGCTCAACTACACTTGCTGCACAAATGATAACTTCAGTCCTGAGTAGCAGGCTATCTCCTCTGCCTCTTATACCCCTTCGCCACCATGCCGGACCATCGCACTAATCTTGAAACAGACCCTTTCAGAAAAAAAGAGCTCCCAGATGTTGTCTTCCTTTACCTGCAATGGTCCCCCCTCTATCCTAATGTTAGAAAATAAGCTCAAATGCACCTTTTTGTTTAAAGTGAGACATTCATAACTGTGATGCAGTGGACAGCTCTGACCCCTGAGCCCCTGTGCTGCTTAACCTGCTTCACTAATGTTAGCTACTGCCTTGCAAAGAGGGCAGTCTCCTACCCTTTAATAAAAACATGACTCCCATCTAGCCACACACCCTTCCCTGCCGTCTCTCAGGCCAAACAAAGGTGTCTCCACTGCATTAAATATTCCCCTCCCGTGGGCCATTGCTCTGAGGCCCAAATCAACACTAGCAAGTGTACAGTGGGCCCTAATGTTAAGAAGGAAGGATAGTAAACAGCCATAATTAAGGTTTAGCTGGCTTCTCATACCTCTGGTTCCTGGTGCCACTGTACCTGCATTACCAATGATTCTTTCTGCCCCTTTATGTCAAAAAGTAGCATGGGTAACCTGGGCTCTAATGCTTGCAAGGAAAATGGGCACCCACTCCACTTTATGACAGCGTTACATGCGGCACTAATGGAAGCCTTTATTTATCTATATAAAAAAGGCTCCCTTAGATTGTCCTCTTCCTTGGGGTATTCCTCTGAGGAAGCGGTCTCTGGCCATTTGTAACCATAAAAATGAAGCCCCCACGCAGTGCTTTCTCCTCTGGGCCATATTGCTGGCTATATTTATGAATATCACTCTTTTCCTCTTTCTCCTGGACCATTACTCTGAAGCCCTCGTGGTCAAGAGGACCAGAGCTCTGCATCTGAATGCAACCTTGTTGACGTCGTCCCTGCTACCCTCTGGACTCATCTTTTACAAAAACCTTTTACAAAAACAACTGCCCCTGAATGGTCAGTGCTGACTTTGAGGTGCCTTTGCTTGAAAGCAAGGGTGGGGTGGTAGTTGCAGTTGCTTATTGATGTATTTGGGTGTTACATTGGTACTGATGAGGTATAATATTTCACCGGACAGTGTTACCGTGACTAAAAATGAGAAAAAATGAAATAAAGCTAACCACAAAATGTGTCAGATTATGCTGCTTAATTTACCTTTTCTTATTGCATAATTTAATCAACCTGTTGCATAATTTGGTCCTCTCTTGCTACATAATTCCTGTGGCCCTACTTAATGCTTCAAAGTGACAAAGATTTTTCTTTTTTAGAGGTAATGTAGGGGTGTGATCTTATACTAATAAAAATGCTTACATTTGGAACAGTCTTATCACTAAAAGCTATATTTTGTAGGAACATGTTTTTATTTCAAACACTGCATCATTTTGCCGCAGCCTATGTTAGTCTGTGTGTAATTCAGGGTTAAAATAATAACTTACATATTCACAGTGCTTTCAGTCACACTCTGGGACCTCGCAGCACTATTAGTACAAAGGCCCCCATTTGGTAAACTAGGGTTCATTGCATCTGTTTGCTCATTATTTTATATGCTAGACAACGGAAAAACAAAATGCTCAGACTATTTAGTTCTTTTCTTTTAGCCAACTTCTTGACACTCAGTGGCCTCCCTTCACAGCACTCCGAGCTGCGTGTAAATGAAGACCGTCAGGAAATGCAAATGAATAATGCAGCAATTCCAGGTCATCTTCATTTACATGTAATTGAAGAGGCATTGGCGCCCCCCTTGGAAACCATCCACGGACCACCAGGGGGGCGCGCCCCACAGTTTGAAGACCTCTGGGCTATAGTGTATTGGGGCAGGGAGGGCTAAATGAAATGAGACACTGCATGGGGCACACAAGGTGTTCAACGCATAGTCCAGTTCAAACCGTTGCTGGGGCACTCCAGCCCCAGCTCTGGCACGAAACTGGACAAAGGGAAAGGGGTGTAACCACCCCCTTCCTGGGTCCCACCCATAGGAGGGACCTAGCAGGTAATACAGCCCCTAGATTTGGTATATAGGTAGGAGCTGAGTCCCAAGACGTTAGATATATCCTGACTGAAACTCTCATATGAAACTCTGGACCTTCGACATCCTACTCGACGTAGAAGACTGAAGAATCTCCCTTGTGGTCAAGGAGTGACCACCCAGTGCAAGCAGGCACCATTAAGCGCTCAACGGTTTGCTTTGTCGTTGCTCCCGCCGGAGCTTGAACACAGAGCCTGACAAGACCCGGACTTCCAGACGTCCAACAGCCCGATCCACAGCCACAGCAAAGCTGAGACCCGTGGAGGCGACGACAGACGTGGGACCAGCCATCTTGGAAAGCTAGCGAATTGCTTTCCGTGCAACTTCTGAGGCACCCTCGAAGTTGTGCATTGGGGATTGAGAAGCCCCAGCCCCGAGCACCAACTGCACCGAAGATCACCTCTCCACACTCAACGAGTGCTGCGTGGGGCCCTTTTGCATTTTCCTGCTCGACGCGTCTGTCCGGTCACTTGCCCGTTGGCTAGTGGCCTCTGTGACAACGAAACCTTGAATTTTCAATGCTTGTCTGGTTGCTCCAGACTGGCCCTTGCTCCCCTGAAAAGGAGCAGCCCATCAGACCTTGCTGGTCTGATCCAGAAGCCATCTTCGATTCCTGCGTTGGTTGCATTTGCCAAGGCCTGTTGACTCCGAATCGAGATCCGACACCGCCAACAGCGAGAGCCTTCGTGGGACAGTCCGTATCCAGCTCCTGGTCGTCGTCGACACCTCCTGGTCCACGTGGCTGCAGAGACAAGCTTCACGACATCACCTGATTGCTCCCCGACATCGCCTGGTTCCTTCCTGGTCACTGGCTAGTGACCCAGACTCTGTCCCCTCTGCTTTCAGGTACTCTTCATCCTCGATCCACCCTTGAATCCAACCGGGCTCTTCTCTCCTGGTCGCCTGCAGCATCTTTTCTCCAAGGCTCCATAGAACTCCATGACGAAACCCGACACACTTTGAAACCTATGCACCAGCTTCCTGTGGGTGAGGTAACGCGAGTACTGCGGTGCTCCTGTAAAGAGTAACTCTCCTAGTGTCAAGTGGTTAGCTTCTAGTCCAGTCAGAAGACTCCTAATTCTTTAACTTTGTAACTTTACGCACCCATTGACTTCTATGTGTGCACGCGTGCACAATTAGACACTGCACAAGCATCCCGTGGGCCTCCTGCTCCCTAACTACTGTTAGTCCAGTGTAGCCCCAGCGATTCCCAAGGCCCTAGGCCTTACCATTGTTCGTGACGTGGTTCTTATACCACTATTTTAGTATATGGTTTAGCGAGCCACCAGGGCCTATCATATTTGTGCAACTTTTGTATGCTATATTAAGTAACTTGTTATGCGCTTGTGCTTCTGTTCTCATAAAGAGTACAGAGGATTGTTTTAGAAATAAATACATATATATTTTGAATATATAACCTGTGTGGCGTCCTTTCATTTGGTATTAAAGGGATTGCATATGGTAAAACAGCTGGCTTCACATGCCCTCTTGAGTTTAGCCTAAGACTGCTTTTGTCCATGCTACCACTAGGATAGCTGGTCTATAAGGTTGACTTTACAACCATGACCATAAGGGTTGTTTGGACTGGTGCCAGGTGCTCACTAGAATAGTGAGCATCATATACCAGGCCAACTTCTTACATTGGTGTGCAGCGGTTGGGATTTGAGCTTGCTGTTGTTTTACCAATTGTAATCTTTGAGATATCATTTGAAAGATCACATTAGGTACCATAGGTACATATAACAAGACTTAAAATACTTAAGTTCTACTGAACTTAGTTGTTGTAGACCAAAGGGCCAAGCACACCCTGACTACAACTCCTAGAGAGGTTCTAGTAGGAAAACACATAGTGTAGGTAGTTGCACACACCACACCTCAGTAGAATCATGTCTACCACAGGTGAGCCAAGTATGACTCTCCCTGCGGGAGGTGACCCTCCCAGGGAACCCTATAGATATGAAACGCTCAATTTCCAAGAGATGAGACACTTGTGTACCTTAAGGAGGTTGGAACAAGGTTTCAACCCTACCATTTCCCATCTGATAGAAGTCCTAGAAAGGGCTGATGCTGAGAAGGCCTCTAGACAAGGTCCCTCAGTTAATGCAGAAGAGGACTTGCCATTTACAGATGATGCAACAGACCCCACTATCATAGATGAGAATGAGGATGAGCCACAAGAAGAATCTGAAGAAGAGGTTTTTCAAGATAGCCAGGTCCAAGTTGGGAGATTTAGCCAGGCTAACCTAAGCCTACATGGGGCTGAACATGGGCAAGCCCCATACAGACCCATTAGTAGACTTAACCAGGGGTATGAGAGGAGGAGGTCTCACTCAGGTGACTCCCACCACTCTAATGCCTCTAAGGGATCCAATACCCTTGCTCAGAGAAGGATGTCCTCTCCTGAAAGGAAAGAGCATCAGGCTAGGATGAGGGAAGCTAATCTGAGGATTGAGAGGCAAGAACTAGAAGTTGCCCTTGCCAAAGAGAAGCTTGCCCTAGCTAGAGAGCAGAAGTTGAGTGGGTCACAACCCACTGGTGGCAGCAATATCCCTAAGGCTAAATACAGGTCCCATGAGAATTCTAGGCACCTGAGTAAGATAGTGTCCCCCTACAAAGTTGGGGATGACATCCACAAGTGGATAACTGCTTTGGAAAGGGCCTGTAAAGTCCAGCAGGTCCCCCAGAGTCAGTGGGCAGCTATCTTGTGGCTCTCCTTTGAAGAAAAAGGCAGAGATAAGCTCCTCACAGTTAGTGATGCGGATGCTAATAACTACCCTGTCCTGAAGAGTGCTCTAATTGATGGGTTTGGACTAACCACTGAACAGTACAGGTTGATGTTCAGAGATACCCAGAATACACAGACTCAAGACTGGACTGATTTTGTTGATTGTGCCACTAAGGCTCTGGAAGGTTGGTTACTGGGAAGTAAAGTTAAGGACTATACAGGATTGTATAATTTGATCATGAGAGAACAAATCCTTAATAATTGTCAGAACCAGTTGTTGCACCAACACCTGATTGACTCAGATCTGACCTCTCCCCAAGAATTAGGAAAGAAGGCAGACAAATGGGTCAGAACCAGGGTTAAGCAGAGACCCCAGAACCAAGGTGGTGACCAGAAAAAGGCAGACCAAAAGGGTGGAGATCAGAAACAAAAAGACCAGAAGTCTTCTTCAGGCCCCCAAAATACTTCTAATGAGGGGGGGGTCCCAAAATTCCAAGAAAAAGAAGAAAGAAGGTCCAAAGAAACCTTGGTGGATTGAGCCTGTCTGTCTCCTAGGAGATTCTGAACAGGAGCAAGCAGCTGCCCAGACCCCACCCCCAGGCCAGCAGCCCATTGGCTATTCAGCTACCAGGCAGGTCTGAGCCCGCCTCTCACACCTGCCCAAGCCCCTTGAAGCCTTGCTGGGTGGACCCCAAATCACTCTCCTCCATCTTGTGAGTTGCAGCCTACATGTGCCCCAGATTGCAGATTGCAGTGAGCAGAGTCCAGGAAGTGGTAAGGAGACAGACTAGTGCTGTCTCTTCCCAAGACAAAAAGTTGTTTAAAAAACGATTTTCCTTTTCTGTGTTTACTGTATTTTTAGCCTGCCTGTAATTGCATATTTTATCACCCGTGTTGTGTTTTAAATGTGTGGTTTTCCCTGCCCATGATTGCTTTCATTTAGTGTGTTGAATTGTGGGATTTGCAGTCCAACCTCTGTAGTTTGTCCCTCTCATTCCTTAGTGACAAATCTGTTTTCCCTCCAAATTTCTCCTTTGCTCTGTGCTTAGGCCTGTGTGCCAAACAATGCACCCCCAGCCACCATTTTGTGCTCACAAGCCAGTTCCTGCTTTAACAGAAATCCTTTATGGGTTCCGGAGTGGCGTGCTACTCGCCAGAAAAGCGCTTCAACACCCATCAGGGGTTGTAGTGTAGTTCCTATTATCCCAATAGGCTCTGCGCATTGGAATAATACCTTCAATAGTATAGGCCTAGACCAGACGTTAACTAGGTCTACTACTGTCGATATTAGACTTAAAGTTTTGGGTTTGCCAGCTAGCTCAGAGTTCACTAGAAACTTTCTCGAATAGGCAAGGAGGAGTTGAACCTCCCTGGATAGACAAGAAGGGATTTAGTTTCTGACAACCATAGAACATGACAACTTTGCTCTCCCCTAATCAAGAGTGTATCTCGAGAGTCGTGTGAACAAAAGGCAATTTATTTTACTCAGTCAGTACGTGCATTCTTAGTCTCATCAGATTGTAGAGAAAAGGAAGAGACGGGCGTGTTCAATAAAAGATGTTATTTATTGATCAGTCTCTTTTCTCGTACAAGAGAAATGGATCGATATTATTGCAATACTTATAGTTAAGTAAAGTGCATACATTAAAAGCAGAAGTATAAAATAATACTGTAAAAACATTTATATGGTTTCTAAGCCATATGAAGGTTTAAAATGAATAAAATATATTACATACACATATACATTTGACTAATCGTACTCAACTGGTGTTTCTAGCTACGCCTACCCCGTGTACCTGACCTAAGCCTAATACGTGGGCGGGAATAGAAAGTTACAGTTTAAGTTAAGTTTGGTTTTGCCAAGTGACTGACTAAAGAATTCTCTGCGAGGGGTTATTCAGTTCTGTACCTGGAAGTTAGGATGAATGAGGGATGGTATCTCTCGTCTCTGGTCTCGATATTCCAGGCTGCCTGCGAGGGCTACCCGGAAGCGCCGGAGCTGGATTTCTCGGCAGGAGAAAACAGCGTCTCGTTCTCAGCGCGTCAAGAAGGCGAGCTGCGCCAGCGGGGTCTGCTCTGCTCTGGGCTTCGGCAAGTCTGGCTGCTCCGATCTCGTCACCACCGCGTGTGTTTGCATAGGGCAATATCGGTAATATTTATACCTTTAAGGTGCCGAGATTGACGTAAGGATGGACATAGATACGTCAATAAGGATGTCATACGACTTGGTCGTTAGCACATTCTTTTGCTGAAGTTCTCGAAGAAATCAAAACAATGGCCGCAGGGTTTTTCCAGGTTGACATAGGTTTGATTTGTTTTGAGAACTCCGTATGCCTTATCAGGGGCTGGAGGATTATCGCTTGTCTAATTAGATGGCAAGCGTTATGACCTAATCAGATAACACGTTCCTGTGCCGTAGTGTGGCTTTATCAGATAACGGTTCCTGCATCATGGGGGTTTTCTGCCTCATGGGATGGCTGCTTAGTTAACTTGTTAGTTTGTTAACCAGAATAGGGTCAGGAATAGGGGGATCGATACAGAACCTATAGGAATACATCACACCCACTCCACGCTAACTATGGACATATTTTACTAATCTATGCATAGTAAAACATACTATAGAGTATTGTGTATACCTCACCACCCCAAAATACATCAATGCATTTTGAAATTATCAAATATACGGAAAAATGCAGTTACATGTATTGTATGCACTCAAGCTGTGAAATAATGCTAAAGTAAATACGCATTTGTATACGTTATTGCTATTGGTATATGAGAATTTACACATGAAACGGCTCTTAATACAGAAGAAAAGTTCGAGACCATTTCATCACAGAGTAAAATAATTATGAACATTCCTGCGGGCAGCTAATGTCTATAAGCTATCTAAAATTAGAAATTTTAGTTCTTTAAGAATAGTTCTCACTTTAAGCAGAAGATAGTGTCCCGAAAAATATGCAAAAATATTTTGGGGCTGCTGAAAAAAAATTGCTGTCCGTGAACTGGAGGGAAAATTGTTCATGTGACTCTATTATTAAAGTTGAAGGCCAAATTCAGGGAATGCCGTGTGCGAGCTCGCTCAAAAGTCTCTATTTCTGCTCTGGTGAGAACATCATATCATTTAGGCTTTCGAAAAAGCTGTCAACAGCTTCCTGGGAGAGTTCCACTAACTCGGAAAAAGGTGTAACCATGCATTCGGTCGCATGATTGTCTCCACTGGCGTTTTGATTTGGAATGATGACAGAAGGTCGTACCTGATCGATGCTGCTTACATCTTGAACTTCACTACCCCTTAATCGTGATGGTGAAGCTTCCACGAATGCCGTCATCAGGATTGGTAGCCGTTGAGGGCAGGACAAAGCATGAGCCTTTATTGGACTCAACAATGTTTCTGCATCCATTGGCGCATCCGATTGTAGCGTCAGACAGGTGTCTAACACGCATTCTTCTCCGCATAGCAGGCACCTTAATACAGGTAAAACACATCGATGCCACATTGGTCGAAATGATAGAAACCAAGTCATGTTAAGGTCTCTAAGCCGGGATAGTCCCAGGATTTTCGATATCCGGTCCCGGTATCCAATGGCTCGGATTGTTTCTTCCCTTGTCGCAGGTGTTTTGTCTGTGACACGGTTTGCCATAACGAAAAATAAGGACTAGGAATAGGATTCCTGCAATCAGTCCTAAAATGAGGGGAAGTCCGCCAAAAATCGAATGGACGAAGTCTGGAAAAATACCCAGTATGGCTTTGAATAGTGTTAATGCCATCGAAAATACTGTCTTAAATACTTGTGAGACTCCACTGGTATCAGAAATATTTAAGATTTCATTCAGGATTTCTGCGAAATGTATGGGGGAATTAGTTGATAATAAGGAGTGTATCTCTGCAGTCGTCCTAGCGACTTGGAGATCATACGTTTCTTTTGATGACGTGAGCCTGGTCGGCGTCTGAAGAAGCACTGTTTTCATTCTGCTCAAAGTATCTATTCGAATAGAAGTAATTTTCAAATTGGGCCATGCCCTTGCCTCCCTGTCTGGAAAGGAGCTGGGGAACAATGAGTGTCCACAGCACTTGACCTTCGCAGTCGTAGTTACGAGATAAGGAGTCCCGGGCATAAGACTACAGCATCTGCGATCTACAATTAGAATGTAACTCCCATTATAGAGTCTTTGAAAGAATGGTTCTATCTCTGTTGCAGGTGCGCCTTGCTGGTGACATGAAAGGTTATTTGAGTTCCCTTCACAGGCTCCGTGCAAACTAATTCCATTACACAGAAGTGTACCGCTTAGTGACATTGCACAATTATTGCCACTAAGAAACACTTTCTGTCCTTTATTACTGACACATGCATGTGAATAGGGCAAGTTCCATGTTGTTTTAATGTACCCTTTTCCCAATTTTTCGTACATGCCAGCCTGTATATGTTTTTGGCAGTATTGAAACCTGAAGGTTGATATTGGAATATTAATTATCCCATGTATTATCCATTCACTGACAGGTCGTTCTGACATTGTCACTGGTAATCTCTCAAGTTTCTCAATGCTCAGGATTGTATAATCAGCACCCTTCTGGGCCATACTGATTTGTTTATCAGTAAGGTTAAAGATATTGAAAAGTGACGTTGTGTTGATTAAACGCCAAGGCACATAGCCTGAACGCAGATTTTGTAACGTCCAGCCAAGCTGTACAATAGAACGCAATTGAGACTGACCGTGTTGTAATAACAGTAAGTCTTGCGATAATATGTCGATTGCTGAAGACACAATGATGTCCAAAGAAAAAACTCTGGAGGACAGAGTCATTAACCCATTGTCCACTACAGAAAGTGATTTTTCCAAATTAATACGGTCAATTTCCCGTATTCTTTCTGCTGTCTCAATTTGAGTAACCTTCCAGGCCTCATTGTATGCTGCATATACAGAGGCTGCTATGAAACGTTTTTGACGCTGTTTGCGCGGTCCCATAATGAAATCACGCAAGTCAGCACCATCAGTCAGTAAAGTTAGGTGTTGCTTAATTTCTGCCAGTGTGGAAGTTTCTAGCCATTGAAGGCATAATGTGCCCACACTGTAGGTGATTATTATCCCTGGGTGTTGTCTTTGAGGATATCTAGGGTCTGGCCTGGTCATTTTGAACCCCTGTGTTTTGTTCAGGAATCTGTCTTGACAGTTATTAGTATCTGTGGGCCAGATCAACCACTGTTTCCAATCAGGATGTGTTCTGTTTTGGTTTAATACATAATTTACGTCTATCTCCTCATCTGTAGAGCTATTGCTGTTCATTGTTGGTTTTGGAATAGACGGTTTATTTAAGTCTTTGATTTTGGCTAGGCCAAGACAGGTGGTTTGTTGAACAGTGTCATTTAAAAATATAATTTGTTCTGGGATCATGCAGGCTCTAAACAAAGATTCTATACCCTGTACTTGCCATTCTTTTGTACCCCAAACACTTTTCACTTCAACATGTTTGTCCCAGTAATCAAAACCAAAAGTATTCATTTTTTCAAAGAATGAGTCTGAATATATCAATTTTGTGTTTATCATGTTTTTTGTCCCTGTCTTATTTGACAATTTGAAATAAAATGTTTCAGCATTACTTATGTTAAAACCTGAAAAATATGGATATTTGTCATAAAAGGTTCTTGAGCTTCCTTTTGGAGGGGTTGCACAATGTTCCCATTGATTATAATTTAAAACATTTCTAGGTTGTGCAGATTTATGTAAAAAATGGTTACCATAGTGGTTGTAACAATACATACTATCATAATTTGTTGAACCTTGCAAATAATCATGTTTGGTAAATTTAGCAGACATCACTAGGTCAGACATCATATTATTTATACTTTCGAAGTCCCAATCATCAGCAAATGAGCTTGGTTTTACAAAGTCACTCAATGAGATCCTAATTTGGTGTGGATATTTCAGGATTTCAACCGGACCATAGATTTCGTAGTCAGTGTTGTCCCATGCTACCCCACCCGCTATAGGATTGGCTGTGAAGTTGACTGAAGAAAGTTCTCTTTTCTCGACGTGTGAAGATGTGTGTGGTTTGAGGATCAAGTTGATTTTCTGACTTGCTGTGTCCATTTTAGCATATTTTCCCTCAATGAAGCGTCCCAATGTTAGTATCATGATGAGCCAAAGTATGAGGATAAATGCACCAAAACCCACCCAAAATTCGATCCATGGAGAAATCAGATATGTTTCTTTCAGTTGTTTCAAGAGTTCTTTAGCTTTATCTTTAAAGGTTTTTGATGATGGCTGTGTCTTTGATTCACTGAAGCCTTCAGAGGAATCATCGAAGTTAATGAAGTAGCCGGATGCAGTTCTGTCAATTGTTCCAATTGCTTCAGGATTACTGTTTCTTGCATTATCGTTTGTTACTTCATTGTAGGTT
Organism: Lissotriton helveticus; assembly: GCF_964261635.1. Lineage (NCBI taxonomy): Eukaryota > Metazoa > Chordata > Amphibia > Caudata > Salamandridae > Lissotriton > Lissotriton helveticus. Next base: position 435,605,731 of record NC_136063.1, read on the forward strand.
GGTGTGTCTCTGCTAAATGTTTTTATTTGGGTTTTCAGAGGTCTAAGTTCCATTGCATTGTTGCATAGTCCTTGTTGTTCTTCTGTAGGCGTTTCGAATGTGATTAGCCTCTTTGTTAGGACCTCTGTACTGGTAGCAAACCTTGGTGTTCTACTACTTATTGGGAGTCCACTTGGCCTACTATTTGTTATCGGCCACATGATTGTGGTTTTACCAGGTCGATGGATACAACTCGATTCTCCTTTTTACCAGCAAGCGGCGGTAGTACAACTGATCTTGTCCCGTTGACAGACAAGACAGGAACTGCTTTTCTGTAAGAAGGCCCAAATTCCTTCTTTACCGCGATCTTTTCTCTGACTAGATCCCCGACTTTTGGAATCCAGACAGGTCTTGCTGGGACAGGTGGTCGTTCTTCAGTGGTTGTTGGCTGTTGTTTCAACTTTATGTTGCTCAGGTCTTTTCTTGTTTCGTTTAAGTCCTGCAAAATAGCCAAACGGTCTTTGATATCAAAGCTTTTTTCCTTCACCACTGAAGTTTGACTGTCAAGGTCAGAGGTTAACATCCTAGTTCCAAATAATAATTCGTACGGACTGAATCCCTTCAGAGAATTTCTTGGCAAGTTATTTAGACTACGTTGGACACTTATTAGATGTTTGACCCACCCAGCTCCCGAACCTAATACCTTTGCCGTTATAGATTGCTTTATGTCACGGTTTTTTCTTTCAACAATTCCGTTCCCCTCAGGGTGAAATGGACAAGAATACCGCAATGTCACGCCCATGCTGACCATGGCCTCCTTATAAGCTCTAGAGCTAAAAGCAGGACCGTGGTCCGAATGCAGCATGCCAATTGCGTATGTGCCGATAAAGACTCGCAAATCTTTTATAACAGTTCTGGCGTCAGCCGTTCGCTGGGGCCACATCCATATGAATCTCGTACATGAGTCCACTGCAACCAAGATATATTTATAGTTACCATCCCTTTGTAAGGGACCACAGTGGTCTAGGTAAACACAAGCTAATGGTTTATCCGAGATTAGAAGGGGCGTCTGTGCTGGGCGTCTCACCGTTGATACTTACATTCTTTGACATATTTCACATTCTAAAACTTAGTTCCTTGTTTGTCTTCTCATTTGTGGCCACCAGTATCTCTGTTTTAATAATGATACTGTGGCTGAGACGCCAGCATGTATAGAAGCAAGCCCTTCGTGTGCCGCTATTATCAGTCCTAACCTATGTTCCATGTTTGGAATTGCCCTATCCCCCACTCCAGGGATTCGAGCAAAAGGAACATTGTTTGCATCAGTTATGTATGAGTATTTTACTGGAAAGCCTTTCGGGAGTGTTTCTATCGAATCCTTTTCTGTAGCGCTGACAGCCTGTAATATTTCGCTGTCTATTTTTGTTTTGGACCGTGTGATGGCAGCTACGGAAGCCGTTTGCACAGCTGCCTTCGCGGCCTCATCAGCCAATGAATTCCCTGCAACGTGAACGCCATCACGTTGATGACTCAGCTTATGTATCACGTGAGTCTTTGGTAGTTCTTTTTGTAAAAGAACTACTTGTTCCCAGAGCATTTTATGCTTGATTGTGCCACCTTTTGCATCCTTGAAGCCATTCTGAAGCCAGATCTGCAAGTATTCATTGTAAGACTGAACGCAATAATACGAATCGCACACTATGAGTGTGGGGAATTCTCGATCGGTATTTTCAAGCGCCATCTTAAATGCCAGTAGTTCAGCTCGCTGAGCTGTACAATCTCCTAGAGATTGTGTTTTAGTGACGGCTGGTTTAAATTTCCCTTCGTGCCAGCGACCTTTAACAATCGCGCACGCAGCACTGTATGCTTGTTTACCCCTACTGCGGGTTGTGCTGATCCGTCTGTATATATTATACAGCCGTAATGTTCTAGAGGCAGAATTTCGGTCGGCGGAGGACATTCGAATTCATATTGGAGAAATTCTTGTGTTTTTAAGTTAGGATCAAATTTGTATGCCACGTCTGTTGCAGCAAGAGAATTAGCCCATTGTATCCATCTCGGATGGAGTGCTTTAGCATTCGGAATGCTTGCTTTTGTTGCAGCCTCTAGGGCCGGTATCGGTGTCACGATTATTATTCGTTTACCTTGTGCCAGGGCTCGTTCTTTTGCTATAGCTGTCTGTGTTGCAGTTAGAATTTTTTCCGTTGGGCTAAATTTCATTTCAGCCTTAGTGTACAAGTGTGATTTGAATGCAATCGGTACCTTTTCTCCCTCATTAGAGGTCAGGTATGTGAATCCGCATCTTCCTGGGATGACTCGAATCACAAGATTGCGTGTGTTATCACGTGTTTCTAATTTTGTTTTTATTAACATGTCTGTTTGTAAAGATCTCCAAATTTCTGTGTGTATTTGAGTCCAGCTAGTTCTTTTAAAATCTGGTTTTATCAGATCATAAAGGGGTTTGACCCTTTCTGCGTAATTTGCAATGTATGTTCTTCCGAAATTTAGGAAGCCTAGAATTGACTGTAGGTTTTTTAGTGTTCTAGGTGCTTGGAGTACGGCACATTTCTCTAGGAAATTGTCAGCCAGGCTTTTGCCTTCACTTGATAATTCATATCCTAAGAACAGGACTGTCAGATGGGCAATTCTGGATTTTTTAAAGTTGAATTTGTAACCCTCTGCTGCGAACCCAAGTATTATGGTGTTCACTCTTTTCAAGTGAGTATCCAAGTCATCATCTGTTAAATAAATGTCATCGACATAAGATAATGCTTCGTCGTCATATGTTTGTAGTAATTCGGTTACTCTCGCTGAGAATACTCCCGGGCTGTTCTTGTACCCCTGGGCTAACCGACAGAATTGTTTTTGAGTGCCATTTATTGAGAATGCAGACAAATATCTGCTCTCTGGTGCTATGTTTTGACAAAAGAATCCATTAGAGATGTCGAATGTTGTTTTGTATTTTTTGCGCACTATGTTATTCATTAGTGCAGCACTATGCGAGTTTTGCACTGCAAAAGTTTTGCAACATGAGTTAAGGTGTCGGTAATCCAAAACTAGACGGTATGAATTGTCTGGTTTGGAGACCGGAAACAAAGGGTTGTTCATTTGTGAGGTGCAAGTTTCAATCACCCCCTGGTATTCTAGCTGATCTAGGATTTCTTTTACCTGTTTTTTAGCTTCTTGCTTAATTGGGTACTGCCTTTGTGCAGTAGGTTGTGATTTTAACTGGATTTTGTGAGGAGGAGAGTCCTCATCCCATCCTACATGGTTTTTATATAAAGCAGGAGCTTGAGCTACTGCCCACTTTCTAGCAAGTGTGTATTTTTTATGAATTGGGATATGATTTGAGAAGGCAGGCATAATTACTTCTTCGCCATGAGGGCACTCCCTGACAAACTCTGGTGGCCAGTCTTTTTCAGCTAGAAGGATGTCATAGCCCTTGGAGAGATTATCCCAAAATAGTCCCTTGATTTTTCTAGTCTGATCCCCCTCTATACGTAATGTTATTTCATATATTTTGTGAGGTTTGCTAACTCTGGTGTCTGCAGTTTCCACTTGAAGATATTCATTCGTGCCCACTGTCTCCAGATGATTCATAAGGACTTTGCGAGCTATGCTCACTTCTGCTGCGCTGTCTAGCACTGTCTGAGCCCATTCTCCGTTTTTCAGTTGTGTCCTCAGAATTCTCGGCATTGTTAACTATTTTAATGCTGGCTACCTTCTTTTTTGGAAATTGTAATTTCTTTTTTAGCTGAGCAGGTTCCTTGTCTTTGGACTTGGCGTGCTCTTCTCTTTGTTCTGATCGTCCTCTTCTTTCCGATTTCTGCGAGGAAGTCTGAAAAGATTGAGAGGGACGTGTATCAATGTCTTGATATCTATCAGGTTTTTTTATATTATCCCTATTTCTAAGGTTATATCTTTTCCCAGAGGGGTCACTTTGGGGTGACCTGTGTCTTTGGTTCGGAGATTTCTCTCTTCGCCTAGGAGACCTTCCTCTGGACTGGAATTTCTTTTCTTTAGGATTGGATTGTTTGTTTCCATCCCAGCTCTTTTTTTGTGATGTTGAATTATTATTAAAAAATATTTTTTCAGGACTTTCAATCAGTTGTGGTTTTACTGGTATTCCACCTAAACTATCTCTACCTAGTTCCTCATAGGATTTTTCTATGATTCTGGCAATTTCAGCTGGTTGGTCTGCTATATCTGTCTCTTTTAACCTCTGGCGGATCGCCACGTTTGCTGCTTCTCCCTTGATGTTGGCTAATAATATAGCCGAGACCTGCTTGAAGTCTTTTAGTAATTTCATACCAAGAGTTAAAGCAGGTTCTGGACCGTATTCGTCTTGAATTTGTTTTAGCACATCTGGTATTACCGAAATGGATGGAACACCATGCGTTTTTGTGTAAATGGAAGCAAAGACTGTACCCCAAGTGTCACAGTCCTCCACGTGTGGTGCGATTCCCATTGGAAGACAGATAGTCAGAATCCTGTGTTTTTCTAACGGGGTGGTGTCTGGAAACACCGCCTCTATTTGGGTGATTTTCTGTGCCAACCAGAATGGTATTTGTTCCCGTTTAGCCGGTACTTTACCTAGGCAGGATTGTATGTTCTGTGGTGTAATTTTATTTGTGTTCCCCTGGTGAGGGGTCAGCTGTGGAATTTTAATTGCTGGTTGAATTGTTGAAGTCCGCATCACATACTGGACTAATTGTCTATGTACTTTTATTAATTGTTTTAGTTGTATTAAAAGATCTGCTGCAGACATTCTTTCGATGTCTGGATGTGGTGTGTATCCGGCTAGGACCGGCCACGTTGCTCCTGGTCTACCTAAAGGACCGAGCCTGGTGATGTGATTATTATGTTTTAGGGCGCCATCAAATAAGAGCAGATGCTCTTGAAATTTGAGTGGTACTTCCACCTCCTCGAAAGGAGTGTACATTTCAGGAGGTTCCTCTATTTTGTAATAGTGGAAGTACTTTGTTACAGCATTTGCTGCTGGAAAATTTATCCATGAATAGTATACCTCTGTCTGCCGATATTCGTGTGCCTCAATTACGAATATATTACAAAGAACAGTGGTCCCTATATGCATTAAATATACAGTACACAATAATCATATACTCAATCAGTAGTATGTCTTCTGTCCGTCCGGACAGGATTTAATAGGTTCCAAATCCAAAGATGAAGTATTTTACGAAAAAGAATATCAAGTGGGCACAGCCGTGACCCTCAACATACAAGACAAAACAACAGAAAAGCAATGTAAACAAGGCAAGGGAATAAGTCTGCGTACTTGTACTTCAGTAAGGCAGGCATAAGTTACAGAAAAACACTCCATTGCATTTTGTAAATTTTGACACAGATAATATGCATATGGGTTTTAAAAGTCGACGACGTTTCGATGCCTATAGAAATAGAGGCATCATCATCAGGACAAGAATTGGCACTATTGTTGTCTTGAACAAAAGCAATATAAATTGCCTTTCAATTACATTTACTTATACATTAATGGTTACAATGGAGAAAACGGGGGGAAAAAACAGAGAGACCAAGAGTTAGGTTCGTTACATGAAAATGAAGGCATGTCTCAGTGATCTTTTGGTAGTGAAACAAGAAAGTGCTTGTGAATGAGGCAAGCATAAAAAGTGAAATTATTAAAATATTGCCGTCGTGCTGCTTTGATCGTCGTGGACCTGAGCTGGTTGAGGAATCAATTGTTTATTCAGAGCGAGCGAAAAATAGCAGTGTGGACATTTTAAAACGGGCGAAAATCACAGTGAAGCCGGTTGTGAAAAGTGGGTTGGCAAACTCCATGCACCGCGATATTTTCGGAAGTGATGCGGTCAAAAACGGGCATGGGAGTGCATAATAACGCATGGTGGGCTAGGGCATGCTAGCGTTAGTGGCGAGGAGGTGTTCTGATACCTACTTAGTTCAAATGAAACCGCTCTCCTTATATTCAGATTAGTGCATCTGGCGTACCTCGAGGGTTTGGTCGGCGGATCTAAAACCGATAAGGGTGGCCGGTTAAAACCATAGAGGCATGAGATCGGAAATGATAGAAAGTCGGCGGCTATTTACCTGATTACCCGGTCGGGCAATGCAGTATTTGCGGTTATTAAAGTGTTGCCGGGATTCTCGCGCTTCAATGGCGGCGTAGCGTAATAGCTACCTGGAAACTACAGAACGGAGATGTGGATTAAAAAAGGCATCTCTGATATAAACATTTAAGACCAATGGGAGGCGGGAGGTGGCTGCTCACTTACTTCAGGAGTGCGGCGGCACTATGGCGGGAGTGGTGATCTGGTGGTCAGTAATCTCAGGTTCCCGGGCTTTTACTGGGACCTGGATGCGGTGAAAAGCGTAAAGGGACTAACTGCGGATGTACCAGTAACTGAGGTGGAAACGGCGGCCATTTCAAAGCGGTCAAAAATAAAGTGATGTGAACATGCAAAGTGTTGTGGGCAAAAGTGATTTAACATCAGTATATTGCAGAAATATATAAAAACATTACAATTTTACAACAGGGAAGTCCAATACAATTTAAAGCAGGGAAGTCCAATCCTCAATCCGGTTTAGCCCATCATGAATGCTGTTGCAGCGCAAGATCCATTGCAGTTCCTCTTTATTCAGCAGTTGAGCCATGTCTGCTCCCCGAAGGGGCGGTTTGATCAATGTGATTACTGTCCATTGCAGATCATTTTCGCTATGTCCTTTGGCAGAATAGTGTTCTACGAGGGGCGCATTTGCAGTCTTACATTTGATCCTACTCCGATGCTGTCCGATGCGGAGTTTGATCTTCTGGCTCGTTTGTCCAATGTAGATAAGCCCACACGGGCAAAAGATGGCATAAACTAGATTTACAGAGTTACAGTTGGAGAAAGATTTCCGTTCATGTTTAATGTTAGCATATGTGAACGTTTTACCTTCAATTGTGGTGTCACAGTAAATACAACCTCCGCATTTATTGTGACCCACAACTGGCGGGAAGCCCCAAGCATCATTTATGGTAGTTTTCAATGTAGGTGACGGAAGTGCTGCCCTTACTAAATGGTCTTTGATATTTTTTGCACGTTTGAAAGCAAACATGGGTTTGTCTAGTGATAAATTTCCGGCATTCAATACTGGCCAGTGTTTCAAAACACTTTTTCTTATATCATTGGAAAAAGGTGAGAACGTAGTGACACATATAAGTTTGTCCTGTTCAGTTTTTTCCTTTGGCTCTAGGAGGGCTTCCCGTGGACAATACCATGCTCTTTTCATTGAGCTGCGCACCAGTTTGCGTGGGTACCCTCTACTTCTCAGCTTTTTACTCAGAGTCTTTGCTTCAGAGAAATAGTCATCCCTGAAGTAACAATTCCGCCTAATGCGGAGGAACTGGGAGAAGGGTAAGGAGTCCCGTAGGGCCCTAGGGTGATGGCTAGAGTATTGGAGCAAGGTGTTTCGCTCTGTGGGCTTGCGGTGCAGTGTAGTGGTTAGACGGCCTTCTGTGTGTTTTATCTGTAAGTCCAGAAATGGGATAGAATCTTTACTGGTGGCAGTAGTAAAGCGGAGTCCTCCACTGTTATTATTGAGCCAATGTCCAAAAGATAGGAGGTTGTCATGGGAATCATTCCATACCATGAAAATGTCGTCGATATATCTTTTCCACAAGGTGATTCCCTCATGGAAAGGATTGGACGTATGGAGGATGGTGCTGGTTTCAAGATGGTCCATATATAGAATGGCCAGGTTCGGAGCAAAAATGGCTCCCATTGAGGTCCCTTTGACTTGACCATAGAATTGTCCCTCAAACAAGAAGAAATTTCTGGTGAGGCAAATTTCGAGAAGTTCAAGGATAAATAGCGAGGGTACATTATGTGGACGTGCTCTCGACTCAAGGACCTGCTCAATCACTCTTAAGGATTCAAATTGAGGGATGTTGGTATATAGTGATTCCACATCCAGCGTGCACATAGTGCTGGATGTGGGATCAAATGGATACTCTTCAATGAAATTAATCATGGCCATGCTATCTCTAATGTAGCAGATAGTTTCAGGTACAAAAGGCTTGATGAAAAAATCTATGTAGTGGCCTAGTGGCTCAAGAATTGATCCACAGCCTGAAACGATTGGGCGGCCGGGTGGTGATTGGGGGTCTTTGTGAATCTTGGGCAGGCAGTATATCACCGGGATGCGGGGAGATTTAGTGTTCAAAAAGTCATACTCATTTTTTGTCAGGAATCCCGAATCAAGTGCCCTTGTAGTGACAGTGGTAATAAGGCCTTGGATTTCACTGGTAGGATTTCTGGGGAGTTTACAATAGTGCTCGGTGTTGGTAAGCTGACGTAGCACTTCAGTTTTGTAGGATTCGCTATTTAGAATAACTATTCCTCCCCCTTTATCAGCCGGTTTTATTACCAGGGACTGGTTATTTTTCAATGATGAAATCGCCTTTTTCTCATCAAGAGAGATGTTGTATGGGACGAAGGACTTTTTATTTTCCAGGGCTGTTAGATCCTTCAGTACCAGTTTCTCAAATGTAGGAATTTCAACTGGGATCATTCCAGCTGAGGGAGAGAATTTAGACGGAGGTCTGAACGGGGTGTTAGAATGTTTAGGTATGGATAGGTTGAGGCTAAAAAAACTTTTCAGACGAATTTTTCTGAAGAACCTTAGTAGTTCCGTCTGAGTTTCTTGAAAATTAGGGCGTACCATAGGTACGAAAGACAAGCCTCTACTAAGAAGAGATATTTCGTTACTAGACAGGATATGGTCAGTAAGGTTAAAGATTGGTAAGAGACCAGTCGCTAAGGTGTTAGTGGAGGAATTAGTTAGTGTATCTACCACCTGTAATGTTGGCGGCGTGTGGACCGTTCTCCTGGGGGGTTCGGTGGTTTGGGCCATGTTTTTCCTCTGCCCCTGGGTTGGCCCCGGCCTCCTTCTAAAAAATTCCTATTGTTGGGACCCGGGCTATCGCTCTGATCTGAGTGGCCAGATGAGTCGGCTGAGCTGTCTGTAAATCCTACGTATTGTTGACGCCTGTTAAATCTACCCCAGGGTCTCTGTTGTTGTGGACCGTTATAAGGGCGATTGGTATAGTAATCTTTATTAAGGTAGGGATATGTTCTTTCCTCGTTGTAGTTCTTGATATCTTTTTTAACCTTAATTTGTTTTTTATTCAGCTCAAATTTGTGAAACTCTTCTATAGTTTTGTTTATTTTTTCTAGGAGTTTGCTTGTTTCTGTGCTAGTATTACTGTCTTTAATTTGTTTTTCTAGATCTGTTATTTCAATGGTCAGTTGTTTAAGTTCTTCTGTCGCTATTTCAATTCCAAGGACCATCCAGTGTCTTGAGCAAGTTGTACTGATGTAACTGAACCCCTTTAGATATTTGGGATTGGTGGTAAAAACCCCTGGTACGTTGCGTACTTGTAGGCCAAGTGGGATGATGTTTGATTTTAAATAATCGGTCAAGAGTCTGATCATCAAGAGTAGACGAACCTCTTTCTTTTTTAATTTCTCTAGCTCATCAGAAAGAGAGGTGCTGGGAATGGATGGGTTTTCGGTTGAGTCAGAGAGGAGAGACGGACCCCCTAAGATTTTATTAATGTATTCTAAATCATACATTGGAGGGTGGGGATCAGACATGCCTGAAAAGAGCAACGTGTGAAGAATAAAGAGTTTTAGACAGAGGACAAGGAGAGCCCACTTGTAAGAGAAAGGGGCTGGGATTACCTCAATCCCTTGCAATCCGGCGATTGCGCTAACTATGTTTCAAAAGAACAAGGGAACCCTAAAGGTATAGCGTAGGGACCTTGGGCATTACATATTACAAAGAACAGTGGTCCCTATATGCATTAAATATACAGTACACAATAATCATATACTCAATCAGTAGTATGTCTTCTGTCCGTCCGGACAGGATTTAATAGGTTCCAAATCCAAAGATGAAGTATTTTACGAAAAAGAATATCAAGTGGGCACAGCCGTGACCCTCAACATACAAGACAAAACAACAGAAAAGCAATGTAAACAAGGCAAGGGAATAAGTCTGCGTACTTGTACTTCAGTAAGGCAGGCATAAGTTACAGAAAAACACTCCATTGCATTTTGTAAATTTTGACACAGATAATATGCATATGGGTTTTAAAAGTCGACGACGTTTCGATGCCTATAGAAATAGAGGCATCATCATCAGGACAAGAATTGGCACTATTGTTGTCATGAACAAAAGCAATATAAATTGCCTTTCAATTACATTTACTTATACATTAATGGTTACAATGGAGAAAACGGGGGGAAAAAACAGAGAGACCAAGAGTTAGGTTTGTTACATGAAAATGAAGGCATGTCTCAGTGATCTTTTGGTAGTGAAACAAGAAAGTGCTTGTGAATGAGGCAAGCATAAAAAGTGAAATTATTAAAATATTGCCGTCGTGCTGCTTTGATCGTCGTGGACCTGAGCTGGTTGAGGAATCAATTGTTTATTCAGAGCGAGCGAAAAATAGCAGTGTGGACATTTTAAAACGGGCGAAAATCACAGTGAAGCCGGTTGTGAAAAGTGGGTTGGCAAACTCCATGCACCGCGATATTTTCGGAAGTGATGCGGTCAAAAACGGGCATGGGAGTGCATAATAACGCATGGTGGGCTAGGGCATGCTAGCGTTAGTGGCGAGGAGGTGTTCTGATACCTACTTAGTTCAAATGAAACCGCTTTCCTTATATTCAGATTAGTGCATCTGGCGTACCTCGAGGGTTTGGTCGGCGGATCTAAAACTGATAAGGGTGGCCGGTTAAAACCATAGAGGCATGAGATCGGAAATGATAGAAAGTCGGCGGCTATTTACCTGATTACCCGGTCGGGCAATGCAGTATTTGCGGTTATTAAAGTGTTGCCGGGATTCTCGCGCTTCAATGGCGGCGTAGCGTAATAGCTACCTGGAAACTACAGAACGGAGATGTGGATTAAAAAAGGCATCTCTGATATAAACATTTAAGACCAATGGGAGGCGGGAGGTGGCTGCTCACTTACTTCAGGAGTGCGGCGGCACTATGGCGGGAGTGGTGATCTGGTGGTCAGTAATCTCAGGTTCCCGGGCTTTTACTGGGACCTGGATGCGGTGAAAAGCGTAAAGGGACTAACTGCGGATGTACCAGTAACTGAGGTGGAAACGGCGGCCATTTCAAAGCGGTCAAAAATAAAGTGATGTGAACATGCAAAGTGTTGTGGGCAAAAGTGATTTAACATCAGTATATTGCAGAAATATATAAAAACATTACAATTTTACAACAGGGAAGTCCAATACAATTTAAAGCAGGGAAGTCCAATCCTCAATCCGGTTTAGCCCATCATGAATGCTGTTGCAGCGCAAGATCCATTGCAGTTCCTCTTTATTCAGCAGTTGAGCCATGTCTGCTCCCCGAGGGGGCGGTTTGATCAATGTGATTACTGTCCATTGCAGATCATTTTCGCTATGTCCTTTGGCAGAATAGTGTTCTACGAGGGGCGCATTTGCAGTCTTACATTTGATCCTACTCCGATGCTGTCCAATGCGGAGTTTGATCTTCTGGCTCGTTTGTCCAATGTAGATAAGCCCACACGGGCAAAAGATGGCATAAACTAGATTTACAGAGTTACAGTTGGAGAAAGATTTCCGTTCATGTTTAATGTTAGCATATGTGAACGTTTTACCTTCAATTGTGGTGTCACAGTAAATACAACCTCCGCATTTATTGTGACCCACAACTGCCGGGAAGCCCCAAGCATCATTTATGGTAGTTTTCAATGTAGGTGACGGAAGTGCTGCCCTTACTAAATGGTCTTTGATATTTTTTGCACGTTTGAAAGCAAACATGGGTTTGTCTAGTGATAAATTTCCGGCATTCAATACTGGCCAGTGTTTCAAAACACTTTTTCTTATATCATTGGAAAAAGGTGAGAACGTAGTGACACATATAAGTTTGTCCTGTTCAGTTTTTTCCTTTGGCTCTAGGAGGGCTTCCCGTGGACAATACCATGCTCTTTTCATTGAGCTGCGCACCAGTTTGCGTGGGTACCCTCTACTTCTCAGCTTTTTACTCAGAGTCTTTGCTTCAGAGAAATAGTCATCCCTGAAGTAACAATTCCGCCTAATGCGGAGGAACTGGGAGAAGGGTAAGGAGTCCCGTAGGGCCCTAGGGTGATGGCTAGAGTATTGGAGCAAGGTGTTTCGCTCTGTGGGCTTGCGGTGCAGTGTAGTGGTTAGACGGCCTTCTGTGTGTTTTATCTGTAAGTCCAGAAATGGGATAGAATCTTTACTGGTGGCAGTAGTAAAGCGGAGTCCTCCACTGTTATTATTGAGCCAATGTCCAAAAGATAGGAGGTTGTCATGGGAATCATTCCATACCATGAAAATGTCGTCGATATATCTTTTCCACAAGGTGATTCCCTCATGGAAAGGATTGGACGTATGGAGGATGGTGCTGGTTTCAAGATGGTCCATATATAGAATGGCCAGGTTCGGAGCAAAAATGGCTCCCATTGAGGTCCCTTTGACTTGACCATAGAATTGTCCCTCAAACAAGAAGAAATTTCTGGTGAGGCAAATTTCGAGAAGTTCAAGGATAAATAGCGAGGGTACATTATGTGGACGTGCTCTCGACTCAAGGACCTGCTCAATCACTCTTAAGGATTCAAATTGAGGGATGTTGGTATATAGTGATTCCACATCCAGCGTGCACATAGTGCTGGATGTGGGATCAAATGGATACTCTTCAATGAAATTAATCATGGCCATGCTATCTCTAATGTAGCAGATAGTTTCAGGTACAAAAGGCTTGATGAAAAAATCTATGTAGTGGCCTAGTGGCTCAAGAATTGATCCACAGCCTGAAACGATTGGGCGGCCGGGTGGTGATTGGGGGTCTTTGTGAATCTTGGGCAGGCAGTATATCACCGGGATGCGGGGAGATTTAGTGTTCAAAAAGTCATACTCATTTTTTGTCAGGAATCCCGAATCAAGTGCCCTTGTAGTGACAGTGGTAATAAGGCCTTGGATTTCACTGGTAGGATTTCTGGGGAGTTTACAATAGTGCTCGGTGTTGGTAAGCTGACGTAGCACTTCAGTTTTGTAGGATTCGCTATTTAGAATAACTATTCCTCCCCCTTTATCAGCCGGTTTTATTACCAGGGACTGGTTATTTTTCAATGATGAAATCGCCTTTTTCTCATCAAGAGAGATGTTGTATGGGACGAAGGACTTTTTATTTTCCAGGGCTGTTAGATCCTTCAGTACCAGTTTCTCAAATGTAGGAATTTCAACTGGGATCATTCCAGCTGAGGGAGAGAATTTAGACGGAGGTCTGAACGGGGTGTTAGAATGTTTAGGTATGGATGGGTTGAGGCTAAAAAAACTTTTCAGACGAATTTTTCTGAAGAACCTTAGTAGTTCCGTCTGAGTTTCTTGAAAATTAGGGCGTACCATAGGTACGAAAGACAAACCTCTACTAAGAAGAGATATTTCGTTACTAGACAGGATATGGTCAGTAAGGTTACCAATCTTTAACCTTACTGACCATATCCTGTCTAGTAACGAAATATCTCTTCTTAGTAGAGGTTTGTCTTTCGTACCTATGGTACGCCCTAATTTTCAAGAAACTCAGACGGAACTACTAAGGTTCTTCAGAAAAATTCGTCTGAAAAGTTTTTTTAGCCTCAACCCATCCATACCTAAACATTCTAACACCCCGTTCAGACCTCCGTCTAAATTCTCTCCCTCAGCTGGAATGATCCCAGTTGAAATTCCTACATTTGAGAAACTGGTACTGAAGGATCTAACAGCCCTGGAAAATAAAAAGTCCTTCGTCCCATACAACATCTCTCTTGATGAGAAAAAGGCGATTTCATCATTGAAAAATAACCAGTCCCTGGTAATAAAACCGGCTGATAAAGGGGGAGGAATAGCTATTCTAAATAGCGAATCCTACAAAACTGAAGTGCTACGTCAGCTTACCAACACCGAGCACTATTGTAAACTCCCCAGAAATCCTACCAGTGAAATCCAAGGCCTTATTACCACTGTCACTACAAGGGCACTTGATTCGGGATTCCTGACAAAAAATGAGTATGACTTTTTGAACACTAAATCTCCCCGCATCCCGGTGATATACTGCCTGCCCAAGATTCACAAAGACCCCCAATCACCACCCGGCCGCCCAATCGTTTCAGGCTGTGGATCAATTCTTGAGCCACTAGGCCACTACATAGATTTTTTCATCAAGCCTTTTGTACCTGAAACTATCTGCTACATTAGAGATAGCATGGCCATGATTAATTTCATTGAAGAGTATCCATTTGATCCCACATCCAGCACTATGTGCACGCTGGATGTGGAATCACTATATACCAACATCCCTCAATTTGAATCCTTAAGAGTGATTGAGCAGGTCCTTGAGTCGAGAGCACGTCCACATAATGTACCCTCGCTATTTATCCTTGAACTTCTCGAAATTTGCCTCACCAGAAATTTCTTCTTGTTTGAGGGACAATTCTATGGTCAAGTCAAAGGGACCTCAATGGGAGCCATTTTTGCTCCGAACCTGGCCATTCTATATATGGACCATCTTGAAACCAGCACCATCCTCCATACGTCCAATCCTTTCCATGAGGGAATCACCTTGTGGAAAAGATATATCGACGACATTTTCATGGTATGGAATGATTCCCATGACAACCTCCTATCTTTTGGACATTGGCTCAATAATAACAGTGGAGGACTCCGCTTTACTACTGCCACCAGTAAAGATTCTATCCCATTTCTGGACTTACAGATAAAACACACAGAAGGCCGTCTAACCACTACACTGCACCGCAAGCCCACAGAGCGAAACACCTTGCTCCAATACTCTAGCCATCACCCTAGGGCCCTACGGGACTCCTTACCCTTCTCCCAGTTCCTCCGCATTAGGCGGAATTGTTACTTCAGGGATGACTATTTCTCTGAAGCAAAGACTCTGAGTAAAAAGCTGAGAAGTAGAGGGTACCCACGCAAACTGGTGCGCAGCTCAATGAAAAGAGCATGGTATTGTCCACGGGAAGCCCTCCTAGAGCCAAAGGAAAAAACTGAACAGGACAAACTTATATGTGTCACTACGTTCTCACCTTTTTCCAATGATATAAGAAAAAGTGTTTTGAAACACTGGCCAGTATTGAATGCCGGAAATTTATCACTAGACAAACCCATGTTTGCTTTCAAACGTGCAAAAAATATCAAAGACCATTTAGTAAGGGCAGCACTTCCGTCACCTACATTGAAAACTACCATAAATGATGCTTGGGGCTTCCCGGCAGTTGTGGGTCACAATAAATGCGGAGGTTGTATTTACTGTGACACCACAATTGAAGGTAAAACGTTCACATATGCTAACATTAAACATGAACGGAAATCTTTCTCCAACTGTAACTCTGTAAATCTAGTTTATGCCATCTTTTGCCCGTGTGGGCTTATCTACATTGGACAAACGAGCCAGAAGATCAAACTCCGCATCGGACAGCATCGGAGTAGGATCAAATGTAAGACTGCAAATGCGCCCCTCGTAGAACACTATTCTGCCAAAGGACATAGCGAAAATGATCTGCAATGGACAGTAATCACATTGATCAAACCGCCCCCTCGGGGAGCAGACATGGCTCAACTGCTGAATAAAGAGGAACTGCAATGGATCTTGCGCTGCAACAGCATTCATGATGGGCTAAACCGGATTGAGGATTGGACTTCCCTGCTTTAAATTGTATTGGACTTCCCTGTTGTAAAATTGTAATGTTTTTATATATTTCTGCAATATACTGATGTTAAATCACTTTTGCCCACAACACTTTGCATGTTCACATCACTTTATTTTTGACCGCTTTGAAATGGCCGCCGTTTCCACCTCAGTTACTGGTACATCCGCAGTTAGTCCCTTTACGCTTTTCACCGCATCCAGGTCCCAGTAAAAGCCCGGGAACCTGAGATTACTGACCACCAGATCACCACTCCCGCCATAGTGCCGCCGCACTCCTGAAGTAAGTGAGCAGCCACCTCCCGCCTCCCATTGGTCTTAAATGTTTATATCAGAGATGCCTTTTTTAATCCACATCTCCGTTCTGTAGTTTCCAGGTAGCTATTACGCTACGCCGCCATTGAAGCGCGAGAATCCCGGCAACACTTTAATAACCGCAAATACTGCATTGCCCGACCGGGTAATCAGGTAAATAGCCGCCGACTTTCTATCATTTCCGATCTCATGCCTCTATGGTTTTAACCGGCCACCCTTATCGGTTTTAGATCCGCCGACCAAACCCTCGAGGTACGCCAGATGCACTAATCTGAATATAAGGAGAGCGGTTTCATTTGAACTAAGTAGGTATCAGAACACCTCCTCGCCACTAACGCTAGCATGCCCTAGCCCACCATGCGTTATTATGCACTCCCATGCCCGTTTTTGACCGCATCACTTCCGAAAATATCGCGGTGCATGGAGTTTGCCAACCCACTTTTCACAACCGGCTTCACTGTGATTTTCGCCCGTTTTAAAATGTCCACACTGCTATTTTTCGCTCGCTCTGAATAAACAATTGATTCCTCAACCAGCTCAGGTCCACGACGATCAAAGCAGCACGACGGCAATATTTTAATAATTTCACTTTTTATGCTTGCCTCATTCACAAGCACTTTCTTGTTTCACTACCAAAAGATCACTGAGACATGCCTTCATTTTCATGTAACGAACCTAACTCTTGGTCTCTCTGTTTTTTCCCCCCGTTTTCTCCATTGTAACCATTAATGTATAAGTAAATGTAATTGAAAGGCAATTTATATTGCTTTTGTTCAAGACAACAATAGTGCCAATTCTTGTCCTGATGATGATGCCTCTATTTCTATAGGCATCGAAACGTCGTCGACTTTTAAAACCCATATGCATATTATCTGTGTCAAAATTTACAAAATGCAATGGAGTGTTTTTCTGTAACTTATGCCTGCCTTACTGAAGTACAAGTACGCAGACTTATTCCCTTGCCTTGTTTACATTGCTTTTCTGTTGTTTTGTCTTGTATGTTGAGGGTCACGGCTGTGCCCACTTGATATTCTTTTTCGTAAAATACTTCATCTTTGGATTTGGAACCTATTAAATCCTGTCCGGACGGACAGAAGACATACTACTGATTGAGTATATGATTATTGTGTACTGTATATTTAATGCATATAGGGACCACTGTTCTTTGTAATATGTAATGCTCAAGGTCCCTACGCTATACCTTTAGGGTTCCCTTGTTCTTTTGAAACTCAATTACGAATATGACTGTGCCACCTCTAGGTGTCAGTCCGTTTTCTATAAGCTTTAAGGTTATAGATTTCCTTTTGATGACCGGGATGAGTATTATATCCTGGTCTGCTTCTTGTAGCGCAGTATCAGCTGCTGCTATTTCAGCTGCTAATCTAACTGCCTCTCTTTCATCATCACTGTCTACCATTTTACCGACAGGATGGTTATTTCTTTTGTTTGCAGATCAGGTTTCTTATGGAAACAAAGATTAGATGCACAATATTTTGGAACAGTGTATCCTTCAACGTTGACTAAACCAAGAACCATACATAGGAGTTCCCTCCTGCGAGGTCTGGCGGATATGACCTTTCACCCACTCCAGACGTCTTTGGAGTATTATGGGAAAAAAAGGGGTCTGAGTGAGAAAGCACGACTGAGTTACTCTAAATGTCTTACGTTAGTTTTATCGCCCTTCCAAACGCGTTGGGCGCCATGTAGTGTAGTTCCTATTATCCCAATAGGCTCTGCGCATTGGAATAATACCTTCAATAGTATAGGCCTAGACCAGACGTTAACTAGGTCTACTACTGTCGATATTAGACTTAAAGTTTTGGGTTTGCCAGCTAGCTCAGAGTTCACTAGAAACTTTCTCGAATAGGCAAGGAGGAGTTGAACCTCCCTGGATAGACAAGAAGGGATTTAGTTTCTGACAACCATAGAACATGACAACTTTGCTCTCCCCTAATCAAGAGTGTATCTCGAGAGTCGTGTGAACAAAAGGCAATTTATTTTACTCAGTCAGTACGTGCATTCTTAGTCTCATCAGATTGTAGAGAAAAGGAAGAGACGGGCGTGTTCAATAAAAGATGTTATTTATTGATCAGTCTCTTTTCTCGTACAAGAGAAATGGATCGATATTATTGCAATACTTATAGTTAAGTAAAGTGCATACATTAAAAGCAGAAGTATAAAATAATACTGTAAAAACATTTATATGGTTTCTAAGCCATATGAAGGTTTAAAATGAATAAAATATATTACATACACATATACATTTGACTAATCGTACTCAACTGGTGTTTCTAGCTACGCCTACCCCGTGTACCTGACCTAAGCCTAATACGTGGGCGGGAATAGAAAGTTACAGTTTAAGTTAAGTTTGGTTTTGCCAGGTGACTGACTAAAGAATTCTCTGCGAGGGGTTATTCAGTTCTGTACCTGGAAGTTAGGATGAATGAGGGATGGTATCTCTCGTCTCTGGTCTCGATATTCCAGGCTGCCTGCGAGGGCTACCCGGAAGCGCCGGAGCTGGATTTCTCGGCAGGAGAAAACAGCGTCTCGTTCTCAGCGCGTCAAGAAGGCGGGGCTGCGCCAGCGGGGTCTGCTCTGCTCTGGGCTTCGGCAAGTCTGGCTGCTCCGATCTCGTCACCACCGCGTGTGTTTGCATAGGGCAATATCGGTAATATTTATACCTTTAAGGTGCCGAGATTGACGTAAGGATGGACATAGATACGTCAATAAGGATGTCATACGACTTGGTCGTTAGCACATTCTTTTGCTGAAGTTCTCGAAGAAATCAAAACAATGGCCGCAGGGTTTTTCCAGGTTGACATAGGTTTGATTTGTTTTGAGAACTCCGTATGCCTTATCAGGGGCTGGAGGATTATCGCTTGTCTAATTAGATGGCAAGCGTTATGACCTAATCAGATAACACGTTCCTGTGCCGTAGTGTGGCTTTATCAGATAACGGTTCCTGCATCATGGGGGTTTTCTGCCTCATGGGATGGCTGCTTAGTTAACTTGTTAGTTTGTTAACCAGAATAGGGTCAGGAATAGGGGGATCGATACAGAACCTATAGGAATACATCACAGGGTAACAAGTGCTATATGAATGCTAATCTTTCTTACCCTTTTATCCATCTGCTATCCTTCTCACTCCAAGTAACAGACTAATATCCACCACTGAAATTACCTCATATTTCACCATATTAATTCACCACTAATCCTTTATAGGTTCCCTGAATAGCATGCGTCAACAAGCGAGCGATAAATAAATACAAACCTTTATCCTACTCTATCCTTCTGCTATAATTCCAAATCCAAATAACTGACTAACCTATCTACCACTTAAAATGTACTTGCATGTTTCACTATACTAATTCAACACTAATCCTCTGTGGGTCCCGGAGTAGTGTGCTACCCGCCGAAAAAGCGCTTCGACGCCTCGTCAGGGGTAGTAAGCGCTATATAAATGCAATTACAATACAATACAATACAATACTGTAAAACTGCCTCTCACTGGTTTAGTGAGTGCACCAAGAAAGGTACAGCCCCTACCACTGCAGCCCCTAAGGCAACTGCACCCCCTAGTACAGTCAGCAGTGGTAGTTCCCAACCCAAGGCTATAGTGGGGTTAACCATGGGTACTGAGGTGGATCCTGGCCTAGTCAGGATTCCAACTGAGGCTGTCCTGATCTGTGATGTGGACATGGCTATGTCTACTACTGTGAGTCTCGAAACTTTGGGCAAGTACAGACAGACACCGTTGATAAATGATAAAGTGGCTCAGGCCTACAGGGACACATGTGCCAGTGTCACTATGGTGACACCTAACTTTCTGGACCCTGGACAGATTGTACTGGGTGATAAGTACCTGGTGACCAATGCTAGCAATGTCACTACTACACATAGGGGCCGATTATGATGGCGGACGGACTTGAGTCCGTCCGCCACCATAGAGTAGGAGGGACCGTCCGCAGGGGCAGCGGCGGTCCCTCCATACAGATTAGGATGTTACCGCCAGGGTGGCGGTCACATCCTCTATTTTTAACATTGCGGCGGGTGGAGCTTCAAGCTGCACCCGCCGCAATGTTAAAAATGCATGCACAGCATTTGCGTGCACAAAGCGGCAGGCACCGCGTGGTGCCTGCCGCTTTGTTCACGCAAATGCAGGGGGGTACCATAGGTACCCCCCATGTGCACCCCCCCTTCACCCAGGGGGCCCGCAACGGGCCCCCCAAGGCAATCTCCGTATGCTTTTCCACGGCGGAAAAGCCGCCGTGGAAAAGTATACTTTCTACGCGATCATAATATGCCTGGCGGTGTCTGATAGACACCGCCAGCCATGTTATTGCTTTTCCGCCGCGGTCGGAAGGCGACCGCGGCGGAAAAGCTGCGGACTGAAAAACGATCCCCCAGCCATCCTAATCTGGCGGGGGGTCTTTTTCAGTCCGCAGCGGATTTCCCGCATCCTCCGGGCCAGCGGTGGCTTCTGCCGGCCCGGAGGATGCGGGAAATCCGCAATCCTAATGAGCCCCTTTGTGTGGCAGTTGTTAATTTCTCCTGGGGAGGGGTAACTGACCTCACAAGAGTTGTGGTAAGTGCAGACCTCCCAGTTGAATGTCTTTTGGGCAATGATCTAGAAAACTCAGTATGGTCAGAAGTGGAGTATAGGACTCATGCAGAGATGCTAGGTATTTCAGCACATGTCCTTGCTTGCACAGGCCAAAAAGTGCTTACCTGAACCAGTGCTGGATCTTGAAACTATAGACCAGACACAACCCAAGAGAAAGAGCAAGAGGGTTAAGGCAGTGCCTTCCCCCTGCCTCAGGTTGAGGATCAGCCCTCCCAGGAGGATGATTCTGTGATCCAAGAGGGAACTGTCCTAGAAGAGCTTGAGCCTGATCAGGTTGAGTTTATTGGGACTGGGGGGACCCTAAAGGGCAGATCTAAGGCAGGCTCAATTAGATTGTTCCTCTCTTGAACCCCTCAGACAGCAGAATGCTGCTGAGGCTGTTGGGAATGCTCAAGGTACCCATAAAGTGTATTGGGATGATGGGCTCCTTTATTCAGCGGCTAGAGACCCCAAGCCTGGTGCTTCCAGGAGGTTGATTATACCTCTGCAATTTAGGGGCTTCCTTCTTACATTGGCCCGTGATATTCCCTTAGCAGGACATCTAGGTCAGAACAAGACTTGGGACAGGCTTGTCCCTCCCTTTCACTGGCCCCATATGTCAGAAGATACCAAGGAGTTTTGTCGCTCCTGTGTTACCTGCCAAGCCAGTGGCAAATCAGGTGGCACAACAAAGGCCCCCCTCATACTATACTACTACTTGTGGTGGGGGTACCCTTTGAGAGAGTGGGGATAGACATTGTAGGAGCAATGGCCCCCCAAACAGCATCTGGGCACATATTTATACTGGTGTGCCACCAGGTATCCAGAAGCTATTCCCCTGAGGACCACAACAGCTCCTGTTGTGGCAAGGGCCCTACTTGGAGTTTTCTTCAGAGTGGGGTTTCCAAAGGAGGTTGTCTCTGACAGAGGTGCAAACTTCATGTCAGGATATTTGACTGCAATGTGGAAGGAGTGTGGTACGTTCACCACCCCCTACCATCCACAGTGCAATGGGCTTGTGGAGAGATTCAACAAGACCCTCAAAGGGATGATAAAAGGGTTCCCTGAAGGGCAGCCGGGCCCCGTGTGGGTGGCATTAGGGGAAGACCCACTGACTTTACTAGAGACTGCCCCCCATTGAGAGGGGTGTTCCCGAGGAGCGGCAAACTCTCCAGCAATAACGACTAACAATTTGTAACTGGTTCACCTAACCTAGCCTGGAGAAGGCGAAGCTTCACCTGCTGGTTTCATCGCTTAATTGACACAGTTGTGCCCAAGTGCACGGCTCACCCCCCTAGATTTATAGGTTACTCGTCTCATTGGAGATTTTTGGACGGCGGCATGTTTAGCAGCCGACCTTTTGGTATTCCACACTGGTTATGGTTGTTATGTTACTTTCCAGTGATTGTTCTGTCCCCCGTCCCTTTTTTCTTTTGTGCAACACACTTCTCGACAGTACCTAGGAAGATGTTTTTGGCGACCTTTGGTGGGATGGTGGAGTGGAGACGCTGTTGTGAGAGCATGGCAGGGCCCAAGATGGGGACTTACTTAAAGTAATGCGATGTCTGTGACAAACATATGCACATGGAATGTGCGTGGTATTCATACACCCTCACGCAGATATCAAATTTATTCCTACCTTAAACGACATCGCATTCACATCGCCCTACTGCAGGAAACGCACCTCAACAGGGCGTAAGTGCACGCGCTGCGCCGCAGATGGAGGGGACAGCTACGGAGTTCTCGTCATATGCTCGTGGGGCGCTAGTATTGGTGACCTTCACAGTCTCGCACACTCGTATAGATCAGGAGGGTAGGTTTGTCATGGTGCGGGGTACATTGGATGGGCGACCTGTGGTCCTGACATCGATATATGACCCCAACACCGATCAAAGTGGATTCCTTGCTAACCTATCGGCAGACTTGGCACCTTGGCACGGGGTCCCCTGGGTTCTGGGAGGCGACTATATTTGTATCCTGGATGCTGGGTTAGACCGCTCCTTCTCGCCCCTACCAGGTACCCCTGCGCACGGTGCAATGAGGGCCCTAGTTGCCTGGGCCCTGCAATGGGACTTGCATGATGTCTGGCGAACCCGCAACCCCCACACGAAAACATACTCCTATTACTCAGGGGCGCACGCATTGTGTGTGCGATTAGACAGGTTTATGCTCTCTGGCGAGCTGCTCCCACTCATTACTGACACCTACTACATGGGTCGTACACACTCCGACCATAACCCACACATGCTAGGTTTGGCCTGGGATTGCCCTCACCCGCCCATCCCCACCTGGAGACTGCAACCGTCTCTACTGCTGGATGCTCCATTTCGCGCTTCGTTAGGCTCCCAGATTGCAAACTATTTTGAGGAGAACACTGGCACGGCATCCACCCCCCAAATCGTATGGGACGCTTTCAAGGTAGTCACTAGGGGTCATTGCCTGGGTACACAGGCTAACATGCGGAAGCAACTGGATGGGAAACTGAGGCACATAGAAGCCAACTTGCTCCGACTGGAGCAGGACGCGGTGGAGGGCAATGGGGAACCACTATCAGAAGCGCGAGCTGAACATGGACGCTTGCTAGAACGGCTATGTCATATTAACTACACGGCCCATTCAGCGCGAACACATCACTTAGGGGATAAAATCGGGACACTATTGGCCTGGCTGATCCGACAGGATGACAGGGTGACACCAGTGGCAGCGCTGCGCACTAGTCAGGGAGACATTGTATACGCTCAAAGCGCCATACACAAGACATTTGTGGACTATTACAGGCTACTGTACTGTTTACCGCTGCGAGTCTCTCGCACTGAGGTTACTGCATACCTCTCTGACATACCACTGCCGGTGATGGAGGACGCACAGAGGGACGAACTGGAAGCCCTGCTTACGCCGGATGAGTTACGTACGGTTACATTTGCTTTATCCAATGGCAAGTCCCCAGGCCCGGACGGGTTGCCTGCTGAATTTTACAAAGCCTACCCTGATGTTCTCATCCCTGAGCTCCTAAAGGTATACGAGGCGGCTATCTCGGATTCCTCACTTCCCCCCACGCTGAACGAAGCTGACCTTATATTCCTCCCTAAGCCGGGCAGAGACGGCATGCTGCTGGGCTCGTAGCGGCCGCTGGCCCTCCTAAACACTGACTATAAGATATTTGCCTCTACACTAGCTCAACGCCTGGCCCCCTTGGTTCCCACCCTTGTGCATAGCTACCAGAACGGCTTTGTGCCCACTCGCAGTACCTCCCACAACATTTGATGATTGTTCAGAGTGCAACGGTATGCTACATTGCAATGTTGCAATGGCCTCGATCGGGGTGTCTCGTATTGGACCTGGAAAAGGCCTTTGACTCCGTGGAGTGGCCCTATCTCCAGTCGGTTTTGCGGAAATTTAGCCTTGGCGATGAATATGTTGATATGGTGGGTTTACTGTACCAGAAACCTACGGTGCGCGTCCCCACGGGACGCTTGCTATCGGACACCATCGATGTAAAGAGAGGTACTAGGCAGGGATGCCCTCTGTCCCCGCTGCTTTTCTCGCTTGCGATTGAGCCGCTGGCGACGCTCCTCAGGGTGCGGAGTGGAGGATCCCCCTAGCGGATGGTCTCCACACGGTCTCCTTATATGCGGACGGCCTCCTTTTGTATGTCAGAGACCTGACCTGTTTGCCACCGACACTGTCTGATGACTTTCAAACATTTGAACTTATGTCGGGTCTCAGGGTCAATTGGGCCAAATCCGGGGTATATTCCTTTCACCCAGACACTCAGGAGTGCGAGATCCGCATTAATAACGAGAGACTCGCCTGGTACCCTACTACTTTCCGCTACCTCGGAATCCATATCTACAGAACCCTGCCGGATGTGCTAGAGGGTAACTTGGTGCGGGCGATCTCCTCCTTGCAGGCGCAAATGGCCTTTTGGAAGACTCTCCCCCTCAACGTGTCTAGTCGAGTCACACTGACAAAAATGATAGTTTTTCCCAGATTACTGTATTATTAGGCTAACATCCCAGTATATGTCCCGACGCAGATTTTTAAGGAGCTGGAAACTTTGGTTAGGAGCCTGATATGGAACACAGTGAGACCTCGAGTTGCCTTGACGAAATTATACTCACCGATGGAAGCGAGAGGACTGGCAGTGCCCCACCAGGAGCTCTACTATCTGGCGGCACAGCTGCAGTGGGTGATGGGTTGGTTGGGTGGCCGACACCTAAATGATACGGCCACGGACACTACCGTCTGGACCAGCACACAGATCCATGCACTGTTTCAACCCCTGGCCAAACCCACACGCCCCACACAGTTACACCTAGCAGTGGCCCACAGATGTTATGTTCCCGGCTTAAAGCTTACCAGGGCGGTGACGCCCTACGCCCGGCACTCCCGCTGCTGGGAACACCTAGAGACGGCGGCGCGATAACGGAGGCCGCACTGACACCCTGGACTCAGGCTGGGGTAGACACGCTAGGTGACTTGTATGCGGAAGGAGCCCTTGTCCCCTTCGCAACACTAGCCGCAGACACGGGACTCCCAGCTGGGCAGTTCCTGCTACACGCAGCCATCACGCACACATTCATAAGGGCCTGGAACGATATTTCCGAGGAGCTGCCCACACACCTTTTAATCCAATATTTGTATGTCATGGCGAATGGCTCGCATGTGGTCCAATGGCTGGCGCAGGCGATATTGGAGCACACGCAGTGCTCCTTGCAGCCACGGGAGGCAGACAGAGGCAGGGCATGGACGGACAAAGAATAGGCTATGGTACTGGCCAGTCCCTGCAATGTACCACGTAATTCCCGTTTTAAGCTCATTCAATTTTACATACTGCACCGAGCGTACTTGACACCTGACAAAATTAACAAATACTTTGCCCTTACAACCACTGCGTGCCCGAGATGTTCGCTGATTGATGCGGACCTACTCCACATGGTGTGGTCCTGCCCCAACATACAACCATATTGGAGCGCAGTGACTACTCTGCTGCCGGAAAGCACAGGCGAGAGCCATCAGAACACATGGGAGGTGTGTCTACTGGGTCTTTATAAACGTACAAAACTCAACAGGGTTCCTTCTAGATTCTGGGACCTGGGACTCATAACAGCCAAGAGACTGCTCACTAGACGGTGGAAGGGTAGTGAACCCCCGAACGGGCGACACTGGCGTATATCCTTTGACAATTGGGCCAGGGCAGAGAGTATTACTTTACATAGAGAAGAGACGGCAGGGCTGAGAAAATTCCCTATTGCGCAACTCTGGGACGATACTTTGAAGTCTTTCCACTGTAAGTGCCTTGCTCAAGGCGTTACTTAGCCATTTCCCACCCGAAGATGCACCTGGGAAGGAGAAGAGACACGGCACTATGCGTCCATACAATCGCAAACTCGCCGTGCGCACGCAGGCGATGAGTTGCGCACATTTCGCACAATACTGGCACATAACCGGGCGGTGGTGACATTACCTCGCCTGAGCGGAGGACTTGCTCTCCACATGTCCTACGGGGTGGGATGTGCCCCCCCCACTGGGGAGTTCCTCGCTGCGGTGACCTTCGGCCCACTGCGCCTTCCCCCTCTCCCCCACACTACCCCCCCCCCCCCCCCCCCCCTTGTACTTGTGTTTGGTACTCTTTTGTAACATGCACACACCACTTTTCCCTTGTAACACACGGTTTGCTACTGCTCACATTTTGTTTGCCTTTGATACTTGCACAAGTGCCACCATTGCCTACGTAACGTTTGTTCGTGTGCCTGAGTGTCTAGCATATATTGCAGTATTATACCTCTAATTTTACTTTGTTTTCTCTTGTAACCTGCTCACTTGTCACTTTTTCCTCCTGTGCACTTTTTGCTACCTCATGTACTTTGTTTGCTCACAATTGTCACTTTACCTTATGTAACTTAACGTCTGCTTTTGTAATCTGTTCACGTGTAATTTTCTCATGTATCAGTTCTGTTCCTATTGTGAAGCGCTCTGACGCCTTCGGGTAAAGTCTGCGCTACATAAAAATGCATAAATAAAATAAATAATAAATAAATAAAATTTCCTAACACTGAAGTCGCCCATGCAGGACATTATATGGTACCATCTTTTCCTTTCAATTTTGGATCCGTTTTCTTTATTTCCCTTTTGAATTTTTTCCTTTATTCTTTCTTTGCCTAGTTACGCACTTTAGCGTTGGATTAGTTATTCGACATGGATCAACACTTCCTTACGCTGTATTCATCACTGAATTTTGTATGTGTAAAGCACCTGCTACCAACTTCACAATGCTTGTACATGAACGCGAGGGGGACATGATGTTGCATGCTTATCACAATGTGGAAATCTAAGACATCCTCTGCAGATTGTACCTTGTAGATGAGATGATATAACACATTTCTTTGTTTGTAAAATTTGCAAAGTATTGTGAGTATATAAAGAATCCTAATAAAGATATTCAAACAAAAAATAAAAGGGTTACCTGAAAAGCTGCGGCGAAGATGGGACACCCTTTAACCTTGCCTTCTGTTTGCTTATAGAGAGGTCCCACAAAAGGGGGTTGGCTACAGCCCTTTTGATCTTTTGTTTGGGCATCCTGTAAGGGGACCCCTATGTCTTGTGAAGGAAGGATGGCAGTTACCTCTCAAAAAGCCTAAGCAAGACATAGTGGACTATGTACTTGGTCTCCGCTCCAGAATGGCTTAGTATATGGAGAAGGCTTCTAAAAACCTTGAGGCTAGCCAAGAACTTCAAAAAGCTTGGCATGGCCAAAAGGCTGTGCTGACTGAGTACCAGCCAGGACAGAAGGTGTGGCCCCAGCAGCGCTCCAGGACAAATGGTCTGGACCCCACACCATTGTTGAGAAAAAGGGAGAGGTCACCTACTTGGTGGACCTTGGCACCCCTAGGAGCCCCCACAGGGTGCTCCATGTCAACAGACTCAAAGCATATGTTGACAGGGCAGACATGGGCTTGCTCATGGCTACAGATGAGGGACAGGAGGAAGAGAGTGACCCTCTCCCAGACCTGTTGACTCAGAACCCTGATGATGGTTCATTTGATGGAGTGGCCTTGGCAGGCAGCCTCACTGACCAGCAGCAACAGGACTGCAGACAAGTTCTGCAGGCCTTTAGACATATGTTTTAATTGACACCTAGTCAGACTAACTGGTGCACCCATGAGGTGGACACTGGTGACAGTCTGCCTGTGAAGAGTAAGATCTACAGGCAACTTGACCATGTCAGGGACTGTATAAAGACTGAGGTGCAGAAAATGCTTGAGTTGGGAGTAATTGAGCCATCAGAGAGCCCCTGGGCCAGCCCAGTAGTCCTTGTACCAAAACCTCACACCCAAGATGGTAAGAGAGAGATGATATTCTGTGTGGACTATAGAGGTCTCAATGCTGTCACTAGGACAGATGCTCACCCAATTCCAAAAGCAGATGAGCTCATTGATAGATTGGCTTCTGCCAAGTTTCTGAGCACATTTGATTTGACAGCTGGCTATTGGCAAATCAGGTTAGCTGAGGATGCCAAGGTCAAAACTGTTTTCTCAACCACAGGAGGTCATTATCAATTTGTGGTAATGCCCTTTGGTTTGAAGAATGCACCTGCCACTTTCCAAAGGTTGGTGAACCAAGTCCTTACTGGGTTGGATGACATTTGTGCAGCTTATCTTGATGATGTTGCTGTCTTCAGCTTCACCGGGGAGGATTACCTGATCCACCTGAAGAAGGTTTTAGAGGCCCTGCAAAAGGCAGGCCTAACTATCAAGGCCACAAAGTGCCAGATAGGGCAGAGTAAGGTTGTGTACCTGGGCCACCTTGTAGGTGCGGGTCAGGTTCAACCACTGGAGAGTAAGATCCAGACCATCAAGGACTGGGCTCCTCCAACTACCCAGACACAGGTCAGAGCTTTCTTGGGCCTGTCTGGTTACTACAGAACATTTGTCAAGAATTATGGGTCCATTGTGACACCACTCAATGACTTGTCTTCAAAGAAGATGCCAAAAAAAGGTTCAGTGGACAGTTAGCTGTCGAAAGGCATTTGATGACCTGAAGAAGGCCATGTGCTCTGCACCTATCTTAAAGAGTCCTGACTACTACAAAGAGTTTATTGTCCAAACAGATGCTTCTGAGTTGGGGGTGGGAGCTCTGCTTTCACAACTTAATGTAAATGGTCAAGACCAGCCCATTGCTTTCATTAGGGCCCTGAAGAAGTTGAGACCATACTTGTTTGGCACTCACTTCAAAATTCAGAGAGACCATAAGCCCCTCTTGTGGCTAAATCAGATGAAGGGTGAAAATCCCAAACTGCTCAGGTGGTCCATTTCCCTACAGGGGATGGACTTCACAGTGGAGCACAGACCAGGGACTGACCATGGCAATGCAGATGGTCTCTCCAGGTACTTCCACCTAGAACATGAAGACACAACTGGTCAAGGTTAGTCTAATGTCCCTGCGTTTGGGGGGGGGGGGTTATGTAGGAGAGTAGCGTCTGCTTTCCTATGGTCACCCCATTTTTTGCTTTTTGCTTCACTGGTTTTCGACTTAATGTGGCTGTGGGCCTGCTAATCAGACCCACAGCCCTGCTGTTCTCTTTCTAAATTTCACACCATGTACTTTAGGTACATCACCAATTGGGATTTGGGTCACTCTTATGAGTCCATGTACAGTGTACTATAGGTACCCAGGGCATAGGTACACCCAAAGCCTACCAGGGCCTGCAGCATATCTTTTGCCACCCCTGGCTGGCCATCCAAACTGACACAACTGGCTGATCACTCAGCTGGGGCAAGGTCGTGTAATCACCCCTTGCTTAGATATAGTATTCCTATGTCTAACCTTATATCTGGACACATATGCACCTATAAGTCACTCATATGGCAGGTCTTAACAATCCTGAAGGCAGAGTGCTTGGTTTTATGTGAGATGGGGCTCTAGCATGAGCTGAGCCTGTCTGCAGCTTTCGGAACCATGTCCTTATAGCTGTTCTAGGATATTGCCATACCATATACTCTTAAGTGCATTATGTACCTCGCGGTCAGATGCTAACTTTGGTTTGGCTTTATCAAAACATGTTGTGTAAGGTGTCATACGCTTTGGAATACTACCCCCTCGCCAGTCCTGGCGACGGGGGTAGCATTCCACCCATCTAGAGAGAGAAGACATGTTACTTCCATTGATCCCGGTTAAAGTTAACCAGAGCCTCACCATCACAAAATGGATGCTGCTACCACAGACACAAGTCTGACCTCCTGCTGCTGTGAGTCCTTCCAGCGAGGGAGGCTTGTACAATATGTTTCCTGTCACAGGGAGGTGCTAGCACCACCCCAGACAGGCTATAGTGTATTGGGGCAGGGAGGGCTGAATGAAATGAGACACTGCCTGGGGCACACAAGGTGCCCCATGCATAGTCCAGTTCAAACCGGTGCTGGGGCACTCCAGCCCCAGCTCTGGCACGAAACTGGACAAAGGGAAAGGGGTGTAACCACCCCCTTCCTGGTCCCACCCATAGGAGGGACCTAGCAGGTAATCAAGCCCCTAGATTTGGTATATAGGTAGGAGCTGAGTCCCAAGACTTTAGATATATCCTGACTGAAACTCTGATACGAAACTCTGGACCTTCGACATCCTACTCGACGTAGAAGGCTGAAGAATCTCCCTTGTGGTCAAGGAGTGACCACCCTGTGCAAGCAGGCACCACCAAGCGCTCAACGGTTTGCTTTGTCGTTGCTCCCGCCGGAGCTTGAACACAGAGCCTGACAAGACCCGGACTTCCAGACATCCAACAGCCCGATCCACAGCCAAAGCAAAGCTGAGACCCATGGAGGCGACGAGAGACGTGGGACCGGCCATCTTGGAAAGCCAGCGAATTGCTTTCCGTGCAACTTCTGAGGCACGCTTGAAGTTGTGCATTGGGGATTGAGAAGCCCCAGCCCCGAGCACCAACTGCACCGAAGATCACCTCTCCACACTCACCGAGTGCTGCGTCTGGCCCTTTTGCATTTTCCTGCTCGACGCGTCTGTCCGGTCACTTGCCCGTTGGCTAGTGACCTCTGTGACAACGAAACCTTGAATTTCCAATGCTGGTCTGGTTGCTCCAGACTGGCCCATGCTCCCCTGAAAAGGAGCAGCCCATCCGACCTTGCTGGTCTGATCCAGAAGCCATCTTCGATTCCTGCTTGGGTTGCATTTGCCAAGGCCTGTTGACTCCGAATCGAGATCCGACACCATCAACAGCGAGAACCTTCGTGGGACAGTCCGTATCCAGCTCCTGGTCGTCGTCGACACCTCCTGGTCCACGTGGCTGCAGAGACGAGCTTCACGACATCACCTGATTGCTCCCCGACATCGCCTGGTTCCTTCCTGGTTCCTTCCTGGTCACTGGCTAGTGACCCAGACTCTGTCCCCTCTGCTTTCAGGTACTCTTCATCCTCGATCCACCCTTGGATCCAACCGGACTCTTCGCTCCAGGTCGCCTGCAGCATCTTTTCTCCAGGGCTCCATAGAACTCCACGACGAAACCCGACACACTTTGACACCTATGCACCCGCTTCCTGTGGGTGAGGTAACGCGAGTACTGCGGTGCTCCTGTAAAGAGTAACTCTCCTAGTGTCCTAGTTTCAAGTGGTTAGCCTCTAGTCCAGTCGGAAGACTCCTAATTCTTTAACTTTGTAACTTTACGCACCCATTGACTACTATGTGTGCACGCGTGCGCAATTAGACACTGCACACACATCCCGTGGGCCTCCTGCTCCCTAACTACTGTTAGTCCAGTGTAGCCCCAGCGATTCCCAAGGCCCTAGGCCTTACCATTGTTCGTGACGTGGTTCTTATACCACTATTTTAGTATATGGTTTAGCGGGCCACCAGGGCCTATCCATATATATGCAACTTTTGTATGCTATATTGAGTAACTTGTTATGCGCTTGTGCTTCTGTTCTCATAATGAGTACAGAGGATTGTTTTAGAAATAAATACATATATATTTTGAATATATAACCCGTGTGGTGTCCTTTCATTTGGTATTAAAGGGATTGCATATGGTAAAACAGCTGGCTTCACATGCCCTCTTGAGTTTAGCCTAAGACTGCTTTTGTCCATGCTACCACTAGGATAGCTGGTCTATAAGGTTGACTTTACAACTTAAGGGTTGTTTGGACTGGTGCAAGATGCTCACTAGAATAGTGAACATCATATACCTGGCCAACTTCTCACACAAGGGGTAAGGTAACATCTTTCAAATGGTGGGGGCAGCACATATTGCTTAAACTGTGAGTCGCCTGGAGGTTAATGAGCAGTGCTTAATTTGAGCCAGTGGTCGCAGTTGTGGGCCACCGGCTTGGTATCCAGCACTTATTTATCTGAGACCCTCTAAATACCCACAAATGATAAGTCCTGGATCCTCAAACACGCTACCCTGCAGCTCAAAACCAACCACCCCTGCACCGTAGCCTGATGGACAGTGTTTATGCACCCCCGCCCCCCATCCAACCCAAAAAGGGAAAAATGTATAGCCCACAATTCTTAGCATATTTATTAATGATGAAAAAAGACCTTGCTAGAGAACAAGGCTTTATCCATCACAATCCCCGCAAGGTAACCCAAAGAAAATGTGACATTTCTTTAACCGCATGCACGCTAGCGGTTTTCCCGCTGCGCGCTGCGATTTTAAAAATCCCGCGTTACATGACGAGCTCAGCTCGTCATGAGCGTAGAAGGGGTTAATGTCTGCAGCCTGACAACAACTAAAATGATGCTGACATTACATACAACACAGTAAAAAATAGATTAACGTGTGCTGTAATGTGCCAACCCCCAAAACCGCTGAAAGTGAAACTATGTCCCTACTTGGCACCAGCCGACAGCCTATCGGTTTATTGCTGCATCTAATACTTCCTACTTCGAACAGCTGTAATTTTGTGCTCTATGCATCATATTCCATTTTCAATTTTGGACCTTGTATAATGATCTTGGTTTGTTGTAAAGCAAACCGATATAAGGATGTAAAGCGTACATTTGCTTCTATATGCCCCATGTAATGATCTGCTACTTTGTAATTTTGGACCTTATTTAACAAACTTTGTCTACTGTAAAGCTCTGTAGCACCTCTGGGTAATGTCGCGCTATATAAAAAAAAAGCATAAATAAAGAAAATGGAGGTCAGAGCAGGTGGTGGCAACGCACGAAAAAAGGTAGGTTCTCATATTGTGACGGCGTTGGCGAAATAAAGAGCGCTCTTTTCTGCTGTCAAGGGCACTTATAGCCCTCCTGCTGCGGATAAAAGGAATTGCATCGGCGCTTTCAAAGTGGACAGAGTTGTCAATTGTTTAACTGCGATACCTTAAAAGGCACCAAACACTTTAAAACAAATAGAGTCGAAATTAAGCATTCCTTTTAGCAAAAAAAACGTTTACCTCATACTTGAATGCCACTCTAACAGTGTGTTTACTTCACTAGAAGTGCCACCGTTCATTCCCGTGTGCATTGCTGTAAATTTCAACAGACCTTGGAACACGCTGGCCTGGATGTTCAACTTGAATAAGGCTGGCACCGTGAATACATGTGCGCCACTCCCACATGGAGAGAGAAGTGGGGTGTGTGTGGCTCTGTGTGTGTGTGTGTGGCTCTGTGTGTGTGGCTCTGTGTGTGGCTCTGTGTGTGTGTGTGCAAGACAGAGACAGAGCACTGATCTGCCCAGGATCACACGATTCAGGTAGGGACGGTACACATGTAACTTTACTGAAGTGTGGGTCACCTGTGCCCGCTGGTGACACTTGGGCGGCTCGGTCACATCTTCTCTCACTGATTTAAAACACAAGCCTCTCTAACACACGTCCAAGATACACTGTCTCGCTGTTACAGCCCTTTAGAACCGTGCACACTTTTCGTATTGTTATGTGTATATTTACACATGCCTGCGAACCATATATATTTCTGATAGTATACAAGTGGCTACAGAGACTCAAAAAAGGAAAGGCTGGCTGCAGCCATATTTGGATTCTCAATGAAAAGGTTAGCACAATGAGTGCTGCAGACCACTGGCGGCATTTAACTTAGACGTCCTGTGTAAACTAGGGTACCATATGGTAGGAACTTATGGGGTAAGTTTAAATATACCAATCGGGGGTATGCCAGTTTCATTATGTTGAAAGAGGGCGTACCGGCAATCAACACTTTACCTCTGGTTAGCAGGGGTACAGCACACAGAGTTCTGTAGTCAGCAGAAACAATCAATGCACAAAGCTGTGATAACACCACACAAAAGATGGCCAATTTCAGCAGACCTTTACATATTTTTACATAATCTGCCGAGAAGGATTCCCCATTGAGCCATAAACTATGATTCAATTGATCTGGGATGTGCCCGTTGTTGAGACAATGTATTACCACAATGATGGGGTGCACTAATCTTCTTAAATGTCCTACTAGTATCACTGCCAATGTCTGTTCAATTGAAGTCAAAGTAAAGGTTGTTAGCTATTGTGGTTTGAAGTCTTGACTATATAGTCTCTACCAAGTCATTATCATTCCTAAATAACACTTTGCCAAAAATACCTTGCCAACACGTTTCACAATGATTTAGATTACTTTTTTAATCCAATATATTTGTAACAAATACTGTTTCACAGTAACTTTTCTCTCCATCTAGGTATGACGGCTGTATTCAGTGTTGTGCAAGCAGCAGAGCGCTCCAGACTTTCTACCTTGTTCCAAGGCACCAATGCAACACAACGAAGATGCTCTCCTGTAAGAGCCGTTGAAATCATCGTAACACTGAGGTAGTGGATAACAAAAATGTGAAGATAATATATGAAATTCTGTCTTCAGGTTGTCTTTCATGAAAACAATTTCACTTATAGAGTAAACAATATTGAGCTATTTAACACAACCTAAACATAACCTAAAATATATTTATAATTCTCAACATAATCACAAATGTTTTGATCATAGACCCATCTTACAGTCGGAAACTGGGCTACAAGTAGCAGCATTGGATCAGAATGGGCCTTGGACAAGAGGAATAAAAGACTACCTAAGATGGAGTCTCACCAACATATCTTGTGCCTCTTTTACAAAAAAAAGCGTTGGCAAAGCCAATAGGTCTCGACAACAAAAGCTATTTGCTTTGTCAATGTCTTTTAGTCATGCCGCAGAGCAGCCCAGCTGCTTTGAAACAGGGCTGAAAGTTTGGGGGAAAAAAGCGATTGGACATGATCAGCATTGACTACGTGATAGCCTTTTTTTGTGATGTTACAGGAGGGGGCATGCAACAATGCAGAAAGGGCAAGCGGGTGGGAGAGGGCAAGTAGCAACGTGAGGGCTAATATGACAACAATGTAGTAGTACTGTCAAAAAATGAACCGCATTATACTACATAATTTGCCTTTTCTTGCTACATAAAAATGTAAGTAGCCATATTCGTAAGTCACAAAGGACACATAAGTAAGTGAAAGTGGCTTAATTGGGGGCTTTGTAGAAAAAGCAGGTAGAAGGAAAATAAACATAGCCAAATGCTGCGGTCTAAGACAGTTAGAGCAAACAAGTGGTTTAAATACTATCCAAAGCATGGTAGCAGGTAGGTTGAGCACTCACGAAAGATATCTGCATGTAAGCCAGCCTTTTATCCTTATTAGTCTACTTGATGGGGTATATTTTTCTAGGCTACACCAAAACAACGTTACCATTATGGAACCGGCTGTAATGTTTTAACAGGTTGTGTTTGAGTAGTCCTGGTTCGTAATACAGTTGTATAAATAACTAGCTTTTACAGTGTATGTTACCACAGTCTTGCCACTGGGTAGCTCTAAAACCTTGCATCACTGTTACTTAACAGATACTCATTTTACTGACTGAGGAAGGATGAAAGGTCGATACAATTCTGCATTAGAACTGAGAATGTGCATCTGCAATTATAAAGCATTTTATCAGTGGGTCTTCGGCCACTTGAAGGAACATGTAGCTCTATTCCTTTTGTGAAATATTCAGGCGCTTGGCTGATAACTTCTTTACATGTTGAATTTAAATCAAATTCACTTTCTCATTGGCAATCAACAAAGGCGATGAACTAGTGACCGTATCTATTTACTAATTGGAGTTTTTCCTTGCAGATCTCTGGCGCAGACACTTGACCCACTGAGATGTAATACAGGAAGATTTATTTTAACCAACCAGGGGCGTAATATGGTAAAAGCACGTTTTCATGGTTGTCGCCTGGTGAACCTTTAAAAAGGTGCGCTGGGCGCAAACAGTGAAAATGTGCTCTATTACCATTTATTTATTTATTTATTTATTTATTTATTTTCTGACATTTATAGAGCGCGAACAATTACCCTTGGGTGTCTCGGCGCTAGACTGCAGTTATGTCATTCCTTAGAGGTGAGGATGCGGAAGGTGTACTATATTTATTGGTTGAACAACCACGTCTTCAGATTTTTCCTAAACTGTAAGAGCGATGGACTGGCTTTGATGTGGTATGGTAAGGTATTCCAAATTTTGGGGGCCGCAACTAGGAAACGGCGGTCACCCCACGTCACTGTTCTGCTTCGTGGGACCACTAATTGGTTAAGTGCTGAAGATCGTAACTTTCTAGCAGGACTGTAAGGTATTAGGTGATCTTTAAGGAAGCGAGGCCCCTGATCCTGCATTACTTTGTAAACTATGCACATCGCT
The DNA here is from genome assembly GCF_964261635.1 of Lissotriton helveticus. Lineage (NCBI taxonomy): Eukaryota > Metazoa > Chordata > Amphibia > Caudata > Salamandridae > Lissotriton > Lissotriton helveticus. The sequence continues at coordinate 435,642,028 of NC_136063.1, forward strand.
TTAAACTTTATCCTGTTTTGAATGGACAGCCAATGGTAGGACCTCAGAGTATCTGAGATGGGTGCGAATTTTGGTTTTTTGGACAGCAGGCGTGCTGCCGCATTTTGTACCGTCTGCAACTTCTTTGTGACTCTAGATTGTGCATTCAGAAAGAGTCCGTTGCAGTAATCTAGTGAACTTAAAACCAATGACGTGACCAGGGTCTTGGCGGCTGTGTCAGGTAGAAAAGGCAAGATTTTCCTGATTATTCTGAGTTTAAAATGGGCCGTGGACGCTACCTTATTGGCGTGAGCCATAAAGTTCAGCTGATTGTCAAAGGTAACTCCCAGATTTCTCACCTTGGGGGTTGGGCAGGGTGGGGTGCCGGATGTTGATGGCCACCAAATATTGGGCCACGGTGGCAGGAGGTTGCCAAAGATGACGACCTCCGTTTTCTCGGAATTGAGCTTCAGGCAGTTTCCTGCCATCCACTCACCGATAGCTATCATGCCTCCTTGGAACCTTTCTGCCACCTCCTGTCCGTCACCCTTTATGGCCAACACCAACTGTGTGTCGTCTGCGTACGAGGTTAGGCTCATCCCATGTGCCTTGATGACACTGGCAAGGTCCGACACATAGATGTTAAAAAGTGTCGGCACCATGAATGTGCTGCCTGCAGGGGAGCCGCAAACTCGTGCTGCCCTGGGAGCAGGGCATTCAGGTGAAAACCGGAGCAGCTGCTTTACAGCCGCTCTGTGTTTTCTCTGTAAAGGCGGCACCCATCTACACTTTTGAAGGGGATTAGACATCCCATGCAGGTGGGTGCAGGCATGGGACCCCTGCGCAAACTCAAGGAGATAATGGACAGAGTGCTGAAACGTTTCAGACACATACCCCCAGTCACAGATCTGGGTTGAATTCATCATCGTTCTTTAACTCACTTCTCCACCCCAGTTCAGACATAGCTATATGCATATCAGTCTTGACCCTGGGCCTTATGGGAACAGTCCAGACCGAACTGCAAAGCCATGTCTTCCCCGGATCGGAAACAAGCACCCTGGGACCGGTTTCGGGCTAACGGCCTTCATCAGCCAGGCTAGCTTAAATCCAGTGGCAAAGTGAGCAAGGGACCCACGTCTGGGCATACCCTGCCAACTTAGGGCGTACTTACCCCCTGCTAGAGGGCTGCCAAAAGTAGGTGCACTCGCAGTGCACCACCTACTAGGTGGCGCACTGTGAGTGCGCCTCCCGAGGGCTTCTTTACCACTGCGCCCGTGTCTATAATATGGCCTCGGCGCAGACGCAAAGGGATTCCCTCATTTACATGGGGCACATCCTCATGCAAATGAGGGAACACCCTCTGCAGCTAGTGCTGATGCTTTATGTGTGCCAGCGCTATCGATATTACCGAAGGGGGCCACACAAACATCTGCGCCCCGCACAAGCGCCTGCAGCCCCTTCTGTAATACCAATTTGCCCCGGGGTTGGGGGGCGCAAAGCCGGTACAAACGTCTGTGGTGCCCCTGGGGCACCCACTGTAATACGGCCCCAGTTATTAAACACTATCATTAGAAACCTCGAGAAATGGTGCTACGAGGGACGAAACAATATAACATGCTGGAGGGCGGAATTTACAGTACTGGAAGAAAGAGGAGCCGCAACAAAGACAAGGTCGTGAAAGGACCCTCATTCTTTTAGTTTACGTCCAAGGTAGGCCTTTCAGCACCTGTTGGTCAAGGACCTAGAGGGATCGCGATTTACACAAAGGAAAGAAAACATTTTATTCACCCACAGTGTAGCTAAAAAACAACTCCAGTAATGCAAGAACAACCTCCTCACAATGTTTCGACACTTTTGTGGCATTCGTCTAAGTGATTAAATATTCACAAACTGAACAACAAGTGTGTTTAATGGATTAAGAAGTCTTTTTCTAATTGTGTATGGGAAGCTTGTTTTCTTCTTATGTAATGTAATGAATATTTCTTATGAAATTAATTCTTTCTAATTCCCCATGAGATAGGATCCTTTTCCTACATATTTCAGCTTTATTTACTAACATGGTTTTACACATTGTTTTTCAGGAAATGACCGTTTTCACAATGAGCTTGCTGGCTTCTACAATAGCAAGAATATACCCCAGGGTGAAGCAAAGCAATATTCCTTTTTGTGTGATGAATATAGGAAGAAGAGAAAATGGAAATTGGATTACCCTCAAAAAGCCTTTGCCGGTTTCCTTGTTCAAGTCTTCCAGTGTAGCCGCTTCTTTTCCTGGGTGGCGAAGTAATTGTATTTTGACTTTTGGGAAACATTTTCTGTCTACTAAAGCCAGTAGTTCAGAGGTTAATTTGCCAGAAAAACTTCAACCTTCTATTAGCCATCATCTGCAGAAGAAAAATCCACCGTTCAGCACAGATATTGCAGCAGTACGTGATGGTAAGTTAAATTTCAAACTAGAGGGTCTTAACATTACATTTCCTATATTCAGACAATTTTCCAAAGTATGTAGTTCTGTAGTATTTTCCTTCACTAGAAATAAGTATATGCTTTCTTTTTTTTTAACTCTTTATATTGACAGATAACAAAGAAATTAAACACAAATAAACCAAAAAAATAAGCATCAGGTGATACAGTACATTTCCTTCGTTGGGATTTATCAAAAGAGAGGGAAAGATGGTAGGGCTTTTATGTAGGTCCAGCGTACTTGCCCAAGTAACAGTGTAACAGAGAGGGTACGCAGTTCCTAGGTGACGTAGTAGTCACCGTAACTCACCTAGACAAGTGTGTCCGGTGAAGTCAGTAAAACAGGGGTCATAACAGTGGAGGAGGAGGGGAATTCCTCCTAGTGGAACTAGGGCTCTTACACACCCAGCAAGCTAGGTGTCATGCTTCATCATTTGAGCCTGCTCCTCGTTGGGCCGGTGCTGCAATGCCCAACGGGCACCCTTTATAGGGGCTCTTTGTCAGAGATCTTTTATTCCTTGCCGTAAGGGTGCAGTGGGGGTGAGGGGGCCTAGTCTACTGTAGATGTAAGTGTAGTGTGTTAAAATAGGTTAAGGATTCCTCTGTAAGACTTTATTCTGGTGGGTACCTTACCTAAAAAAAAAATAGAAAAGGAGGGTAGAGTGTTCTATATCCCAAGTGAAAGAACCTCTTGTGAGAAGTTGGCCTGGTATATGATGTTCACTATTCTAGTGAGCACCTTGCACCAGTCCAAACAACCCTTATGGTGATGGTTGTAAAGTCAACCTTATAGACCAGCTATCCTAGTGCTAGCATGGACAAAGCAGTCTTAGGCTAAACCCAAGAGGGTATGTGAAGCCAGCTGTTTTACCATATGCAATCCCTTTAATACCAAATGAAAGGAGACCACACAGGTTATATATATATAAAATATATATGTATTTATTACTAAATTAATCCTCTGAACGCTTTATGAGGTCAGAGGCACAAGCACATAACAAGATACTTAATTATCATACAATAACTTGCACAAAATACAGTAATGCCCTAGGGGCACTTCAAACCATATACTAAAATAGTGGTATAAGAACCACGTCACGAACAAAGGATAGGCCTAGGGCCTGGAGAATCGCTGGGGCTACGCTGTACTACCAAAGGATAGGGAGCAGGAGGCCCACGGGATGCATGTGCAGTGTCTTTACACACACGCGAGTTACCATAGAGTTAGAATGGGAACGAAAGAATTGGAAACTAGTTCTTTTAGGTCACTTCCGGATGGACTAGGAGAAAGCCACTGAAAACTAGGACACTAGGATAGTTAATACCCACAGGAGCACCGGAGTACTCTCGTTACCTCTCCCACAGGAAGCGGCTGCATAGGTGTCAAAGTGTGTCGGGTTTCGTCGCTGAATCCTATGGAGCCGTGACGAAAGATGCTGCAGGCGACCAGGAGGGAAGTGTCCGGTTGGATCCAAGGGCGGATTGAGGATGAAGAGTATCTGAAAGCAGAGGGGACAGAGTCTGGGTCACTAGCCAGTGACCAGGAAGGAACCAGGCGAATGCGCGAAGCAATCAGGTGATGTCGTGAAGCTTGTCTCTACAGCCACGTGGACCAGGAGGTGTTGCTAAGACATACCTTTTACTGTTAATGTTCCATCCCCTCAACTGACTGACAATTCAGCTGGATAGATGTACCCTTTTCACTCCATTCTGAGCCAATTATGGAAAATCTTGAAGCAATAGGGAAGTCAAGGTAGTAGTCCATGTATTGATCAAGCTGAAGTATTGGTGATTGGATCTGTTAGCACCAAAATAATAGGGATACACTAACCAATCAATCTGAAAGTCTTGGAGTATTCACAACTGTGCATATGAGTATTTTTTAAACTATATGGGGATACCTATTATGGGGAACAGTGAAGGGTGCCCAGGGGATCGTAGGTTGTGAAAAGAGATGTGACTGAAGCTATATCAGCTGTTACAGAATAGTCTAAAATCAATTGCGTTCCCTTCCGCTCTCCGGACAGGGAATCCAAGAGGCTGGAAAGCTTTGTGAAAACATTTTTCTCTTCCACCAGTCTAGCATTGCAGTCGGTGACCACCGCATGTCTTTTGGGCTGTTATTCCCATTCGATATGGGACAAGGTTGCACAGATGCTGCCCGAGTTTCTGAGGAGTACCAAATCTACTCTCACCAGTCAATTCAAACTGGAGAGATGTAGCGAAGTTCGCCCATCCAATGTGGCTTGGACACAACAGACTGGCTGTGCATAGTGATTTCCATGACGGTGGCCGTACATCACCACCCCTGGCTGAGAACTGTGCAGATGAGCGTTTTTTAAACTATGTGGGTATACCTATTATGGGGAACACTAAAGGGTGCCCAGGGGATCCTAGGTTGTGAAAAGAGATGTCACTGGAGCGATATCAGCTGTTTCAAAATAGTCTAAAAATAAATATCATTTTGCCATAGTATTTGGAAAATGCGAAAAGAAATATCTGAACCTCTGCAGATTTTGAAATGTTAATATGTTAGTGGAAGACAATGTAGGAAGGTGGATATCTGACTATGGTTACCCCCAAACTTTTTGCCTGGTGTTTAGCTGGTTTTTGACATAGTTGGCCTGGGATCCTGCATTCAGGGCCCCAGGCTAATTGCTCTCTCCTTAAAATGGACTCCATGTACCTTAGGTACATACCCAATTGGAATTGGTTCACCTTATTGGCCCCTGTAACAGTGTACCCAGGTACCCAGGGCATAGGTGCTTCCAAGGCCTACCAGGGGCTGCAGCATGTATTGTGCCACCCCTGGCCTGGCCTCCATATTTGACACAACTGGCTGATCACTCAGCTAGGGTAAGTCGGTGTAACCACCCCTTACTTAGGTGTAGTATGCCTATACCTAACCTAAAATGGACACATATGTTCCTATCAGTCACTCCTATGGAAGGCCTCATCAATCCTGGAGGCAGAGTGCTTGGAAATATGTGAGATAGTGCTCTGGCATGAGCTGAGCCTGTCTACAGCTTTCGGAACCATGTCCTTTAGCTGTTTCATGATATTGCCATACCATATACTCTTAAGTGCATTATGAACCTCGCGGTTAAATGCTATCTTGGGTTTGGCTTTATCAAAACATGTCGAGTAAGGTGTCATACGAATTGGAACACTACCCCCTCGCCAGTTCTGGCGACGGGGGTAGCATTCCACCCTTCTAGAGGGACACGACATGTACCTAGCCTGAACCCCGGTTAAAGTTAAACAGAGCCTTAGCATCTCAAAATGGATGCTGCCACCACAGACACAAGTCTGACCTCCTGCTGCTGGGAGTCCTGCCAGCGAGGGCAGCTTGGACAAAGGGTTTCCTGCCTGGGGAGGTGCTAGCACCACTCCAGACAGGATTTTGTGTATTGGGTAGGACAGGGCTGAATAGAATCAGACATGCCTGGGGCACACAAGGTGTCCCTGTGCATAGGCCAGTTCAAACCGGTGCTGGGGCTTTCCAGCCCCAGTCCTGGCGCGAAACTGGACAAAGGAAAGGGGGTGTAACCACTCCCCTTCCTGGTTCCACCCAGAGGAGGGACCTAGTAGGTGATCCGCCCCCCCCAGATTCGAATAAGAGTGGGAGCTGTGTCCTGAGACTTCAGATCATCCTGAATCAACTTGAAATACAGAAGAAGACTGGACTTCGACATTCTGCTGCACAGAAGACGGAAGAGAATCTCCCTTGTGGCCAAGGAGTGACCACCCTGTGAACACAGGCACCAACCAGCAACTCGACGTCTGCTTTGCCGCCGCCTCCCGCCCGAGCCCAGAGCCTGACAAGACCCAGACTCCCAGACTTCTCACCGCCCGATCCACAGTCCCTGCAAAGAAGGGACCCGTGGAGGCACCGAGAGACGTGGGACCGGACCTCTTGAAAGACCCCCGAGAAGCTGACTGCGCAGCATCAGAGGCACCCTCGACGCTGTGCTTTGGGGTTTGAGAAGCCCCAACCTCGAGCAGCCCTTGCACCGAAGATCAGCCCCCCAGCATCTCCACGATCTGCGTGGGGCCCTTCGACGCGCCATCCCGGCCACTTGCCACGTGGCTAGCGGCCATCTTGGCGACGAAACCTTCAATTTACACTGCGGGTCTGGTTGCTCCAGACTTGCCCTCACTCCTGTAAAAAGGAGTACCTGCTCTGACCTTGCTGGTCCGAGTAACAAGCCTTTTTCGATTCCTGCGTGGCTTGCAGTAGCCAAGGCCTGTTTGCTTCAATCAAGTTGCCGACACCGCCAACAGCGAGAAGCCTGCGTGGGACAGCTCGTGACCGACTCCTGGACGTCTTCGACCCCTCGTGTCCACGTGGCTGCAGAGAGAAGCTACACCTCGACGCCTGTTTGCACCCGACATTGCCTGGTTCCAATCTGGTTCCACGGTGGTCACTGGCTAGTGACTTTGAACATTGTCCCCTCTGCTTTCAGGTCTTCACCTCTTCAGATCCACCCTTGGATCCACCGGAACTCTTCACCTTGAGTCGCCTGCAGCATCTTCAGCTCCAAGCACCATCGACCTGCGTGACGAAACCCGACACTACTTCGACCCTGTGCCACCGCTTCCTGTGGGTGAGGTAACTCAGCTCCGCCGGTGTTCCCACACTGGTACACACCTCTAGGGTCTGTGTCTAAAGTTTCATCCTTCTAGGTCACTCGGAAGGTTCCTTTTTAACTAACTTTGTAACTTTTACGCACCATTGACATTGCATTGGTAAAGCGTGCACTTTCCGCACTGCACCCGAGTCCCGCGGGCCTTTCCCGACTTCTTCACTGCTAGTCCCGAACAGCTCCAGCGATTCCCCAGGCCCTAGGCCTCTTCACTTTCCCCATAGTGGTCCTTATACCACTATTTTAGTATATGGTTTAGGTGGCCCCTAGGGCTCATCCATAATTGTGCAACTTTGTGTATTTAAACTGTGTTTTGTTTTAACGCATTTGCTTCTGTGCTCATAAAGAGTATCAGGGTTATTTGTAGAAATAAATCTATATATATTTTCAATATATATCTGTGTGGTGTCCTTTCATTTGGTATTCAAGGGGATTGTGTATGGTAAAACAGCTTGCTTCACATGCCTTTACAGAGTTTAGCCTAAGACTGCTTAGTCCATGCTACCCCTAGGATAGCTTGTCTATAAGGTTGACTTTACAACCTGCACCATAAGGGTTGCTTGGCATGGTACAAGGTGACTAGTGAGCATCATATACCAGGCCAACTTCTCACATTGGTGAGCAGCGGATTGGGATTTGAGCTTGCTGTTGTTTTACCATTACAATCTTTGAAAATATCATTTGAAAGATCGTACCGGTACCTGATAGGTACACTAAAACAAGACTAGATATACTTAAGTTCTACTGAACTTAGTTGTTGTAGAGGATAGGGAGTAGCACACCCCGACTACAACTACTAGATAGGTTTTGTAGGAAAACACAAGTGTAGGTAGATTGCAACACATCCACCACACTAGAGCAATGTCTGGAGCAGAGGGATCCACTGGAACCACCTCTGTTGAGAGTGACCCTCCAAGGGCACCATCCAAATTTGCTATCTTTCCATTTAAGGAACTGAGGCAACTGTGTTCCATGAGAGGAATCAAAACAGGTCCTACTCCTACAGCAGGACACCTCAGAGAGCTATTAGACCAGTCTGAAGCTCTAAAGAACTCCAAACCAGGCACCTCAGGGACTGGTGAGGAAGTTTCTCCTTCTGAAGATGATAACCCTGATGCCCCTGCCCCTGTCATCCAGATAGATGAGGAAGACCAGACCCCTGGGAATTCTCAGCCTGAGGAAGAAGAGGGAGAGGGGGTAGAAGAAAGTAATTCTGATGATGATAGAGATAGCCAGGTGTTAGTCAGCAGGCTTAACCAGGCTAACTTAAGCTTATTTGGGACTGAAGGTGGGTCCAACCCATTCAGACCCCCAAATGGACTTAACCAGGAGCATCGGAGGAGGAGGAATCACTCAGGTGAGTCCAATACTTCCCATGTTTCTAAAGGTTCTCATGGTAACTCCAGAAGGGAGTTCACTAGCCCTCAGAGAAGGGAACATGAGGCCAAAATGAGAGAGGCTGAACTTAGGATCCAGAGACAAGAATTAGAAGTTGCCCTGGCCAAAGAGAAACTTGCTAGAGCAAGGCAGCCTAGAGAGAGTGGATTAGATTCCACTGGTGGCAGCACTATCCCTAAGGATAAAGACAGGTCCTATGACAATAGAAACCTGAGTAAGATTGTGCCCCCCTACAAAGTTGGGGATGATATCCACAAATGGATGACTGCACTTGCGAGAGCTTGCAAAGTACAGCAGGTCCCTCAGGAGCAGTGGGCAGCAATCTTGTGGCTCTCCTTTGAAGGTAGAGGCAGAGACAGACTCCTCACAGTTAGTGATGGGGATTCTAGAAACTACCTGGTTCTGAGAGTGCTCTGATTGATGGGTTAGGCTTAACCACTGAACAGTACAGGTTAATGTTCAGAGACACCCAGAAGACACAGACTCAGGACTGGTCTGAATTTGTTGAATGTTCCACTAAGGCTCTGGAGGGCTGGTTGCTGGGAAGTAAGGTTACTGACTATACAGGATTGTATAATTTCATTATGAGAGAGCAAATCTTAAGTAATTGTCAAAATCAGCTTCTACATCAGCACCTGGTTGACTCTGATCTGACCTCCCCACAAGAATTGGGTAGGAGGGCAGACAAATGGGTCAGAACCAGGATCAGGCCTAAGAACCAGGGTGGTGACCAAAAGAAAGAGACTACCAAGCCTCAAGAGAAGGGTGGGGATAAAAGTAAGGAAAAGACTTCCCCAGGGCCCCAAAACTCCAAGGATGGGGGTGGGTCCCAAGACACTTCTTCAACCCAGAAAAAGCCTTATGGTCATGTCTGTAAACAGGTTGGGCATTATAAAACAGACAGCTGTTGTCCCAAGAATGGCAATAAAGAGAATATACCTCCACAGCCAGCTCCAACACCTCCTGTTACCGTCAGCAGTAATCCCCCAGGAAGTGGGAGCACACCCAGGAATCTGGGTGGGTTTACTTTTGGAGGACAGGTGGATTCTGGCCTAACCAGGTCCCCTACCTCAGATACTCTTGTCTATGAGACTGGCATGGGGTTTGCCAATTTCACTGCTTGCCCAAACACTTTGAGCAAGTATAGACAGGAGCCCCTCATCAATGGCTTGAAAGTTGAGGCCTTTAGAGACACAGGGGCTAGCATCACCATGTTGGCTGAATGTCTAGTCCCCTCAAGGCAACTTTTACCTGATGCCACATATCAGGTGACAAACATTGATGGAATAGAAACCAATCACCCCATGGCAGTAGTAAATCTTAGCTGGGGAGGTGTCACTGGCCCAAAGAGAGTGGCAGTGTCATCAAACTTGCCTGTAGATTGTCTACTGGGGAATGATTTAGAAATCTCAGCCTGGGCTGAGGTGGAACAAGAAACCCATTCTAGAATGGTAAATCTCCATGGAAAGGTTAATGGGGCTGTGATGGCTACAGCCCCAATCCAAGATGTCCTTCCTGAAAAGGTTGGTAGGGCTGAGCAAACCTCAGCCCCATCTTTAGCTAACTTCCCTCCTGAAAAGATTAGCAGGGCTGTGATGGTAACAGCCCATACCCAAACTGACTCTCCTCCTGAAAAGGTTGGTGGGGCTGTGATGGCCACAGCCCAAACTCAAACTGATACATGTGTTGTGAAGCCTGAAAAGATGGATCACTCCACACAAACAGAGAGCATTGAGGAGGAAGAGAAATCTCCCTCCCACCAGACTTTAGGAAAGGATCAGCCTCCTCAGGGAACTGATCTTACCCCTGATGAAGGAACTGTCCCAGAGGTTGTTAGGCCTGGCCTGACAAAGCCTCTGCTGACAGTGGACCCTTCTCAGGTGGGACCCAGTCTGGAGCAGGTATCCTGCCCCTCTCTACCTTGCCTTACTCAGCCCAGGGCTGCAGAGGACAAGAAGGACAGTGAGCCCCAAAGGGCCCCCTGTCAAATAAAGCACCCCCATCAACAGATTAGGGGCACCGAAACTAGTAGCCCTAGTGAGGTAAAAACTTTAAAAACTCCTGAGGGAGCCCCCTTAAAAGTAGTTAGGGACCTCCCACAGATGGATTCTGTTGGGCACAGCCAAACCTGGGACCCCAAGGCCCCAAACCTGACCTGTCCCTCCAGTAAGCCAACAAGAGGGACCCAGCCTCCAGCTTTAGGTAGCCAGAGGTTGACCCTGAGAGCACAGTGCAACTCAGTCAAAGAAAGAAAGGCACACATGGTGGAGAGTGATTGGAGGAAGCTGAGTCCTACAGAGGGATCTCGCTTCAGTACTCCATCCCAACACCAGCCTTTAACTTTGCAAAGACACACCACAGGTAGAGATTCCCTATGGTGGAGACCCTCAGATACCCTTGGGGTGAGGGATTGCTTAGTGGACCATGAGACAGGGGGTAACCAAGCCAGAGCTGGTACTTCCTTATATGGCCACTTAGGCAATATATGCTTACCTGGTCAAGGATAGCCTTATCTCCTTTCTTTGGGGGGGGGGTTATGTAGGAAGGTGGATATCTGACTATGGTTACCCCCAAACATTTTGCCTGGTGTTTAGCTGGTTTTTGACATAGTTGGCCTGGGATCCTGCTATTCAGGGCCCCAGGCTAATTGCTCTCTCCTTAAAATGGACTCCATGTACCTTAGGTACATACCCAATTGGAATTGGTTCACCTTATTGGTCCCTGTAACAGTGTGCCCAGGTACCCAGGGCATAGGTGCTTCCAAGGCCTACCAGGGGCTGCAGCATGTATTGTGCCACCCCTGGCCTGGCCTCCATATTTGACACAACTGGCTGATCACTCAGCTGGGGTAAGTCGGTGTAACCACCCCTTACTTAGGTGTAGTATGCCTATACCTAACCTAAAATGGACACATATGTTCCTATCAGTCACTCCTATGGAAGGCCTCATCAATCCTGGAGGCAGAGTGCTTGGAAATATGTGAGATAGTGCTCTGGCATGAGCTGAGCCTGTCTACAGCTTTCGGAACCATGTCCTTTAGCTGTTTCATGATATTGCCATACCATATACTCTTAAGTGCATTATGAACCTCGCGGTTAAATGCTATCTTGGGTTTGGCTTTATCAAAACATGTCGAGTAAGGTGTCATACGAATTGGAACACTACCCCCTCGCCAGTTCTGGCGACGGGGGTAGCATTCCACCCTTCTAGAGGGACACGACATGTACCTAGCCTGAACCCCGGTTAAAGTTAAACAGAGCCTTAGCATCTCAAAATGGATGCTGCCACCACAGACACAAGTCTGACCTCCTGCTGCTGGGAGTCCTGCCAGCGAGGGCAGCTTGGACAAAGGGTTTCCTGCCTGGGGAGGTGCTAGCACCACTCCAGACAGGATTTTGTGTATTGGGTAGGACAGGGCTGAATAGAATCAGACATGCCTGGGGCACACAAGGTGTCCCTGTGCATAGGCCAGTTCAAACCGGTGCTGGGGCTTTCCAGCCCCAGTCCTGGCGCGAAACTGGACAAAGGAAAGGGGGTGTAACCACTCCCCTTCCTGGTTCCACCCAGAGGAGGGACCTAGTAGGTGATCCGGCCCCCCAGATTCGAATAAGAGTGGGAGCTGTGTCCTGAGACTTCAGATCATCCTGAATCAACTTGAAATACAGAAGAAGACTGGACTTCGACATTCTGCTGCACAGAAGACGGAAGAGAATCTCCCTTGTGGCCAAGGAGTGACCACCCTGTGAACACAGGCACCAACCAGCAACTCGACGTCTGCTTTGCCGCCGCCTCCCGCCGGAGCCCGAGCCCAGAGCCTGATAAGACCCAGACTTTACACCGCCCGATCCACAGTCCCTGCAAAGAAGGGACCCGTGGAGGCACCGAGAGACGTGGGACCGGACCTCTTGAAAGACCCCCGAGAAGCTGACTGCGCAGCATCAGAGGCACCCTCGACGCTGTGCTTTGGGGTTTGAGAAGCCCCAACCTCGAGCAGCCCTTGCACCGAAGATCAGCCCCCCAGCATCTCCACGATCTGCGTGGGGCCCTTTTGCATCGTGCCACTCGACGCGCCATCCCGGCCACTTGCCACGTGGCTAGCGGCCATCTTGGCGACGAAACCTTCAATTTACACTGCCGGTCTGGTTGCTCCAGACTTGCCCTCACTCCTGTAAAAAGGAGTACCTGCTCTGACCTTGCTGGTCCGAGTAACGAGCCTTTTTCGATTCCTGCATGGCTTGCATTAGCCAAGGCCTGTTTGCTTCAATCAAGTTGCCGACACCGCCAACAGCGAGAAGCCTGCGTGGGACAGCTCGTGACCGACTCCTGGACGTCTTCGACCCCTCGTGTCCACGTGGCTGCAGAGAGAAGCTACACCTCGACGCCTGTTTGCACCCGACATTGCCTGGTTCCAATCTGGTTCCACGGTGGTCACTGGCTAGTGACTTTGAACATTGTCCCCTCTGCTTTCAGGTCTTCACCTCTTCAGATCCACCCTTGGATCCACCGGAACTCTTCACCTTGAGTCGCCTGCAGCATCTTCACCTCCAAGCACCATCGACCTGCGTGACGAAACCCGACACTACTTCGACCCTGTGCACCCGCTTCCTGTGGGTGAGGTAACTCAGCTCCGCCGGTGTTCCCACACTGGTACACACCTCTAGGGTCTGTGTCTAAAGTTTCATCCTTCTAGGTCACTCGGAAGGTTCCTTTTTAACTAACTTTGTAACTTTTACGCACCATTGACATTGCATTGGTAAAGCGTGCACTTTCCGCACTGCACCCGAGTCCCGCGGGCCTTTCCTGACTTCTTCACTGCTAGTCCCGAACAGCTCCAGCGATTCCCCAGGCCCTAGGCCTCTTCACTTTCCCCATAGTGGTCCTTATACCACTATTTTAGTATATGGTTTAGGTGGCCCCTAGGGCTCATCCATAATTGTGCAACTTTGTGTATTTAAACTGTGTTTTGTTTTAACGCATTTGCTTCTGTGCTCATAAAGAGTATCAGGGTTATTTGTAGAAATAAATCTATATATATTTTCAATATATATCTGTGTGGTGTCCTTTCATTTGGTATTCAAGGGGATTGTGTATGGTAAAACAGCTTGCTTCACATGCCTTTACAGAGTTTAGCCTAAGACTGCTTAGTCCATGCTACCCCTAGGATAGCTTGTCTATAAGGTTGACTTTACAACCTGCACCATAAGGGTTGCTTGGCATGGTACAAGGTGATCACTAGAACTAGTGATTCAGGAAAGGGGGTGGTGATGAACAGAGCGTCTGAATTAAGCAGACCACTCTTACCCAGTCCAAAGATCAGGGCTTGATCCATCACCGTTATTTAGCTCACTGCCCCATCCCAGCTCAGAACCTGGCTATATGCAAATTAGTCTGTCCCTGGCCCAGTGCATCATGGGAACAGGGCAGACCAAACTACCAAGCCAATTCTTCACCAGAAAGGAGACAAGCTACCGGGGACCGGTTTCTGGCATTTCAGCGTCGTCGGCCCAGCTTGCTTGAATCCTGATGGAGCAGTGAGCAAGGGACTCATGTCTGAGTATACCCTGCCACACCTATAGTGGCCAAAAACGATTCAGAAAAGGGGGTGGTGATGAACAGAGTGTCTGAATTAAGCAGACCACTCTTACCCAGTCCAAAGATCAGGGCTTGATCCATCACCGTTATTTAGCTCACTGCCCCATCCCAGCTCAGAACCTGGCTATATGCAAATTAGTCTGTCCCTGGCCCAGTGCATCATGGGAACAGGGCAGACCAAACTACCAAGCCAATTCTTCACCAGAAAGGAGACAAGCTACCGGGGACCAGTTTCTGGCATTTCAGCCTCGTCGGCCCGGCTTGCTTGAATCCTGATGGAGCAGTGAGCAAGGGACTCATGTCTGAGTATACCCTGCCACACCTATAGTGGCCAAAAACGATTCAGAAAAGGGGGTGGTGATGAACAGAGTGTCTGAATTAAGCAGACCACTCTTACCCAGTCCAAAGATCAGGGCTTGATCCATCACCGTTATTTAGCTCACTGCCCCATCCCAGCTCAGAACCTGGCTATATGCAAATTAGTCTGTCCCTGGCCCAGTGCATCATGGGAACAGGGCAGACCAAACTACCAAGCCAATTCTTCACCAGAAAGGAGACAAGCTACCGGGGACCGGTTTCTGGCATTTCAGCCTCGTCGGCCCGGCTTGCTTGAATCCTGATGGAGCAGTGAGCAAGGGACTCATGTCTGAGTATACCCTGCCACACCTATAGTGGCCAAAAACGATTCAGAAAAGGGGGTGGTGATGAACAGAGTGTTTGAATTAAGCAGACCACTCTTACCCAGTTCAAAGATCAGGGCTTGATCCATCACCGTTATTTAGCTCACTGCCCCATCCCAGCTCAGAACCTGGCTATATGCAAATTAATCTGTCCCTGGCCCAGTGCATCATGGGAACAGGGCAGACCAAACTACCAAGCCAATTCTTCACCAGAAAGGAGACAAGCTACCGGGGACCGGTTTCTGGCATTTCAGCCTCGTCGGCCCGGCTTGCTTGAATCCTGATGGAGCAGTGAGCAAGGGACTCATGTCTGAGTATACCCTGCCACACCTATAGTGGCCAAAAACGATTCAGAAAAGGGGGTGGTGATGAACAGAGTGTCTGAATTAAGCAGACCACTCTTACCCAGTCCAAAGATCAGGGCTTGATCCATCACCGTTATTTAGCTCACTGCCCCATCCCAGCTCAGAACCTGGCTATATGCAAATTAGTCTGTCCCTGGCCCAGTGCATCATGGGAACAGGGCAGACCAAACTACCAAGCCAATTCTTCACCAGAAAGGAGACAAGCTACCGGGGACCGGTTTCTGGCATTTCAGCCTCGTCGGCCCGGCTTGCTTGAATCCTGATGGAGCAGTGAGCAAGGGACTCATGTTTGAGTATACCCTGGCACACCTATAGTGGCCAAAAACGATTCAGAAAAGGGGGTGGTGATGAACAGAGTGTCTGAATTAAGCAGACCACTCTTACCCAGTCCAAAGATCAGGGCTTGATCCATGACCGTTATTTAGCTCACTGCCCCATCCCAGCACCTGGCTATATGCAAATTAGTCTGTCCCTGGCCCAGTGCATCATGGGAACAGGGCAGACCAAACTACCAAGCCAATTCTTCACCAGAAAGGAGACAAGCTACCGGGGACCGGTTTCTGGCATTTCAGCCTCGTCGGCCCGGCTTGCTTGAATCCTGATGGAGCAGTGAGCAAGGGACTCATGTCTGAGTATACCCTGCCACACCTATAGTGGCCAAAAACGATTCAGAAAAGGGGGTGGTGATGAACAGAGTGTCTGAATTAAGCAGACCACTCTTACCCAGTCCAAAGATCAGGGCTTGATCCATCACCGTTATTTAGCTCACTGCCCCATCCCAGCTCAGAACCTGGCTATATGCAAATTAGTCTGTCCCTGGCCCAGTGCATCATGGGAACAGGGCAGACCAAACTACCAAGCCAATTCTTCACCAGAAAGGAGACAAGCTACCGGGGACCGGTTTCTGGCATTTCAGCCTCGTCGGCCCGGCTTGCTTGAATCCTGATGGAGCAGTGAGCAAGGGACTCATGTCTGAGTATACCCTGCCACACCTATAGTGGCCAAAAACGATTCAGAAAAGGGGGTGGTGATGAACAGAGTGTCTGAATTGAGCAGACCACTCTTACCCAGTCCAAAGATCAGGGCTTGATCCATCACCGTTATTTAGCTCACTGCCCCATCCCAGCTCAGAACCTGGCTATATGCAAATTAGTCTGTCCCTGGCCCAGTACATCATGGGAACAGGGCAGACCAAACTACCAAGCCAATTCTTCACCAGAACGGAGACAAGCTACCGGGGACCGGTTTCTGGCATTTCAGCCTCGTCGGCCCGGCTTGCTTGAATCCTGATGGAGCAGTGAGCAAGGGACTCATGTCTGAGTATACCCTGCCACACCTATAGTGGCCAAAAACGAGTCAGAAAAGGGGGTGGTGATGAACAGAGTGTCTGAATTAAGCAGACCACTCTTACCCAGTCCAAAGATCAGGGCTTGATCCATCACCGTTATTTAGCTCACTGCCCCATCCCAGCTCAGAACCTGGCTATATGCAAATTAGTCTGTCCCTGGCCCAGTGCATCATGGGAACAGGGCAGACCAAACTACCAAGCCAATTCTTCACCAGAAAGGAGACAAGCTACCGGGGACCGGTTTCTGGCATTTCAGCCTCGTCGGCCCGGCTTGCTTGAATCCTGATGGAGCAGTGAGCAAGGGACTCATGTCTGAGTATACCCTGCCACACCTATAGTGGCCAAAAACGATTCAGAAAAGGGGGTGGTGATGAACAGAGTGTCTGAATTAAGCAGACCACTCTTACCCAGTCCAAAGATCAGGGCTTGATCCATCACCGTTATTTAGCTCACTGCCCCATCCCAGCTCAGAACCTGGCTATATGCAAATTAGTCTGTCCCTGTCCCAGTGCATCATGGGAACAGGGCAGACCAAACTACCAAGCCAATTCTTCACCAGAAAGGAGATCAGCTACCGGGGACCGGTTTCTGGCATTTCAGCCTCGTCGGCCCGGCTTGCTTGAATCCTGATGGAGCAGTGAGCAAGGGACTCATGTCTGAGTATACCCTGCCACACCTATAGTGGCCAAAAACGATTCAGAAAAGGGGGTGGTGATGAACAGAGTGTCTGAATTAAGCAGACCACTCTTACCCAGTCCAAAGATCAGGGCTTGATCCATCACCGTTATTTAGCTCACTGCCCCATCCCAGCTCAGAACCTGGCTATATGCAAATTAGTCTGTCCCTGGCCCAGTGCATCATGGGAACAGGGCAGACCAAACTACCAAGCCAATTCTTCACCAGAAAGGAGACAAGCTACCGGGGACCGGTTTCTGGCATTTCAGCCTCGTCGGCCCGGCTTGCTTGAATCCTGATGGAGCAGTGAGCAAGGGACTCATGTCTGAGTATACCCTGCCACACCTATAGTGGCCAAAAACGATTCAGAAAAGGGGGTGGTGATGAACAGAGTGTCTGAATTAAGCAGACCACTCTTGCCCAGTCCAAAGATCAGGGCTTGATCCATGACCGTTGTTTAGCTCACTGCCCCATCCCAGCTCAGAACCTGGCTATATGCAAATTAGTCTGTCCCTGGCCCAGTGCATCATGGGAACAGGGCAGACCAAACTACCAAGCCAATTCTTCACCAGAAAGGAGACAAGCTACCGGGGACCGGTTTCTGGCATTTCAGCCTCGTCGGCACGGCTTGCTTGAATCCTGATGGAGCAGTGAGCAAGGGACTCATGTCTGAGTATACCCTGCCACACCTATAGTGGCCAAAAACGATTCAGAAAAGGGGGTGGTGATGAACAGAGTGTCTGAATTAAGCAGACCACTCTTACCCAGTCCAAAGATCAGGGCTTGATCCATCACCGTTATTTAGCTCACTGCCCCATCCCAGCTCAGAACCTGGCTATATGCAAATGAGTCTGTCCCTGGCCCAGTGCATCATGGGAACAGGGCAGACCAAACTACCAAGCCAATTCTTCACCAGAAAGGAGACAAGCCACCGGGGACCGGTTTCTGGCATTTCAGCCTCGTCGGCCCGGCTTGCTTGAATCCTGATGGAGCAGTGAGCAAGGGACTCATGTCTGAGTATACCCTGCCACACCTATAGTGGCCAAAAACGATTCAGAAAAGGGGGTGGTGATGAACAGAGTGTCTGAATTAAGCAGACCACTCTTACCCAGTCCAAAGATCAGGGCTTGATCCATCACCGTTATTTAGCTCACTGCCCCATCCCAGCTCAGAACCTGGCTATATGCAAATTAGTCTGTCCCTGGCCCAGTGCATCGCGGGAACAGGGCAGACCAAACTACCAAGCCAATTCTTCACCAGAAAGGAGACAAGCTACCGGGGACCGGTTTCTGGCATTTCAGCCTCGTCGGCCCGGCTTGCTTGAATCCTGATGGAGCAGTGAGCAAGGGACTCATGTCTGAGTATACCCTGCCACACCTATAGTGGCCAAAAACGATTCAGAAAAGGGGGTGGTGATGAACAGAGTGTCTGAATTAAGCAGACCACTCTTACCCAGTCCAAAGATCAGGGCTTGATCCATCACCGTTATTTAGCTCACTGCCCCATCCCAGCTCAGAACCTGGCTATATGCAAATTAGTCTGTCCCTGGCCCAGTGCATCATGGGAACAGGGCAGACCAAACTACCAAGCCAATTCTTCACCAGAAAGGAGACAAGCTACCGGGGACCGGTTTCTGGCATTTCAGCCTCGTCGGCCCGGCTTGCTTGAATCCTGATGGAGCAGTGAGCAAGGGACTCATGTCTGAGTATACCCTGCCACACCTATAGTGGCCAAAAACGATTCAGAAAAGGGGGTGGTGATGAACAGAGTGTCTGAATTAAGCAGACCACTCTTACCCAGTCCAAAGATCAGGGCTTGATCCATCACCGTTATTTAGCTCACTGCCCCATCCCAGCTCAGAACCTGGCTATATGCAAATTAGTCTGTCCCTGGCCCAGTGCATCATGGGAACAGGGCAGACCAAACTACCAAGCCAATTCTTCACCAGAAAGGAGACAAGCTACCGGGGACCGGTTTCTGGCATTTCAGCCCCGTCGGCCCGGCTTGCTTGAATCCTGATGGAGCAGTGAGCAAGGGACTCATGTCTGAGTATACCCTGCCACACCTATAGTGGCCAAAAACGATTCAGAAAAGGGGGTGGTGATGAACAGAGTGTCTGAATTAAGCAGACCACTCTTACCCAGTCCAAAGATCAGGGCTTGATCCATCACCGTTATTTAGCTCACTGCCCCATCCCAGCTCAGAACCTGGCTATATGCAAATTAGTCTGTCCCTGGCACAGTGCATCATGGGAACAGGGCAGACCAAACTACCAAGCCAATTCTTCACCAGAAAGGAGACAAGCTACCGGGGACCGGTTTCTGGCATTTCAGCCTCGTCGGCCCGGCTTGCTTGAATCCTGATGGAGCAGTGAGCAAGGGACTCATGTCTGAGTATACCCTGCCACACCTATAGTGGCCAAAAACGATTCAGAAAAGGGGGTGGTGATGAACAGAGTGTCTGAATTAAGCAGACCACTCTTACCCAGTCCAAAGATCAGGGCTTGATCCATCACCGTTATTTAGCTCACTGCCCCATCCCAGCTCAGAACCTGGCTATATGCAAATTAGTCTGTCCCTGGCCCAGTGCATCATGGGAACAGGGCAGACCAAACTACCAAGCCAATTCTTCACCAGAAAGGAGACAAGCTACCGGGGACCGGTTTCTGGCATTTCAGCCTCGTCGGCCCGGCTTGCTTGAATCCTGATGGAGCAGTGAGCAAGGGACTCATGTCTGAGTATACCCTGCCACACCTATAGTGGCCAAAAACGATTCAGAAAAGGGGGTGGTGAAGAACAGAGTGTCTGAATTAAGCAGACCACTCTTACCCGGTCCAAAGATCAGGGCTTGATCCATCACCGTTATTTAGCTCACTGCCCCATCCCAGCTCAGAACCTGGCTATATGCAAATTAGTCTTGACTGGGTGAGAGTACTCTGCTTAATTCAGAGACTCTGTCCATCACCACCTCTTGTTGTAAATAATTTTGTCCACCCTAAGCGTGGAAGGGTATACTCAGATGTGAGTTCCTTGCTCATTGCACCATCAGGATTCAAGCAAGCCGGGCCGAAGACGGCTGTAATGCCAGAAACCTGTCCCCGGAAGCTTGTTTCCTTCCCAGTGTAAGAATTGGCTTTTGTAGTCTGGTCTGCCCTGTTCCCATGATGCACTGGGCCAGGGACAGACTAATTTGCATACAGCCAGGTTCTGAAACTGGGATGGTGCAATGAGCTAAAAAACGGTGTTGGATCTAGCCCTGATCTCTTGACTGGGTGAGAGTACTCTGCTTAATTCAGAGACTCTGTCCATCACCACCTCTTGTTGTAAATAATTTTGTCCACCCTAAGCGTGGAAGGGTATACTCAGATGTGAGTCCCTTGCTCATTGCACCATCAGGATTCAAGCAAGCTGGGCCGAAGACGGCTGTAATGCCAGAAACCGGTCCCCGGAAGCTTGTTTCCTTCCCAGTGTAAGAATTGGCTTTTGTAGTCTGGTCTGCCCTGTTCCCATGATGCACTGGGCCAGGGACAGACTAATTTGCATACAGCCAGGTTCTGAAACTGGGATGGTGCAATGAGCTAAAAAACGGTGTTGGATCTAGCCCTGATCTCTTGACTGGGTGAGAGTACTCTGCTTAATTCAGAGACTCTGTCCATCACCACCTCTTGTTGTAAATAATTTTGTCCACCCTAAGCGTGGAAGGGTATACTCAGATGTGAGTCCCTTGCTCATTGCACCATCAGGATTCAAGCAAGCCGGGCCGAAGACGGCTGTAATGCCAGAAACCGGTCCCCGGAAGCTTGTTTCCTTCCCAGTGTCAGAATTGGCTTTTGTAGTCTGGTCTGCCCTGTTCCCATGATGCACTGGGCCAGGGACAGACTAATTTGCATACAGCCAGGTTCTGAAACTGGGATGGTGCAATGAGCTAAAAAACGGTGTTGGATCTAGCCCTGATCTCTTGACTGGGTGAGAGTACTCTGCTTAATTCAGAGACTCTGTCCATCACCACCTCTTGTTGTAAATAATTTTGTCCACCCTAAGCGTGGAAGGGTATACTCAGATGTGAGTCCCTTGCTCATTGCACCATCAGGATTCAAGCAAGCCGGGCCGAAGACGGCTGTAATGCCAGAAACCGGTCCCCGGAAGCTTGTTTCCTTCCCAGTGTAAGAATAGGCTTTTGTAGTCTGGTCTGCCCTGTTCCCATGATGCACTGGGCCAGGGACAGACTAATTTGCATACAGCCAGGTTCTGAAACTGGGATGGTGCAATGAGCTAAAAAACGGTGTTGGATCTAGCCCTGATCTCTTGACTGGGTGAGAGTACTCTGCTTAATTCAGAGACTCTGTCCATCACCACCTCTTGTTGTAAATAATTTTGTCCACCCTAAGCGTGGAAGGGTATACTCAGATGTGAGTCCCTTGCTCATTGCACCATCGGGATTCAAGCAAGCCGGGCCGAAGACGGCTGTAATGCCAGAAACCGGTCCCCGGAAGCTTGTTTCCTTCCCAGTGTAAGAATTGGCTTTTGTAGTCTGGTCTGCCCTGTTCCCATGATGCACTGGGCCAGGGACAGACTAATTTGCATACAGCCAGGTTCTGAAACTGGGATGGTGCAATGAGCTAAAAAACAATGTTGGATCTAGCCCTGATCTCTTGACTGGGTGAGAGTACTCTGCTTAATTCAGAGACTCTGTCCATCACCACCTCTTGTTGTAAATAATTTTGTCCACCCCAAGCGTGGAAGGGTATACTCAGATGTGAGTCCCTTGCTCATTGCACCATCAGGATTCAAGCAAGCCGGGCCGAAGACGGCTGTAATGCCAGAAACCGGTCCCCGGAAGCTTGTTTCCTTCCCAGTGTAAGAATTGGCTTTTCTAGTCTGGTCTGCCCTGTTCCCATGATGCACTGGGCCAGGGACAGACTAATTTGCATACAGCCAGGTTCTGAAACTGGGATGGTGCAATGAGCTAAAAAACGGTGTTGGATCTAGCCCTGATCTCTTGACTGGGTGAGAGTACTCTGCTTAATTCAGAGACTCTGTCCATCACCACCTCTTGTTGTAAATAATTTTGTCCACCCTAAGCGTGGAAGGGTATACTCAGATGTGAGTCCCTTGCTCATTGCACCATCAGGATTCAAGCAAGCCGGGCCGAAGACGGCTGTAATGCCAGAAACCGGTCCCCGGAAGCTTGTTTCCTTCCCAGTGTAAGAATTGGCTTTTGTAGTCTGGTCTGCCCTGTTCCCATGATGCACTGGGCCAGGGACAGCCTAATTTGCATACAGCCAGGTTCTGAAACTGGGATGGTGCAATGAGCTAAAAAACGGTGTTGGATCTAGCCCTGATCTCTTGACTGGGTGAGAGTACTCTGCTTAATTCAGAGACTCTGTCCATCACCACCTCTTGTTGTAAATAATTTTGTCCACCCTAAGCGTGGAAGGGTATACTCAGATGTGAGTCCCTTGCTCATTGCACCATCAGGATTCAAGCAAGCCGGGCCGAAGACGGCTGTAATGCCAGAAACCGGTCCCCGGAAGCTTGTTTCCTTCCCACTGTAAGAATTGGCTTTTGTAGTCTGGTCTGCCCTGTTCCCATGATGCACTGGGCCAGGGACAGACTAATTTGCATACAGCCAGGTTCTGAAACTGGGATGGTGCAATGAGCTAAAAAACGGTGTTGGATCTAGCCCTGATCTCTTGACTGGGTGAGAGTACTCTGCTTAATTCAGAGACTCTGTCCATCACCACCTCTTGTTGTAAATAACACTAGAACTAGTGAGCATCATATACCAGGCCAACTTCTCACAGACAAATCGCATTTTTTGTTAAAAACCTCACATCTCTCTCCAAAGTGCCTTTGATGTTTCTGTTCTGAGTACTTCAGTATTGTTAATTTCATACACCTGATTATGTTAGGACAAAAGGAACATAGATCATGGGTTTAAGACTTTTTTAGATCTACTGATGAATCCCCCTCCTCCATCTGTCATACTTGCAGTGTTTTACTTGGCATATATTTATAGTAATACATTAGAAGATTACCATTGTACAACAGTCTACATTTTGTAAAGTAGATGCTCTACTACAAAGTTTTAGTGCGCTTGCAATTTGTAACATAATGTTTGCAAGCAAATATTACGTCATTTTAAAATGTACTGACTAAATCATTTTATGCAAGGGACAGACGCTGCATGAAAATGTTTTGTTAATCATTGCTAAAAAGCGATATGTAGAGGATCTACCAATTACCCTTTTGTCTTCACTTCCCATTGCTTCTTTATGAGCCAGCCAGTCTTCCAACAGGGAAAATAGGTTTTGGGTGCTATTAACTGTAAAGACGTGTAAACTTTACATTTTTACATGTCCTAATTTTAAATACAATGCACCCTGCCGTGTGTGCTACAAGGCCTACATTGAGGTGCCTTATTAATATTTAAAAGGAAGTTTTGTACCTTGTCATAAAGTATTAAAGTTTGACAGGTCGAATTGCATTTTTTGGACTGTTGCAGTTAGGCTATATTGTCAGGCCTGACAGCATATTTGCACTCCCAATGCAGTGGATGGCACTCTAGGCCCTGTAGTCCAATAGTGGCCTTCAACTTGCAGGCCCTGTGTATACTTTATACCCTATACTAGGGACTTAAAAGCAAGTTATAAATGCCAGTTAGGAATATGTCAATTCGATCCTGTTAAAAAGGGGAGCATAGGCACTTTACTACTGGATGGAAGGGGGAAGTGCAAAGATTACTACAGCCAGCAAAAAGTGAAAAATCCAGGGTGACAGCAAGGTCAAGGTGGAATTCTTACACTCATGTAGTACTGCACACCCTGTTACACATGGGACATTGACTTCTACTGTCTAAGTATTGCTGGTGGCACTGTTTCCCACATTGGACCACCTGAGGGACAAAAGGGTAAAGTATTTAGGCAGAGACTTGACACATGAGTAATGGGGTGGGCTGTGAACGCTTTCTGCCATGATAACTGACACCAACATGTCTTTTCAGAGAGTAGGAATATATGTGGCCAGATGCCTTGTGAGTCAGGGCAGAAATTGTGTACATGGTTTGGTCGTGTCTGAAATGAAGACCCTTCTGGAAGCAGGTCAGACATACACCATGTTAACAGGGTAATCAGTTGAAGTCCTCATGGGTATAAAACCATGGCACACTTACAGCAAAAATGCATCAGCTGACTCAGATGAGTTTAGATGGATAAACAAAAATCTCAGAACTGTACACACTGATGTAGCCCATACGCTAATCTAAACTCATCTGAGTCAGCTGATGCATTTTTGCTGTAAGTGTGTCATGGTTTTATACCCATGACGACTTCAACTGATCACCCTGTTAACATGGTGTATGTCTGAAGACCTTATCAATTGTTGTTTTAAAGTCCTAGTTAATCTTTGCATGCGTGAAGTCTAAGGTACATAAGAGAATATTAGTTTGAGCCATTTAGCTGAAGAAGCCTAACTTGACGAAACTTCAGATATGAGCAGACTTGCCCTTCTGCTGTAATAGAACATGGATCCTTTATCCATTCCTAGTTCTACACCTATCTCACATTGACTCTTTACTTAAAAAATAATGCCTTTGGCTGCTTTCCTTTTTTTTACGTGATGCCAAAGGCATAGACTTACAATGCACATGCCAGTTTGGGCTTTAGGGCAAATACAGCCTCTGGTATCTCAAGGAGAGAGACCCCTGGGGCAATGCCGGTGATCTCAGTTTCTGGGCCCCATGGAGGCCTGTTCTGTCAGAGGGACCTTTCCCAAGCATTACCCATGTGCATTCCTGCTTCTTGTGGTCTCCTTACTCTTCTCCTTTGTATAGTAGAACATCACTGCAGTAGTATCTCTAACCATTTGGTTGCTAAGGGATCCATCCACTGTTGCAAAGCCTTTTTCACATTTGGGGAGGCTGTTAAACCATCATATCTTTTTTTTTATATCAAACATACCCAGGCCAAATACACATGTTGGGAAATCTGTGATTTACCCTGGAGTGACCTTGGAAATAGACAAAAAGTTGCAGAATTTCCTATTTTAACAAAAATAAAAAACAAGTGGTATGAATGGCTTCAACAAAAGGTTTGATGTCCGAGATCAATCTCTTTAAAAGCTTTCAAAAACCGGCAGTACCGCATAAACCTTATTTTTCAGCACAGTTTTTGCCATTTTTTAAATGATGGTCAGTATTTTCAATATTTGTGTTTCTTCGTACTTGATGTTAACGTGAAAACCCATGAAGTATGAAATCAGTGGCTGAACCCATAGAGCTGTATATTTCTGAGAGATAAACATTATTTTGAATTCAGCAAGGGGTTATTTGTGTAGATCACTGAAAGTTTTCCTAAAGAAATTTGTTGGTAAAATAAGTAATAGTGAATGTAACAAGTAAAAAAACAGGTATTGGTGACAGAGTTTTCATCTGTAAGCTATTGCACTGAAGGCCAACTCAAAAGTAATAGACCGCCATATGTGTGAGACTTTTGTAGTTGTAGAGTTAAATAGCTTTTGTCAGTGGTCTAATGTGTCTCCCTTTTACCTGCCTCACTGTTTACAATAGATCTGTGTCAGAATTTAGAAGTCACCACATTATGCCATTTCAACCAGTTTCATATCTCTGTTTGACCAACTGTAGTAACCTGAGGTAATTGCCTGAAGTAGTTGATGGCCTCATGTTCATTTCTAGAGGAATGTTATGTGTAATGTTACAAGCTGAACTTCGTTTCAGTTGGAGCTAACTGAATGACAGGGAAGCACATCGGCCCACACATGACTGGTTATATTGGCATCCGCTAATGTACAGTGAACGTCTCTGTATATTAAGCCTAGTTTTCATTCTCCTTAACAGCGTCATATTGAGTCTGTTAACTGTACTAAAGTGAAACACACACAGCGTTTCAGTACACAGTTTGGCGCGTCTGTGTACCTAATATTCCGTCCTGCGTGAATGATCAAACCAGGTACTGTATGCATCCTCATTTTGTCTGCTTACATTTCTGTTAAGAAATTAAGCATGGAGACTGTGTGCACATATATGTATCCACAACATCTGGAATCTAATCTAAGTGCATGCAGTGATGTGCACACCTTGAATTTGATTAGAATCTGATCTATGGTAGTGCATGCGGTGATGTGCACACATTAAACTTAATTGCTAAACATTAAATACATTTACTGCAAAGTTGTTGACTGTCTTATAGTACATGTGGTGATATGCACACCTACTTCAGTGCATACACCTGTGCAATTTCATTTTGATTCACGTTAAATACTACTATCCTAAAGAAAGTTGGTGCTGACCCCCTGGTACTTAGCAACTACCGACCAATCTCGTTATTATCCTTCTTGGGTAAAATTCTGGAGGCCCATGTGGCAAGTTGTTTGAGGGCATATGTGGAACACTCTCACTACCTTGATCCACATCAAGCGGGTTTTAGACCCGAACATTCCACCGAGTTCATCGTCTTAGCAGTCCACGATGAACTTGGGAAGGGGGCGGACCACAACATCTCGCAGGCACATGTACTCCTGGATCTGCCAGCTGCCTTCGACACCGTCGACCACAATTTACTGGTCGAGCGGGTCGAGAGTGCCGGCAATCCGGGGATTTCCTCTAAAATGGATCACCTCCTTCCTCAGCAACCGCAATCAAGCTGTCCGCCTTTCCAACTTCTCTTCAGAAAAAAAGAGACTCACCTGTGGGGTCCCCCAAGGCACTTCTCTCTCCCCGCTCCTTTTTAATCTGTACATCTTGCCACTGATCTTAGATCTTCAGAAGAGAGAAGTAGTCATTTTTAATTACGCTGATGACCTCCAGCTTGTTTTTACTATTGATTCTTCACCCAGCACCATGGAGACCTTCCAGTCCACCATGGCTTTCATCAGGAACTGGCTGAACCTAAATCAATTAAAACTCAATCCGGACAAGACTGTGCTTGTCCTCGCTAGAACCCCAGCCAAACCTTGGAACTCCAACTTCTGGCCCCCCTCCTTGGGTCTTCCACCCTCTCCAGCCAGTTTGGTCAAAAGTCTTGGTGTGACAATCAGCAGTGACCTCACCATGAAGACACAGTTCAACTCAGTGGTCTCTGTCTGTTTTTTCCAACTTCGCAGGATTCAAAACATTTGTAGATTTCTTTCTTTTGAGGCCCTCGTCCAAGTCACCCTGGCTTTATTTATGTCACGCATAGATTATGCTAACTCTCTCTATGCCGGAATCCCTGCATATCGGCTATATCGGCTCCAACTGGTGCAGAACCAAGCAGCCAGACACGTGTACGGACAACCAAAATCACATCATGTGAAACCTTTGCTTAAGAACCTTCACTGGCTTCCAGTTGCCCAGCGTTGTTTCTTTAAATTAGGCTGCCTGATCCACAGAGCCCTGTCATCCCATGAACCCGTTTTCATTGCCAACAGAATCCAGTGGTACGTCCCCTCCCGTACCCTACGTTCTGCCAGCTCTAATTTCCTGATTCCACCCTCATTTAAGCAGAAAAAACATGGTGGACAACGGTTTGCTTTCCTGGCACCCCAGTTCTGGACCACCCTCCCCCCCGAACTACGCCAAATCAAGTCCTACTATCTGTTCAGGAAGTCTCTTAAAACATGGCTCTTCTCCCTGGCTTTTAACTGATAATCTTTTCACTGCACATATCTACGCACCTCTCAACTAGCGCCAAGAAACTGCCGGTGAGCGTGCGCTTGTAATGACCTACTTCTCTGTATGTTTTGGTGCTTCTGTCAGTCACCAGGCCATTACTTACCACATCCTTTCTCAGGCTCCAGAAAGACACCACATTTCACAATACTTACCCAAGAAAGGAATAAACACTGACAACATATAAGACCATTGCTGAGGAGCTCGCAAATAACAAGTCACAACACCTCCCCATCCGAGAGGGTACACAACGCATGCTCCTCCTGGCAATGTATTGGATAGAATTTAGACATCCCTGATAGGAGGCACTTTCCCTTCCGTATCAACAATTACCCATTAGAGGGGAATCGCCCATCCCTCTGTAAGTACTTGGTAAAAAAGGGTCCCAACCTTCCCTCACAAGGAATACAAACAAATGATCTGCTCTAGGGTTTCTTTATTACATGATAATAGGATGACAAAAGAAAGAAATAACTAAACATCACAGTAAACATTAGCAGCAATCATCAACACATACATATACATAGAGCCTGAAAATAAAAGCATAGTTAGATACAATAAGTACACCTGGAACACCTCACCTTAATCTTAGGCGTCTCGTCATCTGAAGAAGGGTCCGTCTCTCTTTCCCTCTCTGGTTGGGTCAGGACTCTTTGTTGCACAAACACGACTGCACGTCTGCACCGTGATGTATCATTAGGCTGTCCGGAATTCGGTTTAAACCGACTGTAACTGACAGTACACTACCGGAGGAAAATCAGCTGACTCGTTTGAAACAGAGTGTCACTGATTTTCCTAGTTGTTGGTCACTTGGCCACTTGATGGCGCTAAAGCATTACAAGCATTGGCCTGCCTGTGGTCGCCTGGCACGGAGGTGTCAGGGGAAAACACTGCTTCACTGCTTCTGCACCCGGGGAGCCGAGGTGTGAATGGCCCAAGGGCGAGAGCAACACCAGGTGGTAAGCAAAAACACTTTAGAAAGCGATCTGATGAAGGCAAAGCAGGAGCAGGTCTCTCTAAATTGCAGAGATTCCACTTTGAAATTCGGATATTCCCTCCGAGGACGAGCAGCCTCACTAGAAGAAATCAGCCGGCGTTCCACAGCAGGATTGAGAGAGGATGTGTGGTGTAACGGCCAGAGCTTCATTCTTTGTAGCAGGAAATCAGGTTTGAATCTCGGCGCCCCCTCAACATACTGTGATTCCAGGCAAATGAGTTAATTTCCCCGTGCCTAAAAACCACAAAAATGTGTGTGGCCTTTTGTAATGTAACTGGTGGCACTCCAATATCTTTAGGTCGAGTCAGCGCTTCATAAACACTATCAGACGCAAAACTCAGCACCTGTTAAATGACACATTTTCAGTGCAAAGTCAGCGTCAGCATCCAAGCGGAAAAGGACACAACAAAATATTCCACAGCTATTTTGTTACCCTTTCACTTCTAGGTAAAACATTTAAAACAAATACCGAAAATGAAAAATACATGCAATTTAAATAAATAACATCTGGAATTTCTGCTCAGTCAGTTAATGTGACCAGTCCACATGACTGAATAATCAGACAGTCTCAGAATGTAATTCTGTGTTGCCCAGATTGGGAATAAATAATGACATGCATATATATGGTGCTACACCAGGCCCCCTGCTTGGCTCACGTGGGGGGGAGAGGAGCTGTTGTGGTCTGCCGTCTGTCTTATAGGACCGCACCCAAGTACTTCACAGGTCTTTAAAAAGACCATTTAGATGTTAATAAAGGATTGGGCGCCGGGGCACGGGCACTGGAGAAAGAGGTGGCACCCACGTTTCTTATTTAAAGGTGCTGTGTGTTTGCTATTATCTCCAAATTCGACAAGTTGGGATCTGGCAGTGTTAGTCATATCGGCTTATTTTTACGACCATGCTGCAAGCTCATTCCTTGGAGGAAGAAGAGAGACTGACGGGTGAGCGATCTTGAAACCCCACCAAACTCTAGGGTTCCGCAGGCACTGACAACGATTGTCTGATTTGTGCGAGGAAACAATGAACTTTGTTTACTGACCCTTCCTTCTTAATTCTACCTGCTACCGGCACTGCTGCTCAGGCTGGCAACTAGAGCCAAATTTCGGGGGGGGGGGGGCTTGAAAATATTTCGGGGGGGGGGGCTGATTCTTCCACCACAGAGTGGCTGTAAGAAGCCTCATTTACAAGTAAATGGTCTTTGAAAGACTTGTTAAGTACTCGGGTGCGCCTGCAATTTGATGCTTGCCAGCCCGCGAAGCTGTCTCCCCCGCCCCTGGGCTGACACACACGACGGGGGGGTCGGGGGGGTTAAGCCCCGTGGGTGTTGCGCGCCTGCTGCTGCTATGCAGTAGTAAACGGGTAGTATAGATGTTGCTGGAATCTAAAACGTCATGGCAAGTTATTTTTTTTCGCTATCATTAAAACAGCCTTATTTGTAAACTTTTCTTAAAATCAAAAGAGCAAAATCTATTTCCCTTGTTCTTTTTGTTAGATTTTGATATGCATATATTTGTTTAACCCCTTCGACGCTCATGACGAGCTGGGCTCGTCATGGCGTAGCCTCCTCGCACGCTCATGACGAGCCCAGCTCGTCATGCAAAGTGCGCTTTCGCAAAACCCAGCGTACGGGCGGAATTCGCCCCGCATGCATGCGGTTAAGGAGGCACTCTATGTATGCAACACATTTCCCGCAGTTATGTAATCACAGCGTTTTTTTCCTCAGTGCAATTGATTTCTCTTCTCCCATTGACAGGCTGACCTCGAGTCATAAAACCGTTTGCGTGCGCGATCTTCGCCGTGTTTATTTATAGTGTACTGTTCACATAATTTAAACAGTCACGTTCCTAGCTCGGTGGTTGAAACAATACCTGGGCTGTTCAGCTTGGTGACTATAAACAGCTGTCTGACATCATCCTGCACTGTACATTCCAGGCATACACATTTACACAAACCCCCTGAAAAAATACAGATGTCTCACGAGCCCCACTCTAACCCTGTGTAAACAGTGACCTGTGGGCAGGGGAGTGTGGCTTGTACCGTGGACAGAAAGTACAAGGCGAGGGGAGCACAGCCTTAGGCCGGTTATAGAGGACTAGGCTGTAGCGTCTTTCCTTTAAAACTAATGGGGAGATACCTCGTGGGGTCAGAGTTCAGAGCTTTACTACTGATACCAATTCACAGGAACAACCGGTGCATTCTTGAGCACCTCAGCAGGTTGAGCGCCGCTTCCAGAGAAACGTCGTGACAAAGAGGTATGTATTGCTGCAGGGCCAACCTAACTATTGCATCGAGTAATGTTATTTATAAAGGGCAAGAAGACAATTCAGTGTGTTTTGTGCACACACATATAGTCCTTTTTGGTTAATATTGTTTTAAGAGAATGCATGTGAAAAGGAGCTTCTTTGGGGAAAATTGGTTTTACCTTTGACCGTTTTTAGGGTTTTGGTCTTGGATAAGTGTTTTTTTATTTGTGTAGTGGCTGTGCAGCTTTTCAGAGTCTGCGACGCAGCATTTCTGTGGGAATTAGACTTCTATGCTGAACTGTAGAAAATACTAAGCAACTCCCACCCTCTTTTGGAGGGAATCCCCCTTTTTGGATTCATCTTTGCCATCCAAAACGAGCAAAATGACGGCCATCAATTTCATTGACCTCACCTGACCTGGTAACCTTCCGCACATTACATAAATTAGTCTATCCTCCATGATTTCAGTGTGCTCACCCTCTAAAACGAGTCTTTCGAGTCTTAGGGCGAAGAGGTGTGCGAAGGTAGACAAAATTGGTGAGGGTGTACAAATGGGTAGCAGGTGCCAAAGCTAATTCCACGACAATTTTGAAAATCCATCCGCTTTCATTGTATTGCTGTAGAATTAACAATCTATGAGGAATTACACACAGTTCAAAATCCTACAAACATCTACATGTTCTGCATGCATCTCTGCATTAACTGTAAACTAATATGGTAATACACTGCCTCTTCCTCCCCATCATACTGATGGCTTTTATTTTTGTTTTCGTTTTTAAAACATAAATAAAAGGCTTTGTCATTTACAATGCCAATAGCTTAAACTCGCATAAATGCGAGACCTATTGCATTGCAAATGCTTGTTAAATCTGAACTGCAGAATCAAAGGACAATGGAAAGTATTTCATGACTTTATTAAGCTTCTGAAATGTAGAGCAGTATACAATTTCTGAAGAAAAATTAAAAAAGCAATCATAAAAGCAAAGCGTTCCATAAACACTGGCAAAACACTGTTTCAGTTGTTTTTTATGGCGCGAAAATGAGTAAACACTGAAAAGCACTGGTTTTTTGAGGTATGGAAATCACTGGAAAACACTGAAAAAACACCACCAGAATTTACCAAAAATAGAAACTGAAAACAGGAAAGCCTATGTATCATCAAACCGCCAAAACACCAGACCAGCATCTTACCATCTCACCATCTCAGAATCTCTCCCTCTCTCGGACCCCCTTTCTCTAATATAGAATGCAGCTCTCCATCGAAGTTTCTAGCTAACTCCGCCTACAGTTCTCATGGGATTCCTGTACCACCTCGTACCAAGAGCACAACAAGCAGCTGGCCAAGCGTTTTGCTCTGACTCGGCACGAAGAGAGCACATTCCACTCGATAAGAACCGGTCCTGTCTGGTTCACTACTGGTGGACAACACATGTAATCTAAAATATAACCTCTCGCCTACAGAGGCTCAGAAGACCGCTGCAGTTTAGAATATGGAGTTGCTCAAGCATAGGCCTCTACTACTTGGAAAGCAGAATGATATTAGACCACGTCAAAGCGAATAGGCTAAAGTCATAATTCACCTAACTCAAATAACACTATGCACTTAATCCCTCAGTATCCACTATGGAGCACATGTGTGCACCATCACCAACAACTCTGCACCTCGACATCCCATACCTTCTATTCTTTAGCAAGATTATTCTAATGCAAGACCAGCCTACATTAAGGCTAAAGTAACATAGCACACTAAAGTCAGTTCACAATGGTGGTGATCGAGGGTCATCACAGATCATCAGACCACTAAAGTGGCTCATTCACTACAGCGCTCTATAAATAACCTTTATCATATCATATCATCATATCATAGATTCTCTAAATTTGTGTGGTGGGGCTGTGTATGTATTCAGTGTACAGTACTGAGTGTTGTGTGTTACTAAATTGTTTAGTAAGCTTACTGTTGAACTTTTTAGATTCCATAACCCACTTAACTAACATCTGGTCATTATGCAATCTGTTACTCCACTAACTTCCTTTATAGAAAGTCGGGTGAACGTTCCATCAATTGGATAGGTTGGTTTAATGCCTTTGAGTCACTGCGAAGTGTAATAAAAGACTCGAGGTTCAGACTTGAACATAAGGAATGGTTCTTGCTTCATTTACTTGGGTTTGAAGGAAGGGTAATCTATAAACATCTACCGGAATTAGACCTCAGTATTATAAAAGGTACAGATGACTATTAAATAGTCATAAAGAAAATAAAAACACAGTTTGATTTCATGGCCACTTTGTTTTTGCTTAGGCACAAGCTTTTCAAGTGGTATCAAGGGCAACATGAAAGTATTGATATATACCTTTTTTGCGATTTGTTGATTAATCTTGGAGTGTCATTTTCGAGAATACACTGAGCAGCTAGTGGAGATTAGTTTGTGAGTCACTTTTGGGACAAAGGCATACAACAGAAATTACACTCTAAGGGGAATCCCTCTTTGAAGGAAACGATTCACATAGCAAACAATATGGAGACCACCCACATCTCTGCAAGGGAACTGGAAGAAAATGTGTAACCTATAGGAGATGTCCATGCCACGATTGGCCAGTTGAAAGAAGGATTTGATGGAAATAAGACTTTTTTTAACATATGATTATTTGTTTTAGATGTGGATTTCCTGCACATTTCAGAGAGGGGATCTGCAAGAAATGTCATGTAGATTGTGCAATAAAATTGAGCATTATATTAAAGTTTGTCAAAGTAGTGAGCGTGCAATGGAGGAATTTGTGGTAATGGATTGGGAATCAGTTGTCAATATACTTGTAGACCCCGTTCAGAGTGGGAAGATGTGGTACTAACAGTGCATAACACTGTTTAAAGTGGTGATATTTCAAAGTGAATTGAACCATATGTTGATCTTAAAGTGGGTAGAGAAATTATTACATTTGTTTTTTGATTCTGGAGCAAGGATTATGATAATCACACAAAAGTGGTTTGACGAAAAATGGTGTGACCGACAACTGGAAACTCCTCCTAGATCTCCTGTTTCGTACAAAGCGAGAAACATTGAATTAGCTGGTTCTTTTGAAGATATTTTGGAGTTCTGCTGTAAGCACTTTCAGTGCTAGGTTAATGTGGTAAGTAAAAGGTTAACCATAAACCTAATTAATCAAACACGTTTTGATCTAGTCTTGTTTTGGCAAAGTAATCAAATCTGGTATGCAAAATAAGGCCAGGGCCGGACTGGCCGTAGCGGGCACCGGGCAATCCCCCAGTGCGCCGCAAGGGTGGGGGCCGGCTACAAAATCGGCCCTATAACAAAACCGGCCGAAAACCGGCCCTGGCAAAGAGCTCGACGGCACCCACAACCCCCGAGCACTTTGCCTGGGCCGGTTTTGGTTCCCAGTCCGGCCCTGCATAAGGCATTTGTGAGTCAGGGAGATGAGAACATGAAATTATGTTGAACACATTTCCTGAAGTTTTTTCTAAAGATTTGGGAACATTTTCAGGGTTTAAATACAAGTTCAAAATGAAGGAGAGCACTAGACTGCTGAAACACACTGAGAGGTGTTCCGTTCAGCCTTAGGGAGGATTTAGAGAAAGAACTAAAGTCACTGTGTCATTAGAAAATAATTGAGCCCATAGCATCTCCGTTGTGGCTTTCCGCTGTAACTGTAGCATGCAAACAGAGTGGTGAAATGTGCATGTGCATGTGTTTGTGGACCTGTGCAGTGTGGACAAATCAGTATCCGTTTTATTATTCAACACATAGGAGAGAAGGGCAGGCATGCTGCTTATTTGTCTAGACATCCTCTTGTAAAAGATAGTGAGACTGAGGGACAAGATGAAGATAAATGTACTTAATTAGATGTAGAGGCTGCTAGTCCATTACAGAGAAGTGGTGCAAAGCACTTGAGAATGACATAGAATTGCAAGAAGTGGTAAGTTATGCAACAAGTTGTTGCCCTAGAGAAAACCAGTTATATGGGGAAGTGCAAACCCATAGTAATGGATGCATTAATTGTGAAGGATGGTTTACTGATGTGAGAGGAGCGACTAGTTCCTCCAGAAGTGTTAAGACCAGAGATTATTCGTAGAGTACATGAGCGACATTTTGGTTCCATATTGACTAAATGTAGGCTTCAATTGAGTTCTTGGTGGCCAGGGATGGTCAATGAGGTGGATAAGTAATAAGAAAGTTATCTTTGTGTTTGAGTTGTGAAAAGGGCCTTGTGATACGTCTGCCAGCTACCCAGCCCATTGAGTTGCCTTCTGGGCTGTGGAACAAGGTAGGTATTGATTTACTTGGTCCTCGTAACTTTTTAGATTTGTGTCATTGATATGCTGCAATTGATCATATAATCTATTATTATAAATGACCAGAAGAGCAATTTATTGTTGAACCAAATCAAAGAACCTACTTGATGAATGGTGGGTCTCCTCGTATAGCGATGAGCAAGCTAAACAAAGGGGTGGTACGATGGGGACATTGCCCTCCCGGACATTAGGCTCTATTATTGGGTGTCTCAATTAATGGTGGTAAATCACTGGATATATCGCTCCCCTATGGATTCAGCTTACTTACTGGACAAATATCAAACTGGGAGAGCAGAGTACTTGGGGGCGCTGTACTCAAAGGCTCGCATGGGGCAATATTTCTGCCCCACAGCGCATACCATTGCAATCTGACACCATGCAAACTCCCGTCTCGAATGGTCAAATGTCCTCACAAAAGCCACACCATAAAATTGGGACTTCTGTGTCATCAGCCTGGCTTCGACAAGTAGGATATCATAGGGATTTGCACTATTGGCGATCTGATCAAAAAGAGCTCGATCCTTAAGTTTGAGTAAATTGAGAGAGAAATACGACATGGCCCACGGAGAAGTGTTTAGATACCAGCAAATTAGATACGCCCTCACCACAGGCTTTCCTGACATGAATGACATACCAGAGTCATCCCCGTTGGAAGACCGGTTACTTGACGGACGCTGCTTACTAAAGCCATACCATTCACTTACAGAAAACTATGTAACAACTTACCTGACCCGTTCCACAAACTTCGAGAGAAATGGCTGGCTGATCTAGGGCCCATTGACGATGAGGACTGGCAAACGGCACTAACGTCCCCTAGGGAAGCAGCCACCACCCTTCGTTTTCGGTTAATACAACTCAAAATTTTACACAGATCTTACCCGACTGGGGTTACCTTGCCAAAGATAGGCCCAAGAGCAGACTCGCTCTGCCTCAGGGGCTGCCAGCAAAATGCAATCCTCTATCACACAATTTAGGATTGCCCAGAGGTGCGACCAACATGGGAGGGAACCGCGAATCACAACCAGAGTGCCCTGGGAAAAGAGCTAACCCGTACGCTGCTACTAGGTCTTCTTAACATGTGTGAGCCGACTGACCTCACGGAGGTTGAACAACAATTGACCACATTGGGCTAGATTGCAAAAGGGTGGGGGGTGGCGGGCGAGCCTTCTTCCCAACTGTGGGTAAGAGAGTTTGATAAATGCATGATTGCAGAAAAGGAGGTATTTAAATCAAGAGGGTGTCCGAAGAAATGGGACAGGAAATGGGGCAAGTGGAATGTGCACCGTGGCAACCTGTTTGTATCCCTCGCTGTGGAAATGGAAATGCAGCGCACTGGAGAGCGACAGATGGACATCCCATGATTGTAACTACTCGATCCCCTATTATGGCGGTAAAACATTGTACAAATACTCAAAATGTTGAATGGAAAATGTATGTAACCTTTGACACTGTGAAATTAATAAAAATATTTGTAAAAAAAAAAGAACCTAATTGCAATCAGCATTTGTGGACAAAAGTGGTGGAATTTTAATAAAGTTGTGAAAGTTGGGAAGAATCCAATAAATCTGAATAGAGTGATTGGAGAAAGTGCAGTTCATAGTAGAAATAGCCCTATTTGAAGGATTATTCTCATTCAAATGATTCCTGCTCATTTTCGGTCTTAAAGTTATATCGTTGGTACATTTCTCATTATTTCATCATCTGTATTTTCCCCCGTTTTGTATTTTCTTTTAAGTCTTTCAGGTGTCTAGTTTTTTGTGCATTCATACCGTCACATGGTGTTTGTCTTGCAGCTGTAAGACTAAAGTTTATTTTAGTGTGTTTAGGGAAGGGAAAACCAATATGGTAATTGCCTCAAGTAGTTGATAACATCATGTATGTTCTTATAAGTTTGCTATGTGTGAGTTGAACTCTATTTCAGTTGGAGCTAAATGAATGACAGGATGTCCACGTCCATAGCTCACTTTACAGAATTTACTTGTATTTAAATTCATCTTGTATCCAGCACATTTCATGTCCTGTTTCAAGACATCTGGAGCTGGATCACCACACTGACATTTGCACTACTTATCTCATTGATCGCCCTCTCTTTTCCGGTCTTTATAACCACCATTTGCTGCCAGTGAACTACTACTCCAGTTCATCCATTTGCATCAGTCTGCTTTTGTTACTCTTTAGATATAATTCAATCACTTCCTAAGGACCAATTTGGTGTCTACATAAACAGTCAGGAGTTATCCCACCAAATATGTGGTCTTGTAAGGGAGAAATGTTTGATAAGTCTGCAATAAAATAATGTTGACTTCTTGACTTGGTTATGAAGCCAGAGTCCTAAATATACTCAAACAACAAGTCACCAGCCTAGTTTCATGGAGTTAAACACTAGTTATACATATAATTTTAGTATAATTAAAAGGTCCTGGCTCACTTCAGACCTAAAAATTAGTCTTCAAATCTAGCGGAATTGAAAAATTACTGCTTTGCGTTTGATGCAGTTAGTTTTCTTCTTTTTAATTGTTTGTAGAGTTATTGATTGAAGTGTATGAGTTATAGAGCTGAATATCCTACTTCTCCAAAACAAGTCATTAAAAAATCCCTCTGAACGTAACATGAGGAGAATAGCATGTGTATATATTTTTTTAACTATATGCCAAGGAACGTATGTTGGATGAAGAGTAGAGCGCCTTCTGATGCAAACCTGGTTGCACATAGCCACCTGTGTGTGGTATTTCTATGGTGCAAACCTAGTGTTATCGGTTAAGATATATCATGTTTGTATTGACATCTGTACTGCACATTATCTCTGCAGTCTGCCTCTGTCGTAGTGACCTCATTGGTGCATGTCTAGAATAGAGAACGCAGAGTAGGTTTGGTTTCATGTACTGACGGTTACATGGCAGACTGGACAGAGGTGGCTGTGTGGTGCGGGGCTTCTGTTTTATGAATAAAGCTTTCCAACGTTTCAAGACTTGTTTTTTTTAAATAAAGAACCCTACACCTAGCCAAAAGTCAGCGGAGCGCTGTGAATGGTCTTCTGCAGTTTGTTGTCAGCATTTTGTCCCTGAGGATTAAACATGAATAATGATGAATGAGGCTTGCAGGGAAATATATGAAGCAGATTAACGTGACATTGTCCGGTTCCATTGTTGCTGTAGATGGGACATAACGTGGATGCCAAACCACATGGAATTTCTAACCACACATCCTGTGTGTCCATGCACCTTAAATCTTATTCGTTTTATAATTTATTAAAAGGAGATTATGTAACACTTTCCGAACCCTTTTTCGTTTATTAGCCAAAATGTAATGAAAAAGTAAACAGATTAACTTGCAAAACGTTGCTGCAAACAACTATATAATCAAAGCTCAAATTATTTTACCATTGACCTATTTTATCACTCTAGCTAATGTTATCAGTCCGTTCATTAGGAAAATGCTCTGTGATTGTATTTTAAAAAGGCTCAGGCCGAAGCGTAAGTTCCTTCCTTCACGAATCTTTTCTTATTGCCAGAAATGGATGATGTCTTGCCCTTATCTCCTCTGGAGGAAATTTCAGAAGATGAAGCCATGCAGATTGTAGCAGAGCCTCCGCTTCCACCTGCTTCCTTTACACTCCGTGATTATGTGGACCGTTCAGAGACATTGAGCAAGCTGGTTCTTCTGGGTAAGCGTTTCATTTCTTATCAGTCACACACAGTCCCTCTTGATACATTTGACCTGCTGCTGCCAAGAAAGCACTCATTTCTTTTATTTACTTCTATTTTCTAAACCTTATTCTTTAGTTTTCTTAACTTTACAATACCATCCAATATATCATTAAAACTGATTTATCCTAATTTATCTTCTTAATTCGTATGTTCATTTAATATCCTATTGACCTTAAAGAATTAACGCCACTAAAAACTCCAGATAATAAGAGTTTCAGCCACTTCTCCCTTAAAATATCATTAATTAACAAGAAATAGAGTTACATGTGTCTGTGAATCTAAAACCCATTTTCTGCAAGCAGCGACCCTTTCACAAATCCAGCTGCTTTTACATGCTCTTTAAAAATGGTGTTGCAAACATACTCGCACTAAATTTGAAACACAGCATCAGGCTTGACATTTAGTGACACCAGAACACGAGATTAGGTACCTTTTGAGAGACACCAGAACACGAGATTAGGCACCTTTTGTTCAAACAAAAAAATTGTCTTGAAAGGTAATTTTTAGGTCCCGCCTACGCAGCGCGCATGCGTTGTATAGGAGACTTTTAGCCGTCGTTCAGCTCTTTTTCGAAGCACATACTTGTGCTTGTTGCGGCATACACCTTGCGGGAGCGCGCAGAGGCGTGCCACAAGCACGAGCATGTGCTTTGAAAAAGAGCAGACTGTGCACGCACGCACACACGTAAACAGCTGCTGCTTCTTAGTGCAATCGCTTTTACTCTTTTTGCTAGCTTTGCT
This sequence comes from Lissotriton helveticus, assembly GCF_964261635.1. NCBI lineage: Eukaryota > Metazoa > Chordata > Amphibia > Caudata > Salamandridae > Lissotriton > Lissotriton helveticus. The sequence continues at coordinate 435,681,829 of NC_136063.1, forward strand.
CCACTTGTTGCCTGTGTGCAAAGAGCTGGTTATCAGTCCAGAACTCCTTGGTGCAGTCAATGTAGGAACTGAGCGTCCTGCAACCTCCTCCTTGTTGGGATGTGAAAGGCGATGGGAAAAAAAGAAGGCTGATGGATTGTTCCAGATGGAACATGGTGAGAACACTGGGAATGAAGCATCTCTGGTTTGAAATTGTAGTAAAGGTCAGCCATACGCTGAGCACTTGCAACTCATTGACACGTCTCACTGAAAAGACTGAACTAGAAAGCCAGTCTTAAAAGCCAACATTCCTAACTGATAACAATGAAAGGGCCTGAAGGGAGACACCTTCAGGAATGTTAGACCCAAATTAAGCCCCCATTTTTGCATAACAAACTTAGGGAGAACAATATTTATCAAGCCCTTGAAAAAACATCAAACTAAGGGCACCTTGAATAGCGATGGTTAGTTCAGAAAGCAGACAGGGCAGTAGGTATCCCTTGCCGGTCCTCATAGTACAGCTGTGCTGTACCTTTAAAAGCGCAGCACTCCGGATGTCTGACAAATGGGCGTTTCTTAAATCCACTTTGTTCTAATCACACCAAGCAACAAACTTATTCCACCTTCTGGAGTACACCGTCTTGGTGGAATGATGGCAGAAGGCAGAATGATACCTACCACCTATGCTGGCAACTGGAATGTAGCTAAATTGCCCTGCTCAATTTCTAGACATGAAGGTGGAGGCTCCAGAAGTTAGGGTGGAGAACCTACTCACTCTTCCTTCCCCTGGTTGAGGAGATCTGCCTGAGAGGAAGATTGATCACTCAGGCAGGGTGAGGTGCAGGAGGCCTGCATACCGCACTCTTCTCTGCCTGTCTATCCTGATGAAGAGCACTGGTGCCCTGTCTTGATAAATCATCCTCAGAACCCCAGGAGTCAAAAGTATGGGAGAAAACATTTAGTAAAGATGAAACTGCCACTTCAACCGAAACACGCCCTTCAAGGCTCCTTGCAATGGATACTGGAGAGCTTCAAAGTTTGGGCAGTACATGTTAGTGTGAGTGATAATAAAGTCTACCTCAGGTGTGCCCTAATGGCCGAAAATGCTCTGAACGACCTCCAGTAGACCTGCCACTTGTGTTTGGCAAGTTGACACCTAAGGCGCCTGCACTGGTGTTCAGAGAACCAGCCGCATAGTTTGGTCCGAGCCTGACAAGGTGCTTGTGAGCTCGTGAGTGGCTGGGCCTCCCAACAGAGAAGCGGAATCCATGCTCGCCTTGTATGTTGATATACCATTTTGGTGTCTTATTGTCTGTCAAGATCTGAGTAGACCATCTGCAAAGGGAAAGAAGAAATACATTGAGCGGTCAATCTAGTCTTCCTCGGTTTGAACAAATTGATATGCAGAAGCTGTTTTGTTAAGACAAGAGTCTTCAAATCTCTAGTTCCTTCAAATGAGCCACTGCTGTGAGCCACTGCTGATGAAGGGGGTCTTGAATTTCTCTTTGCACAGAAAGATATTAAAGACCCTGATGTCTAGGATCAGAAAAAGACAGCAGTACTTTTTGAGAACAAGGAAATATCAAGAGTAGCCAACCTTCTGTTCTGACACCAACTTCACTATCTCTTTCTGTAGCATGACTCCCACCTCCTGCTTGAAGATGTGTAGGTGGTCTTCTGTCTGACAAGAACAGGGAGTGGAGTGTGGGGTGGAACTTAATGTAGGTATACCACCTTTCTACAATTTGGAGAACCCACTAGTCCAAAGATATGAACGTCCAGGCCTGTAGAAAGGACGACACCCAGACTCCACCCTGTCTCTAATGGTTTGACAAGGGCGAACTAGAGCTGCTTCCCTGAGGGAGCAAGAGAAGGAGGAGGAGGAGGAGGAGGAGGATGAGGCTGGTTGTTGGTTGTTGGTGGCTTGGCCTTTGTCCTTACCACAGTCCCTTTGGCTGGTGTTGGCGAAAATTAAATCTATGAGCAAACTTTCAAAACCTATTCATTTTGCCCCACTCTAAAACTGAATGAGCCTTTTCACCAAATAACTAGGAGCCGATGGGAGGAGGGGCAGGGTTCCATGGCAGTGGCAGTGGAGCCACAGGCAATGGTGTGAGATCCAACTTTGGTAGCGTTGGAACCAGAGGTGCTCCGAAAGGGAGGGCCTTGGGTAAGAAGGGTGAGTGTGGTGCCAAGAGAAGGCCTAGTTGCGGAAGTGTAGAGGTTGCCCATACTGGTCCCAAGAGAATCGAAGGTGCTCCGCTGGAGACCCTTGCTCTCCTTAACAACCGAAACATGGTGTTCAAGAAGAACGCCATGTATCTCTCTAAAGATTTTTCTCTGGAGTGGGAATCTCTGGGTAGGGCATTCCTGGGGTGGTTGAGGAGAAAGCAGTGGTGCTAGGCTTGAAAAGAAGGGATAACTCCACGAGTTCCAGCTACAATGACAATTCCATTGGGGTCAGAGATCGCAGAGGAGACATTTTCACTTGTCTGTTGTGTCTCCTCTTCTTTTCATGTTTATGCCTCCTTTTCCTCAACGTCTAGGCTGGTATCATAGTTTCCTGGGCCATGAAGAATTTAGCTTGCCTTTCTTTTATAACCTTAGGATGTATCCTTTGGTAGGACTTGTAGGACCTTGAGCGGTGAGAAGTTCAGGGATTGGGATCTGGTACTCAATGTCTCCTCATGGTTTGAATCCTTGAATTTTGGGGGTGGGGAAGAGGCGTCATTCAGAACTGCACCATAGGTTTTGAGAAGAGTAGAGTAATTCTCTGAAGAAATCCTGAGGGGATTGTCAAATAGTGAACTCTGGATCAGCGTCGAAGGCGCAAAAACAAAAGAGGGGGATCCGTTATTGCTCCAGTGAGGTCACAATGACGTTCCTCCTGGTGCAATGCCTTCCAACTATGGAAAAGTTTCCGGATCCAGCCTCATGCCTAGGATATTCAAAAGCTGAGAAATCTGCAGATAGAAGTATATATTAGAAGTTCAAGATGGAAGCACTTTCAGGTTGTACCCAGGTGAGCCACAAATTACTCGAAAATGCTTCGAGCCGTGGGACAGGAGAGGTGCACGCGTACTGAGTGCACATCCCCTATCCGTACGTGCGCACATCTCCTGTCCCCCTTCCGACGCAAAACCGACGACAATAAGTCTCGCCAAGGCGACAGCGCATGCGCTGCGTCACTAGGCGAGACCTAAAAATAAATAAAGTACACAATACATAATTTAAACATGAAAATCCAAGCGCATGGAAAAAAATAGTAAAACAATTTGCCAACACACTCTGTTTAAAATATAAATAAACTCTCACAACAAAAATACATAATTTAAATAAACAAACAATGAGGGCGACTAAAAAGATGTGCACTGGCTGCAGAATCGGATGAGTAGGGTAAGAACAGCCACAATCCAATGTAATGGAGCTCTGCAACAGACAATATTTCATTTTGCTGTTGCACCAACAATTTTTACACTAATGTGCACCAGTGTACTGTAACATAAGCAGAAGCCAGAAGGACAATGTCAGGGTCTCCATTTACGAAGTGGGTCAGAGGAAACAACACATTTTTATTGTTTTTATTTATTACAATTTTTCAATATGCTAGACAAAAGCCACACTTTTCTACGACATAACTTTAACACATTGGCATAGCCCATAGCACTAGCTAAACACTTAAAGGGTCCCAAAGGCGTGACCTATTGGCTATGCCAATGCTTCTTTAGCTTGCAAGCTTTCCTGGTGAGGGGGCAGTGTCACATGTGCACTAACCTGGCAATCCGTATAAAACAGGAGCAATGTTAATCTCCTCACTTTCCTTAAACAGATTAATATGAAAAGGATTCTATGCTGCCCAGCAGTAGATTGTGTCAAAAGGGGGTGGCAAGAGTGAAACACAGGCACTCTATATTTACTCTGTCCGTTCTTACAGCTCGGATTAAGCCACAATGTATCAGCATTTGAATTTAAAAGCATAAATAAACGTGTTACTATTTCAACTTTTAAGTTCCAATTCACTATTCATAATATGACATATGAAAACCTCAAGACTATCTGTATTTTAGGCTCTCTATAGGTGTTTGAAACGTTGGGGATACTCTGGGACTTTCAAGAGATGGAATACAAATGAACCATCTATAATAGATGCAAGGGAATACCTAAGCTTTAATATTGTTTTTATATTTACAACTATCTTCAACGATTTCTAAATTGTCTGTGCTATGAAAGACTCTTAATGTAACAAGATCCTCAGCGGTAACATAAGGAACTCACATTAGATGAGTACCTTTCCTCTTGACAGCAAGCACTCACCACACCACTACAGTCATTACATTAATACTTTACTTGACTCAGAAGAATATATAACAAAAGTCTGTACAAGCCAACGATTCTTCTTGCTCCGCTTGTTGTATAAGTAGTGCAAACGTAGGGCCTGATCATGGCTGGTGGAGTACAGCACAAAAGATTGATTGTGAAAATGATGGAATATACCACCATCCCAAATGATGTCACGATATTAAAATACAACAAAATAATGTGTATATCCTATCTCTTAGAACTCTTTGCTGATCTCTGCCACGAGTAATGCTTCCTGCAGTGCACAGTGATTCATGTTCCCTAGACTCTTCAGTTGATATTTGGAAAGACCTGACGACAGACGAGATCTCCCTTTATTGGCAGTGTTTGTTTGGTCCTTTGACGCTTTAAGTTGTGTTCTTAGTCCTCTATATTGATCCATCAGCATCCTGCTTCTGCTCAATTCACCAGTCAAAGTGCATCTCGTGGCAGCTGGTCCTGAGCTAACAAGTGCATCGGCTCAATATATTCAGATAGCATCTCACCTGAGACAGCTGGTTCAAGTTTAATTACTAATCTGACTGCCACATATGGCAGAACGTCCTCCTTTTCTCTGAGCACTGCCTATGACAACATTAACCACCAGTGAGTAGGTTAAGCTGTACCTGGTATCCAAGTATCTTTCTAGGAGTAAACATCAGGTATATCTCCAAACTGGATTCTAGACAAACCTTTCTGGTAAGCCAACAACGCCCACAGGCTTAGCCGTGATTACAAATAGCAACAAGCCATGGTTACAGCATATGTTGATGTTTCCTGCTGCTGGGTTACTTTATGATTGTATCCTTCATTTGGGGAGATCTGCTTGTCTACTTTCACCATGTGTTGATAACAGTATAAATACAGAACAGTTTGTACTGAAATCTGGATTTGCTAATGTATCATTAGGGGTTGCCTGTTGGAAAGGCAACACGATAAGCAATCTAATTTTGTTGTAACGCTGTTTTTTTACTACCATAAAACTTTTGTTTCCACAGGTGTTAATTTGTCACAACTGGAAGGACGTCCTAATGTTGCTACCTTCCTACTTAAGCTAGATTTTGAAAAGGATGTCCAAAAGATACTTCTCTTTCTAAAAGATGTTGGTGTTGAAGATTGGCAGCTTGGGCCATTTATTACCATCAATCCTTTTATCCTCACCCAAGATCTAGAAGTATTGCAGAAAAGGTATGTTTTTGACATCAGCCTTTATGTACGTTGTACGTAACCCCTTGGTACCTTATAACAATTAGACATTTTTAGACCTAAAAATAGAGACTACAAATATCAAGTATACCTGACCGGGTACATTTGTGTCTAGCATTTCTGCAGGTACATAGATTACTTTTTAGTGCTGGGACGATATTCCTTGATGCTTAGTCTGACAGGATTAAACAGAGGCGCTTATTTAGAGCTTGGCAAATGCAGCATGCCTTGTTCCATTGCTGATGCGACTCTTCTACTAGGGCCAGATACAAATGCCTCTATATCTGAACGGCTAATCAGCTGCTATCAGTCATCGGTCGTGACATGGCATTCTCTTGGGGGCAGTACCACTTTGAATGTATTCCTATCAACTAAGAGAATCTAGCAATCTGTTAGTGAGCAACATCCAAAATCATGTAGGGCATGTCTCATAAGACTCGTGACAAGAGTCACCTGCATAGAAAATCATTGAAAATTAGAAAATAAGGAGTAGGGTGGCAAATGAGGGCAGGTCGGAGGAACCTTCGTCTTTGCCATCCCCAATCAGACATGTCAGAAACAATCACTGCCAAGGAAAGCGTGTCATTTGATGGAGTCCAGAAAATGCATCTGCAACCTAGTTTGACAATCTGACCTTGTGCTCTACAGTAACACCTAATTCTTGCAAGTAAATAGACCACAACTGTAAAGCCTGGTAGTTACCTTTCATATGCATGAGCCTCCACAAGGACTTATTGTATATATGAAAGGTGAGGAAAGTCTCAAATCGTGACAGAGCCTCATCCATGCCCGGATTGTTTAGGCCATTATTTTCAGTTGTCACCATATTCTGGTTCAAGATGAGCACTGATGAAAGCCACTGTGATTCTGTTTTGCAATAGTGGTAGCAATATCCTTGTTGGATGCCATTCATCTGTACTGTGAAGGGCCTGCCCTAGTCATATGACTGATCGGGATTCACTCTGAACCTTGCCCCACCTATTATAGACCTCTTACAATGCCAGAGTCTAATTGATCTGCTTTGGCTACTTCATGGAAGTCACAGCAGTTCCCAAAATAGTTGCAATAATACCCAGTGAGTTCTAGGATCTAACTTGGCTAAGAAATGGAAAAAGCCAAGTCCAGCACAGCTTGGACTTCGGTCTCGAGGGGGTATATCTTGCCTCTTTGTGTCGCAGGTAGACAAGTGAGCTCTGCCTGATCTGGCACTAAATTGAACTACTTTGCTCTCTACGGGAAAATGGAGCAAAGTTCCATGGAGGTTACTTGATGGAATGCTTTGGGTAGCATTTGCGGCGAATTCCTCTCCTGCTCGGTTCACACTTGTGCTTCAGCCTTTCTTTCCAGTACATTTTTGCCACACAGTCAGGTGTCTCTTGTTATTGCCAGTAGTCTAAGTACACAACACAAATCTTCCAGCCAAACGACAATTCCTTTCACTTACCATTGAAAGGTGGCCTCTGTGTTCTTCAGCCCAAACGGCAACACCTATGGATCTCAAATGCCATTTTCTCCTTGCTGCCCAGGGTAAGTGCCTACATCCAAATAGCAACTGGTCTGATTAAAGTGCTCAAACATCTTATTGCACTTTAGCTTGCCACAGGCTCACCTGCCCAGGTGAGTAGATTGCCCGTTGGCCTTTGAGACTTCACTGAGAGTATAGTAATCTATGCAAAAAAAGACTTCGGAAACCTTGGGTTTACCCATGGACTATATGACTTATTAATGACCTTGAGGACTAGCATGTGAGTCTTCAGAAGAAAACCCTAGTGTCAATGTCAAGGGTACACACTTGGAAGGAAACCGGGTTATTAGTTGTGCTGGATGCAAGGTCTGTGCAAGCAATATGTTCACAATTATTCCCTCATTGGGAAGCAAGCACCGTATTGTAGCGGTTCACTCTTAGGGTAGTGAAACAGAGCAGTCAAAGGCCTACTCAGAATGTGGCGTGGGCTAATAATCCTCATTCGCAGGCACACATTAACAACACTCAATAAATGGTTGGCCATTCTAGGCTTTTTCTTTGAAAAAGAAAAACTACATTTATTACACATACACTTAAGATTGGTAGAAATCACTTTGGTGACATTATTAAATGATACTTGACCCTAAATAGGTCATGACCCTAACAAATCATGGTACCCACCACTTGTACCAGATAGTGCATTCTAATAAAGGAGGGTATCTTTTAAAATAAAGCACGGCTATTGGCTTTGTCAGAGTCACCCCCTTAGAAAACCAAGACTAACCTCTTAAAACTAAAAATAATAATCTCTCCATCACTGAAAGCGATAATCATGGTCTACATGTATTTGTTATTACCAGTAAAGCATTGCAATGTTTAGCATACAGCACTAGTAGCAATACACTTTTAAATAAAACATTGTCAAAAACATAACCTGCTTCGGAGTCTTTCTTAAACCACTTGAGGCGAAAAAACATGCAGCCATCCCACCAACCATTAGAGGTACCTGTCTTCCAGGCAGAAAAGCATGGTGGACATAATTACTTGACCCTAGAAACCTAGGGTCACTTTGTAAATTCCTTGTGTGAAAGGGAGGGCTGCTGTGATACCGATAGCCCAGCACAACTTTCCTTTAAAACATTAGTGGTGTCCTGCCCTCCCGGGACTACCACTAGGAGAAAACTTAAGGCAACCAAAGCTCCACAGGGCATTTTGGGATGCTCCTTTGTGTGAATATGGAATGAGCGACTTCAGCACCCATCCGTCTTTGTTGCGCGGAGCATTGGGCCCCTCATCTTTTTTCTTTTAACCCTTTTACTGTGTTGGGGTCCCTGGGACGCCCCGTTATGCACATTTTTGTTGTAGCTGCGCAGGGAGCCCACTGCAGCACTGACCCGGTGACTCACCTCGCGGCTTTGTTGTCTGCCAGTGCGGGAGACGCACTCACATTCTCTATGCCAGTATTATGCCTCACTGGTTCTGGAAAGACCCACTGATCTGAGGCCAGCTGCGGACAGAGTCCTTACTCCATTAGGAAATCAGGGGGCTTGTGCTTACAGCTGTCCATGGTGTTACCGCCATCCAATTCTAGTGTTCAACTCTCTGTCTCTCCCTTGTTCAAGAGTTTGTAAGTGGGCCTGGAAAGTTCTGGATTTCAGGCACCCCTGGCCAATCTTAGGGTACCACATCACCCCTCTTCCCCGTCCCAACCCTCCTGCACAGCATGCTTGGGATAATCCAAGATGGGGCTGTCAAGAGGTCTCTGTGCACATCTCCTCTTGGGGGGTCTCAGCGCCACTGCTCATTGACATCGCCGCCAGGGACTTTCCCACCAAAACTTCAAAGGGGAACTCCATCCTTTGGTCAGTGGGCCTGGGCTGTCCCAACCCTGGTACAGGTGACTGCTAATTTCCAGATATTCTCTCCACTCCCATCTCAGGAGCTGAGTGAAGCACTGTTAATTGCTCCTTTTATGTGGGCAGGCCTTTGTTCCCTTTGCGGGGGAGCAGGGTAATTAATGAGCCAGCAAAATGGGGCGTCAAAAACACAAAGTGATGGATGGAATGCTAGAATTAATCTCAGCCACTGGTGATCAGTCCAGACCCCATCCCAATCTATAAAGTTTCTCCCCACCCCATGCCATCTGTTTGGATCCAGCCATATGTAAATCAGTCTTGACCCTGTTCCAGTTGGAACAGTCCAACCCGAACTGCCAGGCCAGGTCTTCCTTGAACCGGAACACAATCAGCCCAGGACAGGTTTTTCCCTTATTAGGGCTCTTCAACCTTGTCTGGGCATACCTGTCACACTTGGGGCATCAAAGAACAAAGTGATTGATGGAAGGCTTTAATTAAGTGGGAAGGTCAAGACTGATTTGCATATGGCTGGGAACAAACGGAGGTGGCATGGTGTGCAAAATAACTCTGGACTGGGATGCGACTCCAAAGTAATTACCAGTGGCTGAGATTAATTAAAGCATTCAATCCCTCACTTTTTTTTATACCAGAGAAATATCACAATGCTGGACGGTCCATAATGTGTACATGTAGGTTCTTGGGACCTGCATGTTCAAACATGGTGTACATGTTTCACCCCAGTTTGATACCTCACTGGACTTTGTAGACCTAAGGGAAGAGTCCTTGCAGAGCCCCCTCAGTGCCAGGCACCTTGTGCACTATTACCAGACTGCACACAAAGGTAGACTCACCCGTGCAGCCCGCACACGTGTTCATGTATAACCAGCCAAGTGACCCTTACTGTGATGCATCTCAGCGGCCTTATCTTAAAAGGTGGACATTGGTGGTAAACATGCACAGTCCAATTACCCACAGTAAAAAGTCTAAAAACCGGATCGTCACAAAGCAAAAGATCTGGGAGGATTGTATGGCCAGAACCCATTTTGCTATACCAGTGATGTTTGACTTTGTGAGTACAGGCCTTAGAAGTGTCTTAGTACAGCTATGTATTCATCCTATTTTTTATGTGTGAGAAAAATCTGGAGAGGAAATTATTGTGGTTGCTTAATTATTTGTGCCAGCCGTTAGATATTAGTCGTATAGGTTTTTGTCATCAGACCATCATGCCCTTTATGTCCTTCCCAGCTCACTCCCAACTAATCAGCCTCCTCAACCAGTATTAATTACAGCACCCATACTACCACCTCCGCCACCTACCCTTTTGCCATCTACACCTCCTCGCCAACCAGCACCACATTCTCCCCTTCGGCGTCCAAGAGAACAGTCTCCCAAACCAGTCTATAAGTCTCTTGTCTCACCAATTCCTGGGAACATGGATGATGATGATAATGATGATGAAGACTCTGCTGTCTCTATTCTGATATAGATGAGGAGGGTGAAGAGCTTCGACATGAAGATGGAGATAATGACGACGGAGAGGTGTTAATGTCCCAAAGGAAGATAATAACCTACCCAATCCTCAGGATTCATCTGATTTATATATCCTGTTTTAATTCATTAATGGGAAGAGCCGGCAATTACATCAGTGGAACAGCAATGTTTCCTTTATGGCTTTAAGTAACAGCCACATAAGTCTATAAGATCCATTTTAATTCTGGATTTTGACTGGTCTGAAGGTCTAATATGAATGAAAATACCAGTTCCGGTAAAACGGTGAGAAAAAATAGAGTTCCAGATTCAACTCATTTGCCATCCAAAACAGATTCAGTGATAACTTTGGCTGTTCGGAGGAGCTCAAAAAATCCCATCACAACATCCTCGGGTCCTCCAGACCAGTATAGTAGGTGTATAGACAATATGTGCTGAAGAATTTGTTTGGCAATAATATCAATTAAAGCAGCAAATGTTTGGCAATCTTCTTAGGATGCTACAATCATCAAATGTGGCATCACATTGCAGTACTGCTTGACCTTATCCCAAAGGATAAAGAGGAGACTCCTGGAACTACACTAAAGAAGGGGAAACTTACTTCAGCAGCTATTATTGATGCAGCAATAGACATCTCAAATGCAAGTTTTCCCCTGCTTGTAGGAGGAGCTGTCTTCAGAAGACCAGGCTGGTAATATTTCCAGGCATCCGTCCTTAATACAATCCTAGGCATGATTTTTGGTGGTCACACACATTTTGAGAAACGTGTAGATGGGGTTCCCCATCATCTCAATATGGACACTACGTAGGCACTAGGTCTTTTACAATGCTGTAGAGCTGGATCGTCACATTTTCATAGCTCATTAAGATCCCAGAATTACAGGGAAGGTTTCAAACAGTATGGAGGCCAAGGCCAGTCATACTATCTCCAAATGCAAGTTCGATATGACCAACGATATACCTACGACCGTAACAAAAAAACTGTTATGAAAGATCATTAGTAAGAAAGATAAACTCCTCCCAATCACACTCCAACAACCAGAAGAGGATTTCCCTCTTTGATCTTGCCCCCTTTCCAGCACAAACACAGAAAGTTAGGCGGAGAATTTCGGTTGTTGCCTCCACTTGGAATTTCTTAACATTGTTGAAATATCTGAGCCAAATTGTTAGCACAGGTGATACTTCAGAATTTGTTCAAAGACCACCTGTATGCCAACTCAGAACAAACATCTCCTTCCACAGGAGCTGCAACAGGAAATTCTCCTTCTCCTCCAAAAGGGAGCAATACAAACTGATAAGCCATGAAGAAGATATCATGACGAGCTAGGATCGTCAGGGTGCATACATCCATATACCCTTCCACGGTAAGCACAGGAAATATCTTCGCTTCTCGGAAAGCAGGACATCACTACCAGTTCCAGGCACTTCTTTTCAGACTAAAATCAGCAGCTCAGAATTTTACCAAATGCATTGCTCCACTCACCGCTATCTCAGAATCCAGAGTCACAAAGTTTATCACTATTTGGACAACTGGCTCGTCAATGCACAATCAAGGTAAGTGGCAAGGTCTTCTACAACAGCCTCCATCGGACTCTTCTAGAACGTGGGTTTCACTTGAACTGGGAGAAATTGTCTCTAGAACCCAAGATGAAAATCCAGTTCCTGGGTGCTATATTCTACACATAGCTGATGAAGGTCGCAACGCGGCGGCTGTGTATTCAGCAGTAAAGTTTCCGACCGGAGGGTTGTGGCAGCTACGTATGGAGAGGTTTTCCCTATCCTGTTGAAAGATTCGTCATTAAGGATTACATAAAACAGATGACTGAGACCGCTACGATGTGAAATGTTACGGCTTTCACTATAAGTCTAATTTAAAGAACCAGCCGGAAGAGATTGGAACACGACTCGTATATCATACATGAATTTGGTTGTATGAATTTGATTTGCCCACTAAGTCCTGATGAGGCCTCGATTTACAAGAGGCTGAAACGCGTCGACACTGTTGTTTGAAGACACCAATTCAAACAAAAAATTCGTTTGACTAAGTCGATAAAATAAAGCTTAAATTAAGAGTGCTAGAGAGAGAGAGGTTGAAAAAAACTTCTAACCTGGTGACACTCTTTTGGAGTTCGGTTTGTTTTGGTTATCTAGAAATAAGGAATGTTTTTGAATGTACCTGAGATAAACATCCTTGGTTAAAGCGCAGAGATACTCCAGTTGGAGTCGATTCCAGCGCTATACAAACTTGTAAATAAATAAATAAAAATAAATAGGGCAAAAGAACCTAAAAATAGGGTTAGAAATAATGTGTATGTGTATATAAATGTAAATGTATTTGTATGTGTATATATGTATAAAATGTGTATAGTAATGTGAAATATGAGATAACAGAAATTTAAGAAAAAATATGGTTTAATAAAAAGAAATACTTAAACCATATAGATGTAAATTGAATTTGTTGAAATGGCGGATTAAAATTGGAGAGCCTTATACATAAGGCTTTGGATTAAATCCGACGAAAAACTATCTTTCATGGAATGGATAATTTATGGTACCCATCCTGAGAAAATTAGATGGACAGATAACCATTCCGTAGGCTATATTCCTTGTGTTTTTGAAGGTCTGTCAATCAGAGAAAGTTGTAAAGCTCTAAGCAATGGCAAAGAGTCAGTTGACAAAACAGTTGTTACGGTTAGACAATATAGGTCACTTTTAGGCCTAATGTCATCATGTAAAGGCCTCGTTCCCTTGTGCGGGCTGTGATGAGACCCTCCCAACAAGAACCTGACATGCAATGGAAACAAGTTGATGGCTCATGGGACAACACCGTCCACGTCATGAGACAACTGAAACCAGCACTATTGTGGTGGATAATCCCATCAGACTTAAGATAGGTCACTCTTTCCAACCTTCAATAGAAAGAATTGCACTGACAATGGATGCGTCCATGGATTAATAGGTAGCTCATCTGCAAGCTCTCTCAGCTACAGGCCTCTGGTCAGATGTAGAAATTATACTTCACAACAATGTGCTAGAGCTCCAGCCTATAAGCGTTCATTCTGGGACTAGAAGGTCAAGCAGTTCCAATCAGAACACATAATACAACATCAATGTTCTACGTATCCAAACCAGGGGGGAATGTGGTCACATCCTCTTTCGGAAGAGACACAACTGGTATGGCACTGGGTCATTTCTCACAAGATCGACATTCCCGTGGAACACGTGCCAGTATGCCATAACGATCAGACGGATGGACTAGGCCAACAACTTTCAGACTGTCGCAAGTGGAAACTAAACCCGGAGCAGGTGGATTACATCTTCCAACAGTAGTCTCATACCATAATCAATCTCTTTGCCACACAGGACAGCAAGAAATGTAAGCACTTCAGAACCAGATTGTGGCAGCCAGGGTCAATTGGCAATTTCCTTTCAATCAGTTGCTCCAAAATCTTTGATTAATCTTTCTCCATTTCCCCTGATCCCCATGGTACTGTGGAAGGCAAAAAATGGATTATTGCACTCTGATCCTCATGGCTCCAGCGTAACCACACCAATACTGGTACAGCAATCTCATGCAGTTATTGGTACATCCAGCCATCTAGCTAAAAGTGCACTCCAGTCTTCTCTTCAGACACCACTGAGAGGTTCTGCACCACAATCCCATGTCGCTGAATCTAACAGAATGGTACCTGACCACTTAGAGTGAGGCTATTTAGATCTACCGCTGGACTGCAGAAATATTGTAGCACAGGCACATGGTCCTGCAACTACGAAAACCTACAATGCCAAGTGGAAGCGTTTCTGTGTCTGGTGCAGGAGTAAACACTTCAATTGTCTAAAAATAAGACCTCATAAAATACTTCTGTACTTGTTGGATCTGGCCAAGATTAGACATACATATTCTTCAGTCAGAGTCCGTCTGAATCCAATTTCAAGACCGACAACAACAGAGCTATTGTCATTTACTCTGTTTTCCCAACGAATTATAAAACAATTTATGAAAATGCCCTTCAGAGCATTTCCACCTGTAAGATGTCCTACAGTACCTTGGGAGCTCAATACTGTCATCAGGCAGTTAATACAACCTCAATTTGAACCAGTAGACAAGGCGCACTTAAAAATAATTTCATGGAAGACGCAGCACTTCTCCCAGTGTTAACATCTTGAAGGCGAATAGGAGAGATGCAAGCATTCACCGTCGAGGACCGTTTTCTCTGGTTCACAAAGGTCAGAGTCTTCCTTAGAGCCAAACTCAAGTTCATACCCAAGGCTCCTTCTGACTTTCATTTGAATGTTATTCTAAATTCTTTCTTTCCAAATCCATCTACATCACTGGTCAGATCATTGTGTTTATTGGGTGTGCGGGGATTAGCCTCAGGTTCTACATTGATAAGACGAAAGGCATCGGACATCAAATAACCGGTTCCTGTCTTTTGGACAGCCAGGAAGAGGTCATCCCTCTCCAAACAGGGGATAGCACTTTGGCTCTCAGCCTGCATTTCTTTCTGCTACACCAAGGTGAAGCATCCACTCCAGGGAAGAGTAAGGACACAGTTCACCAGGAGCATGGTTACACTGTAGCACTCTATGTTGGTGTGCCCTTGAGAGAGATCTGCCTTGCAACAACATTTGAAGAACAGGCACACATTCATGAAGCACTATTGCCTTGACAAGGATGCATAAGCGGACGCATCAGTGGGAGTCCTCCAGAACCTGTTTCGATAAAGATGAGTCTGCTTTCTGCTCTTATTATGTATTGTAATGTGTATTTCTTACTATTCAGATTCAAGCATGTGAATATATGAAAGATCCAATGTTGGAGTTAAAATGACTTTCTTACCTAGAACTCCAGTTCTCCAACTTTGGAATATTTTATATATTCAAAAGTGACCCTCTCTCCTCCCCAGTCAGAGGCTCATTTATTATGTACCTTTCTCGCACTTTGTGCTTTGAAATCTGAGCAGTGGTGGCCTCTAGGGGTAATAAAAGAGCTGACACACTCACCTCATTGGCTGACGTTCAAGTTGCTTCAAATGTGGTGGATGTGCTACTAAACAAACACTGTTTTTCAGGCCTGTGGTCATTTTAACAATGTTTACTGCTATTTAAATGCAACATGGATTCCCAGCCTGATGATGAGGAATGATTCAAGCATGTGAATATATAAAAGATTCCAGTGTTGAACAACTGGAGATACAGGTAAGTAGCTAATTTCTTGTTTTCCACCATCCTCTTATTTCAAATGAAAACATTTATGCATTTTTGCAACATGGATGCTACTGATGGGTAGCCAGGAGGTAGCAATTACTACCACTTGGTTTGCACTTGGGTACCCATTGCACTGCCAGTTACCACATGAAAACAGAGCAGGAACAGAAGGTAAAAAGGGCCGAGTCTTAGTTAATTTCTTTAGTGTCCACTCCCTGCCTTCCCTTAGACCAACAGCAGAAAATTAGAAGTAGTTCATGGGCACAGGTAGTTTCAAAAGGTCAACCATGTAACTTCACAGAGGGACAAAGGCTGTGTGATATCACTTTCACTATTTCTTGCATTTTGGGGACCTGACGGCAATACCCTGGAATAAGTTGGCAGAAGGTGCCTGGTAATCCTTTGTTATTATGCGTTTTCATGTTTATTGAAGATTTCAAGCAAAATGACCTCCTGTTAACCATTTTCTGTGTATGTTCAGTTTATACTACTACAAATTAAATTCATTAACTTGCATCACTTGATTTCCCTAAAGTGTTATAGAGAATCAAGGTGCATATTTGGCAGTTTAAACTGCTGTTAATTAGTATTTTCACATTATGTTTCTTAGAGTGGCTTATCTGGCGTCTAAAAAATTCAGCAAGGAAGCTGTTGCACGAATGGTCTCCCGAGCTCCATATCTGCTGAACTTCTCAGTGGAAAGACTGGACAACAGACTTGGTTTTTTCCAGAAAGAACTTAAAATAAGTCCCCAAAAGGTAAGAAAATGTCTCTTTCTTGATTGTTGGAAATCGTTGTATGTTGTTAGTTATTTGAGAGATGGGAAATAAGTTGTTTGCCATACGATTTTACTCAATCAATTAAGGAATTAAAAAGCCTGACTACTCACGCGTGAGGGTCTCAAGGCGCTGCAAGGGAGGGGAGGGGCTGGGTCTGTAGTTCAGGCAAAGATCTTGAGGTCCTTCCTGAATTGCGGCAGTGAGGGTGATTGACTGAGGTATAGAGGCAGGGAGTTCCAGGTCTTTGCAGTGAGGTAGGAGAAGGATCTTCCTCCATCCGTGGTCTTGCGGATCCGTGGGACGGTGGCCATGGTCAATTAGGCGGATCTAAGACACTCCCGTCGGGGGTAGCATTGCGTTCTATAAGATGCATAATAATAATATGCCTGGTGGGGGTGTAGAATGAGAGGCGGTGGTTGATGAAGGCAGGTACGGCATTGTGAAGGGCTTTGTAGACGTGTGTGAGAAGCTTGAAAGTGATACTCTTATTGACAGGTAGCCAGTGAAGGTCTCTCAGGTGGCAGGTGATGTGGTTGCGGCATGGGATGCTAAGGATGAGTCTGACGGAGGCGTTCTGGACGGTCTGCAATTTCTTTTGGAGTTTCTGGGTGGCGCCAGCGTAGAGTGTGTTGCCATAGTCGAGTCTGCTGCACACAAGCGCATGGGTGACTGTCTTTCTGGACTCGGTGGGGATCCACTTGAAGATCTTACAAAGGATGCGAGGTGTGTGGAAGCAGGCGGACGTGACTGTGTTGATTTGGCGGCTCACTGAGTGCAAAGAGGGTAGGATGTTGCCGAGGTTTCATGCATGGTCTGTGGGTGTGGGGGGATTCAGCGCGCTGCGGGCCACCAAGAGACATCCCAGGTGGAGGGGGAGGAGCCCATGATGAGGACTTCGGTCTTCTCCGAGTTGAGCTTAAGGCAGCTCTCCTTCGTCCTGGTGGCGACTGCCTTCACCCTATCGTGGAAGTTGCTCTTGCTGGCTGAGGGTTCATCTGTGGCGGAGAGAATCAGCTGGGTGTCGTCGGCTTAGGAGACGTTAGTGGCTTCTGACAATGGCTGCAAGTGGGCCATGTTGATGATGAAGAGGGTGGGGCTCAGGGAGAATTCCTTAAGCACTCTGCAACTGATCGCTGTGGGTTCTGATTTGAATGGTGTAAGTCTGACTCTCTGCTTTCGGCCAGGGGAGGAAGGAGCGGATCCATTTGAGGGCTTTGTCGCTGATGCCGGCGTTGTGGAGTCTTGCGCAGATGGTGTGGAGGGAGACTGTTTAAGGGGGCCGAGAGGTTGCTGAGGATGACGGCTGCATTCTTGTCTCAGTCGAGGAGGGTGCGGGTGTCATCTGTAGCGACGAGGAGAGTTCTCTCAGTGCTGTGGTTGCTTCTGAAGCTCAATTGGGAGAGGTCCACGATGTTCTTCGTTTCAGCAAACTCGGAAAGTTGGTGTTGATGGCTTTCTCTGTGACCTTGGCTGGGAAGTGGAGCAGAGAGATGGGTGTGCAGTTGTTGAGGTCCATCGGGAAACTCCAAAATATTATGTACATTTCTTTGTTTCTTACATTTTCTTTTTAGTTGAATGTAATGTCATTTGTTTTTTGTGCAGTACAGTCTGCTATTTTATGGCACAAACCAAAACTTTACTTGATAAAGGTCTACCTTCAAATTGTTTGAGCAAATCAGTTGACTTTTCCTCATATCAGACGAGCAAGACAAGAATGCAGCCCTTTCATTTTTTAACCCTCACCCTTTCAAATTGCCTACCTCTTTGAGGGTAGACCCTTCCAATTAATCTCTTCGCTAAATGGTACAGGGCTCTTCCTTGGAGAAATTTAAATACCTAGTTGGTGGTTAAATCAAGTGTAAATAAAAGGATAAATCAGGATAACGCATACAAATCTAACATTCTTTTAATGCAAAAATAGCCAGCAAACATTCAAAATAAGCAAGGCAATTGCTGTTTAAATTGACAAGAGCACTGTGTCCTACACCAGTAAAGATCCGACACAAGCTTCAGTTGATGAAGAAGTGGGTTTATTAGTATCAATCAAACAATCAATCAGTGTTCTTGTAAAGTGCGACTACTCCCCTGTAAGGGTCTCAAGGCACTGAAGATTTATAATCTGGAACAACACCAAACGGGTCCTTCCCACTTCTCAGCCACTTCCAACAGCCCAGCTCATTACATCCAAGCCAAGAAAGTTCAAACACAACATATCTCTTTTCCCAACAAAAGAAAACTACAATGAACGGAAACTTACTCCAATTATAAAGGACTAATATGTCAACAGGTTCAATATACTATAAAAGAATGACAAGACATTTGCAGTGACAATGGGGAAAATAAAAATGTTGAAAAAAATTTGCAAATAATATTTACAATTTTGAAGTTTAACCACCACGCATAAAGAAGTTTACTTGTGAGTAACATTAACTTCCACAATGTAGAGCTGGAACACTATTTCTTACAATGATCTTTCATCCACACAGGAGCACACATGGCTCTGTGTGGTCTAACAACACCATCACTCCAGGTGCTGTCTGTGACATGACTTCCATGTTCTCCAACAACACTACTACCACTCTTTTTGTCCATCACATCACTTTCATTTGTTTCCCTCACCCTTACCAGTCTAGACATGCTCCACCGTTCCCCAGTATGTACTTGCACCACATTTAACTTAACCTCTGTGATACGGAATGGTCCAAAAAAATCCTCTCTTGCCTTTAGCATGAAAATTTGTTTTTTTGACCCACACATCATCCCACACTGACCACAAGATTTTCTTCACCCAATGTTTTTCACCAAATCTTAGCAATCTTTCCCTTCACATCTTCACTCCACTCATTGTTCTTCGGTGTGCCATCCTTTAACCACTGGGGATTCATCTTAGTGGCAGCCCTTCTCCCTCTCAATACACTTAAAGGGGTAAAATTAGTGATGGGAGTAGGTGTAATTCTGTGTGCCCACAATTTTTCTCTCAAAAGACTCCTCAGTGAAACACCACACCACAACACACTGCCTGCTGACTACACGCTTTCACCAATCTGTTCATGCTCTCCAATAGTCTGTTACCTCGGGTGAATAATATGCAGTTCTGCAATGTTTAACACTCACATCTCTCAAAACTTCCACCATCTGGGAAGAAACGAACTACACGCCATTATCAGTGACTATGCTCTCCAGCACACCTTCCTTCAGTAACTCGTCTTTCAAAAATTAAATAACAATCTGTGTGTTGACTTCTCTGACACACACCGCCAAAACCCACTTAGACATGTAGTACACCAATATTGATACAAATCTCTCCACATTGGAGAGAGAATTAAACGGCCTCACTATATCCACAGCCACCTTACTCCATGGCTTCTCAGGCATTTCCACAGGTGACAGGGAAAACGTTCTAGTGACTTAGTTTTTGTCACAATACGCACACTGAACACACTCCATCACCATCTTCTCGACCGTGTGATCCATACGAGGCCAACGGGATTGCTCTCTCACTTGCGCTTTGGTCTGTTTCTTCCCAGATAACCCTCATGTGCCAAATCCGTAATCTTGTCCCTTAACACTTCTGGTGGCGCCAAACTCTCTCCTGTATACAGAAACCCATCAGCAAATGACAATTCATCTTGCACCGTCCCATATTCTTCCACATCGGACCCAAAGTGTTTTTTTGTTTCGGCCACCCCTTCACCACATATTCTTTCAAAGAACTCATAGTCTTATCCCTCTCACCTGCTCTGAACCACTTCAGTTTCATCAGTGCTTGCTCCTATTACCACAGCACACTGGCTTCCTCAACAGCCTCCCTTCACTCCACAATAGGTAAGCACAATAAACACTTTGCAGTCTTGTTGCGAGATCCACAAATGTATTCCTCCTGGACATTGCATTTCTTCACACCTTCAGTCTACCTGCTAATGCGAGGTGTAGCCTTCTCCCTTCCTATGCAAGTGAACACCACCACCAGGGGTTTGTGGTCTGACCTCACCACCAATGGTAGACCCCACAAATAGAACTTAAAATGTAATATGCCCCATATGCACGCAAGCGCTTCCCTTTCAACAACAATAGTTTTAGTCCGCACCCCTCGTGGCCCTAGAGGCAAAAGTAACTACCTGATCTTCTTCGTCATAATCTGATGTTACCCAATCCTTTAAGACTGTCGGCAGTTAGAATGGTCTTCCTAAAAAAGCCCAAGTGTGATCATGCTTCCAGTATTCCTCTTGACCAGCTCAAAAGCACCCTGGCACTTTGCCGTCCAAACAAATTTCTCACCTTTCTTCAATAATAACTGTATGGGCTGAACTACACTTGCAAAACTCTGAATACATTTGTGGTAATATTCAGTTGGCCAAGGAAACACCATACTTCATTCTTGCTGGTAGGTTCAGGAGCATCAACAATAGACTAAGCCAAATCAGGTTTGGGACTAATCCCATCACTGGAAATTGTATGTCCTAAGTAAGATACCGAAGTCACCCTGAACATACACTTCTCCTTCACCATTCAGACCACAATCACGCAACCTTCCAAGTACCTCAACCAGCTTCTTATCATGGTCTTCCTCATCTTTGACCTGCGGGGTGCCACAGGGCTTGTCGCTCAGCCCCACGTTGTTCAACATTTATATGTGGCCATTGGCCGACATAGTCAGGGAATATGGCATCTTCATGATACCATACGCTGATGATACTCAGTTAGTGGTGTCACTTGATTCCATGATTAAAGGTGAATCATATCAGCTTGCGCCATGTTTGGAAAGGGTAGTGAAATGGATAACAGCTGACCGGGGACAAAACAGAGCGGTCCTCTGAAACTCAGGGGTCCCCAGGCATCTAACTAGCTGGCCAAGCTGCTTTAGGGATTGCCCCAGGCCCGAGCACTGCTATAAAAACTTTGGGATTTTGGATTTATTAGGAGCTGACTATGGAATAAACTGGCAGGCACTGTCTTTGGCTGAAGAAAAAAGGGTAGGAGGGGGTCTAAGGCTAAGTTTAACGACCTAAATATCTCATAACCCAATAGTAACCACAAAAATACTTATAGGAGATACTAAGTCAAAACACTTGTGTAATGTACTTATCTTAAAGCTAAACGGAAAAATGGGACACACCAGAAAATACAAGTGGCTGAAAAACTCCCATCAGACCACCATAATGGCGGGGTATCGTCACTTGGGATACGGATGGTAGATCCAATCTTACCCAACCCATCAGGTGATGGTGTAAAGATGGATTCAAAAGTAACCCTCTAGCCAAATGTATTTCAATGTGGTGGTGATGGTGTACAAAGTGAAAAAAATGTGAGATAAAAATAACTACCGTAACAGAAAATATGTTTAATGGGCACTGTTATGAAATTAAATGAAATGAAATGCGATTTATAAACGCGCAAACTTAGCCCGGAGGCGTCAAGGCGCCTAACCAAAGAAAATCAAAAAAGGCAAATCCAGAGCTAGGGGTAGGCTTTGGCAAATAGCCACGTTTTGAGCATCTTCCTGAAGGCTTGCTTAGTGGGGAGGGATTTAATCTCAGTTGGCAGCGCATTCCACAACTTAGGGGCCAAAGTTGAGAAGGCTCTACCACCCCATTTGGCTCTGCGGACACGGGGACAAGCCAGCAGGGACTTGTTAGCTGAACGCAGAGTTCTGGCAGGGGAATAGGGAACCAACAGTTCCCTCAGGCCTCTAGCCCCCTTTGAGGCCAAAGCCCCATAGATCAAACAGAGGGACTTAAAGGCAATCCTGGACTCTATCGGGAGCCAGTGCAAACTTTTCCTTGCAGCCGTAGCCGAAGCCCGCTTGGGTAGATCTAGTACAAATTTTGCCACAGCATTCTGTACCATTTGGAGTCTCCTTATGAGGCCCTTGTTAATACCCAGAAGTAGGGCATTGCAATAGTCTAGTCTCGATCCTATTAGAGCAACTACCACTTGCTTCCTGGCTTGAGGGGAAAGATAGAATTTTATCTTCCGCAGGATGTTTATTATGCCCCAGCAGGTAGAGATGGTCCTATTTACTTGATGACTCATCCCCAGGGTAGGATCGATCATGACTCCTAGATTCCTGGCCAGGGCGGTGGGTGTAGGGCACTGGCCCAGAGATGGTGGCCACCATTCCGCCGACCAGATGTCCTTCTTGCCTCCGAACACCAGAATCTCTGTTTTCTCGCCATTGAGCTTCAATGAATTGCAAATCATCCATTGAGCCACTGCCTCCATGCAATGTCTGAAGTTGGAGGCAGCCAAGATGGAGGGTTGGGCGAGAGACATCAGGATCTGCGTGTCATCAGCGTAGGATACTACCTCCATCCCAAAAGATCTAATCAGCCTGGCAAGTGGGGTCACATAGATGTTAAAGAGGGTCGGGCTTAAAGCCGACCCCTGGGGGACCCCACACTGCACAGGGTGGGATGGAGATAGGAACTCACCCAACATGACTCTCTGTTCTCTCTGGCCAAGGAACGAGGTCAGCAAACTAAGGGCTGACCCCACGAACCCTGACTCCCTCAGACGAGATGTTAGCACTGAGGGAGACAGGGTATCAAACGCAGCCGTGAGATCTAGCAGGATGAGGAGAGACGTCAGGCCCATGTCCACATTTGTGCGGATGTTGTCAAGCACGATGGTAAGGGCCGACTCAGTACTATGCTCTCTCCGAAAACCATGCTGCGAGTGATCTAGGAGGCCAGAGGATTCCAAGAAAGTTGAGAGATGCTGGTTTAGATGAGTTTCCAGCATCTTTGCGGGGGCTGGAAGCAGCGAAATGGGGCGAAAATTTTTAAGAACACCCGGATCTAAAGTGGGCTTTTTTAGTAGTGGTTTCACCACCGCTCTTTTCCATTGTTGGGGGAAAATACCGTCCTTCATTGCCTGATTCATAAATTCTAAATAGGTGGGCAGGAGAGACTCCTTGCATTGCTTGAGAACCTTCAAGGGGCACGGGTCTAGGGGAGAGCCCGACCTGGTTTTTAACAGAAGTATATCAAGTTCCTGAAGGGAGAGGGGTGGAAAGCTGGACAGGCATCCCTGCAGCAGCTCATTGGAAGAGGTTATAGAGGGGACAGATAAACACGGTATAGGCGACAGGGCCATCCTCTGAAACTCTAAGGCCGTGTATATATCCACAATTTTAGATTCAAATAATTGTGCTATGTCATTACAGAGCTGCTGTGAACTCACCACGGGGTCTGGAACCTTCAGTGATGTGAGCGTGTCTACTATCTTAAACAGCTCTTTCGGCGAGGAGAGTGAGGTGGTTAGAGAGGCAAAATACTCCTGTTTGATACTAATCACTTCCATCTTATATTTCTTTAGGAGGATTTTATGTCTCTCCCTTTCTCTCAAATCCCCGCACGCCCTCCAGTCTTCGTACACCCTGCCTGAGAATTCTTAATGATTCACAAAACCACGGTGCTGGTGGACTTTTCCTCGCGGAATAACACAGTGAGGCAGGGGCAAGGTCTTCAATGGCTATTTTAATGGCGGTGTCGAACCTCTCGACCGCAGAGCTGACGTCCTCCTCTGAGGAGATCGCCCCGCTTGGCAGTCTGGGAGCAAGCCTCTCGTTGGTAACACTTCTGAGCTTACGCCTCAGTTCCCTTTTGCTAGGATCACTTTCCTTGCTGTTCCCAGTAGTGGTAATTAACTCAATGGGGATGGCATAGTGATCCGTCCAGGAAAGAGGTATGGGAGGCTCAGTGGTCAGCCTAGGATCATTTGAAAAGACCCCGTCCAGCGTATGGCCTGCCTGATGGGTGGGACCTTTAACTAGCTGTTGCATGCCACAGCCAGAGAAAATATCTAGTAGTGATAGGGTTTCCTTAGAATCCCGATTTTCTAAATGGAAATTCAGATCCCCCAGAACAGTGAGGTGCTCGCAGCCAAAATGTGGCTCCAACATGTTGAGCATATGAAGGCCAAAATCTGTTCTATTTCCAGGGGGCCTGTAGATAAGAAAGCCCTTAAACGGTGCTGAGTATGCTCCGTTTATTGAGAACTGCAGGGCCTGGAAGGCGTCTGGGAAATCGGAAAGAGGCGTAATGCGGCAGGAGAGGCCGTCCTTATGGAGGATACCAAGCCCTCCCCCAACCCGTCCCACTCTGTCCTCCCTCACCAGCGTATAGCCTTCGGGTACCGCTTCAACCAGGTCTGGGCCCGAGGAGTCCTTGGCCCACGTCTCCGTGATGAAGACCCATGCTGGGTTTCTGGCCAAAACAAAGTCCTTGAAAGCAAGATTGTTCTTAACCAAAGATCTTGCATTCAAAAGGAACCCCTTATCCCTCAGCCTAGGGGTAACTGTTTTAGCGTTAGGACCCACGAGTGTAGTCATCGAGACCGGAGGCGGCCCTGTGGAGTTGAAGCAGGAGCAATGGTAGCCAGTAGAGAGCAGAAAAAGCTCCGGGGGATGGCTGTGATGACATAACAGCTTAGAGGGCCTAAGACTGTTTAGGTCCTGCAGAGAGTATGTAAACCCTACCGACTCACCGTTGGTACAACCTGTCTCCCAGCCATCCAGCCCGTCCTTAGCGCGGACGGGCGCAGACGGGCTGGACTCTGGCGTGACTCCGGCGGTACTTCGGCTGTTACAGTGTTAAGATTAAAATGACGCTACATAGTGTGAAAATATAACTATGTAAAGGCGTGGTGCAGAATGGTCGACATGTTTCAGCTAAGGATACACTATATCCAGCTTTCTTCAGGACCGTGATGTTAAATACACTGCAGAAGGTCAGTGAAAACTAAATACTGAAAAAGTGAGGCAAGCGAAATATCAAGACAGGAATAATCCTACCAGGAACTTGGATCCCCAATGTTGTCTGGTGGAAAAACCAATAGATTATCCTCCCTGTGGAAGAAGTAATACACCAAATATGTGATATTGACATGTGTTACCAATCGTCACAATATAGCAAAGAAGAAAAGTACAAATAACACAAAATACAAATCAGAGCTGATAAGTCTCATTCTCTTTGTCAGAAGCAATAGTCCTCCTGAATTTGCTAAAAATTAGTTATTTTCATATTGCAGTTTACAGTTTAGTACTCACCCAGCTTTGTGTGGGAAGTGGCCCCACCTCACCCGGCACCCGCTCGGGAAAAATGAGGCCCCGCTCTGTTAAAAACATGGAAGAAAAATAAAATATATCCCATCGCAATATAAATTAATTGCGATGTATCTCTTCAGCTTCCAGAATATTTTAACAATCCCCAGTTGTTCCTAGGATTGACACCCCTCTCCCCTAGACCAGTAGCTAGAGAAACCTGCTCCAGACAAGAGGTAATACAGCACACCCAGTTAGTTAAAAAGGGTTAAGCTGGCAAGCTCTAACTAAAGAGAGGGCTCAATTTCGAGATTTTAAAGAAAGAGTAGTAGCAAGTTGTTGGTAGTCAAGAGGGACCCATCAAAAGGCAGAAGAGCCCTGTAGTGCTTACCTATCTGTCTTTGGCTTACTTAGAAGCTTCGCAAGATCCGACAGCTTATCGCTTTACAGCTAAGAAATTCATGCTCTAGTCACATCACGTCTGGATTATGGTAACTCCCTCTTTTTGGGAGCACGTAAATATGTCATCAAGAAACGACAGGTTGTGCAGAATGCTGCGGTCAGACTTCAGTGCAAGTTCCCTATTCAGGAACCAGTGGGAAAGTATCCAAGAACCCTACAATGGCTACCGATTGAGGCTAGAGTCAAATTTAAAGCACTCTGCCTAACGCATAGAGCCATAAGTAACAGGAGACTGTAAAATCAGAAACCTGGTGGGCCTATATGTCCCCAACAGAAGTCTTAGATCCGGCACAGAGCATCTATTAAAAACAACTAGAATAAAACAAGCATTGGAAATGCAATAGGTCTCGGATTTATTTGAGTTCGAGCTAATGGCATTGTAAATGGCAATGTCTTTTAGCCATGTGTTATGGAGTGTATGCATGTGGTGTGTAATAGAATTACTACTCTGCACTCACTACTCACTACTCTGCACTCACTACTCACTACTCTGCACTCACTACTCACTACTCTGCACTCACTACTCTGCACTCACTACTCACTACTCTGCACTCACTACTCACTACTCTGCACTCACTACTCTGCACTCACTACTCTGCACTCACTACTCACTACTCTGCACTCACTACTCACTACTCTGCAATCACTACTCACTACTCTGCACTCACTACTCACTACTCTGCACTCACTACTCTGCACTCACTACTCTGCACTCACTACTATGCACTCACTACTCTGCACTCACAACTCACTACTCTGCACGCGTGCACCAGGGCAGGGGTGGAGGCAGCTCTTTCACCAGGCAGAGGGGGCGGTAGAGGCCTCATTGGGTAAAATGGAGCAGGAAGCTCACCCCGGTCACCCGCAACGTCCCCAACAAATGCCGAAGTGAGAGAGATAGGGTTACGGGTAGTGAGGGCAGGGGGAAGGGTTCACTGAGGGCTGGCTTGATGCACCGAGGGTCGGAGAGGGTGGGGGTGCTTAGTTATTTTAATTGCAGAGTTTAAAAGTTTTAATGCGAATAAAGGCGTGTTTAGTGCGCGTGAGTGTGAGAAGCAGGCAGCGTCTAGGATGGTGCCGTGAGGGTGGGAAAGGGACAGTGAAGGCTGGCGCGAGTGCACCAGTGCAGAGGGGAGTGCTGGAGGGCGAGTGTGCTTGCAGTGAGGGCAGTAGTGAGTTCTGGAGTGGGAGTGTGTTCCAGTGAGGGGTTTAGTGAGTGCTGGAGGGTGTGTGTGCTGCAGGGAGTGGTAGCCCTCTCTGGCGTCCCCTCTCCCCCTGTAGGTGATGCCCACGCTTACTGAGTGCTGGCAGCGACAGGAGGACACCCGCCACAGAAACTCAGTCCTCGGAGTCAGGAGGCGGATGGGGCCATAGTTGCCTGAGCCTCAAGGATCGGATGGTGTTGGCAGCACAGTCTGCGGTCTCCATACACTCATGCAACACAGCCCAGCCCCCTCTGGGTGAAAGGAGGAGACCGCCAGAACAATCATGCTGTACATACCGTGACGTGGGCCCCGAACACAGCACCAACAAGAGGGGTCGAGTTAGTGAACCCTCTGTCCGAAGCAAGGAGGGGGAGGGAACGAGGGGCGGGGTCCAGGGACGGGCCAAGAAGCACAACACAATGGGGGAGAGGGAGGAGATGAAGCCTTTATTCCAAACACAAGAGAGGTGGAGACCCCTGGAATTCTTTTTAAAGCGCTCTGACACCTTTGATAATGTTCACGCCACTAACTCACAAATAAATAACATAGGCACAGCTCACGGCAACGGCGGGAGGGACACAGTACATGGCTTACTTCTCTCTTGTGAATCGCTCGCACACCTGGGTGATTTTCGCGTTGTATTCCCCCGATTTAAACATAACGCTCCAGCAAGTACACCCGCACTAGCTCTCATGTATCAGCTCCGTTCCCAACGTGTTATCTTAAATTGAGCATGACATCTGACAACCTGCCTAATTCCTAAGGTAAGGTAATGCTCTAACATCATGGACATAATCAATAAATTCTGTTCGTATCTCGCATGCAACGCGTGTTAGCCTAACTCCCTATGTTCACAACTGGATCACATGTAAAGCACTCTGGCACCACGGGTAACGTTCGCGCTATATGACCTGCATTAATCAGTGGGAAGAGCCCACCGCCTACTAATTTGGGTGGCCCGAGCGTGTAACTACACAATTAATAGCCACCGCGCATAATATTAAAATAGCAGGCGACTCACTCCAGCGCTCCTCCCCACAGTAGACTTTTGCGGCCACGCTAGCGTTCCAGTGCTTGTTAAACTTGAATTAACATTTAACTGCTTCAATCGGGGAATGTTGACCCCAAGGATCGAACCCGGGTCCCCAGTCTCAAAGTCCAACGCTTAGTATAATGCGCCACCTTAACCTGTCCTGATGTGCCACGACGTCGTCCTCTGTCTGCCTGAAATAAAGCTAGACGTTAACGAGCCCCTACCCCTCATCATTCCCCAACAAACCAGGCCCAGTAGAGGCCGGACGGGCTCAAGAGAATGCCATTATATACCCCCCGTAAAGGCTAACGTTATTTATTTATTTATTTATTTATTTATGCGATTTTTATATAGCGCGAACTTTACCCGAAGGTGTCAGAGCGCTTTACATAGGACCCAGTGTCAAACATAAGGACTGACGGTACAAAAAGAATTTGCAAATTGTTGACTTACATAAGAACCAGTTGAAAACATACGGATTGAGGGTTACATGCGTTATAGAAAGACTTAGGATTACATGCGTTATAAAAAGGTACAAACAGAAAAAATTGCAAATGTACAAGAGATAAAGTCACACAAGGAGGAGATACAAATGGATAAAATCTAGGCATATACTAGTGATATCTCTATCTACTTAGGGAGATAGAGATATCACTTAGAACGTTTGTTCTAGCGCCATGGTGTCCAGCATAAATCGCATATTATACTTCCAAGGTACTTGCTTTTTACCTGCCCCCCTGTCACTATTTCATCCTGAAAGGTATAGGAGGTTCCCCTGTTGTGTATAGCAGGGAAGGGGATTTTACATCAGAAAAAGATTTTAAGTCCCTGTCGTAAACGTGGCAGGCTAGGATCGCTGGAATAAAACTAATTGGGGGGGTCTTGGTTGGATGGTGGAAATATTCCACATATCCTTAGTAAATTTAATAACAAAAAAGAGCAGGTAACTAAAGTAAAACAACTTAGTAGATACAAGGAAAAGTTCAAATGGTGCAATTTATTATCTTCCTCCCTCTTGGGTTACAATCTAAAACATAGTAAAAAACCAATTAAAAAACCACCAACAGTGGTAATACAATGAATATAGGTACAGTGATATTTAATAGTATCTACTATTAAATATCACGTAAGCCGACAGCACGGAGGAGCAGGGAGGCCGAACCTTGACCAAACGATATTCAACTTTCCAAATCATGAAAATCGGATGATCAACTATCATCAATGTATCACATCTAGATACCCACCCGAGAAATATTGGGTCAAAATATTTAAAGAAGCTACTCCCTTTATCATACGGTGGCCCCTCCGTGCACTTAGAAGATCCTAGATTCGATCTATAAGCTCAGAAAAACTGTAATTATCAAAGAAGTTTACAGCAATTTGGAAAGCAATTGAAACGCTCTCCCGCGCATAACACAGATACGGAGTCAAATGTTTTTAAATGTCCTGAAGAAGGTGTCAAGATCAAAATAGCACCGAAACGCCGCGTCGACTGTTTTTACTTTGACTGTACCTATATTCACTGTATTACCACGGTTGGTGGTTTTTTAATTGGTTTTTTACTATGTTTTAGATTGTAACCCAAGAGGGAGGAAGATAATAAATTGCACCATTTGAACTTTTCCTTGTATCTACTAAGTTGTTTTACTTTAGTTACCTGCTCTTTTTAGGTTTCGTAACCTGGCGAGGGGCGAAGCCCCTCCCAGATCGAAATCTGTTGTTTTTAATAGTGGGGTTAGAACCGCCTCTGCCTCTCATTGGCTAGCTCCATAAATGGAGGCTAGCCATTGGGAGGCAGAGGCTGTCAATCGCGTTTTCTCTCGAAAACGCGATTCGGGGGCGTTTCTGGTGCTTTTTTTAAGCCCCGCCCCTTTGTCCCGGGCCGCGCTGCCATTGGCTGCCGGCCCGGGACACCCCCGTGACGTCATTCCAGGGCCGCGCTGTGATTGGCTGCCGGCCCGGGACACCCCGTGACGTCAGCCAATCACAGCGCGGCCCGGGACCTGACTTGTCTTTACTCTCTCAACGTTCCCGCAGCAAACGAGATAGGAGGGTGTGGCCGGGCTTCGCTCTCAGGCAGCCATCTTACAAAATCTTGTTTCAGTTGAGCATAAGGTCGGTTTTGTGCATTATTGTAAATATTTTGCTCTGCGACATTTGTGTCATTTCTCCCGTTTACGTGAACAGAAAATACACAATTTACGTTTCGCTATTAATTAAGTAACACATAAAACATCGCCCTGTATCATCTGCATTCCAATCAAGTGCCTCAAAAACCTGTCACTAGATGCGCATACATTTCAACCTGGTATATAGTATTTTATTTAGTACGTCACCGGATACAGGAAGTCCGGCGCGTACGCCCGCACGCTCCTGACGTGTGGATGTCGGGAGCGTGTGCGCGCCTTAAGATGCCTGTCATGGCGGGTGGCGGGAAAAGGAAATCGTCAGGGTCCACAGGGCAGGTATAAATGCTTTGGGTACGTCACTGTACGTACAGGATCGTGACTGTCCGAGAATGGTGATTAAGGGGCGAATGTTATGACTTATGACATATGCGCCGAGCGGGTGGGCGGGAGAAGCTTAAAGATCCCCAGCGGGTGTTTGTGACTGGAGTTGTTTGTACTGAAAAGTAAAGAATGTGCTGCTTTATTCCAGTGAACCCCTCTTCTAAGCAGTCCCGACTATGTTTTTGCTTACGGGAGTGGCATCGTTCGTGAAGAATGGAAAATGTCTTTAATTTGTAGCGTTCCTTAAAAAGCGAATTTGTCTTTAATTGCACATTGTCCCCGGTTTGCTTTTGCTACGACTTTTCTGCCGTGCGCTCTCTATCAACATGTAACTAGGGTGTGTGGCAGAGTGTTTTTTCTTTCAGACATGGGAATACATTGTGGGTGTTTATTCCATTGTTGTAAAGACAGAGGCTTCATTTGTTACAATAACCTAAACTATTCAGCTAAATTGTGCCAATGTAGCATCGTTTTTAGCCTGATTCAATCAATTCAGTAAACGGGTTCTCTTGGTTAATTTCTAATGGTAATCATATTGGTAATGTATAATTTTCTTTGTCTGGTGTTAGCCAAGACCATTTGATTTTTAATATTTTTTGTATTTATGTGTGTGTGTGTGAATATATATGTGTATGTGTGTATATATATATATATTGCGGTTATATGGCTCTTACTACCCCTGCCGAGGCGGCAAAGTGCTTTTTCGGTGAGTAGCATGCTACTCCGGAACCCCTACAGTATTAGTAGTGGATTAGTATAGTGAAAGTAATTTGAACGGTGGATATGTTAGTCCGTTATTTGGGTTGAGGAGGTTAGTAGAGGGATAGAAGAGGGAAAACTGTTTGCATTATATAGTGCAGAGGTGGTAGTGGCTTGCAGAGTATCACAGGAGCGCGCGCGCATTTTACAATGCTGGACACTTCGGGATTAAACCGTTTTTTTTTTTTACATAAACAATTCCACATTGTTCAGGTCTACAGGGGGCTTGGTTACTCAGAACTATCCACATTAAGAGAAAAGGCGGTAGAAAACATACACAAGCACACGATGACTCACACATCGCTCATACACACTTCCTAGCGCTCCTACACACACCCACTCTCACACAGACAGTAGCCGTATATAAATCTCCCACACAGTTACAAATAACGTTCTGTCCCACAAGAACACTCGTCCAAGCGCACACGTACAAACACACACGCACAAACCGACTCTGTTACACAGACATGTATAACGTAAACAAGCACTTCGCACACGCCCATTTCAGTGTACAAGGGTGGAGCGTGTAGGTTTAGGGCACTTGAGCTTCTGCTTGCAGTTTGTTGGCTGAAGGGGTGCAATGTGTCATCTATCGACAGCAGTGCTGCAGTGTATAGTGAGTCTGCACAGTTGAGCTGCCCTGCAGCATCTCATCTCTGGGCAGCAGTGCTGCAGTTTGTAATAAGACATGTTCACTAGACATAGGGCAGTAGGAGTGCGCTGGTGCAGCATGGTCTTTTTTTACCTGTCGCCTGCCCAAGATCAGGAAGCAGGCACACCGAACAGGCAGCTCCTCACCACTTCTTGTCAGCAATAGCAACCCCCATGCCCAGCATACACAGAGAACTACACTGCTATGGCACAGCACTACCAACTGCCTGCCTTCCTGCCCCTACACTGTTACCACAGGACAGTGGCGACATTGCCCGTGTCTGCCCCGCAACACGTTGTTCCTGCCATGGAGGTTTCCCACAGCTGGGTGCAGTTAATAAGTACAGGGACCCAAAGATATGTGGCATCGCAGAATAAGAACGGACGTGGTACAGGTAGGCTTTTTAAAATGTATTTATTACTTTTCACTTTTATATAGCGCAAACTTTACCCGCAGGTATCAGAGCGCTTTAAATCAGCATGCTTATAACAAGCAAGACTAGCACTCTATATTACTGCCAACTTTGCTTAGCATAAGCAACAGCTAACCATTCACAAACAATGTTTATATACCACTTGCAAATAAAAAAAAATAATAATAATTATGCAAAGCATTGTCATTCACAATGCCAGTAACTCAAACTTTAATGCTGCGAAACCTATTGCATTGTAAATGCTTGTTTGTTATTAAACTTACTAAGGATATGTGGAATATTTCCACCATCCAACCAAGACCCCCCCAATTAGTTTTATTCCAGCGATCCTAGCCTGCCACGTTTACGACAGGGACTTAAAATCTTTTTCTGACTATTTCATCCTGTGCATAGTAAGCTACCTCATGTATTTGTCTGCTCACAATTGTCACTTTTTACCAGTAACATAACGTTTAATTATCTAATCCAATCGTATATAATGTTCTCCTGAGAAATTATTTCTGTTCTTATTGCGAGGTGCACTGACGCCTTCGGGTAAAGTTTGCGCTAAAAACGTCCTTAAAAGTACCTATGTATCAGTCTGTGTTCCACCATGCAAAATTGCACGATTTTTAAAAGGCTCTTCAAAAGAGAACACTAAGCTGCAAAACGAAGTCCGGCATAAGGAACCTCTCCATCACATTAAGTAAATTACATCAGCCCTTTCTGTTCCTATTGTGAAGCGCTCCGACGCCATCGGGTCAAGTCCGCGCTAAATACCAGAGCCGCTATTGCCTATGTAACGTTTGTTCACGAGCCTGCGTGGCTAGCATACATTGCGGTATTATACCTCTCAAGTACTTCCTTTTCTCATGTAACCTGCACACTTGCCACTATTTCTCCTGCGCACTCCGCGCTACCTCATGTGTTAGATTGCTCACAATAGTCACATTTCCCTCGTGTAACTTAACGTCCGTTTTTATCATTTGTACACGTGAATGTTCTCCTGATGTGTCAGTTCCGTTCCTATAGTGAAGCGCTCTGACGCCTTCGGTTAAAGTCCGCGCTAAATCAAATGCATAATTAAAGTCAATAAATTAAAACGTGTCTAATAAATAGTTCCTCCTCCAGAGAGGTGCTCGGACCTCAAAGTGCAACGTCTGCGCTAATAAAAACATTATTTAACAAAAGACCATCGGGGGCAAACCTGAACGGGATCGAAAGCTATGGAATCGAAACAGGCCGACGCGGGAATCGAAACCAGTGGTGCGCGCGCACCAGAGGAGCGGGGGCAAGGGAGCGCGATGACACGCCGAGACGAGGTAGGAGATGTGTGTGTGTAAGGGGGGGGGTTCTGTGTGTGTATGCGCGGCGGAGTCTGTGTGTGTGTGTATGCGCGGCGGGGGGGCTGTATGTGTGTGTGTGCGTGTGAGTCTGCTTCCAAGGAGCCATGGGAGACCGGAAGCGCGCGCGACCTGATCCCAGTTCCAAGGTTGCGCGTGCACCTCACTTGTCTCCTGTCTCCCTTGACTCCTTGAAACCGAGAATGATTACAATAGAGTCTCGGAACGACAGATCGCTTTGCGATCTGTTCGCAGTTCCGAGACCTAAAAAGCCAGATCGGGTGGAAGATCTTTTACCCATCTGGCACCCAAGTTATGAAATTCACTACCTCTGGAACTCAGATTCTAGTTACAGAATATACCTTCAGGAAAAAACTGAACACCTGGATGTTCCACAAGTTCTGCTAATTACCTCTCCTGCTATTTGCACCGTATTCGACGCCTAGTGCTGGGGAACCCTTGGGCAGCCATGCACTCTACAAATCCTTATAACATAACATCTTTACCATAGACCAAGAGGTCTTCCTGAAATATTTTATTCTGATCAATCCCTTCTAGTACTTTCAACATCACCCTCTGGAAGTATGCCGATGCCAGCCCAAATGTCATACGGACGAAGCGGTAGGCAGAAGTAAGACAGAGGTAAGAAGTTTGGACTCCTACTCAATGACACCTGGTGATAGGCGGCTGAAAGGTCCATCACACTAAACAACCATGCCCCCTTCAGAAAAGACCATTCTTGTCCAATATTCAGCAAAGGTTGCCTGTCAACCAAGATATTTCTATTCAGGTCCCTTAAATCGATACACAGTCTCGAAATTTTACCATTAACCTTGGGCGCCAGAACAACCAGAGCTAGCCATTCGAAGGATGCATTCTCCTCAATCACACCCAATTTCAATAACTTGCCCAGTTCTTCCTTCAAGGGATCCAACATTAACTGTGGCACTTTCCTCACTTGATGCATAACTGTTCTCACTCCCACTTTCAGCACAATACAGAGTTGGCATCCTTCCTATTTCCCTAATTTCCTATCAAATACTTAAGGAAATTTCAACACTATATCCTGGTTCTCTTGTCCACTATACACCAACATCACTTGTTGACGTGCTTTGGGATTGAGCATGATACCCAAATCCCTCTGGTGCCTCCACACCAACAAGCAATCTTCTCTTTTCGCAACATGCACCTTTCCCCAGGCATTCCTTCCCTTGAAATCAATCAACATGGGAACATACCCCGAGCATCCATGGCTGCACTACCATAACCAAAGGACTTGATATCCGGTTCATTTAGTTCAATTCCATCACCACCATACACATCCTCCCAGATGCGATCACCCACCACGGTGTAGGGTGAAGCTAATCTGCCAAATTAGGCAATTGTTTTCCCCCACTCATCACCTCATGGTGGGGTATGCCTACTCCATCTCCATCACATAACACGATCTTAGAGATTCATTACCTCATCCGTGCCCACATCTGTCACTACAAATACCAGCTTCCTGGCACCCTCACTAACTTCTTCAACTTGATGCCCTACTTTACTTTCTCTACTCCTCTCAGAAAAGCCTTTGCATACACTAGCAAAGTGCCCCTTGTTTCCACACTTACAACACACTTCATTCTTCGCAAACAATTCAGATAATTTGCTGTGTGTTGTCCGTGTGATTGCACTTGATTTTGCTACTCTCACACAGACCCTTTGCCTCTTTCGCACTCTTAACTTCTCTTTTTTTTGCTGTGACTCTGGAGGCACCCCCAACATTGTGGTCATCCATCCACATTTCCTGAACCCAACATGCTGTATTCTCAATGATAGCAATGGCTTCTTTCAAGCTAACACTTCTTTCAGGCTAAGGTTTTTAGCCAACAGCTTCTCCTCTACATTAACATTGTTAATACAGCACACCAACTGATATCAAATCAGTCAACTCCCCAAAATCACATGTCCTGGCCCAGTTTCTCAACAAGCCACATAGTTGCCTATGTGTACCCCTTTGCCTTGCTGACGGGCAAAGACTTTGTGACATGCTAACACTACATTAATCTGGGTGCCAAATGCATTTCTAACATTCTTACTGACATTTCATTCACATCTCTGGGATCACCTTCCGCATTTCCCACCGGAATATTGTCTATAGTCTTATATATATTTCTCCGTTCAAACCCCAGATTGTGTACCAATACTCCTTGTTTTCTGGACGCAGAAAACGTTTCACCCCCAATGACTAATAAATACAAATCAAAGAGTTTCTTCCATCTAAACCATGATGGAATTGGCTCCACCACTTCACTTAAAAATTGGGGGGGAGGGGGTGAGTTGCATCATCGCAGTCATCCTCGTTGCATACGTAGCAAAACACCACTTCTGATAAAACAGTAAACCCCAAAAAAACAATCTAATACAACTGGCTAACAAAAGAAACTAAAACAAAAACCTGATAGTACACGAGGACCGTCACAGCAGAGTGTCTTTCTTCACTTCCTCAGCTAGACAAAAGACGAGTCCTCTTGCAGTCCGATACTTAGAGTTTCTCCAAATTGGGGAAAATTACCAAAAGATGGGAACAGGGCGGCACCACACAGGTGAGGAAGGTTCAGTAGAAAATGACCTATAAGCACCAGTACAGCCTTAATAATGATCTCCAGTCCGGACTTCTTGCTGCAAGATTCAATGCAGTCCAGACGAACTGCTCTCATGGGCATGTGCACCTTGACACGATGCACTTGATGTGCGAAACCGCCCAATCCAAGATGCCGGATCTCTATGTAACCATTGCGATGACGTCACACGCTAGATAACGCCCAATCCTGGGCAAGCAGTAGTCCTGCCTCTTTCTGCTCGTTTCTCACCTTCATTTTGCCTCTTTCTGTCTGTTTTCCCCCCTCTTCCTGCCATTTCCCTCCTCCCGCCGTTATCTTCCTCACGCCACCCTGTGCCCTGCCCTACCACATGACCTATTGTGCGACCTCATGAGCAGGTCCTCGTGCCAGCTCCCCGTGAGACTCAGAACTAGATGACCTTATAACACTCAAAACACAATGAATGGACAGCCAAGAAAGTTAAAACACCACAAAGTCGTACCGACCATCGCTTGGGAACGTAATTTGGCTCCGGTGTGGGAGCGAGTTCTTTCAGACCTTAAGTCCTGGTCCCGTATGCCTCTGACTCTGTTTGGCAGATCGGCGATATTCAAAATGGTAGCACTTCCTCGGCTTCTCTACCAGTTACAGAATCACCCGTACTCGATCCCGTCCAGATGGTTCCGGCTGGTGAATTCTGTGCTTGGGCAATTTCTATGATAGGGGGGGAGGGTGTGCGTAGCATTGCGCACGTGCTTCCTGTCCACTTACTGTGAAGGTCTTGCGTCCTCGGACATCCCTTTTGTACTACCAGGCATCACACCTCCTGAATCTTAATGAGTGGTGGTACGGGGATAGGAGAGACCCGGCGTATGCGCTGGAGCAACAACTTTTGGGGCGTCATTTGCTATGCACACTCCTGTACTCAGTGCCATTGTGGGGTGCAAGGCAAATCGCCACACAGGTGGTGTTCCAGATCTGGAGGCAGGTGCTGCGGCGCATGGGTTGGAGGAACACCCTGACTCGGGGGACGCCTCTGTGGAATAATGGGCACCTGCCCCACCTGGCGTCCCTGTAGGGTTTCCGGGGATGGGACGACAAAGGTATCTGAACCCTGGGAAATGTCATGAGGGGCATGACACTCAAGCCCTTCCAGGACCTCCCTAGGGAATGTCATATGCCACAGTCACAATTCTATCGGTACCTCCAGTTTCGCCACGCCCGGTCTCCTAGACTGGAGGGTCTGGAGTCTCTCCCTGAATTTAGTCCGTTGGAGGCGAAGGTTTTTATGGGGGACCTGCAAGAAAAGAAGATCTCCTGGATATACCAATCCCTGGTTACTCATTGCTCCCCCACACTACAGAAGCTTCGGGAAGACTGGGAGGCTGACGTGGGCACTCTAGAGGAGGAGGACTGGATAGAGGCCTTGGTGGCGCAGTGGGGTGTGGCCATAGCAATGCGACTCCGTCTGGTTCAGTTCAAGTATTTTCACAGGGTCTATTTTACTAGAGCACGACTGTGCGGGCGGGGCTGATCGCTTCCCCGGAGTGTCTTCGCTGTGGGCGGGAGGAGGGCACCTTTATGCATACTGTTTGGCAGTGTATATCCTTGGATCGCTTCTGGAGGGGGGGTCTTTGCATGCCTCTCAGAGGTGCTGGGGTGGGGGCTCCCTCGAACACCACAGCTGGCCCTGCTTCATGTCATGGAGGGGATAGGGGGCAATGTCTGCAAACGACACCTCATGTTGTTAGGGTTTACACTGGCGAAACGGGACATTGCTAAAGAGTGGAAGGCGACGCGGGCCCCCTCGGTGGCTGCATGGAAGAATGGTTTAGATTTTTGTATGGGGTTGGAACAGCCTATCTTTGTAGCCAGGATTTGCCCACACAAGCATTATAAGATCTGGAAATGGTGGGCAGACTATCGTGGCCTATGGTTGGAGCTGCCAGCGGTAATGGAGACCCATCCACTGGGGTAGATGCGAGAGTTTTCCGGGTGCGGGGAGGGCCGTGGGGGTGCATGCTACTAGGGCAGGACTCTTTGTTTGTTCTTCAAGGCTGTGGACAGAACTATGCGGACATGGTGCGATTTCAGGGGGGGTGAGGGAGGGTGGGAGTTGGGGGGGTTCTATTTTATTCAGCATGCTTGTGTTATGCACTTTAATATTACTTATAAAAAGTCGATTTTTTTCATGATTGCATATGTCTGAGGCGGCAGATGCCTTTAGTGCGCAAAACCCTGCGTTGTCTATGCTAATAGACGAATAAAGTATGTTTTAAAAAAAAAAAACAGCACAAAGTCTTGCCCTCGATCAGTTGAAGCATGTTATGATCAAATTCAATACATTTTGGTGCTACTTTTATTCACCTTTTTCTCAGTGAAAGTGAATAGAAGCAAGAACATGTGACCGTATCAAAACCTATAGATGGACACTAATGGTGCCAAGATCTTCTGTGGGAGGCATTCAAGTGAAGACCATGATGAACTGGTACAGCTAAAACCAGCAAGAGCAGGCTCTACTATTTTCTAAAATCATTGTTTCATTGTGCTAGCTTCAGAATGAGGCTACTCTTTTCTAGAGTGGTTCAGGAAAATGTGCAGTATACTACACAGGATAACATGATGGAGATTTTGTCTCAGTAGAGATATAGCACCTCATACACGATTAATCATAAAACTTGCACAATAATTGGGCAGTACCGTCTGACCTGCCACTGACCCCAAAAAGACTGTACCGATTTATGAAGCTGGATTAAGTACGATAGAGTCAAGTCCAGCTTTAAATGTTTATAGTAGATTTTTGATGGGATTCACATACATCTCCAGGAGCAGTCATGCATATCAGTGATACTAAATGATTTGCAGAAATACCTCCTTTGGCCAATATCCTCTTGCGTAGATGTGTGGCGCAAATATGCATTTGCACATGTTCTTGTAGTAAACCACTTTCACCTTACGTCATTTCAGAATTTTTGTGATCTTTTCAATCCTATTTAGACGTTTACTCCAAACATGTTTAGAAGTATTTTTGTGTGGTAAAAACTCAATTGGAAAGGATTTTGAATATCTGCAAAGGCATTACTTTGTGGGAATTTACAACATATTCAGTGGACACCCTTCTGCTTTTGTACGAAGTCACTCACTCTCCCTCCTTCAACAACTCTCCTCCCAGGAACAACTCTACTGGCTGCCATTCCGTCAGCCCTACAACAACTCTCATCCCAGGAACGACTTTACTGGCTGCCCTTCCATCCACCTTGTCCCAAACACACTTCAATCACACACACCCCTACACCCTGAGCATTTCTCCAACTATGTTACTTGCAACACATCGCACACCTCTGTTTTTTCTGTGAACAAAGATCCCACAACATATCCTACTGTCACAATCTCTAGTGCATGACATCCTAAATCCAGCCAAAGCTCAATCTGCCCAAGCAACCTCTGAAATTTCATCAAAGCCTTCCATGTGTGTTCTCATCCAAACTTTTCTATTGCAATTACAAAAACCTAATTTTCTTTGTCCTCATTACCACTATTTCATCTTATCCTACCACAAAGATGCAAGATCTTCATCCCTGTAACCTAGAATAAAATTGTGACAGTTCCACTTACCCAGAACATATCCAGGCCCAGGTTCAGTGCTCCCTGTATGCCAGAGGTATTTAATGTTGACCCACAAGGGCAGAAGGTGTGCCAGATTTTCAGGATTTGTGCATTTATGTACACTTTTTTCATACAGGGGCACATTTACATAGTCACTGGTTTCTATAGGAATCTGAAATGGCTTCAGCCGTTCTGGACCAATTGTAGGCATCAATGCTTAGTATCAGTTACAGCCGAAAGGTTGTGTGGAGATCTAGGAATGTGCATCTGACCTTATGAGCCTATGACCAACTAATTCTGACTAGAACCTGAGGTCTCCCTTCGTACCCCTTTTTAACTCTGTACAAGATGCACACGCACTCATGTTGTCCCCCACCCCAACCCCTCGGGGCCAATTCCAGGTTGGAGTAAGTTGCTTTTATTGGGAAACCCCCGAAGGATGGGAGACTACTATGCTGCCGAAATGTTTATATGATATCATTAC
This sequence comes from Lissotriton helveticus, assembly GCF_964261635.1. Taxonomy (NCBI): domain Eukaryota; kingdom Metazoa; phylum Chordata; class Amphibia; order Caudata; family Salamandridae; genus Lissotriton; species Lissotriton helveticus. The sequence continues at coordinate 435,722,242 of NC_136063.1, forward strand.
AGGTGTTAACACGGGAAGTTTTTGTATTGTATTGTTTGCAAAAAGAAAATGCAAATAAAGAAATTTTGGAAAAAAACTCTGTACAAGCCCCGTTTGACACTTCATCCATCAATCACCCTACGGTATCCAGTGCAGAGGCCACAGTAATAGGCTGCACCAGTGTAACTACTACCCATGTTCATGCTTCACTCCCTCCTCCCCTCTAACTATTGTCATATTGTAGCCAGCCCTCTTCATTACACTTATTTAATGTCTCATTAGCTCTTGAATTGTGGGTTTACAGGAGTGTATACAGAGACTCCGCTTCGCATTTGATTTTAATTGCTTAAGGTGTGTGTATTTCATTATGCAGTGTAGCATACCATAAGTATAATGATGAATATATTTATTTTCTTTACACAGACTAGAGATCTGGTAATTCGTTATCCAAGAATGCTCACTGGGAGTCTGGAGCCCATAAAAGAAAACCTTAAGGCAAGTATGCTGTACAATACATTTAAATCAAAATCTTGTATGTGCAACCAGTATAGATAAAGTATATGGTATGACACCTGTGACTTGTTGCTTCTATGTGTAACAGTCTTAAATTATAAACACTATATAAATATTATCATAAAACCGAAGCAGCCTTCCTCCTTCTGGAGATCAAATAACCTTAAACAAATCAAATTTAGATTCTACCATGACAACTGCTTAATCTGCAGTCCATCCAGTTAGATGGTGGTTCCAGTATATGTGCACTAATGGGTAAAAACCAGGAGACATTCTGTAATTTAAGCCTGGCTTCCCCCAACATAAATTTTGTGGCATGGGTATATTGCTTTTATCCTGCAGTGTGTCTGTTAATTAAACTGCCAAGATTGAAATACCTTTGTCAATTAGGTAGGAATCCAAGCGTGAACAGATGACTTGATTTGACTCCACCAACACATATGTGCAACTAGGCTAAATTTGCCAAAAGAGTTGGTCCTGGGAGAAATCCAAGGATTTTGGAGTAGACGCCTCAAACACATCTTTGGCTGCTATCCGCACCCTGGTAGGATGTTACAACCAGGGTGAACTCTACCAAAAATAACCATGCCTGGATTTTTGGCAGGGATCCAGAATATACGAGATAAAATGTCTTGGGGTATACCACAGGATATTTCCTTTAATAAGTGGGTACCCAAGACAATCAAAACAGAGTCTGGGGTTATTATTGAGTGTCAATGTCTCAATTACCCCTTATAAAACCAACATGTTTGGCCCACATTTAAAGCCCATATGGGTCTAGGACCTTCGTCAGAGCTGTTAGCATTCCTACCTGTCTAAGCAGTCATGCCTTGCATATAAATTAGGCCTAAGGCTCTCACCTGGAGTAAGGATTCTTTATTTCAGAAATCCCTATAATCAGCTTCCTTCACAGATGTTGCAATATGATGCCTGCTGTTATAGCCTACAGCTTCCCACAACAGTGTTGGGGCAACATATGTCTTGTCTGCAAAGCCATGTTTTTAGTAGTTGTCTGACTTTCAAATAGTTGGGAGCTGTTCTAGTCCAGAGGGGGGAGTAGTTTCAGTTGCAAGGGGCAATTACTGAGAATGTGAAACCACGTATGCTCTTCTTTTTTAACTTGGGTATTGGCAGGTAGTTCATAAGAGTAGCTCTTCGAGTTCGTTTGGAGGTGTTACTTCTGAATTCAGGCTGTGATAAAGGCTGTGTTTTTTCCATTGATGGTTTTGAAAATAGTGCAGCCAGTTTTAAAATTAGTCCTTTGTTCCACCGGAAACCAGTGAAGCTTTTTCATCAAAGGGGTAATGTGACACTGTCGAGGTTGTTGGAAGATTAACCGGGCTGCCTTGTTCTGGACTATTTGAACCCTGCGATTGAGGCATTTTGGGAGGCCCACATAGAGGGAGTTGGCATAATCTCTTCCAGAGATGACTAGGGTAATTATAGCTTGAAAAGAGGTGTTGGGGTGAGGAATTTTCCAATGTTCCTGATTCTATGAAGTAGTAGAAAGCAAGAAGAGATTACCGCTCGGAGTTGGGGGTTCATAGAGAGTTCCTTGTCAACAAGGACCCCTAAACCTTTAACTGATTTATTGGGGGAGAGAGGGGCACCCATCGCAGAAAGCCAGAATTATGCTTTCTAAAAGTCAAGCTTTCTCCAGGTGATGACAATCTCAGTTTTATCTGAGTTTAATTTTAGGTGATCGCTGTTCATCCTGTCATGATGACCAGCATTGTATGTTGGAAAACCTCCTTTTTGAATCAGAGAAGTTGTCAATGTTAAAGAGTAGCAGCATGCCTTCTGTACAATTCTAGATTTTGAGATGTGGAGAGAGGGAAAATCCTTGGGGTACTACACAATCTAGATGAACTTTGGGTGAGTAGAAAGGGGTCAAGCGGACAGGTTGTGATCAGTCCTTTAGGAAGGAAATGATCCAATCGAGCACTGTGCCCTGCCATCCTTTTGCCTCGACATGGTTATCAGGAGATTATGGTCGTTGATAGGTCAAGGAGAACCAGCGCCTGAGTGTGGTCCCTGTCACATTCTTCACCCATGTCTTCAATCATAGAGAGGATGACCACTGCAGAGGAGTGAGCTGAGTGGAAGCCTGCCTGGCAGGGATCGAGGAATTTGCACTCTTTCATAAAGCTGTCTGTTTGACCAGCGGTATGCACTTGGAGTCACAAAGGAAACTAGAGACCCTGGACCCAAAAAGCGGTGCCATAAATATTCACACGAGGATTGTGCCTGTCTTTTTTTTATATAGATCAATGGAAGCGGCGCCCATAATAACTATACCTGATCTGCACCCTTTCTCAATAATCGTGTGGATATCTGCTCTAGCTTATTCATAAGGCTCTTCCGGTGTCTGTAACCTGGAATTCTGTTAGAGTTGAGACTCCTTTGGTATAAACTGAGTCTTTGACCAGAAATAAGAGTCTACTGTAAACATCCTACTCTTTGTCCTGAAGATGGTCTAATTGATACATTTGCAAGAAAGACCGAAAGGTCAACAAGCTCATCTAATTCCCTCGCACCTTTTGCGTTTAGGAATTGTTTTCTGCTGTTTTCAGATTCATTTCCTATTTGTTGTATTATTTGGAATAGATGTTTACACCTATGATTTGAAGGTTTATCTTTCTGTATAATTTTCAATACCCTCCATCATGGTCTTTTGTTATAACCCTATGTATCCCTCCCTGATTTGTTCACACTAAATTTGTTTATAGTTTCAAAAATACATTCCGTGTTGTGAAACTGTCTATCATAGATTTTTCATATCCCGAATAAATGCATTGATGCCTAGATTACCTCAATAGTCAGCCACCATTTGGGTCTTGACCACGAAGTAATTGACTGGAATAACTTAACTGAGTGTACTGAACAAAATCTCTTGTAGGCATATTTACCTATTAGTTGTTCTGCCCAAGCCTCCAAGGGTATATTGGGGTTCCCACCTTTCTGTTACTCCTTCAAAAAGGAGCAGAGGTGTCAATCAATCAATCAATCAGAGTACTTGTAAAGCGCGCTACTTACCCGTGAGGGTCCCAAGGCGCTGAGGGGAGGGGGGGCTGCTACTGCTCGAGGAGCCAGGTCTTGAGGAGTCTTCTGAAGGTGAGTAGGTCTTTTGGTCTGCCGTATGTGGGTAGGGAGGGTGTTCCAGGTCTTGGCGGCGAGGTAGGAGAAGGATCTGCCGCCGGAAGTCGTTCGTTGGATGCGGGGGACAGCGGCGAGGGCAAGGCTGGCGGAGCTGGCGGGTGGGGATGTGGAAGCTGAGTCTGCTGTTCAGGTAGGCTGGTCCGGCGTTGTGGAGTGCTTTGTGTGCGTGGGTGAGGAGCTTGAAGGTGATCCTCTTGTCGACGGGGAGCCAGTGTAGGTCTCTCAGGTGGGGGGTGATGTGGCTGCGGTGGGGGACGTTGACGATCAGTTGGGCGGAGGTGTTTTGGATGCGTTGCAGTCGTCGTAGGTGTTTGGCTGGGATTCCTGCGTAGAGTCTGTTGCCGTAGTCCAGTCTGCTGCTGACGAGGGTCTGTGTCACCGTTCTTCTTGTTTCAGTCGGGATCCACTTGTAGATCCTGCGGAGCATGCGGAGGATGTTGTAGCAGGAGGAGGAGACGGCATTGACCTGCTTAGCCATGGAGAGGGAGGAGTCGAGAATGAATCCTAGATTGCGTGCATGGTCGGTGGGTGTTGGTGCTGTTCCCAGTGTGGTCGGCCACCAGGAGTCATCCCAGGCTGAGGGGGTGGGTCCGAGGATGAGGACATCTGTCTTGTCCGAGTTCAGCCTCAGACAGCTGCTGCTCATCCAGTCGGCGACGGCCTTCATTCCCTCGTGGAGGTTGGTTTTGGCGGTGTGTGGGTCCTTGGCGAGGGAGAGGATGAGCTGGGTGTCGTCAGCATAGGAGATGATGTTTAGGTCGTGATGGCGGGCTACTTGTGCCAGGGAGGCCATGTAGACATTGAACAGCGTCGGGCTGAGGGATGAGCCCTGGGGACGCCTGGTTTCGAGCAACGTGTGCCTCCACTACTTTCACTAAATAGGGTAGTAGGGAAATGAATGATAATTTTTCAGTTCAAATGGGTCTTTGTTGGTTTTCTTTCGGGGGTACCACTGTAACCTTGTAGAAAAGTCAGCCCATAACGCACCGGATGCCCAGGCTGCTGGCGAAAGACGCCTCTTAGTTCCCATCTTGAATAATTACCAAATAAAGAGACGGGCGCTGGAAGCAGGAAGACAAGAATAGAGTTTTATTTCTTATGAGGAGAGCCTGTCATTTCGGACACTCGCATAGTGTCTTCAGGAGGTGCTCTAACAAGTTTCTCTGAGGCTTTGTCTTTTATACACAGGTTTATGGCACACAGACATCCTTCATTACAATCAAGACATTGTGAAGTACGAAGATATTCCAACACGTGGCTACAGTAGGGGCCCTTATCCTTCATACAATAGGAGGGGGCTGTCACGCAGCTGAGTGTTCTGCTGATTCCTTTAGAATGTGTGCGCCTGATCGAATCTCAGGGGGTGGGGAGGTCATGATCAATAGTGGCTCCTTTCAAGAGAGGCGAGTGCATGCAGTAGTGGGCAATAAACTGTATCCTCAGGCTAAGGGATGACCAGCGGTCCATGTAGACAATTAGGTTGAGGAAGAGGTCATCAAAGGAGAGATATTCATGAAAGGAAGGATCAGTGGGGAAAATCGAGAGTAGAGAAAAGGGTTTATCAGAAGAGGGGTATTCATGGAAGGAAAGGAGGTGTTGGTCAGGCGCGGGGTGTGATTCTCAGAGACAGAGTCATGCAGGAGGGGAGGGCTCATGACTTGTGCATGTGAGAGCGGGGGGGGCAGTCAGGGTGCATGGGGGAAGCTTGCAGGGTCAGGGAAGGGCGCTGATGATCGATCGTAGACAGAGAGACCATGGTACCTAAAATGGCTGTTGTATATATGTGTGCATGGGTCTATGCTGGCGGGATAACACAGTCAGTGTTTTGCAATGTCCATTCTGCTTACGACAAGAGGTACAGTGAACACAAATGAACGCCGCTTATGTACACATGCTTTTGTCATTTTCAACAGTCGCCGCTTTTTTACATAAGCAAGTTCAATTTCTACCTAGTCGATGCTATAGGCAGAATGCAATACATGTTAATTTACATTTGTTGGGCTCTTCATACAAGCCTAGAGATCGGCATAATACTTTAGTCGGTGTAGAATCAAGGAAAAATGTTCCGACACATTATAAAATCAAGTTCACATTTTCTCTCCAGTGACATCAACATACAGGAAAAAAATGCTCTGATACCTTCGGGTCTTGTCAGTACTATAAGAAACGTTTGAAAAACTAACTACATGAGTGACCGATGAAACATTTTAAAAGGCAATACAAAATGGTTGAGGGAGGGATTCAATTCGCAAGGGGTGAGTAGAAAGTTCTGGAAAGGGGGAGGGTCTTTGTCGCAATGTCTTTTAACAGAGTCCGTCTTCTTTTGTTGGCGCTGCTGAGCACCGGCGGTGGAGCTATAGGTCCAGCTCGGATTCATCCTTACACGTTGCAGGGTGCGATCAGTCCTCTGCTGTTAGATCACAGTCCTGTTTCCTAACTTATTTTCTTAGGGGTGCCTCAAGCTGGGCACCTGCGTGTCTTTTCTTTTTCCGTGGCAAAACCTCATTCTATAGTCAAAAGTTTATGCGAAAAGGATGAGTTTGTTGGATAATCGAGGGAAGAGAGGGCGGAGTGGGGCCAGATCTTTGAACACACCAAGGGACCAAGGGAGCAAAGGACAACGAGCAGGCAAGCCCGCCCAACAGTCGGACTCAAAAGGGGACGGGGGACTTCAGGCACGAGTGGGTCAGCGAGTCGAGGGCTTCAAGGCAGCCCTTCATTCCTCCATCTGCTGAGTTTGAAAGTTATGCCTCGTCCCGCGTCTCGTTGCTCTGCAGTTCCACCTTTGGTTGTCACATGTGCTCCATGATCTGTGGCCAGGCTGTGCGTTACGTCCAGCTCCTCCTCCGGTGATTGTATCTTTGAATGGGTAGAAAACAAGTTTTAGAAAAACTGGCAGGAGAAGACATTTATACATCTCAATTCCGTCCCCACTCCTGCGTAGGTGGGGGATATGTTCATCGATCACAGTCAGAAGTCGTCACTTATGGAGTCTGTAGGAGTGCATTGTTATTGATTTCATGGACCTGTGTGGCGTTCATGCGCGATGTATGGTGAGAGGAATTGGACTTTTATACATGGTGTATTATCTCATCACTCAAAACTCGAGCCCCTATGTAGAGACTCGCCCTTTTTCATTGTAACCCAAGTACTGACAGTCTTACACTTCCCTTCGGGGTCTGCTAACTCTTGCAAGCAGGGGCGTTATCGTCATGAAGAAGGGGGAAGGGGGCAGATGTTAAACATGGCTTTCTTGGGGAATGACCGTTAATCAAGGTCATCAATTACGTTTCGTGGGTAGCTGACATGAGGCTGGGGTTAATCGGGGGAAGCGTGGGTGCTTTGGACAGGGAGCTGGGGTCGATCGGGAGAAGTGGGGTACTCTGGACATCCGCACTTAGGTGCAGGGGGGTGGGGCAATCGAGGCATTGGGGATCGCATTTCTAACGAACTGAGAAACAGAAGACCATTGACGTTATAGTTCCCTTATAAAAGGCCAGATTAGGGGACGTCCGTCGTCTTACCTGTCCTTTCCTTCATTACCAACTCGGGTTCTATCGTTTTGCAGAAAGGAGAGGTAGCAATATGGCAAGTCACAATCGTTTTGGTCAATTTTGCTGAACACCTTTGCGTTCGAGGAAACCCAATTATGTTTTGTGCCGGGGGGGCACACAGTCACCATACAAGGAAAGAGGGAACAGGGGGCTTAGAGAGAGAGAGAGAGAGAGAGAGAGAGAGAGAGAGAGAGAGATAGATAGATAGATAGATAATCAGACGGGGGAGACAGTACATGTATTATATATACAAAAATCCAAGACAAAACATAGAACAGTTATTGGCCAAAATGATCTCCTCCTGTACGCTGCGCATTCTCAGCATCCTAAGCTCTCTTTACTTTTTCTTTTCTTTTTATTGTCGGCTGCCTTTACTGGAGGTTGTGGTTGCACACCCTTACGTCTCTGCCACTTGGTCATGAACTAACCTGGTCGGGCTAGTGCTCACGGTGGTATTTTCGAGTCATTTTAGCAAATGTGTTTCCAGGCTGAGACAATAGTCGGTGTCAGTTGGAGAACAATGGGGCAGCTTTGAGTTACATGTCTATGAGGATGCGAAAAAAAGGGGGGGGGTAGTAGGTTTTTAACTATTGGCAATATTCCTAGTCCTCTCGGCGGAGGATACTTATGTAAACCTTACCTCGAAATATACCCTAAACTTTTCCCTATTTAGTTAAGTGTGGAGTGCTTAATCATGTGTGCACATTATTTTTGGTTGTATTATTCGGAATGCGTGGGCACCATAATCGAACGCCTTTTTCCCGTCTTCTTCGTCCGTTAGATCACCACTTTCCTTTTTTGTATTCTTAATCGATGTTCCAAAGTGACCTGCAGAAAGAGGGAAAAAGAAGGGGGGGCTGGGGCAGCATTTAAGAACACATCAGCGCGCATAAACCCGAAAAGGCTTTTACTTACTACATACTCGGTCTATCTCCACGGAACGCAGTTCTTGCCAACTCGGCATTTAAGCCCAGATGAACCTTTTAGTGTGGGAGAGACGATTATCGGAGGCCGGTGGATAGCATAGGTCACCCAAGTGTGGTATTACGGATCGTATGTAGGGAGGCCAGATGGCACTCCTTCGGAGCGACTTAGGGGCATTTTAGCACAATTTTCCTGATACAGGTGGCATATAAAGTATAGACTGAATTCCAGGGTCTTTTAGCGGTTGCTTTAGGCTGTACAAAAATGTGCAAAGTACATACAACAAAAACCTGGACCATTCATGTTTGCAGTATTTCTGCGTACTATACCCTTTAACCCTTATCTAATCGAGCTGAGTCATTTCACCTATATTTTAGTTATATCGAAAATAGTGATCATTCATTCGAGACTTATCAATTTACGCGGGACAACTATATTTGCTTTCTCCAAAAATCTTTAATAAGAATGTCGGTGCACAAATACAGGCCTACAACCCCGTGGGCCGGCCACGGAGCAGGCTGGAACTGTATATGTGGGGATACCTATTAGTGAAAAACTTTAATGGAGTCGGTGGTCGTTTATTTCATAATAAAAAGTGCGAAAAGTGTAATAAAATCATGTCGAGACTTCAGTGTGAGCGAGTGTCATAAGTGTTGGGCTTCGAACTTTCAATAATCATGATGCGTCAAACTTAACAACAATTCATTGTCCGAATGTTCAATCAATACCCATCTGATGTCAATTTACTGTCTGAACACATAATCAGTACCCATCCAATATCAATTCATTGTCCGAACATATAACCAGTACCCATCCCATATCAATTCATTTCCCGAACTGACAGTACACATCCTGAATCAATTAATTGTCCGAACATATAATCAGTACACATCCTATATCAATCCATGTGGTTAAAAAAACCTGCATACATATCTCATGACACCAGGGCTGAACAATCGGGGTACAACAAGGAGTTGAAAGTTTCATTTGCATCGGCGCCATTTTGGGTGCAGTCAGGCAGAACCAGGCATAGTCTAAATCTCTACTAACCCGTGGTTGGCCCAGAGCTTCCTTTGGCAGTCCAAAAGTTCCGTTAAAGGGCAAAAGAAAGGATCGGTGGTCTGAACCATCAGTCAAAAAGGGGAGGGAGGCAACAATTTTCCTACCGGGTCATACTGTGTTTTCACCGGAACTGATCCGAACTGTAGTCTGCAGGATTCTAGTCATTCAAACTGAGGCTGGCGCCAGCATGGGAGCGCCGACGTCCTGCGGCTACATTTCCATCGTTCCGTGGGCAATCATGGCAGTCATTCCCCATCGGGGGTATCTGCGGGAGTCGGGGACTCCCGCGGCTCCTCTAGAATCTTCAAGGACGAGGAGAACTTTTATGATGGTGGCATCCACAAGCAACCGGGCCATTCCTTCATGTTGGGCCCGCTCTTGCAAGGTCGACCCCCATTTTGAGAGTTCGGCAGCTACCGGCGATCGCGGGGTCAAATGAGCAGACGGGCTCCAACCTGCCGGGCGAGGTGTTGCAGCATCGCCACAGTGGATGAACCCTTTTCCGGGTGCGTGGAGCGTCGCTGCACCGCAAGAGTAGACGAACCCTTTGCCGGGTGCGAGGAGCGTTGAGGGCGCAGCTGGGGAGCCTCCACCTGAGGAGGTGGGAGAGGCTCGTTCGCGCCGCCTCTCCCTCCCGGTGCACCCTACGGCGTCTCGCTTGACATTTGTTATGGCCGGACCAGGCGATGAGGACGGGGGGGGGGGGGTCGGAGGCATGTGCAAGACACACCCCCCCAGGGTTGTCGCAGCCATTATTGAAGAAAGAAGAAACGTCCCGTCCGTCTTTGGGCCGGGCCTCTGGTTGATGGTGGCCGGACGCTCCTTGCCACGGCCCCAGGAACGGGTCCCTTAGTCCATCCTGGGGACAGGCCTTGGCGCGCGGCGCCGCCTTTGGGCTGTTGGCGTAGCGGCCTCTCCACCCCCAGACCTCCCATGGAAGCCGGTCCAGACTGGGAGAGAGAGAGAGGGGGGGTCGAGGTCATGGACATTCCCCCTCCCTGCAACTCTCCAGGGTTGTCGGAGCAGTCCCCTTGGCCGGGTCCCGTCGGCCTCTCCTCCGGCTACACCCCATGTGATGATCTCCGGCCGACGGTTGGCAGCAGGACCCGCCCTACATGTGTTGCTTCCGGCTGGGCGTAGCCGCAAACCTGTTGCACTTTGGGAGTTTCCAGAAAGGGGGCGGATGTCTGCTGACTTGTATCTTTCCCAGGTTGCCGTTATTTGGGCGTGGCAGGCGGTGGGACAGACATGTTTGGAGCAATGAGGGGCGATGAAGCCTCGTTGCCTCGTGGCCGTCGCAATGTCAAGCTTGGCTTCTCTTATCATTTTCAGGTTTCTTATTACGGGCTTATTTCTAACGTTTCTTGTTTCTAGGACAATAATAGGTTTTATCATTAAGTATTGTTATCGTTTCCTTGTTCGTTATTTAATAAAAAGTTCATCAGTGGCCTACTGATTTCGTTTTCCTATTCCTTTCTTTCCAGGTTGTTTCATGCTAAAGTTTCTGTTAACAGGATACAGTGATCACTTCGTTATTATTGCATATGTCCTTTTCACTAGGGGTGCTCTCTGGTCGGGCCAGATGACCTACCTCTAGTGAATGGTCCGGGTGAAACTGGCGTATCAATCAGTGGGGAGTAGATAGGCATGACAGATTACAACGGGGGACAAAGGTCCGCATTACCTACCCTTCACTACTTGCAAAGATTTTCCTACGTTATTTGCAAACAGGGAATACCTCCAAGAAAAGAACCAATTTCCAAACAGTCAATGTTCGGACAAACAATCAATCAATGAGGAATGAAATAGGCACAACGGGTTACAATTGGGGGCAAAAGCCTGCGTTACCTACCCTTCACTATCTGCAAAGGGAGAGAGAATATTCCTATTCTTCCCCGTTTGTAGGCAGAGAATGATCCTTAAGAGAACCAACTTCGAACAATTCAATGCTCGATTCAAACAATCAATCAATGGGGAGAAAAATAGGTATGACGGATTACAATGGGGACAAAAGTCTGCATTACCTATCCTTCACTATCTGCAAAGACTAAACAGAGTATGGCGACTCTGTGCTTGTTTGCAAATAGAGAATCTCTCAGAGACAATAAAGTGAGTAATACTAGTATTTTCAAACAATCAAACAATCAATTTCGCAATTTGTCGTGTGTCACGACCTTACCCGGACCGGACCATGTGGACAGTTCTTCGCCTTCCTTTTTCCAGCGCCCGATCGTTCTCTTTCTCCATGTTTTTACCGCAGCATTCCTGTGGGATTCCAGTCAGGACAATAGGTCACTTGAGAGAGGTCCGTTCGGGATCGGTGAAGTTCATTCAATCGGCAGCCGGACGAGGGCCCTCTCAAGGCAGGTATTCTCCAATCATTTAGATGTTCACCTCATCGTCTGGACCTCTCTTACCGGACCTTATGTCGCTGATGGGCCCCGCGTTGGGCGCCAATTGTAGAAAAGTCAGCCCATAACGCACCGGATGCCCAGGCTGCTGGCGCAAGACGCCTCTTAGTTCCCATCTTGAATAATTACCAAATAAAGAGACGGGCACTGGAAGCAGGAAGACAAGAATAGAGTTTTATTTCTCATGAGGAGAGCCTGTCATTTCGGACACTCGCATAGTGTCTTCAGGAGGTGCTCTAACAAGTTTCTCTGAGGCTTCGTCTTTTATACACAGGTTTATGGCACACAGACATCCTTCATTACAATCAAGACATTGTGAAGTACGAAGATATTCCAACACGTGGCTACAGTAGGGGCCCTTATCCTTCATACAATAGGAGGGGGCTGTCACGCAGCTGAGTGTTCTGCTGATTCCTTTAGAATGTGTGCGCCTGATCGAATCTCAGGGGGTGGGGAGGTCATGATCAATAGTGGCTCCTTTCAAGAGAGGCGAGTGCATACAGTAGTGGGCAATAAACTGTATCCTCAGGCTAAGGGATGACCAGCGGTCCATGTAGACAATTAGGTTGAGGAAGAGGTCATCAAAGGAGAGATATTCATGAAAGGAAGGATCAGTGGGGAAAATCGAGCGTAGAGAAAAGGGATTATCAGAAGAGGGGTATTCATGGAAGGAAAGGAGGTGTTGGTCAGGCGCGGGGTGTGATTCTCAGAGACAGAGTCATGCGGGAGGGGAGGGCTCATGACTTGTGCATGTGAGAGCGGGGGGGCAGTCAGGGTGCATGGGGGAAGCTTGCAGGGTCAGGGAAGGGCGCTGATGATCGATCGTAGACAGAGAGACCATGGTACCTAAAATGGCTGTTGTATATATGTGTGCATGGGTCTATGCTGGCGGGATAACACAGTCAGTGTTTTGCAATGTCCATTCTGCTTACGACAAGAGGTACAGTGAACACAAATGAACGCCGCTTATGTACACATGCATTGTCATTTTCAACAACCTCCTTGAATGAGCTAGGTACTTTGCCTTGGCTAAGGCACAGGTTAAAGAGGGAAATAAATGGATCCGAGACATTAGAGAATACTGGTTTTAGGGCTTTCGGGGGACCAAGTGTCATTTGGGGAACCCGATTTGACTTTGATCAGCAGGTCCACAAGGCAATGCATGCTAATAGCGGGAAAGGCGGAGAGGATGACAGGGTTTTTGTCTTCCAGGGAGGTTCCATTAGGTTCCATTAGAGAATGAGCATGGGGTGCGTTGCGTAAGTTCTGAGTCGGGGAAATGGGTAGAGTCGGGGAAATGGGTAGAGGGACTCTGTCAGGGTTTGAGAGTTTGGAGATAATTCTAAAGATCTCTTTTGCTTTATTCGTGGAATTCAAAATTTTGTTTGTGAAAAAGGCATGATTAGCATTTTATATTCTTTTAAGTGTTTTGGTAGACTTCCTTTTTATCAGCCGGATAACTGTTCCACCATTTGCGTTAATAGCGGCGTAATTCAAGTTTAACTAGCTTTAGATCTTCTGTGAAACGTGGATACATCATGTCTTCTGTCCTGTTTCGCTTTAGGGCGAGGGGCCTGTGTATTACTGGCTACAACTAGCCAAACAGTGATTGCTTTCCCATAAACATTTGTCATCATTTACATCAGGTAGGGTGGTTGCCATTGAGTCACTGAAGGAGTTCAGATCTACTCAAGACCAGCTTCATATAAACGAACTCTAAACATTTTTAGAGTTGCTTAACCTTCATTTGATGTACATCAAAAACCTCTCCTGGCTTGCAAATTCACTTATACATCTTGCATGGAAAACAGTGCCTTATAAACGGAATGATGAGACAGAACAAGTATTTTAATACCTGAAACATTTCTTTTTAGAAGCTCCCACACTTGTTCAAACTCAGTAAGTAAATCTTTTTACAATGCAAACCAATGTGTTTGATAACCACTATTGGAGCTGTACTGCTTTAAAAACAAACCTCGGATGGTAAAGCGTATCCAGTGGCTTGTTATCCGCATGATTTTCCCTCTGCCTAAATAAATTATACCATTTTCAAAAAGGAACTGTTAGCCATTGTGTAAAAAATTGCCATCTTTTGTGTGGTGCACCCCCAGATGTTTGCTCTATCTGTTTTTGCTGGTTGTACACATCTGTTCAGTTTACTACTGGTTAGCAGAGTAAATTACATGCGGTTTAATTGGCATACTCCAAATTGGTATACTTAACTTGCTTATGTGTCCCTGGTATATGGTAGAAAATGTACCCAGGGCCTGGAAGTTAAATGCCACTTATGGATTGCAGCACCTATTGTGCCATCCACTACAGTGGCATTGCAAACATAGCTTCAGGCCTACAGTAGTCTGACCCTAGCAGTGTAAAAACCCAATGCAACCATTTGAGATGTCAAAATCTCCCTTTAAACTATTAACAAGTGACTTCTGAGTATGTCTTGTAGCCCACAAGACAGGGTGCATGGTATTTGTAAATTGTAAATTGATACTTGTATAGCGCACTACTCACCCACAAGGGTCTCAAGGCGCTTGTACGAATACCGCTGTGGAACCCATCCTGGCTTTCCCTGTGAGGTGTCCACTCCTGGGCACCCCCAAGGTGGAGGCCAGGCATCCTTAGCGTTGTGGGGGCCGTTGTGGAGATTAAGCAAGCTATTGCCCAGAGTTGCAGAGTGGGACTCCATGATTGGAATAGGCACCGAGGCGAGAATTATCAGGTCCGTGGAATTTTTTGAGCCCAAGACCCGCCGAGGCGGGAAATTGAACCCTGGTCCCGGGCTAGACCTCTGCATCAGGGTCTGCCGCTCTAACCATTGAGCCACACTTCTCCACTTATTTAAGAGTAGGACATTTAGAAATTAGATTTTATCATGCTTTTACTGCTTCTAGAACCCGGAAACTATTGTCATTGTGGCCCTGTGTAGAAAGCTAGTGTACACATTAAAATACTAATACTGTATCTCTGTAATAGGACCAGTTAGAATAATAACCAAAGAACTACATTTAATGGTTAATAAAAATCCATTTCAGTGGTGAAGCCAGAATTGTAATAAATGTTTAGGAAAAGTTACATTTAGAAATGTACCTTTTTCCCTGCCTGAAGTTGCAGGTTTGTAATTTGCATTGGCTCTGTAGCTTATCCCAGACAGTAATTTGCCTTGAATAGTTGTAAAATGCCTCCCAGGGGCAAACTATAGGCTTGGCTTAAGGGGCAGAGGTGGCTCCTCTCAACTCCACTGAATATGAAGGGTGGGTTGTGGGCATCCTTTTTGACACTATATTGTCAAATCCTGCTCGACAGGTCTCCTTTTGTTGACATATAACACTTGGTGCACACTTGAACCGGGAAAGAACAGGATGCCAAGACAATTCAATATCCTGTTGCTGAAGGGACTTGCTTTTGTCCTGCCAGATTTCTGTCCCTGGGTTTGTTGTGGGTACAGTGGCTATTCCAACCTGAATTTCAGTGTTTGATGTGGCTGGAAAGGACACTATAGTAAAAGGAAAAAAGCACACTCACACTTTAATGTGGCCTAAGGCTTTTGCCATCTTTAAAATGCCCAAAGTGGGTTGGTTGGACCCTGGGAACTTTTACCCCATTGGTTAGGGTGTGCCAGGAGTCATTCCAACCCACTAGCTAGTGTCAGGCAGAAATGTGGAATCTCCTGGCACCCACTTCAGAACACTCATTGTAACTGCGGAAGATTGGAAAAGGACTGGACCTGCTGTCTATATACCTGAGAGGGTCTCTGAAGGATTGGACCTGCTCCGTTTTTGTATCCAGGACCAAGAACTGTGACAGAAGGGACAAGGCGGATCCTCGATCATGGAGGGTCAGTGGCAGTGATCCTCCTTGATCTGAGCGCCGCCTTTGATACGGTAAACCACAAAATACTCTTAAACCGTCTCCTTGATTTGGGAATATCTGGAGAAGCCCTGGCTTGGTTCAGGTCTTTCTTAAGTGATCGAACCTTCCAGGTCTTTGAAGGTACTTCGGTCTCTTCTAGCAAGCCACTGGGATATGGAGTGCCGCAGGGCTCCTCATTGAGCCCTACGCTCTTTAACGCCTACATGAGACCGCTGGCGGGGATTGTGCGTCCGCATGGTATTAACAACATTACCTATGCGGACGATACCCAGCTAGTGGTCTCCCTTGTGCAAAAGAGCAGCCCACTACCACAGTCCAACTTAACAACATGCCTGGAACAGGTCAAGAGTTGGATGACAAAGTCCTGTTTGAAGCTCAATGATGACA
Organism: Lissotriton helveticus; assembly: GCF_964261635.1. Taxonomy (NCBI): domain Eukaryota; kingdom Metazoa; phylum Chordata; class Amphibia; order Caudata; family Salamandridae; genus Lissotriton; species Lissotriton helveticus. The sequence continues at coordinate 435,738,107 of NC_136063.1, forward strand.
AAACGGAGCTTATGCTCCTAGGCCCCCCAACTCCTTCCAAATTAGAGCTGTTATGGCCTCTGAGTATGGGCACAGCCCCCACCCCAAGAGATAATATCAAAAGCTTTGGGGTGTGGATGGACAAATCATTGACCTTCGATATGCAGGCAACCAAAGTCTCAGCGACCTGGTTTGGCCTCCTGAGGATGGTTAAAAGAATCCTTCCGCTTCTTCCCTTTGAGGCCAGGCAGATAGTCATACAGGGCTTAATTCAATCTCGCCTTGATTTCAACAATGCTCTGTACCTGGGGGCGCCGGAGTACACCTTACAAAAACTGCAGCGCACCCAGAATTGTGCAGCTCGCACATTGCTTGGCACTCCTCGCAGAACCTCAATAAAATCTGGCTTAAGAGCCTTGCATTGGCTCCCCATTAGAGAGAGAGTCAAGTTTAAGTCTATGTGCATTGCACATCAGGCTTACTGGAAATCTGGCCCAGAAATTAGCCATTCTCTGGTATCACCATACAAACCCACCAAAGTACTTCGTTCTTCACAGGCTTTTTTAGCCCAAGTTCCGAGGATTTATAGAGCATGGGCCGGAGGTCGATCCTTTGTTTATAAAGCCCCTAAACTATGGAACGCTCTACCCCTCCATCTTAGAGCTGACTCCAACTTGCTGAGCTTTCGCAAACAGCTCAAAACTTTCTTTTTTAATCAATATGATCCTCCCTATTCTTTTTTCTAAGGCATTGGTTGTAGTTTTAGCGCCTGGACGCCTCAGGGCAGCTGTTAGCGCTTAATAAAACTGGTTTTCATTTCATTTCAAGAAGCAGACTCCAGCTGACGCAGTTGTTGTTCCCAGAGCGCTGCTAGCTGCAAGAGTGCTGAAGAATTGCTAAATTTTAATTCACTTATATTAGAATCTTTTTTTAAAGAAATACAGTATTGCTCGTTGTACCTGTAATAATTGTGTACCTCCCATCTCTCCTTTGCCCTGGTCCAACGCGGCAAAGTGCCGTTGCGCGGAGGGCTCAGTTGGAGAAAGACTCACTTCCGGGCAAAGAGGGTTAGCGCTCCAGCTTTTGGCGCACCACCCCCTATTTCAGGCCACAGTTAATGCGCACGCGCCGCTGACGCAGTTGTTGTTACCAGAGCGCTGCTAGCTGCAAGCGCGCTGAAGAATTGCTAAATTTTAATTCACTTATATTAGAATCTTTTTTTAAAGAAATACAGTATGGCTCGTTGTACCTGTAATAATTGTGTACCTCCCATCTCTCCTTTGCCCTGGTCCGACACGGCAAAGTGCCGTTGCGCGGAGGGCTCAGTTGGAGAAAGACTCACTTCCGGGCTAAGAGGGTTAGCGCTCCAGCTTTTGGCGCACCACCCCCTATTTCAGGCCACAGTAAATGCGCACGCGCGGCTGACACAGTTGTTGTTACCAGAGCGCTGCTAGCTGCAAGAGCGCTGAAGAATTGCTACATTTTAATTCACTTATATTAGAATCTTCTTTTTAAAGAAATACAGTATTGCTCGTTGTACCTGTAATAATTGTGTACCTCCCATCTCTCCTTTGCCCTGGTACGACACGGCAAAGTGCCGTTGCGCGGAGGGCTCAGTTGGAGAAAGACTCACTTCCGGGCTAAGAGGGTTAGCGCTCCAGCTTTTGGCGCACCACCCCCTATTTCAGGCCACAGTTAATGCGCACGCGCGGCTGACGCAGTTGTTGTTACCAGAGTGCTGCTAGCTGCAAGAGCGCTGAAGAATTGCTAAATTTTAATTCACTTATATTAGAATCTTTTTTTAAAGAAATACAGTATTGCTCGTTGTACCTGTAATAATTGTGTACCTCCCATCTCTCCTTTGCCCTGGTCCGACGCGGCAAAGTGCCGTTGCGCGGAGGGCTCAGTTGGAGAAAGACTCACTTCCGGGCAAAGAGGGTTAGCGCTCCAGCTTTTGGCGCACCACCCCCTATTTCAGGCCACAGTTAATGCGCACGCGCGGCTGACGCAGTTGTTGTTACCAGAGTGCTGCTAGCTGCAAGAGCGCTGAAGAATTGCTAAATTTTAATTCACTTATATTAGAATCTTTTTTTAAAGAAATACAGTATTGCTCGTTGTACCTGTAATAATTGTGTACCTCCCATCTCTCCTTTGCCCTGGTCCGACGCGGCAAAGTGCCGTTGCGCGGAGGGCTCAGTTGGAGAAAGACTCACTTCCGGGCAAAGAGGGTTAGCGCTCCAGCTTTTGGCGCACCACCCCCTATTTCAGGCCACAGTTAATGCGCACGCGCGGCTGACGCAGTTGTTGTTACCAGAGTGCTGCTAGCTGCAAGAGCGCTGAAGAATTGCTAAATTTTAATTCACTTATATTAGAATCTTTTTTTAAAGAAATACAGTATTACTCGTTGTACCTGTAATAATTGTGTACCTCCCATCTCTTCTTTGCCTTGGTCAACGCGGCAAAGTGCCGTTGCGCGGAGGGCTCAGTTGGAGAAAGACTCACTTCCGGGCTAAGAGGGTTAGCGCTCCTGCTTTTGGCGCACCACCCCCTATTTCAGGCCATAGCTAATGCGCATGCGTCTGTGCCCGTCCGCGGCCGGCCGGTGCCTAGGGCCATACCCCCTGCCCAATCAACCCTCTCTTACTCTTCCGCAAAGCTCAGAACTCTCCGCCGCAATTGGCCCATTAGCACTGTACTCTGCAACAGGCTTCACTACGCTGGGATCCACTCCCCGTTCTCTGCTGTTCCGCTCGCACCTCCTGCCGACCCTCCCCCTCCTGCTCCCTTGGCATCTCCTAGTGCCCCTTTGGCTCCTACCCCCCTCACCCGCCCTAAACTCACTCATATCAATCTCTCCGTCTGGTATTTAAACACCCGCTCGCTGGCCAGGCATCAGGTAGAGATTTTTCATCTGCTAGACACTATCAGACCCGATATTCTGTTTCTCTCTGAAACATGGCTCTTGTCTGAATCTATGCCACATATCCTGGCTGCTCTTCCTGATAAATATAATATTCTTCAGGCAAACCGGCCAGATGGGAAGATCGGGGGGGGGGGGGAGTTGCTGCCATCATCTCTCACCCGCACATCTTCACATCCCTATCTATTCCTAACACTTCTCTGGCCGAGATCTTAGCAGTCACATTGCATTCTAAATGTTTTCACCTCACATGTGTACTCTGCTATCGGCCACCTAATCCCTCGCCGAACTTCATCCAGTACTTTGGTAACTTGGCCGCTGAGTTAGTGGTCACCCATGCTAAGCTCCTCGTCTTAGGAGACTTCAACTACTGGTCACATGACCCACTCGAGAACCCCTGCTCCAAACATTTCACGGATTTACTCACTGGGCTTAACTTTACCAAACACATCAAAGTGGCCACCCATATCAAAGGGCACACTTTGGACCAGGTCTGGAGTCTCAATCTTGATATTACTGATCCCCTAGACTCCCCTTGTGCCTGGTCAGACCACCACTTTTTCTCCTTCTCCTTTAGCCTGCCGACCGCCACCACAACGCATGCAGAGGCCCCTACCATGGTAAGAGCCTGGAAACAGGTTGACATTCCCTCCCTCTGCACTGGCCTCACCGCCACTCTTTCTGCTTTCCCCGACCTTACGGACCCTTTGTGCTCACCTCATGAGCAGGCTGTATCCCTCGCATCCTGGCTGGCCCAGGCAAGAGACCATGTTGCCCCTCTGAAGGTCCTTAAAATGAAAAGATCCCATGATACTCAACTTTGGTTTACCGAAAATCTTAGGGACATGAAGCTTGCCTTGCGCCAATTGGAGCGCAAGTGGAGGCTCCACTACTGCCCCCTCAAAAAAACTATGTTCCTACTGGCCCTACAAAACTATAAAGCAGCCATCGTGCGGCCAAATCTGCATATTTCTCCATGAAAATACTTAGCTCTAGCTACAAATCAAAAACCATCTTCTCCATCGTGGATGAACTGGTCAAACCTGATCGTGTCATCGCTAAACACCCTCCATCACAATTGCTTTGCGACTCCCTCAATAGCTATTTTATTGAGAAGATCTCCACGATTAAAGACAGCATCCCCAGTGCTGCTACTTCATTGCACCCCATACCCGCTCCTCCCAACCCCGCTCATTACCTCAAGTTCCCCACACTTACTGAAGAAATCTTTTTTTCTCTTCTTGGAAAAATCAAGTCTGGCTCTCCCCAGGACAGCTGCCCCCCTCACATTAGCCGTGAGATTTACCTAAACATCCCCACGCCCCCTCTTTCTCTATTAAACAACTCTCTCTTTTCAGGGGTGGTTCCCCTCTCCTTTAAAACAGCTGTGGTCTCACCCATTCTTAAAAAAACGGGAGCCGACCCTGGTACTCTTTCCAATTTCCCTTCTTCCTTATCTGGGTAAAGTTCTGGAAGCCTTTGTGGTCAATTGTCTGAGCACCGTCATCGAATCCACCTACTTTCTTGACCCTCACCAAGCTGGGTTTAGGCCTCAGCATTCCACCGAATCCATCGCCCTGGCTGTTCACGAGGAGCTAAGAAGGGGGGCGGACCAGAACATCTCTCAGGCTTTGGTGCTCCTGGACCTGTCGGCGGGGTTTGACACTGTTGACCATTCCATCTTACTCGAACGCGTCGAACACGCCGGCGTCCGGGGGCAACCACTAAAATGGGTTTCCTCCTTTCTCCAAGATCGCGTTCAGGCTGTCTCCCTCCCCCCTTTTTTCTCAGCAGGAAAGTGCCTCACTTGCTGAGTCCCGCAGGGCTCCTCGCTTTCTCCACTTCTATTTAATCTCTACCTCCGTCCCCTCATCTGGGAGCTCCAACAACAATCTGTTATCATCTTCAATTACGCTGATGACTTGCAGCTCATTTTCAACATCGACTCCTCCCCATCCTCTATTCATAATGTCCATTCGGTCATGAACTTCATCAGCTCCTGGATGAACCGGAATCAGCTCAAACTCAATCCTGCTAAGACTGAGCTGGTTCTTACAGGCCCCCACAACAATCCCTGGAACTCCTCTTTCTGGCCACTCGCACTTGGCCCTCCCCCTTCCCCGGTTGATTCTGTCAAGAGTTTAGGCGTCACCATCTGCAAGGACCTATCCATGAGGGCCCAAATTAACTCAGTTACATCCGTCTGCTTCTACCATCTGTGTCGCATCCGCAAAATATGCAGACTTCTCTCCCAACATGCCCTTGTGCAGGTCACCTTGGGATTAGTTATATCTCGCATCGACTATGCGAATTCCCTATATGTAGGCATACCAGCATACCAACTACAACGTCTCCAACTCATTCAGAATCAGGCAGCCAGGCTGATCTATGGTCTGCCAAAATGTAGCCACACTAAACCCCTCCTTAAGAACCTTCATTGGCTCCCAGTTGCTCAGCGCAGCCTCTTTAAACTCGGCTGCCTGATCCAACAAGCCCTTTCCTCTCTAGGACCCTCCTTCATCTCCTCTCTTCTACGATATGTTCCTCAACGTACTCTTTGTTCTTCCAATTCCAATCTTCTTACCCCCTGTTCCTTCAGACGCAAGAAACATGGAGGCCTGAGATTTTCCACCCAGGGTCCCCTTTGGAATTCTTTTCCCCCTTCACTTCGCCTTATCACCTCTTACTCCCTCGTTAGAAAGTCACTGAAAACTTGGCTCTTCTCGTTGACTCACAACTAGTTTCACTCTGCTCTGCACCGCTCAGCCCTCTCACTCTAGCGCCAAGAAACCGTAGGTGAACGTGCGCTCAATAAATTCCATTTATCATATCATATCATATCAGCGGTCATAAGGCTGGATGGGACCCCACTGTTTGTCTCTTGCCTCTGCCTGTCACCATGTAGCCTCTAATAGCCTCCACTGAGGGTCTTTAGAGCACCCTTGTGGTGAATTGGATCTTCAAGTACAAAGTCAGAAGGTAACATCTTTGACAAGGATGAACCTCGTTGGTGAATACAACTCGCGCTCCATCACAGTCCACCATAAATTGCGCCTAGATCCTGGGCTACCAAGACTATCATTGGCACTCTGTGATTTTTTTTGGTGCTCCTATTTCTACTTCAAAATTTAAAAACACGTATCTCCAGTTACCGATTGGATTTTTGTCATTTTTATGTCCTTTTATTTATAATATTTGACTCTATTTTTATAAATTGTTTTGGGATATTTACTGTTTTGCATTCTGACTAGGGCTCCTGATTTTATTGTATTTATCTTTTTCTGCATTTCTGTATTTAACTATATTTATTTTTTTCTTTATTAATCAATGTTTATTTTGGTCGATGTGTAAAAAAACTAAGCTGCTTCGGACACATTTCCAAGTTTTTACTATATTTACTCATGTTTGAATATCCAATGAGTTTTAGCCATTTACAGTACAATATAATCGTATGAAATCATTTAAAGGCAATGAAGCACATATGACGAAATCTTCACTAGCTAAATGGTGTTAACTCGGTCCTTAAACAACATTTGACTTCTACTTTTACTAGAAGGATCTCATATTAGAACCATATGACGTCATAGACAGACAAAGCGTGCCATCGACAAAACTAACAAGCATTGAAAATGCAATAGGTCTCGCAATAGAAAAGTTTGACCTTTTGGTGTTGCAAATGTAATTTTTTTTGTTTATATTTTTTCAAATTATAAAAGTATTAATTTTGTTTTTTGTAAAGTGAATAGTTATAAATCTACCAAATGTTACATTTATAGCATTAGTAAAGTTACATGTTTAGTTTTGTCCTTTTTTACATGTAAAAACGTTTACCATTAAAAATTAAAAATAACATTAGGTCACTATCCTTTATTTATAACATTTTACACAAAATTGTGAGTTTGCACATCAATACATGTAAAAAAGGACAAAACTAAACATGTAACTTTACTAATGCTATAAATGTAACCTTTGGTGTGTTGCAAAAAATGCAATAGGTCTCGCATTAGGAAAGTTTGAGCTTTTGGTATTGCAAATGACAAATTTTGTATTTATGTTTTGGTTTTGAAAATAGCGAAATTAATAGCTTTGTCATTTACAATGTCAAGAGTGGATGCATGTAGGGCAAGATGGCCGCCGGCAGGCCGTAGGGGAAGGGTCGTGTCCTCCCCTCTCTCCGTGACAGTGCTGGTTCTATGATTCTTCTCTCAACCCTGGCCCCCAACTTGGTGTAAATCGAGGCGCTATACAAAAGGGAAAAGGAAAGCATTGCTGAATGGAAAAAATGAAATGCTGGGTGTGCTTGGAGATCAGCGCCTATTCTATTCCACTGAGAGGTTGCAGATTGATTTGATTTTGCGCGCCAGTCTGCTGTTTCTTGCTGCCTCTAAATATTGCCGGTCTGGTTGGACTAAGCTAGTGCAAACTATGGCACCGAAATTACAAAAGTCACCAAAGCAGCATCGAGTACATCGAGAGCAGCGTGCAGATAAGCGTGGTGAGGAAGATGATGCCACTTCTAGTGACACGGGTGTACCAGCTAACAATCTCCGCTTTAAAATGAAATCAAAAGCACAGATGCGCAGAGAGGCAGCAAAAGAACTTAAAGCTTTGAAAGACAAAGAAAGGGAAGCTGAGCAGGAGCAGAGAAAGGCATCTGCAATGAAGAGGAAAAAGAAGGAGCAGTCAGCGTTAGCACTGCTCGGCGTAACGTTGAGGAAATCACCCCTTCGTCAACCCGCCATTACAGAGTCCTTCTCCCTCCTCCCACCACTCCCCTCGGACTTGATCTCACCCTCCCCTGAGATTTCGGTGGAGGATAAAACTGAGACCAGAACATGCATCGAGGAAACGCTGGAGCGACCTTACCTGCTGCAAGTGAACACGGAGACTGACGTTACAGAAGCAGCGGAGGCTGGAACGCTTTCAGCTGATCCGGGCTGTGGGGGCGGGGCTGAGAGCAATCCTCAGAGCAAGTCTCAGCCGCTGGTCTCGCTGGTCTTGCGCTGTGAGACGCTGATTCCGGAGGAGGAGGGGGGAGAGAGGCTGCATTTGGGAATAGATAGAGGAAGCGAGACAGCGAATTTGCCTTCCAGGGAAGAGGCTGCTGGGGCTGCGTGTCTTACAATGATAGACACGGTTGAATTAAGAAGCACAGCAAAGGTATGTGTTGATGATCCGGCGCTGGTATTAGTCAGCTCTATGGTCTTGGAGTCTCAGGTCCCCGAACTTAATGTGCAGGACATTGAGATACCAGAATTCACAGTAACCTCTGAGGGTGGTATAAATAAAGAAATGCTGGACAATACAAATACGGAACTCTCAGAGAACAATGATAATCGGTTACATTTTTCTGAGGAGTTGCCCCAAGCCGGGGGAAAGGATACGGATGGATTAGTACCCATAGACTTGATGGCACAACTGAACATTGAAGCACCTAATATTAGCATAGAGGCCCCTGAGAATGGTCAACTAGACAATGAGAGTGGTGCAGCAAATTTGACGAGTAATGTACAAGGAATTAATATTCCTAATCAAGTTATGGCTTCACCAAGTGACGAATGTTTTTTTACTGGTAACAATGAATATGATGATGATGATGATGAGGAGGAAGGGGAGGAGGAGGGCTCTGATTCACTCTCAGATTCGATTTCAAGTGAAGGCTCTGTAACTAATATTGTCAATATCTCGGACTCCCCAGAGAGTCACAATGAGGACTCAGCGCAAGAAGTTACTGAGGCAGATCAAGAAACTGTATGTAGAGGTCGTGTAAGGAGGATAGATAAAATGAAAGCTAAGACTAGAGTGCGCAGTAGCGCAAAAAAAATTCAAACCCCTTCCACAAATGACAGTCACTAAGAAATTAGACTGGGATCATGTGGTTTCCTCACAACCACATCAAGAAGAGACTAATGGTCAGCAGCATGGTGAATTAGGGGGGGGGGCAGGTGGAAGTAATACCTCTAATTTTTACCTGTTATTTACAACACTGAAACAAATCCAAAGTGAAGCTAGGGCTGAAAGCCGGAGAGCAAAGCACGCTAATAAAAAAATGCAGACCACATTACAAAAGATTAATAAAATGTACACAGAGGTGGCTACTAGAGTCACAGAGGTGGAAGAAAGGACAGGGAAGCTTGAAGACAATGTGGTGAAGCTTCAGGAGACTAGACTGGAGCATGAGAAAACATCTTCAGACGTTCTCTGGAAATTAGAAGAATTTGAAAATAGACAGAGACGGAATAACATAAGAATTCTTGGGGTGGAGGAAGGGAAAGAGGGGGCTGATGTGCGGGGATTTGTTGTAGATCTATTGAAAGGGGCATTCCCGGATTTGGAAAGATGGAGTTGGGACAATGAGATACAGCGAGCCCACAGATTCCCAATGGTTCAGAGAAAAGGCAACACCTCCAACAAACCTCGTGCAATTTTTGTATATATAGGTAACTTCCTGTTAAGAGAAGAGATAATAAGTAAGGCGAAGCCGCAATCTAAGCGTGTATATAAGAATATCTCTTTCTTCACCCGCCCTGATTTTTGCCACACCACTGTGGAAAGGAGATGGCGTATGAGGCAGCTGATAACTCCCTTTCACAATGCTGGCTGTGAGGTTTATTTAATGTTTCCAGCTCGCCTCAAAGTAATTCAAAATGGACAGGTTAGAGTCTTCTACTCCGAAATTTTGGCCCAAGAATACCTCACTTCTCTTAGAGAGAATAAGGAGCAGAATAGGGAGCAAAGTAGGCAGATTGCTGTAGTGAGGGAGGGTCCTCGGAAGAATCGCTAAGACTATATATGACACTTGGTTTCTTGTTTTTCTGCTTTCCTTTTTTTTTTTTTTTTTTTTTTTCTCTTTTCTTTAAATGTGACTTGCACTAGGGTTGAGGGGGTCAGGGGGCGGAGAATAATTGAGATGAGATGAGATATGCTAAGAAGTGGGAGAGGGAGGAGACGAGACAACCCATGGGTCTCGGCTGCCAGACATAGGTCCGATGGACCTATTTGCCAGTAAGGGGGGTGGGGTCTCAGGGGAGGGATGTCTGGGGAGGGGGAGGGAGGGATGGTGTACATGGCACAATATAATACAGTTACAAATAGAATCTGTAGAAGAATGTGGTAATCAAATGGACCCTGAAGATACAGAACCAAAATGGATTATTATTTTTTTGTATGTATTAACAGTAAAAAACAATAAAAAAATATGGATATTAGATTTGTAACATGGAATGTTTGTGGGTTAAATGATTATCAGAAGAGGCAGAGGGTGGCACTTGCATTAAAGCAAATGAATGTAGACTTTATATTTTTACAGGAAACTCATATTATGCTCTCACAAGTGTTTTTGTTGGAACAGGTGGGTTTCTACGTACTAGCATACTCTAGGCAAGGAACCAAAACTAGAGGAGTAGCAATAATGTCAAAAAATAGGAATCTTGTAGTTAGGAAGAAATTGGAAGATCAGTGGGGGAGATGGGCAATGGCTGAATGTTTGATTGAGGGGGAGTGGACAACTCTCGGGGTTGTATATCGATCAACAGAGGACGACCCAGAAATTTTAGAATTTTTGGATACAGAACTGGCTGTTTGGGCACCCCGCATCATTATGGCTGGAGATTTTAATATTAACGGAGCAGATGGCTTAGGGCTAGGCTCTTTTGGTAGGTATTAGTTAATTTACTAATGAATAACTCCTTGTCGGATGTGTGGGGGAAAATCAGATTAGATAAAAAAAGGATACACTTATTACTCAGCTCCACATCGAATCTGTGTACGGTTAGACTATTTTTTTGTTCTAAATTCATTACTCTCCACCTCAAAGATAGACAGACTCCCCCGAATTTTTAGTGACCGTAATCCCCTTATATTAACATTAAAAATAACAGCAGTAACTAGAATTGATAGGGTATGGACATTTGAAAGAGGATTCTACATGATGATAAGTATATACAACATATGTCAAAGTGGATGAAAGACTTTTTTGAGATCAATAGAGGAAGTGCAGCTGTTGGGATAGTATGGGATGCATTCAAGGCAGGTGCCCGCGGAGAGACTCTTAGCTTTAGCACTTTTACCCATAAACAGGAGCAAATCAGGAATAATGAACTATTCAAGGCAGCATTAGATGCTGAGGAGGAGCTACAACAATCTATATCTGCAGGCAGATCAGTGGATCAAGTCCTCATTAAGGTTTTGAAAACAAAAAGCGATGCGGAAGAATATATTGCAAATAAGGCAGCTAAGAAGTTTATGGCCAAAAGAGAAAGATGTCATGAGACGAGAAGGTTGGTAGGGTATTAGCTGTACGTACTAGACAAATTGCAGCGTTAGGGACAATAAGGGAAATTAGAGATACAGCAGGTGGGTTACATACTGACTCGCAGAAAATCCGGGAAGTATTTAGAAATTTCTAGGAGTTATTATATGATGATAAGCAGATTACTAACCCTACGGAAATAGTTGAGTACTTATAGGGAATACCATTTGAAAGGCTTACAGAGGTAGAGGCAGAATTATTAGAAGAAACATTGGGAATAGAGGAGGTTAAAACAGCAATAGCAGATCTCCCCTCAGGAAAAGCTGCGGGCCCTGATCACCTCCCTATTGAATTTGATAAAACGTTTTGGGACATACTTGGCAAAGATTTAGTAAAGACTTTACAGACAGCACAAGTTGGGGAATCTATCCCGGGCTCATGGGGAGGAGCAGACATTGTTTTAATTCTAAAAAAGGGGAAACCTGCCACTGAGCCGGGGTCTTACAGACCGATTACATTAATGAACACTGACACTAAAATTTATTCTAAAGTATTGGCTACTAGATTTGCTACAACAATAGGAAACCTTGTAAGCAATAACCAACACGGGTTTATTCCTGGAAGGGGCACTACGCATCATACGCGTAAGGTTATCACACTATTTGATGCCGCAGGGGTCGCAGGAGACCCGATGGCGGTTATGCTACTGGATGCCGAAAAGGCTTTTGATCGGGTTTCCTGGGATTACCTGTGGCATGTTTTAATAAGGGTAGGGGTTAAAAGGGGGTATATCAGAGCATTACAGACATTATATACAGATCCGGTGGCCTCTATTAAAGTAAATGCCGGCTCTACCCGACAATTCAGGATTAAGCGAGGCACGAGGCAGGGATGCCCGTGCTCCCCGCTTCTATTTGCAATGTATATGGATCCCTTAATTCGCAGGATAGAGCTCTGCGAGAGGATTACTCCCTTATATACACACTTGGGACAATGTAAGGTTCTCGCATATGCTGATGATGTGGCAGTGATTACACCTAACCCCACGGAAGCGATTGGACAGATAGAGATTGAGGCAAGGAGATTCGGCCAAATCTCGGGGTACTCCTTAAATACCTCAAAGACACAAATATTTAAAAATGTTTATACACAATGTGAGGATGTACGAGTGGTTTCAACAGGGGTGTATCTCGGTGTAAATATTACTGCTGAGTTGGATACTCTAGTGGAAAAAAAATATAGTCCCAATAATTGCTAAAGTAGGGAAGCAATTAGACAGATTAGATAAACTACACCTTACAATTGTCGGGCGAACAAATATTATAAAGATGATGATACTGCCTAAATTCCTATATATATTTAGAGCTATTCCTCTATTTTTTGAGAATAAGTGGTTTAAGACCTGTGAGCATATCCTCAACCGATTCATCTGGGCAAAGGGGAAAACAAGGAGAGCGTACAGATTTATGACATTAACTCGTGAACAGGGTGGGTGGGCGCTCCCAGATATAAAGATGTATTATTGGGCAGCGGCACTACAATATATGATGGGTTTATTGGGAGGAGCAGAAGTAGAAGCCCAGGATGAATTTGGTACACTCCCCATCTATGGATTAGTAATGGGAGTGGAGGCAGAAAATTTACTGTTGAAATTCACAGATGCAAGTTACTATAAAAGGACAAGATTTAAAACTATCCTAGCAGCCTACAAAATTTGGAAATCGTTTTCTAAACGGTTTGGAATTGGGAAATATAATGTCTATACTAGGTTAGAAGGCAATCCCAACCTTCCTAGAGAGGTATTCTCTGATATAGTTTTTAGTGAGTGGGGCAGGAAAGGAATTCGGAAGGTGGGCGATATTATGGATGTACATGGCATGATGCAATTCTCAGAATTACAGATACGTTATGGCTTAGATACGAGACAATTTTTCAAATATCTTCAAGTAAGAAGCTTTATTAATAAAAAAAAGGGTGGTTCAGCGGGATTTGAAAATAACTCAATACTGGAGCCTATACAAGTAGGTACAGATTGCACGATTAAGAGATTTTATTCAGAATTATCAAATTTTAAAAAAGATGACCTGGAAAAGTGGGCGGATAAATGGGCGAATGGTTTAGATATAGACCGAAATTACTTCTATCAATCATTAGATATGGGACAGAAACTATTGTGCTCAGCCGCATTACAATCCCAACATTACAAAGTTTTGTATCATCTATACTATACTCCTGCGAAAATGGCCCAATGGGGGGCGGTGTGGGGTACCAGCTGTTTTAGATGTGGTAGTTTAAACGCTGATCTATCTCATATTTTTGCAATCTGCCCTCATTTGGAAACAACAAAGAAGGATATTCAGAGTTTTTTTAATAATGCGTTGGGGATTGGAATTGAACTAACTCCTTCAATAATATTATTAGGAGTTGAGGTGGAGGGTCAGACGCAGAGTGAAAGCTTCATTTTTGTAGCGATGGCAATTCTGAGATTATGCATAGCCACGGCATGGTTGGACCCCCTCCCGCCAACACATCATCAATGGTTAGCTAAGTTACTTTCAATTTATAAGTTAGAATCCGCTATTTATACAAGGAAGGGGAAAAAGGTAAGGAAGCTGGGCATGCAAATATGGGAACCGATTATTCGGTGGAAAGAAGGAAATGTTAGTTGATAGACATTGTGCTGAGTTGTTTACTATAAGTTTGATGATTATGTTCTTAGCAATCTGGTTCTGTTTCAAAAATGAAACAGCATGAAGACTGATGTAATTATGTAATTAATGGCTTTATATATGTATATGTATTTTGTATGTTTGTTTGGTTTTTACTTTCTGTTTATTGTGAACTGTACACCTCATAAAAAAAAGGGGGGGGGGAAAAACTCAATAAAAATATTTTTAAAAAAAATAAAAATACAATGTCAATAGTTATAACTTTCGCAAATGTGACACCTATAGCATTTGTAATGCAATATGTGTTGTATTTATGTGACTTACATGTATTGATAATTTTTTTTAATCAGTAATACTTAAATAAATGTTATTGTAATTTATAATGGAAGTAGCTTAAACTTTTGTAAATAACTTTTGTGAAGATTATGTTCAGTGTATTTTATTGTGACGAAAATCCAAGAACAGAAGTGAAATATTAACTTTTTTTGTTACATTTGTAATAAAGCTTGAAACATTGAGAGGACATATTTGAACCAGTTGTTGTTGAATGGTTGCACAGATTGATGCTGTGGTGGCGCTGAATGATGTGATGGCGAACGAGTGATGCTGTGGCGTTCAGTGATGCTGTAGTAGAGCATAGTGATATTGTGGTGCCCCTGAGTGATGCTGTGGTGCTGCTGAGTGATGCTGTATTCTATGCTATGTTTTGTTTTGCTATCCTATGTTTGGTTTTGTTATGCTATGCTATGTTTTGCTATCCTATGTTTTGATTTGTTATGCTATGCTTTGCTGTGTTTTGTTATGTTATGTTTTGTTATGCTATGCTATGTTTTGCTATGCTATGTTTTGTTATGCTATGCTATGTTTTGTTATGATATGCTATGTTTTGTGTTTTATTATGCTATGCTTTTTTTTGCTATGCTAAGTCTTGTTATGCTATGTTATGTTTTGTTGTGTTTGGTATGCTATGCTATGTTTTGCTATGCTATTATGTGTTTTTTTTGCTATGTTTTGTTGTGTTTTGTTATGCTATGCTATGTGTTTTTGTGTTCTGCTATGTTTTGTTATGCTATATGTTGTGTTTTGATATGCTATGTTTTGTTATGTTATGCTATGTTTTGTTATGCTATGCTATGTTTTGTTTTGCTATCCTATGCTTTTTTTGTTATGCTATGCTATGTTTACTGTTGCTATCCTATGCTTTGTTTTGTTATACTATGCTATGTTTTTTTGTGTTTTGCTATGCTATGCTTTGTTATGCTTTGTTATGTTTTGTTATGCTATGCTATGCTTTGTTGTTTTATTATGCTATGTTTTGTTGTGTGTTTTATTATGCTATTCTATGCTAAGTTTTGCTATGCTATGTTTTGTTATGCTATGCTTTGTTATGCTATGTTTTGTTATGCTATGCTAAGCTTTGTTTTGTTATGCTATGCTATGTTGTGTTCTGTTATGCTATGCTATGTTTTGTTGTGTGTTTTATTATGCTATGCTATGTTTCGCTATGCTATGTTTTGTTATGCTATGCTTTGTTATGCTATGTTTTGTTATGCTATGCTAAGCTTTGTTTTGTTATGCTATGTTCTGTTATGCTATGCTATGTTGTTGTGTTTTGCTGTTTTGTTATGCTGCTTTATTATGCTATGTTTTGTTATGTTATGCTATGTTTTGTTCTGCTATGTTTTGTTGTGTTTTGTTATGCTATGCTATGTTTTGTTATACTGTGTTATGTTTTGTTATACTATGCTATGTTTTGTTTTGCTATGCTTTGTTATGTTATGCGATGCGATGCTTTGTTTTGTTATGTTTTGTTAAGCTATACTATGTTTTGTTGTCTTTTGTTATGCTATGCTTTGTTGTGTTTTGCTATGTTTTGTTTTGTTGTGCTATGTTTTGTTTTGCTATCCTATGCTTTGTTTTGTTATGCTATGCTATTTTTTGCTATCATATGCTGGTGAGGGTGTGTGAGAGTGTGTGAGAGTGTGTGAGGGTGAGTGAGGGTGTGTGAGGGTGTGCGAGGGTGGGGTGAGGTGGTGTGAGGGTGAGGGTGTGTGAGGGTGAGGGTGTGTGAGGGTGAGGGTGTGTGAGGGTGAGAGGTGTGTGATGGTGAGAGGTGTGTGATGGTGAGAGGTGTGTGATGGTGAGAGGTGTGTGAGGGTGAGAGGTGTGTGAGGGTGAGAGGTGGGTGAGGGTGTGTGAGGGTGAGAGGGTTGTGAGGGTGAGTGAGGGTCAGTGAGGGTGTGTGAGGGTGAGGGTGTGTGAGGGTGAGGGTGTGAGGGTGAAGGGGTGGGAGTGAGGGTGAGTGGGGGTGAGGGTGAGTGAGGGTGAGGGTGAGTGAGGGTGGGGTGAGTGTGTGTGAGGGTGAGGGTGTGTGAGAGTGAGGGGGAGGGTGTGTGAGGGTGAGGGGGTGTGAGAGTGTGTGAGGCTGTGTGAGGGTGAGGGGGTGAGGATGAGGGGGGTGAGGGGGTGTGAGGGTGTGTGAGGGTGAGAGGGTTATGTGGGTGAGGGGGTGTAAGGGTGAGGGTGAGAGGGTTGTGAGGGTGAGGGGGCTGAGGGTGGGTGAGGGTGAGGGTGTAAGGATGAGTGAAGGGGTGTGAGGGTGTGTGAGGGTGAGGGTGTGTGAGGGTGAGGGTTGTGAGGGTGAGGGGTGAGGGTAAGTGAGGGGGTGGGGGTGAGGGGGTGAGGGTGTGTGAGGGTGTGAGGGTGAGGGTGAGTGAGGGTGGGTGAGGATGTGTGAGGGTGTGAGGGCGGGTGTGTGTGAGGGTGGGGGTGTGTGAGGGTGGGGGTGTGTGAGGGTGGGGGCATGTGAGGGTGTGGGTGTGAGGGTGGGAGGATGAGTGAGGGTGAGAGGGTTGTGGGGGTGAGGGGGTGTGAGGATGTGTGAGGGTGAGTGGTGTGAGGGTGAGGGGGCGTGAGGGTGAGTGAGGGTGTGTGAGGTTGTGAGTGTGTGTGAGGGTGTGAGTGTGTGTGAGGGTGTGAGTGTGTGTGACGGTGTGTGAGGATGTGTGAGGGTGTGTGAGGGTGAGGGTGAGTCGGGGTGAGAGGGTTGTGAGGGTGAGGGGGTGAGGGTGAGTGAGGGTGTGTGAGGGTGAGGGGGGTGAGGGTATGAGTGTGAGGATGAGGGTGTGTGAGGGGGTGTGTGTGTGAGGGTGAGTGAGGGTGAGAGGGTTGTAAGGGTGGGGGGGGTGAGGGTGGGTGTGTGAGGGTGTTTGTGTGTTGTGTAGTTGTGTTTGTGGTGTGTGTGCTTGTGTGTGTGTGTATGTGTTGTTTTCATTGTGTGTGTAGTTGTTTGTGTATCTTTGTTGTTTTATTGTTTTATATTTTTGGCAAATGTTAAATAGCAGATGTGTGACTGTCCCATAACTATATTTACGTATTTAAGTGTTGCGTTCTAGTTTTTTTTTTGGGAATCGCGTACTATTTTGATTGACGTCCTGTCAGCCAATGATATTTCAAAATCCTCTCACGTTGCGTAACAATTTACTCGCGTCTAATTGGAAATCCCCATATTGGTGAAAGCGTGTCCCGTGTAAGGAGTGTTGGCTTCGTTGTCCGTTCCGTGCATCGTTCGACAGGTAAGTTGTTTTTTTTTTGTTTGTTTTGTGTTTGTGTAGTGTAATGAATTTGTTGATTTGTTGTTTCCTATTGTTTTATTTGCATAGTAGTGTCTTTGTCTTGCAACGAAGGATGTTTCTTTTGAAATGTCGGCTCTTTATGTATGTAATGCATTGTATCCTATTGTTCAGATCTAATTTTTATAATGTTTGGTTTTGGTTAGTAGTTGTGTTAATAATTAGAACATAGTGTTTGTTTTTTGGTGTAATTGTGTAGTATGTTGTATATGTGCGTGAATATTTTATATTGTTTCAACCCTACGTTCTGTTATTTCAGTTATTATTAAATGTATGTTTGTATATCTTTTTATTTTGATGTGTATGTAAATTTCGTGCTGTGTTTTGCGATACTTCCTCTTCGTTAAACATCAATGCAATGTCTCCGCTTTGTGTTCCGATTTTTTTTTTTAAAGCAATATTTTCTTCTTATATATGCTTTCTCCATGTTGCTATGAGAATTCTGACTTATGTCAACATTACTGTAGAGTTGCGTAATATGTTTTTTATATTTGATGTGATTTCGTGTTAATAAATGCGATTGTTATATGCGTACCGATTTTTGTGTAACTCTTGACCATTGTGTTTAATCCGTCCCATTCCCCGGGTGAATAATGCTTATTTATTGCCCCAATAAAAAGTAGGCTGTTTCACATTTGTGTTTATACATCCTCGTCCTCGCTTCCTGACACATTTTTTTCGTTGTTTTGTTGGTGTTATATTGTCCAAATCATTTTTGTTTTTGACCTGAAGCCTGATAAACATCCTTGCATGCTGTAGCTCACTTTTGGGAAGTAGATTTTGTGTGTAACGTATCTGATGCACTACTCCGTTGTCCCCCTTTGTTTTTATTTTCGTCCTAAAAGTTGTTTATGTCTCTGGAAATGGCATAACATTTATCAATTTGTTACATGTGCAAGCTTTTGTTTTTAATAGGGTGGATTAGGAGGCTATTTTTTGAGTCTTTAGTTATATTGTGTTTTTGTATGGTTTAATTAGATTGTTGATTTGGCTGGTGGATTAGGATGGCGTATTTATCGTTTGGATTTTGTTTTGGAGGATGTATTTCTGTTGCGTATCTTGAGGGTGGATTTGGAGGGTGGATTCGGCTGTTAGTTTATTAGGGTGGATTAGGAGTCTGGATTTCTATGTTGGAGTTAGAGTGTGGATTAGGATGGTTTATTTCTATTCTTCCTTTGGATCCTGGATTTAGATGGTTGTTCTATAGTGTGGATTTGGATGGTGGATTTGTAACGTGTGTGCAGGTGCCTTTATATGATGTAGAGGGTGTTATGTTGCCGGTGTGTGTGTGAGATGTAATGAGTCTGAGGGCGTGTGAGGATGAGTGTGTGGGGAAAGTTTGAGCTATTGGTATTGTAAATGACACATGTGTGCACTGTGAGTGAGGGCTGTGTGTACAGTGAGTGAGGGCTGTGTGTACAGTGAGTGAGGGCTGTGTGTACAGTGAGTGAGGGCTGTGTGTACAGTGAGTGAGGGCTGTGTGCACTGAGTGAGGGCTGTGTGCACTGAGTGAGGGCTGTGTGCACTGAGTGAGGGCTGTGTGCACTGAGTGAGGGCTGTGTGCACTGAGTGAGGGCTGTGTGCACTGAGTGAGGGCTGTGTGCACAGAGTGAGGGCTGTGTGCACAGAGTGAGGGCTGTGTGCACTGAGTGAGGGGCTGTATGCAATGTAAGTGTTGCTTGTGTGCACTTTGAGTGTTCCCTTGACCCTTCTTTTATTTTTATGGTTGCGCACTACTTTTCCCCCTCCGCAAGGTATTCCCTTAGTAATTATTTATCTTGACGTTTTGTTTATGTAATTAGAGCGTTACGTTTTTTGACGTAGCGTTGCGTTTGGCGTGCGTCAGCTGGGAATTTCCCAGATCTTCTAGAATCTTCGGATGCGGAAGGCGTGTTGTGCTTCCTGTGCTGTTGCTGCCTCATTTGACATGTAAGTGACAACATTTTTTGTGTTTCCCTATGTTTTCGGATTCTATAATTAAATGTGTTTAATTTACTGTTAATTTTCTCTAGTTTGTCTGGTAGTTAGACAAAAAAAATTCGCGAGTGTTTCCGGTTCCTCATCTTTATTTGTTTTCTTTTGTTTTCAGTGTTTAAAATGATGATGTCCTATGTAAATGTTTTTGTGAAATGTTTAAATGCTTATATGCCTGCCATGGACATCTGCAGTGTGACCTATTTGTCTTTAATTCTTAGAGCCCTGATGACAATACTATGGTCAATTTGTGACACAGGCCACTTATTTGTTCTGGTTGTTCATTTATAGAAGTTTGTGGCGTGCCCATGTAACAACCATGCAAAACACTAGTTTACATTGCTATGGTTTTTTTTATTTCTGTAAACGTAGGTATTAATATCATAATTCTATTATCCTGATACGTTGCTAAGAGACAGTAAGCAAGTTAGAATACCCTACCTTGTTGAAAAGAAATTTCCAGTTTAGACAGCGATTTGCAGACAGCCATTCCCATTACGAGTGGCCACCGCTCCTTTCTCTATGTACCTGCTAGTTCGGTTTTGCTAACTTCTGTTTTTTGCTGCCTTCAGGACTCTTTTTAGGCTTATTTGCATGTTTCTGCTGTACAAAATATGTGCCGGATGTTATCTGCATTGTCATAGTGGTTTTTATTTTAATTTTGCTAACACGTTGCTGCAATGGTTTTTATTTTTTGCTAAGGTATGGTTCTCTGCTTTCCTGTAAGCTTTTCCCTCAGCCTCTCTCTAACTCCTAATTGCTAGTCACAGTGTTGTTTTCCTGTTAGCTGTGTGCATTATTGCGAATGTACTCATTAATTACTGTGACTAGCGTGTGAAATTGTGCATTGACGGCCGTTGTTGTGTATGCCTGGTGAAAGCTTGCACTGATGTCTGTTGTTGTGTGTGTGTACATGGTGTGAATGTGCACTGACTGGCGGTGGTGTGCATGCCTGTTTAAATAGTGCAGTGATGGCTGGTGGTGTATCTGTGTGTGTCGGGTGAAATTGTGCACTGATGGCTGGTGATGTGTGTGTGTGTGTGTGTGCCTGTTGCAAGTGTGCGCGTGTGTGTGCGCGTGCGCCTGATGAAACCGTGCATTTACGGCCGGTGTTGTGTATGCCTGGTGAAAGCATGCACTGATGTCTGGTGTTGTGTGTGTGTTCATGGTGAAAATGTGCACTGACGGGCGGTGGTGTGTATGCCTGTTTAAATCTTGCAGTGATGCCTGGTGGTGTTTTCTGTGTTTGCCGCGTGAAATTGTGCACTGATGGCTGGTGAGGTGTGTATGCCTAATGAAATCGTGCACTGATGGCTGGTGGTGTGTGTGTGTGTGTGTGGCCTGAGTAATGTAGTTTGATAAAAAAATAATGGAGCTCCAAGAGCGTGCATGAGAGATGAGAGGAAGGGGGGTGAATGGACGAACATGCATGTGAGAGAGATAGGCTGTGGTGTGCGTGTTTGCGCTAAAGCATGAAACTTGTTTCATATATTTGTATGCAATGACCGAAACTGCAAACTAAAAGTTTGCGCCACACTTTGTACTTGTGTGACTTGTATCACATTTTTGTATTAAATGTCGACTTGTATCACCAAAAAGAATAGCACGCAAGTAATGAAGTCTGTGGCCTGAGTCTTGTGGTTGGCGAGCAAAGACCGTGCCTGAGAGGGAGGGGGTGAGGTGGAGTAGACGAACGTGCAGCTGAGTGATAGGTAGGCTGTGGTGTGCGTGTTAGCATGTTTATCCCTAAAATTTGGGAAAGTTTGAGCGATTGGTATTGTAAATGACACTTTTTTTATGTATGTGTTGGTTTTGAAAATAGCAAAATTAATAGCTTTGTCAGTTACAATGTCAATAGTTTTAACTTTCGCGAATGTGACACCTATAGCATTTGTAATGCAATGTGTGTTGTATTTCCGTGACTTAAATGTATTGATATTACAAATAACAATGACTTTTAATTTTGTAAATAGTGTGGTGGTGGATGCGGTGGTGGTGCATGTGGTGGATGTGGTGGTGGTAGTGGATGTGGTGGTGGTGGATGTGGTGGTGGATGTGGCGGTGGATGTCATGTTGGATGTGGAGGTGATGGTGGATGTGGTGGTGGATGTGGTGGTGATGGCGGATGTGGTGGTGGTGGTGGTAGTGGTGGAAGTGGTGGTGGATGTGTTGGATGTGGTGGTGGATGTGGTGGTGGTTGTGGTGGATGTGGTGGTGGTGGATGTAGTGGTGGTGCATGTGGGGGTGGACGTGGTGGTGGATGTGGCGGTGGATGTGGCGGTGGATGTAGCGGTGGATGTCATGGTGGATGTGGAGATGGATGTGGAGATGGATGTGGAGGTGGATGTGGAGGTGGATGTGGATGTGGTGGTGGATGTGGTGGTGGATGTGGTGGTGGTGGTGGTGGATGCGGTGGATGTGGTGGTGGTGGATGCGGTGGTGGTGGTGGTGGTGGATGGGGTGGTGGTGGTGGGTGTGGTGGTGGTGGATGTAGCGGTGGATGTGGTGGTGGATGTGGTGGTGGATGTTGAGGTGATGGTGGAGGTGGTGGTGGTGGATGCGGTGGATGTGGATGTGGTGGTGGATGTGGTGGTGGATGCGGTGGTGGTGCATGCGGTGGATGTGGCGGTGGATGTCATGGTGGATGTGGAGGTGGATGTCATGGTGGATGTGGAGGTGATGGTGGATGTGGTGGTGGATGTGGTGGTGATGGTGGATGTGGTGGTGGTGGTGGATGCGGTGGTGGTGGTGGATGGGGTGGTGGTGGTGGATATAGTGGTGGTGGTTGTGGTGGATGTGGTGGTGGTGGATGTAGCGGTGGATGTGATGGTGGATGTGGTGGTGGATGTGGTGGTGGATGTGGAGGTGATGGTGGATGTGGTGGTGGTGGTGGATGCGGTGGATGTGGATGTGGTGGTGGATGTGGTGGTGGATGCGGTGGTGGTGCATGCGGTGGATGTGGTGGTGGTGGATGTGGTGGTGGATGTGGAGGTGGATGTGGAGGTGATGGTGGATGTGGTGGTGGTGGATGCGGTGGATGTGGTGGTGGAAGTGGTGGTGGATGTGGTGGTGGATGCAGTGGTGGTGCATGTGGTGGATGTGGTGGTGGTGGATGTGGTGGATGTGGTGGTGGTGGATGTGGTGGTGGTGGATGTTGTGGTGGTGGATGTGGATGTGGTGGTGGATGTGGTGGTGGATGTGGTGGTGGTGGATGCGGTGGTGGTGGATGTGGTGGTGGTAGGTGTGGTGGATGTGGTGGTGGATGCGGTGGTGGTGGATGTGGTGGTGGTGGATGTGGTGGTGGATGTGGCGTTGGATGTCATGGTGGATGTGATGGTGGATGAGGTGGATGTGGTGGTGGATGTGGTGGTGGTGGATGCGGTGGATGTGGGGGTGGATGTGGTGGTGGTGGGTGTGGTGGATGTGGTGGTGGATGTGGTGGTGATGGTGGATGTGGTGGTTGTGGATGTGGTGGTGGTGGATGTGGTGGTGGTGGATGTGGTGGTGGAAGTGGTGGTGGATGTGGATGTGGATATAGCGCATACTTATGGCATGACTAAAAAAAAGCAAGCTGGTTCTGAGACGCTGCGGGCTCTTAACGACTGAGATGAAATCAGCAGCATTCCTGGATTTCTTAAAGTTTGTCGGAGGGGAGGGGGGCCGTGGGCTTTGCAGCACTCATGAGGCGGTTTTATACATTTTGGTTATCCATTCGTTGTGGGCAAGAGATGGGGAGATTACCAGTGATGGAGGGCGCAGACCTTTGCAGCTGTGAGCGCATTCAATTAATGAATGAAAAAAGAAAAGAAGACACGGCCGGCCGGCCGTGAAACTGAAAGCATGGCCGGCCGGCTTGCAGCTGTGAGCGCATTCAATGAATGTAAAAAAGAAAAGAAGACACGGCCGGCCAGCCGTGAAACTGAAAGCATGGCCGGCCGGCTTGCAGCTGTGAGCGCATTCAATTAATGTAAAAAAAAAAGAAAAGAAGACACGGCCGGCCGGCCGTGAAACTGAAAGCATGGCCTTCACGGCCGGCCGTGGAAAAGCCTTTGATGCAGCAGGGGGTAATTAGGGGAGGAGAATGGCTGGGCTGAGTCAGAGCGCAAAGCCTTTGATGCAGCAGGGGGCGGAGCGGGAAGAGCTGCTGGCGGCACCAAGCTGACGATTTGATGCTGTGCACGCGTTTTAACTAATTGCGCTTGCGCATTGAGTTAAAAGTACACGTGCACTGCATCAAATCGCCAGTCTAGGTAAGCTCTGTTTAAGCCCCTATAGTCTCGCTCTGCTCAATGCGCATGCGCATTGACAGGCGAGACCTAAAAAGGGCACACACTGTAAGACCCACACAGAACACAAAACCAGCATTTTACCTGCACCCTACCTGTTGATATCAACGACGCCTACTTATTTTCCAGTCCATTTTTCAAATATCAGCAGTCACATTCAGAAAAGAATTCTCAGGCTGTGACCTTCTTTTACTTCCTGGGCTTATCACCGAACAGAATGTTGTAATACACTTAAGAAAAAAAACTTCACCCGAAACTAAAAACAAATAGCAATTTTAACACAAAGAAATTGAATTTGACCAAAGGTAAAGCCTTTCTAAGCTATGGCACTTGGTTATATGTCAATAAAGTTATGGAGTAATCTTTCACACAGGAAGCAGTAAAAGAAATGTATTAGTTTCTAGCGGATTAAAAAAATCGTTTCTCTACATTGTAAAGAAGTCAAATATTTAATCACATTGTTTTTCAGGTGTGCCAAATTGAAATGGGTTTTCGTGAGAATGAAATACAGCACATGATAACGCACGTTCCAAAGATTCTAACTGGAAACAAGAGGAGGCTGACAGAATTGTTTGACTTTGTTCACAACCACATGGCAATTCCTCATCACTGCATTGCAAAATTCCCTCAGGTAAAGTGAATAATACCGAGTTGTCTTATGGGCTGCGAGTTTACATATTTTCACAGTACGACTGCAGGCTTGACGTCTTGATGCGCTGGATGCTCCCTTGGTGGAAGTGAGCGAGTGCCACAACTAACACATTTGGTAGCAAGCCTACCCCACCTGCTTAGGGGTGAGTGTTCTCTTCAAGCGACCTTGATCAATAACCTCAGAAACAATTGGCTTACATTTGGGGACTTTCAAAAAAATTTTACAGCATTAATCTACAGCCAATTAAAAAGTGTCCAATTAAACGCGATGAGGTTTCCTAATTGTGCATCCAAATAACGTTTATTTGTGTAAGTATTATGTGGCATTGAGTCCTATCACTTGATAATATACAATAACTAAGTGCCATATTACTTGTACCTAGACAAGTTTAAAATTGGAGTAAATCACATTTTCATCTTTAGTGTCTATTGTTTAATAAAAAAATGAGCAAACATGTTTTAAGTCGGGTCATATTACATAAAGAGTTTTTACTCTCTGACAGAGTTCTTACATTTATAATTGAAAAAATGAGCTTTCTCCATTCCCTAGTATGTGCTTAGCAGAAATAGGGAGATGACACCATATTTTACCCTGGCTGAAACCCATAGATTAGATTTGGAGCATCTTGTTGTTCCTTTTCTTATTACACAATGAGCAGAACTTTGAGATTTTATTTTCATGGTATTTTTGCTCTGGCACATGGTATTGCCCTATTGCTGACAGGCCATCATTTATACCATTTAACTCTATCCTAATTTCACAAGTGCAGGATTTTATGATTGACTTGGTTTACATCATCCGGGTATATCCTGTTTAATCAGTGTTGGTCACCAATGACTTTTCAGTATTTCTTGTATATGCATTATGATGGATGCTAATTGCAACATAATTTTTAAGTCATAGTATGGAAATATGTTAACTGTGCCCCTGCTTTTTGACTTGGCCAGCAGCATGGCGGACTAGACATGTCCGACGGGAGCTCCGACAGCCCCGCAAATATCCTATCTCATATCCTGCCTTCATAGCCCCATCAACCCGCAAATTGATAATGAAAGAGGAAACAACACTTATGAGAATGAAATATCGGGGCGAAATCACACAAGGGGAGATCAGCGAGCGGTAGCGAGATCAAGCTCGAACAGTAGGCCGTGACTCCCAATGGCAGCGGCGCACGGAGGACTCCGCTCGTGCTAGAGAGTTGAGCCCGGAAGCGGACACATAGACGGCCACGTTAGCAGTACTCAGTGAAGCGCACAGAGTGGGAAAGTCCACCATACTGGAACACCAGATCACTGCGGGACACAGCAACAGTATCAGGCGGGCAAAAGGACCGGGAATACGCAGTCCCACAGGAGCGACTGTGCAAGCGGGGACCACAGGTGTACCTCCGCCAGAGGACGCTATGAGATCTATGCCCTCGAACGCCAAGCCGTCAGATTGGAAGAGGAACTAGTGCGGGAGACCCGCAGTCCAGCACCGGAAGGAGGGAATCCGAAATCGGCTCACTACAGGCGTCCAAAATTTTGGGCATCCCACGGTAATGGGATCTGATCCGACAATGGAGTGGTGAGACCACAAGTGTCAGAAGCCAATTAACAAAACAGCAGAGCTCCGATCAAGCGTATGCAGGTGACCCATATTCTAACAAAAAATGTCATGGAGGTAACCCTAAGACTCTTGGCAGCAGAAGACAACCATTGGTCAGAACCTAAACTACGTTTTCCCCCCCAGAACTCATTGTTGATTAGGTTGGGAAATGGAATCTTGACTTCAGAACGGCTGACCACGAAGGTGGGGAAAACTTGCAGGAGACACCCAGAAGAGTGTAGGTGACAAGATTCTTGCCACGAAAAGAGGGACCCAGAAGGTTAACCGGGGAGATTACTAAGGCCAGTGACAGCGTGGTGAAAACGGTGGTAGTGTGTTGGTGAACGACACAGAAACCAAACAACTTACCATGAGTTGACACCATTTCAGAGGTCTCAGACTCCGCCCCAGCACCACTCCTCACTAGGAATAAACCGCCTGTCTCGAAGAAGCAATGGAGACGTGGACCCACTTTTATCGTACCCTGGGAATGGAAGAGATGCATACACATGAGACTCAGTGACCCACCACTGGACCTGGAGTCCTGAGAAAACAATACCGGGACAACACCGATATTAAATAGGTGGAAGTCACGACTCCGCTGAAAAAAGACCCAACCCGACCTATCGAAAACAGGGAGGGATAGCCCGAGAATGTGTAGGCGGAAAGACCTCTTCAAGTGACGAGAGACCAGAGGGAAACTGGAGGCTGCACTTAGAGACCAGCCTGAGACAATAAAACACCTGGCAAGGCCAAGAGACACCCACAAGAGACACAGAGGAAGCCGGAATAGATATGCATGCATTTGATGACAAGGGCAGCTGATACACTAATCAGGAAGAAACTGTCCAAGAAAGGGCCCTGGGGTGGGACAAGACCAGGACCGATAGTCCACTTTCTAGCAGCACCCTGACTGCAATTATCCCTAATGGCCAGAGACAAGGAGTAGAAACCACTGATACAGGGGAAAAAGGACACATTTTCAAAAGTTGTTCCCTCCCTCCTCCCTAGAGAAAGCGGGTACCGGAATAGAAATGCCAGACAATGCAATCCTCCTGCAGGTGATGCAATCCTCCAGAGAAGAATTGGAAAATAAAATAGAGGAAGTCCGCACTGATGTTACTGTACTCGGACAAGATCTACGCAACATAGCTTGAAAAGTAATATTAGCAGAACATTGTATATTGGAAGTAAAAGGTGTTACACACACTCTGCGCAAGAAAGTTACTAATCTCTCTGCATCCATGAGGGAGATAGCCTGGAAGGTGGACGACGTGGAAAATCACACATGTAGAAACAACCTACGCTTCATAGGCTTCCCTGAAGGAATTGAAGGAGCGGATGTGGCAACCTTTCTACATAAATGGCTTAAAGACACTCCCAAAAGCACAGTTCTCACCTTGCTTCGTAGTTGAATGTGCCCACAGGATGCCTAACATGAAGCTCTCTTCAGGGACGCCCCCACGGCCGCTACTTGCCCGCTATTGGAATTACCAAGACCTGGACCTGATACTCCACGAAGTGAGGCGAGCAGGAGAAATCCGTCTCGATAACACTAAAATAATGGCGTTCTGGACTGTTGTCGAGAAGTTTGGAAACAAAGGAGAACATTTGACTCTATCAAAGAAAAGCTACGAAATCTCCACATCCAATACATACTCTTTCCAGCAAAACTAAAGATAATTTTCCAGACTAATGCGTTCTTCTTCTTCCAAACACCCGAGGAAGCCTGGAACTGGATAGAAGAATGTCCTCTTATACAGAAATGGAGTGAATCGACAGGAGTTCCTCACTTGGCCGACCCCCCGACACAGTACCCCGACCACAAAGACTGAAACTAAAGCGTGGTTCAAGGTGAATAGGCAAGTTGAGCCAGGGCTCAACTTGCCTATCCTCAGAGGAAAAGAAATGCACCTCAGACTCTGAAAGTTGGCCAATCACAAGTTAAGACAGGGAGGAAAGACCATAAAGGCCGACTAAGATGACAAGCCACTTCTGACCCATCGGATTTAGAACACTCGACGGGAACAGACAGTGATTACCCACTCTTGCAAAAGATTACCCGCCTAGAGGACCTGGAACCTGACACAGCACCAAGAGAAAATCTCCTGCAAGTAACTCACATAGAAAGCGAGGAAGTATGACATAAACAGGCCAGTTGGAAGCCGAAAAGAGGAGTAAGACGTCACTTGCCAGAAGGGTCTGGGTGTCTATTAGTTCGACACACCAATAGTTGAGTTGTTGGTTTTGTATTAAAGAAGAAGGGTGGGGCTACAGGCCTCTCAAGCTTAACCTACAACACAGTTGTCATGTTGAAAGTTTGGGATAGGTGCATGGGAGTGGGAGAGAGTGGGGAAGGAGGGAAGGGATTAAAGGTACTACCAGCGAGGAGGAGCTTCGCGTGCATCCGAGATGGCCGCGTAGGCACAGGGCTCCTGAGGTGCTTCGCTGCCTCCCGCATTTATCCTGGATAATATCCTGATTTGATGGAAGGTCTTTGAAGACACAACCCGGCTGATGTACTAGCAGGTTTTTGGGTCGAAATCGGACACAGGGTCCCTGAGTTTTGCCGTCCTGAACTTTGCGGCCTTCACCATGGAACAGCCTGGACCTTGAGTTGTAGCAGTGCCCAGGTCGTAATTCAACAACAACGGCCTGAGGGGATCAGACCACAGCCTCACTTCACTTTCAGTTTCGTTTCTCCAGTGCACTGTCTCTTATCTGCGGTGTGTCTGTGGATTGAACGAGTTCCGATGCCAGCTCATTGAGCTTCGAGCTAGCGACTGTTTGGCTGTGGACTCACATTGGCTCAACTTCGCCTCCTGTATTCTTGTGTGTGAATTTTGAGGAGCCATTTGGACCAGATCCCAAGCCTCCCTCCGGGGTAGCCGGCTCGCCATGACGGGCAAGCCTGAGAGTGAGAAACGGAAAGTCAAGACCACCACCCGTGGGGGTTCAACCCAGACGAATGTCATGGATCGCTACACACTTTCTAAAGGCTCCCCTGGTGGCGCACCTAAGACCCGGGAGGAGGCTGTCGACGATCCTGCTGCCTTGGCGGAATTAACGTTACAGGACGTGATGGGCGCCATTGCTGGTATTCAGTCTTCTATTGGCCAACAGTATGAAGCCTTGGCTCTGAAGTTGGACATGGTGGCTATTGATGTTAACCTCATTCGAACTGATTTGGCCAAGACGAACGAGAAGGTGAAGTCATTGGACCTAAAGACATCCAGCCTTACCACGGATGTGTCCGACTTGCAAACAGAAGTGCGCAACCTTAGATCTGCTAATGACTTTTTTGCTCGTCGCTTTGAAGATTTTGAAGGCCGTGCACGGCGCAACAACGTGCGTATTATTGGGGTCCCGGAAGATTCTAGTTCACTCGCCACTGATCTTCGAGTGGAGGACCTCATTCTTAATCATCTTGCACCCAAAGGCCTGAGCAAATTCTTTGCCATCGAGCGTGCACACAGAGTGCCAGGGGGACAGGCGAAGCCCGGTTTTCCTCCCCGTCCGATTATTGCACGGATCTTCAATTTTAGAGATCGCGATGCCATTTTGCAGGCGGCACGGACGAGCGGCCCTACGCAGTTCGAGAACGCTGCTGTGAACTTTTATCCGGACTTTTCTCAATCGGTCCAGAAACGACGAATGGGATTTCAAGGGGTGAAACGGCGACTAAGAGACTTGGAACTAAAATACGCTATGTTATTCCCGGCCCGGCTGCGTGTTGAATATGACAATCGAACATTCTTCTTTGTCAGGCCTGAGGAAGCGAGTGATTGGTTGGACACTTTGCCGGCTCGCCGTGCTGGCCAGGAACATGCTGGTGGTGCTGAGGGGGGACTGATGAACCAAGAATGATTATGGTGCCTGTGTCCGGAACACTATTCCACGTGACCAGCTGAGGCTCACTGACTTCTTTGATCATTCCATTCGTATCTTGGAGGGTAGCGGGGCTGGCGGTACCCTTTCCTCCTCTGGGGTTTTCTTTGTGTAGATTAGTTCTTTGTTTATAAGTGTTAGGGCGACAGGCACACTGCAAATTGGGGTGGCTTTTGAGTCGGTGCAGGGGTGCAGGGTGGGGGGGAGTTGTGTTGGGAACCTTGGGGGGAGGGAGGGACATGTTTTGGGATTGTTTGTATTTTCTTTTTCAAGGCAAGGTACTTTCATTATCTTTGACATTGGTGTGATGCTCGTTTTGCGATGGGAGTTCATTGTGGACCTGGATGGGGGGTAGAGGGTTGAGGGTATTATGCTGGAATGTGAATGGGTTGGGTGATCGGATATAGAGAGGGGTGGTTATGCAGCTGTTGCGGCGCCTTTCGCCTGATGTCGTTTTGCTACAAGAGACTCACTCAATAGGAAATACTTGTCACGCTCTTAATAGACAGGGTTATCGTCTTGCTGCCCATTCCGGATTTACATCTAGTTCTAGAGGAGTGGGTATTTTGCTTAGGGTTTCCCTCCCCCTCGAGATTGATTATGTGATCCTTGATGCCAGGGGTCGATATGTTGCACTTGTTGGACGGTGGGAGGGAAAACCAATTTCGTTGGTGTCGGTGTATGTCCCCCCCGGGCTTACAATCCACGACATTTACGGACCTGGTGCGGATGGTTCTGGGTCTCCCGGAGGGTGTTTTGATATTGGGTGGTGATTTTAAATCCGTAATTTCTGGCAGAATAGACCGATATCCGCCCCGAGATCTTCCTGCTGCGCAAGCCTGGTTGGGTGACTTCCTGGAAACGTTGGGACTTATAGATTGTTGGATACTAATGCATCCAGAGCAAACACAGTTTACTTTCCATTCGGGAGCTCATGTTAGTCTTTCTAGATTGGATTATATCCTGATACCGGCTGCCCTGTCCCCCTCGATCGGAGAGATTAGACACTTGGCCCGGGGTATATCAGACCATTCCCCTATTTGGTTTCATTTTAATCTCCGCATCGGCGCGGAAGGGAGGGTAGCCCCGATTAACCCCTGGTATCTTCTTAATCCTAAAACTCGCACTGAATTGATTAAATCATTTGGTCTGTATTTTACTGAAAATGCTGGTTCTGTATCCTCGCCTGTTTCGTTATGGGAAGCTTTTAAGACTGTGATCAGGGGACAGGCATTGTCTTTGGTGGGGTGTGCTAAGAAATGTAAGAATGAGGCAACTGTTCAGCTCGAAACTGAAATCACAGACCTGGAGACTGCATTGGAACGAGGGCGTCTCGAGAAGCATTACATGTCCTCCGCCTTAAACAATTAGAATATAAAACTTTGGTTACTGATGCGGCAAAGACGATGAGTAGGGAACAGCAGGGGCGGCTATATGATGTGGGTGATAAAGCAGGAAAATTGATTGCCTGGCTGGACAGAAGGGAGAGAGCGAGTCGAGTGGTTCCGGTGATTGAGACATGTGGTGGTGTGCGTGTAACGGACCCTGTTGAAATTGTTGAATGCTTTGCTTATTACTTTCGGGAGGTCTATACCTCGGTGTCTGACAGACCCGAGGAGGATTCGCAGTTGTTGCTTCGAGATATAGCACTTCCATGTTTGTCGGACTCGGATCGTGACTATTTGGATGCCACGCCCTCTGTGGATGAGGTGGCTCTCGCGCTACGCTCCATTCGTTCCGGCAAGGCTCTGGGTCCCAATGGCCTTCCTGTTGAACTGTATAAATTACGCCCTGATACTCTTGCTCCCTATCTCCGTGATATGTTTTTGGCTGCGCGAAACAGTGGCTCCCTCCCCAGAGATCAGCGTCTTGGCGACTATTGTGGTGATCCATAAGTAGGGTAAACCACGGGATCGCTGCTCGTCTTATAGACCTATTTTGCTCTTAAATGCGGAGCCCAAGATCCTCGCCAAACTGCTTGCTAATCGTTTGATTACGGTCATTGGCGACCTGATTCATCCGGATCAATCGGGTTTTATCCCGCACCGTAACACGGCATTGAATCTGCGACGTTTGCATGGTGTTCTCGCGAGGGCCCCGACGCTGCGTGAACCAGCCATCTTGGCGGCCTTGGACGCCACGATGGCCTTTGATACAATCGAATGGTCTTATCTTTGGGCGGTACTCGCCAAATTTGGATTTGGCGCTGGTTTTATTGGTTGGGTCAAACTCCTGTATGAAACGCCACTGGCACAGGTGGTGGTTAATGGCCGTGTCTCCGTACCTTTTACTCTTGGGAGGTGCACGCGGCAGGGTTGTCAGTTGTCCCCGCTCCTCTTTGCTCTGGCGTTGGAGCCACTCGCCGCTTGGCTACGGTGGGAACCTTCGCTGACAGGTATACGCTGGACGCCGGAATTCGAAGATCGCATTTCCTTATACGCGGATGATATTTTATTATACCTTACATCTCCCCAAAAATCGCTCAACGTATTGTTTGACGTACTTAACTCCTTCGGGAAGAACTCGGGCCTTATCATTAATTGGTCGAAATCCTACGTTTATGTACTTGCGGGGGATGTCCCTCGTTTGCCGTGGGGCTGTCCCATCCAGTTATCGCTAGTCTGGCTTTAAGTACTTGGGTGTGTTTATCTCGTTGGATCCGGCGGTTCGCTATGAACGTAATTTACTCCCCCCACTCCAAAGGTTGCGCTCCGATGTAGCGTGTTGGCGTAAATTACCGCTATCTCCCCTAGGGCGTGCGGCCCTTTTTAAAATGATGTCCTTACTGCGGTTCCTATACGCACTTCAGAATAGTTTTGATGTCATCCCGTCGAAATATTTTCGGGAAGTAGAATCGTTGCAGAGGCAATTAATATGGGACGGACGTTCATGCATTGCTCTTCCAAAATTGACACTTCCCTGGTATGATGGCGGTATAGCGCTCCCGGATATTCGTAGGTATTATTGGGCCTCCCACCTTGCCGCCATCAACCACGGGATGTATGGCCCGCCGTTGAATCCAGCATTTGAAATGGATAAGTGGCTGCTACCGGGTGGTGATTACTACAGGGCACTATATTCGGGACCCTCCCGTTCACAACTCTCGGGACCTACCGCTATAACCGTGCGGGTATGGCATAGCGCAATGGCGGCTATGGGCTGGAGTGATAAATTAACTGGTGCAACTCCGCTCTATGCCTCTGCGAAGTTGGGTGGCCTATGGCAGACGAAGGGATTTGACAAATGGGACATGATCGGTATTAGTAAAGTGCGTGATCTCTGGGTTAAAGGAGGGGTGAAGGCCTTCTCGGATCTGCAAATAGAGTATAAGCTGAGTGACAGGGAAACATGTTGTTATGTCCAGGTGCGCCATGCTCTGAACTCTGTGTTGCCAGTGGGTAGTGATATTCCGGATTCCTCCCCCCTCGAAGATCGTGTACTAGACGGTTATGTGCCAGACAGTACTATCTCGCTGTTCTATAAGAAAATGATTAATGACCGATCGAGTCTGCTCGATCGCCTTCGTGAAGCCTGGATTGCTGATGGTATTGAACTGGATGATGAGGACTGGCAGTCCGCGATCTCCTCTCCCAGGGAAGTGGTGATTCCGGCCCGCCTCAGTCTGGTCCAACTCAAGATCCTCCACAGAATCTATGTCACCGGTCCCCGTCTGATCCATATGGGCTATTCCACGGATGGCATGTGTAGGCGTGGGTGTGGTCTCCTTGGCACCTATTTCCATATCATATGGGAATGCCCTGAGGTGGTGCGATTTTGGAAACGTATACATGAGGTGATGGATGAAGTAACGGGTGTTGTGATGATGCCGGAAGCCCGACAATGTTTATTGAATGTGTGGGGTCCGAATGATTATGACGTGTCACAGCTTCGGAGGGTGACTCTGGCCAATATGGTTGCGAAGAGGGATATTGCACAGTTGTGGGGGTCCCCGAGGCCGCCTACAGTGACTGCTTGGAAAGAGAGTCTGGACTGGTGCATGTTCAGAGAGAAGACAGTGTATATGGCAAGAGGCAGGCCCAAAAAATGGGGGAAGATTTGGAACCCGTGGAACTCATACCGTGGAGATATCTGTACGCCCCCACTCACTGCTATTCCTAGTCCTTCCCAGTCGCCCTGACCTACATTCCTTCTAGCTGTGGTATATTGTGCTGTTTATATGCAATTTTACCTTTGGCGCCCTCCCCTCATCTGTATTCAAAGAATCTTTTCTCCTGTGATTATGTATCTCCCGTTCTCTTTGAGCGCAGACCTAATGGCTGTATTATTACTGTAT
Organism: Lissotriton helveticus; assembly: GCF_964261635.1. Classification (NCBI taxonomy): domain Eukaryota; kingdom Metazoa; phylum Chordata; class Amphibia; order Caudata; family Salamandridae; genus Lissotriton; species Lissotriton helveticus. Next base: position 435,772,239 of record NC_136063.1, read on the forward strand.
TGCCTTGATTGTATGTTTGATGTGTTGTTTCCTTTTGTTTTATATAATAAAAAGTTTAAAAAAAAAAAAAGGTACTACCAGCTTGAAGAAACAGGAGGGAGTCAGTTTTGGGTATGTTATAGAACAAATAGACATCGGTACAGCGTACAGAGACAAATCCGCACTTTAGACATCGCACATACAAGAACCGTGACAGAACCGACACAACAATCAGAAAATTAGAAAGGGTACTCTGTAATCACGTGGATTGCAACGCCTGGGCCATAAAATTAAGAGGAGGCTAGTGGTCAATTGTTTTAAGAGACTGAAACCAGATATAGTCTTCATCCAAGAAACGCACCTCAGGGGCATCCATTGCATCATCCTTCTTACATGCGGGATTCTCATCGGGATCTAGGGGGAGGGAGCGTTGCCATCCTAATTAAAAAGACAAGACCCTTTTGTATACATAAAACCTGGGCAGACCCCAATGGCACATTCACTGCAGTACAGGGCACTTGGGGAAGACGGTAACTCACCCTGGCCAGTGTATACGCATCCCCAAGGCTGCAACAGCAGACCCTGGATAAGGTGGCGGAGATCCTACTGGACTCTGACTCCTCCGTCCACATAGTAGGAGGAGACTTTAATGATGTAGTGGATCCTTTTATGGACCGTAGGAGCATGAGAACCGATCACAGGGGACCACACCACTGGCCAGAATCATACAGACTTTAGGCCTGACTGACCTCTGCTGTCAACACCACCCCTTAGACTACACCTACTCCTACTTCTCAGGAGCTCACAAAGCCCTCTCCAGATTGGACTACCTTCTGGGTCCGGCAGGGGAAATAGGTACGGTCGTTAAAGCAGACTACCTAGCCTGGGGCCTGTCCGACCACTCCCCCTGTGGCTCCAAGTCAGAGGACGACCCCGAAAAACATGCAATAGTTGGAGGCTCAATGCCTGGGGCCTCAGAGACGCAGACATTAGGAAAGGCTCAGACCTATATTTCCACAAAAACCAGGGGGCAGTGGTCTTATGGGAGGCTTTCAAACCTGTACTTAGAGACAGGGCACCAAGTACAATAGCCTATAAGAGAAAAAAAGCGATTCAAGAGGTTGAAGCCCTTGAAAATCGGCTCCTAGAGCTGGAAAGAGGCGTAGGCCCAGACACAGACCAGTACCTTTTACAACAGATATAAGTCACATGCAGGGAATCAGGCGCTAGCCCGCCAAGAGGCAAAATCACTTATCCTGGCCACACACCATCGCATGTACGAGACTGAAGATAGGGCCGGGATACTACTTACGTGGCTTGGCAGGAATAAGAGAGAAACCAGGTGGGTGTCTGCCATACATAAAGGGGACAAAATGCTAACCACAATGCAAGATATTGCATGTACGAGACTGGAGATAGGGCCGAGAGACTGCTGGTGGGGCTTGGCAGGAAGAAGAGAGAAACCAGGTGAGTGTCTGCCATACATAAAGGGGACCAAATACGAACGACAGCGCAAGATATAGCAGATGCATTTGCGAGCAACTATACAGATCTATATAGAGCCAGAACCTTGGCAGAAGATCTCTAGCTTTATCTTAGCACGATTAACCTTCCCTCCCTGTCCCAAAAAAAAAGACGACCCTGGAAGAAGTGGTGACAGCAGTGGGTAGATAAAATCCGGAAAGACCCCAGAGCCCAATGGGCCACCAGCGGAATTCTTCAAGATGAACTCTAGCCTACTAAGCCCATACCTATTGCAAATGGTCCTGGAAGCACAAACTGAGGGCATACTTCCACCAGATCTTCGGACAGCCACCGTGGCAGTCATTCATAAAGCAGGGAAACACGCTACGGAATGTGGCTCTTACCGACCGATATCGCTTCTAAACATAAACTATAATGCTGGCCACTATCTTAGCGACAAGGTTATTGCCGGTTATTACCTCCCTTATTCATGCAGATCAATCAGGATTCATGCCAGGGAGATAAGGGTTTTTATCTGCGTTGGCTATTGAACTGGCTAGATGAGGTCAAAAATAGAACAGGCTCCCATGCTCTCCTAGTCCTAGATGCCGAAAAGGCTTGTGACGCCATGCACTGGCTGTTCAAGAGACCTGCGCTACAGAGGTTTGGATTTGGTCCTAGGTTTCTGGCATGGATAGAGCTACTATACACCGCACTGTGGGCAAGAGTACTGGTCAATGGGGCTATGCCGATAGAGTTCCCAGTGGGAAGGGACACCAGACAGGGCTGCCCGCTGTCGCCCCTGATATTTCCATAAATATTAGAACTGCTAGCGTGCTGAGCTAGGGCTCAACCTTATATAAGCGGATTTGAGGCAAACAATCACACAAGTCACAACAAACAGATTTCATTATATACCGATTACATCCTGCTATATCACCAACCCCATTGTGACACTCCCAAACATACTACATGTGTTTGAAAAATACAGTTGTCATGCAGGGTATAAAATTAACTGGGATAAATCCATACTTTACATAACAGGGGGACCTATACAGACACAAGAATTCCCCAGCCACCTGCAGGTTGAACATGAGGGATTTAAATATTTAGGCATCTATATAACTTCCAAGGTCTCATTGAGCCTTGAGCATAATATCCGGAGGATGACAACGGAATTCCAAGGGGATGTTGAACAATGGAGATGACTGCCCCTGACATTACTAGGCAGAGCGACTATGTTCAAAATGATCACACTTCTGAAATTGCTATACATTCTACAAAACACATATAATAAGGTACCGGATAAAATATTTAAGACTATAGACGCGGAAGTGCACACACTACTATGGGATGGGGGTCAACCTGAGGGTCACACTCCAGACACTCTAAAGCAAGCAATACAATGGTGGGATAGCGCTCCCAGACGTACGATCATACTATCGCGTGGCACACATGATCGCTATCAATGAATGGGGACACCTCCCGAAGGACCACCTGACATATGCTTTAGAGAGGTCATTTCAAATCACACTCCTACCTTCATTACATATATGGGGGAAGGGAATCTGACATCTCCTACCGGTTACCCAGAGAGCGATAGAGGCATGGAAAGGGACTGGGAGGCAAATGAAATAGGACAAGACACTTACAAAAGAAACCCCTATCTGGGAAGGCACACGCCTACCGGAACTAGGGAAACTAAGGGATTTGAGGCATGGGGTATCCAAACTGTGAGACCGCCTAGAGGAAGGGTCTCTGGTGGCCTTTTGCTCGCTACAACAGACGTACCAGCTCAGCGACAACCAAAGATACAAATACTTGCAATTACAACATGCATGGAGGGCAGAGAGGGACGACACAACCTATATACCCGAATATGCACCACTAGAGGGGAGACTGCTAATGGGAGAAATATCGGAGAAAGCCATCTTGTGGACATATTAAAATCTAATGAATAACATCCCCGATAATTTAAAAGAACTTAGGACAAAATGAGAAAATACCCAGGGAGACCTGGAAGATGTGGACTGTGAGGCAGCCCTAATGTATCCAAGAGAGGTGGCTATCAAATTACGACTAAGGCTGATACAATTTAAAATCCTCCATAGGCCTACTTCGATAGACATCGCCTCCACAAAATAGGAAGGGCGGAATACGCGGAGTGTCTGAGATGTGATAGGGATATAGGGACATACATTCATACCTTGTGGGAATTCTCCCATATACAATCATATTGGGCCAAGTTGTTTGAGGAACTCTGTAAGATTATAGGGACACAACTACTGAGAGATGCTTAGGTATACCCTAAGATGTGGACATACCCAGACATACTCTTACTCTATGTAACCTAGGATTATTGGTAGCTAAAAGTGACATAGCAAATACAGTGGTGCCCCAAACATTCCAAAAATGTCCAAATGGAGAGTAGGGATGGACCTTTATATGGGGGCAGAAAAGGTGATGTATAAAGCTAGAGGTTGCCCTTAGAAATGTTCCAAGATCTGGGTTCCCTGACTACGATATTACCGATTGGAAGTGGGGAATGAGTCAGGTGAACCTCAACCACCACTAACAGAGTAATCGAAGGGGAAAGGGAGCTGAATTTACGATGAAGACACATGCAATAAAGTAAAACCGTTAGATGTGGGCTATGCGAACACTAAGCTGTAATTGTATTGCTCACGAATTGATTCTGTGTACTGATCACTCCACAATGTCTTTTGTTTGCACTGCAAAGTTATGTACTTCTAAAAATGTATTAATCAAAATATTTTGGAAACAAAATTGTGTCCAAACTTTCTAGATAGAATAATCATTGTGTCTTTTGTTCGTAAAGCTTGTGACGTTCACGGTACACTCTTCAACACCATTCATCAAATTTTGTGGTGTTTAATTTTTTTGATAAAATGACACATTAGCAAAAATTCTCACAAGAACGAGATTTTGTGCCACAAAATACTCGTAAAGTGCAGAGCATTGTAGCTCTTTACCAAAAGGGTGAAAGGCAGTTACAACATAACTCCGTAATTAAAAATTCTTAAAATGTCAGACCGAGAAATAGTCAAAATCTATGTTCACCAGGAATTCATGTCGGTGCTAATTTTGCCCATTTTCACTGTTAAATCTTTCAGATTTTCTTTTGTGCATGTCCTACACACCATGCGCAAACAAAAAACTTGTATCAGGGTTTTTCAGTACTCCGCCAGAGCTGCACTTATTTAACGCTGGAAGGAATAGGATCCGAAGTAATAAGAAACAATTATTAAGAATTAGGTAGTTTGAAATTCATGTACCAAAAATATCACTTTAGAAATTTACAGTGATGTCTTGAAGGTAGAGTATTCCATATCTGCATGTTTGCTGATATAAGGATGTTTTAAAAGGAATTTGAATCAGAGTACAAGAAAATAGAGTACACAAATGTGTACCTTGAGATTGACTAGCGTCTGTGAATGCAGCTTTTTGTCATAGCTCCAGAAGTCTTGACAACTAAATACGTAAACGGCCTGGGTGGCTACTGCAGAATAATGTATAGGTTCATCCATGAAGCATAATTAGTTTGGGGTACATATAAGTTATCCTTCTGCTTCAGAAATGGGCAGCTTCTCTTTGTGGCAGAGGATAACTTGAGGTACCTAAAATCCTCCTGCTGCCTTTTTAGGTTTCGACCTGGCGAGGGGCACGAAGTGCCACTCCCAGATCGAAAACTATTGTCTACAGTAGGGATGTTGGCACCGCCTCTGCCTCTCATTGGCTAGCTCCATAAATGGAGGCTAGCCATTGGGAGGCAGAGGCTGTCAATCGCGCTTTCTCTCGAAAACGCGATTCGGGGGCGTTTCTGGTGCTTTTTTAAGCCCCGCCCCTTTGTCCCAGGCCGCGCTGCGATTGGCTGCCGGCCCGGGACACCCCCCGTGACGTCATTCCCGGGCCGCGCTCTGATTGGCTGCCGGCCCGGGACCTGACTTGTTTTCTTCTGTATTCCGTACCGTACATACAAACCAGCTGCGGTTTGGTAAAATGAAATTCGACTTCGTTTGCTGATATAAATAATGTAATGTGAATGATAAAGCAATCATTGAGAATGGCGTCTAACTGCTTTCTCACTGTCAAACTTGGATAGAGTTCCCAGTGCAGATGGATTTTCCATTACGTAAGTAGTGACGTCCAGTCAGTACAGGCCTGTTATTGTTGTCTCTTTTCAATGTCTACGGCTGTGACGTCTTGCTAGGAAACAATTTGTTGCTCTGTTCCGAGTCCTTTTTTTTCCTCAGAGAACTAGAGGAAGGACTTGCAACTGGGGACCACCTGTTGCCGGTTTGAAAACCGGGGATTGAACTTCTGCCTGGCTTCTTGTTTTCCTATCCCAGAGCATGAGAACACCCCTCCTTGTGATTGGTGTGGCTCTGGGATCGTTTGGTGAGCCTGGCCTGAGAGCGAGCGACATATTAGAATCTCAACGGCAGAGGCTGGAGGAGGCGGTGGGGCTGTAAATGCCAATCCCGCGCACGAGCCATGGGTGACCGGTCCCGCCACACGATAAGCCGTTAGAGAGCCCGTCGGGAGAAGATGAACCCCTGGGAGCCCGGCAAGAGCCGCCGCTTCCCCTACCAGCTCGAGATGGCTGTGGCCGCGGGCTCAGGGGCGCGCTGAGGATGCCGTGGCTGCCCTGCCAGGCGCTCGCATGTCCGGCCCAGCCCTGGACCCTGCACATCCTCATCGTGTATGAAGGTGAGTGTAGGATTCTCCGGGGAGACGGGTCTAAAAAGCGTTGTAACAGCTGGCTGGGTGGCCTTGCCCATTCCTCTCAAGATAGCGAGCACCTAAAGAAACCTCGCCGTTAAAAAAAAAAAAAGGCTGGCTTAGCGACTTTCCGAGCACTATAAAGGCACCTAGTTATGTTACTGCTGGAGCTTACGTGATCTTCCCTTGCTCCCAGTGGTTAATAAGTCACCAGTAAGATAATAGTCGGGTCTCACACTACCTGGCACCACCATATTTACTTCCCGCATCAGGCAAAGTAGGGAGCTTGAAACACCACCACCCAGGCTTTAGAAGCGCAGGGCGCTTCGCCTGACGGCAGTGTAATGGTCTGGCTGACTCTACTTTTAAGTCCAGGAAAGATTCACGCTGTTTAACAGACACCGTGAGGATACGTTTTTAACCCCAGCGGCCATTCCCGGGTTCTGGTTGTTGTCACTATGTAGTATAGAGATGTTTGACAACTCGCAAGGCACTGTAAAGGATCCTGACTCTCACATAAGACATTTGAATGTCTTTATGCCACTGATTCCTAACGTTGTCAGGATCTTGTTGACTCTTCTCCCAGTATCCTCGATTGCAGACCTGGGTTATCGTAATCAACCAAGACTCACCCTGAGAGCCTCTCTGACCGCCTCGTTCCTGAACAGCTTACAAGAGTATTCATATTTGCAAGTCTTTTCTGTGGTTGGGGCGCAAAACCCACCCTGTTTATTTTGGGCCTGTTTTATAAGACTAACCTTCTTCAGTCTTCATCGTAAACCCTGACATGGCATTTGGTCTTGACTGCCTTATACTGCTTCAGTACATCTTACCATCGTGCATTCCCGCTCTGTATTGATTGTCGTCTGGACCATACAGATGAGTAGTTTTTTTATTTTTTATTCGGAATGTCTAATTGTACCCCGTGTTGAGCTGTGTTTATTCGACGGGTAAGCAACCTTGGAGACTGCAGTCCATGTCTGCTTGCCTTCAACTGTGTTTTTACTGTAATATGTGGGCTGTATTTGATTCGTTTTCTATTCTGAATGTACAAATGTGCGCAGAACATACGTACTGACGTGTCCTCAGTGTCTGCTGTCTTGAGGTAAGACGTGTCGCGAACAGGGAGCTTCAGTCTGTATTCTACCCGAGGAGGACTGAGCGACCGTTGCAGAGTAGCACGGCCATCTATTAGATACAATAGATGGCCTTGCTTGTTGGTGCTTATTCTCACCTGGTGACCCAAGGCAGTTTACACTGCGTACGAAGGCCTATGTTGTTGGCATGAGATCTCAGGGCTGCAGCCCTCAACATTCCTTTCTCTGGCCTGAGGAGGGGCAAGGCTAGACACGCGCGCACACTGCCGAGCTCAAGGCGGGGGTGTGTGTGGTGGGTGAGTTAGTGGCTTGTGCAATTATCGGGGGCGCGGGGCGCACTCATTCAGAGCTTAGTCGTAGGAAGCGGGGAGAGGGTGCAGGAGTGGCTATGTGAGGAGGGGGCTAGGGGTGTGGAGGGGCCCGTTACTGTGATTGGTGGTGCGGGCCCTCATTGTGTCTGTTGAAACATGCGGTATCGCTTGTGCATAAGGGTGGCTGGGGGAGGGAGTGTTTACTCTTGGCACAGAAACAAGTGCAGCTACCGGATTGACGATTCCACTGCTTTTGAGGGTATGCATTGGGGCTCTGTCTAGTCTGTTGTTCAAATGGGTGTTGTTTACGGTTCCGCAGGTAGCTGAACCGTTTCCTCCTGCTTGCATCACCAAACACGCCCTCATTGCCCCTTTGGAGGTGGGGAGCGGCGGGTGTTGATGAAAATGATCTGATAGCTTCTGATGGGCTCGTCACAATTCTGCTTCGATAGTTTTGAGCGACACAGCCTTGGCTTAGTCCTCCGGCTTCGCTTTGTCAAACACAGTTGAATGTTTTCCAGCTGACCACAGGCCGTTTATTATGTTGCAGTCACTTCAAACAAACTGTTGTTCAGTCATTGCCTTTGTCCTCGCTCTGATAATGTTGATCTCTCATCAGGCCGAAGCGCGTCGGCCTGTCATGGACTGACTCCTAAGCAAATATTTACTATTTCACAATAACAGAGGCTGCAGTACAGAGGCGGTTCGGGAAATTACGTTTGACTTCATTTGCTGAAAAAGTGTTTATGGTGAATCAAGCTGATGTAATTTCACCAACCTCGCCTGATTAAGAGTTTTTGTGTGACTTTTATTTTTAATTATAGGTTCATACTTTATTTAAGTGGATTAAGATGCAGTTTGAATCTTTAACGTTACATTTTATGTACGCCTAAACTCTGACCTATATATGCAAAATTCGTATATATATGGCGTTCAGTTGTTAAAATGCACATGGATAGGGTGATACAGTGTTGCCCTACTTTGTTTTAAACTTCTTGTTCGAGGTAAGTGTTACAGACTGCACCCTTTATTTACAAAGCTTTACCTCGATAACTTTGTTTCCGCCATGTGTACGCTTGTTGTGCTTACCAAGTAATTCGAAAGTATATATTTTTTTTTCTGGGAGGGTCGTTTGAGAACTGCTCCGCTGGCTTCTTCATACCAGGTTTCTAATGCAATTCGCAACTGTAGTCGGGCGTTTTTGCTATAGAATTAACACCTCTTCAGACCTACTCTGGGCTAGAAAACGTCATTTTTTTCTGCCACCCGGCTTTCTTCCTATTTCGAATTGCGGAGACATGTAAAATGTACAGGAAGTGCATTTTAATGAGTGGCTGATTTGTTACCTTAAAAAAAGAACTGTAGATTTTAGAATGATTACACCGTTCCATGGTATTATAGATGGTTGAATTTCCCAACCGATCTATTAAAAATATTAAGCCTCAAAATTATCTTAACACTAGTGTGATGGACCTACTTATCAATCAAAAATAGTCTTTATTCGATATTTTTCAATCATAAAAGACGTTTACAAATACAAATTCATCCCCCGCCCCATAGATGATAAGATCCAACCATGTCTTCTGAGGCAATTGAAAATGCTACCTTCTCTGCGTTGTCCAATACCAAGTATTTATTTCTGCCAGCATTCTTTAATTGCTTGAAAGTGAATAAACAGATTGTAAAAACCATCATCTGTTGGTAAATCGGAGTATGTCCGTTTATGCTTGCAACTGGAAATTCTATTCATCTTAAACCTTTTTAGGTTTCGCCAGGCGTGCGCTGCGCAGCAGCATTCGCGCAGGCGAAATCTTATGTCAGAACAGTACGGGTGCTTTGTCCTGCATGCTCTTCCATTGGCTAGCTCCATAAATGGAGGCTAGCCATTGGAAGAGAGATCTGTCCGTCATTGCCGGAGCAGATTTGTGGGCGTTCCGGCGATTTTATTTATTTATTTATTTGTTCGCGTTCCGCCCCTTTGCGATCGTCATTGCGGCGGTGGGCGGATGTGTTTTTTTATTTTATTTTTTATTTTGTCAAGGTTTGTTTTGGTCATTTCGCCGAAGATGGCGGCCGGGCAGTAGCTGTGGAACGGTTTGTCAGACTCCGAGCTGTGGAACGGTTGTCAGTCTCTGAGCTGTGGAACTGTACGCAGGACTCCGTAACAGGGCTTAGGTCACTTTTGTCCTTATGGGAAGAGATTAAGCCCTTTCTATTGTAAGCTCTCACTATGCATCGCACGGACATCCTACTAAGGACTGTTGCTCCCCCCTTGTAGTCAACTTGCTGAATTCTGGCAACACCTCACTCGCTGACACGGGACGTGCACCACTTACAACCTCTTACCGCCCCCTCGGACAGACAGCGCTCCCGTCCCCTGTCTGCACCCCCGGCCGCTGCTTCCAGTCACCCCGTCCCCTTTGGCTGCGAGTCGTTCTCAGGCTTTGTGTAGCCCCTGCTGGTCACATGGCAGCTCCCCCCCTAATTACTAACTTCTGCTGCGCCTGGAGGTCTCTGCTGGAGTTTAATGATCCCTGGGAATGAAGACAAAAAAGGAGGGGGTGGGGGAGGCTGAGAGATCACTTCCTGCAGAGCAGCTGTGAGTGTCTGCGCTCTGCGCTGCTGCTGCCCTCAGCCAGCACAGCTCTGCAGCTCCTGTGCGGGTCCCGCAGCCCCCACAGCTCCCCCGGCGCCCCAAAGATCCTGCAGGTCTAGACTCACCCAGCGCTTCCAGGACCACCTCTATAGTTTCTCACATTTCCTTCGTCCTCCACAGCTCTTCGGCTCCTCTACACTCCTTTATCGCTCTACAGTTCCTCTTCTGACCCTCCACATCGCCAGTTTTCCTTCACAGCTCGTATACTCATCCACAGTACAGTACACCTGCATTTTTCCTCAACTCTCAACATTACGTCTTCACGCTTTCTGCCCCGCCGCATGTCATTGGCCTCTACAGCTTCTACGTCTTCCACATCTCTTCTACCCTCGACAACTCTTTTACTGCTCTACAGCTCCTCTGTCTAACCCCCACCTCTCCAGAGCGTCCCCATAACTCCTGTGCTCTCCACAAAATTACATCTCCTCACTCCACAGGTCCTTTACATCTTCAGGGCCACTCTCCCCCTCCACAGCTCCCGAACCCTTCCGCCCTCTGTCCTCTTTACGACTATACATCTCATATTCTTTCCTGCACCATCCCGCCCCCACCAGTAGGGGTCAGTCGTGTTTGGCAACTAAACCTACCCCGAAGGACACCACCGCCCCCAGCAGGAGGGATGCTTTCCACCTGGATTATCACGCTGCCCCTGCTGCTCTTCCTGGCCTGGGGGTGAAGTGCCCCGAGTCCAGCCTGGCAGCAAGGACCGGAGAAGACCCCCCGACTCCGGTGAGTAGTGAGTACCCATCCATACCTAGTACTGCTCCATGGTGCGTAAAAGTAAATGTCACCACCTTATATAGCACCTGGCATGCGTAAACAGCCGCCTTCCAAGCATTCGTATTTTGCCATTTAAATGGCGTGAGGCCCAGGATGATAAAAGTGAGTTGTCCAGGATCAGACAGAATGTAGTTAACTGAAGGGCGCCAAGATTGTATCTTCCTCTCTTTGTGAGCAGCTAACAACCAAGCTATAAACATGGATTAAAAAAGCGTCCTCCGTTGCAATACGTCTCGCATTTGCGACAGAGTAAGCTATTGGCATTGTAAATGACCATGCCATTTATTTATCTGTTTTCAAAACCAACACATAAATAAAAAGTTTGTCATTTACAATGCCAATAGCTCTAACTTTTCCGAAGGCGAAACCGTTGCATTGTAAATGCTTGTTTATGTTCCTGCAACCTTTTGCTGGAGTTTGGAACCCCACCTGAATTTTAAGAACACATGCAAGATCTCTTGGCACAATTCAGCTGCAATGTTAGCTCAGCAGTATACCACAGTGACAAGGGTCACTGTGTTAAGCAGAAGGATTTCCCTTATGTCTAAGGGCAGTGGAGAAGAACTGCAGAGCACTCGAGAAAACCTGGCGTAGAGACCCAACACCGGACAACATGACTGCCCTCAAGCTCGCCACCCGAAAACACCACCAGCTGATCCACGCCACCAAGAAAACCGCATTCAAGGAACGACTGGACAACAACGCACACAACAGCAAGGAACTCTTCAACATCGTGAAAGAGCTCTCCAACCCCAACGCCGGAAACAACGACATCACCCCTTCGCAAGACCTCTGCAACTCCCTCGCCTCCTACTTCCACAACAAAATCGCAGATATACACAACAGCTTCAGCACCCAACCGACGCACGCCACGACCGAACCACCGCCCCCCACCACCACCCTCCGCGCCTGGACCCCGATCAGCACCGAAGACACCATCCGCACGATGAACTCCATCCACTCCGGATCTCCGACAGACCCCTGCCCTCACCACGTCTTCAACAAGGCCGACGCTGTCATCGCACCCCACCTGCGGGACATCATCAACACCTCCTTCGACACCGCCACCTTCCCGGAGAGCTGGAAGCACGCCGAACTCAGCGCTCTACTCAAGAAACCATCAGCAGACCCAACCGACCTCAAGAACTACCGCCCCATCTCGCTGCTCCCGTTTCCAGCCAAAGTCATCGAGAAGACCGTCAACAAGCAACTGGCCGCCTTCCTCGAGACAAACGGATCCCTCGACCTCTCGCAGTCTGGCTTCCGGTCCAACCACAGCACCGAGACCGCCCTGATCGCAGCCACCGACGACATCCGAGCCCTGCTCGACAACGGAGAAACAGCGGCCCCCATCCTCCGGGACCTCTACGCGGCCTTCGACACTGTCTGCCACCGTACCCTAGTACAGCGCCTCAGTAACGTCGGAATCCAGGAGAAGGCACTGGAGTGGATCACCTCCTTCCTCGCCGGAAGGACACAGAGAGTCCGCCTCCCCCCGTTCAGATCGGAAGCCACCGAAGTCATCTGCGGCGTCCCTCAAGGCTCCTCGCTCAGCCCAACACTCTTCAACGTCTACATGAGCCCCCTCGCAGCCATCGCACGCCAACACAACCTGAACATCATCTCCTACGCCGACGACACCCAGCTGATCCTCTCCCTCACTAACGACCCCGCCACCGCCAGAGCCAACCTGCACGAAGGGATGACAGACGTAGCCAAATGGATGTCGGAAAGTCGCCTGAAACTGAACTCAGACAAAACGGAAGTCCTCATCCTGGGATCCTCACCCTCCGCCTGGGACGACTCCTGGTGGCCCCCCGCCCTGGGCAGCGCACCCAAACCAACAGACCACCTTGAAGTTTCTGAATGTCTAATCTAGACCACCGGCGATACTCAGAGTCCAAGGTGAAGAGACCATGGGTTTAAATTCATCTTTATGAACATTAAAGGTTATAGCTTTATAAACTGTCAAATGGAGGTCCTAACGAGCAGTTCTTCTCGGGCCGTACCCCTCTTCATTATGACAAAGTTATGGTGTCCCTCAGGTTACGGCCCTCAGTCCGCCTTGTTTAATCTTTATGTGGTGCCTCTTGCATAGTTTATTATGTTCTTTGGTTTCATTTTCTTAATTCGATGATACCCAACTTGTTGTACGTCTGGACAACAACTCAGAGTTTCGCAATCACTTCAAATCTTGTGTGTTGGCTATTGCCAACTGGATGAGTGCCAACTCCCTGCGTCTAAATTCTGACAAGACGGAAGTCCTGTATTTTTAGAGAAGTCGTCTGCCTGGTGGCTTCATTCTCCTGGACTGTGTCTTGTACCTGCTTCCGCATTTTTGATGTGCACTTGTCTTTTGATGTTCACATCCTGAATATGACTTTTAATGGCTTCCTCTTTTTTAGGCTTTTCAAAAATATTTACCCGTGATTCCAACAGCATTTAAGCAACAGTTGGTCCAAGCTTGGGTATCAGGAGACAAGACTACTATATAGCGATGCATATGGGGCTGCCACACTATCTACCCCACATGTTACAGGTCATTCAAAGACCTGGAGCGCTGCCCCTTTATCTGTTCCTAACTTAAAACCTGCAGCGCTGCCCCTTTATCTGTTCCTAACTTTTCCAGCATTTTAAAACTCTACACTGGCTGCCCGTTCAGCAAAGATGCTTCTTCAAAGCTTTATGCGTCTGTTACAAGGCAGTTAATCCAACTATGCACAAGAATTATATCACTTCTCTCCTTTTAAGAGATAGCCCTGTGCTCCTCTTCTGCTTACATTGTGTACGCACATAGGTTTTACAGAATCTGGCTGGTGGGCATTCCTTTCCTGTGATCTTGGCCAAGGGCTGGAATGCCTTTTACCACCCTCCATATGCTGAGAGCCACAGCTTCTTAAATTTCCAAAATGTTAAAAACTCATCTCTTTCGCTAGATTTTGTTTCTGATACCATTCTCCCTACATTATTAACACCTAGACACCTTCAGATAATTGTGCTCTTTGTAATTAAGATTACATAACTCTTAAATCATCCCCAGTTTGGTAAATATATCAATTAAGATATTTTCCACTTGAGGTTCTTTTAAAAAGCACTAAAAAAAATTTGGTATTTTTTTTCTCACTAAGATTATTTTCAAGAAGAGCTTTATCGTCAGTATAACATCATAATCTTCAAGGGCAAGTCACATAAATTATTCAGATTTTTCACTTATTTTCTGGAGGGAAATGCACACTCCCAGTCATTTACCTTCTCTTTATGGGATCTTATGTGTCTTGTGAATCCTGATAAGTAGCTTACTTGCATGTTAAAAGATAAGTATACACTCAGAAAGCAAAATTTCCTAGCTAATGTGCAGGAAAGTTTCAATTCTATTAAGGGCACGGAGGCGAGCATTAGGCTTTTATCTCTCTTCGATTGATTACAAATTAATAGCTCCAGCAGCCTTTTTTAAAGACACAAACAAATGAAAAAACTATATTTCCCATGAACGTAGGGGAAAACAGAAACAAACAAAAGTTCATCAGAGGGCAGCCAATCCTGTGAGAGGACGTCCCATAACTTCCCCCACAGATGCTCTATCCTCCTCTTTCTTCGTGCTACTCCATCCAGGTAGTCTTTCGGTTATTCCTGTTTGCCATTCTCCGATCCTAAACAAGAGAAACACATAGGTAAGACCAATGAACTAGAGAAAACCTACGTAGCAGGAAAAAAATACTCGGTAAGCATAATATTTGTAAACAGACAAGTAAAGATTAGATACAATATCAACTTTCCATTACAAAGAACATATCCTCTTAAACATCTACTCACCGTACACACGCAGAAATTCTGGGCGGGTCGGATAAAAAACCCGGGTGGGCTAATCCTCGCCTCCGTGTCCTTAATAGAATTGAAACTTGTCTACACGTTGGCTAGGAAATTTTGCATTCTATGGCAGGACCGGAGGCTTCAGATTAGGCTAGTCCACAACCAAAGATGCCAGTGATACCACTGGTTTAAAATAGAATCTCTTGAAAGTAGAGTCCGAAGACCAGTCTGCGACATTCAAGATATCCTCCAGTCGCGCTCCCAGGGAGAAAGCTTTGGATGCCATAGCAACCCTCACTGAATGAGCCCCAAAACGGGAAGTATCTCTGCCCGCTTCCTGCATCACCCAGCGGACCCACCTGGCAATCGTGGGAGACGAAACCACCTTGTGTGGTTTGGTAAGAGCGATAAACAACTGATTCATGCCCTGTGGACGTATATTTACTGTCGCCACCTCGTAGGCTTTAAGCGCTCTGACCACACATAATTTTGGGATGTCAGGGAAAGCATGATAAGACACAGACCGGGAGTCACGCTTAGTCCGTCTAGAAATGGTAAAGGTAACTCCTTCCGAAGTGAAAATCCGACCAGTGACTCGGAGAGCAAAACGGCAGCATCCTCTGCAAGTCCTGGGACTTTCCAGCGTTGCCTGTAACCCGCCAGGCCATCAACCGCAGACCGCCCGTGACCAGAAGGTGATGGGGATTCCCCTGAGGATCCTTGAGGAGATCTTGACCGAGGGGTAGAGGGATTGGAAAATCCCAGGAAAGTTCCATCAGAACTGGAAACCAGGCTTGCGACCTCCACACTGGAGTAATTACCACTAGGTCCTTCTGTTGTCTCCTCACCTGGGTTGATAAACACATGATCATCGCGAATGGGCGGAACGCAAAACCCTGTTCCTTGCTCCAATCCTGGAGAAAGGCATCCACCGCCAGTGCCTCCGGATCCGGTCGCCAACTGTAGTAACGTCTCAGTTGGGCGTCCAGCTGGGAGGCAAAAAGGTCCACGAGAAGGGACCCCATCGAGATTGGATCTCCCTGAACACACTGGGATGTAGTTGCCAGAGACTGGTGTCTTTCCAGTGACGAGAGCACCAGTCTGCCACTTGGTTGGACGAACCCAGCAGGTGTTCCGCCCATAGGGGTATGTGGCTGGCTAGGCAGTATTCTCAAAGGTTGCGTGCCAGATTCGACAATGCCTTGGACTGCGTCCTCCCGAGATGATTAATGTAGCGTACCGCTGCTACATTGTCCATTTTGAGCAGGACAGAAGTTTGGATCCTGTCCTTTGTCCAACACTTTACCGCGAAGGAGTCCCCCATCAATTCTAGACAATTGATGTGAAGGGCGTGCTCGGAAGAGGACCATCTTCCTCTGGTAGACACTTCTCCGCAACAGGCACCCCAACCATAACCGCTAGCATCCGACTCTATCACCAGGTCTGGCTGTGAGCCAAAAATCGCTCGGCCGTTCCAGGCATCCATATGGTCTACCCACCATTGCAACTCCGTCTTCGCTTCCTCGGAGAGGGGCACGACCTGGGAATAGGTGAGACCTCTGCTCAAATCATATGCTTTGAGACGCTGAAGGGCCCTGTAATGTAGGGGCCCCGGAAAGATTGCTTGAATCGACGACGATAGCAACCCTATAACTCTGGCTAAATGGCGCTGGGAAATCGTGGTTCGCGATAGCATATGTTTCAGTTCGTGACTGATCTTGGCTAACTTCCGTGAGGGCAGGGACAAGGTCGCCTCGACCGAGTCTATCATGAAACCCAGAAACTGCATCCTCTGAGAAGGGACCAGATCTGACTTGGTCCCGTTGATGACAAAGCCAAGGAATTCCAAGAGGAACACGGCTCGCTGCAGCTGAGCCACCAGGCGTTGGGGACATTGACTCATAATGAGCATGTTGTTCCACCACAGGTTTCATCACCTTGGTGAAACATACCGGAGCGGAAGACAGTCCGAAAGGAAGGGAGGTGAACTCAATGACCTGAGAACCCCACTGAAACTGCAGAAACATCTGTGAGGGTCAAAAATCAGAATTGTCAGATAAGCGTCCTTAAGGTCCAGACGGACCATCCAATCCCATGTCTGTAAGAGATCCCACAGGAGGTGGATACCCTCCATTTTGAAATGACGGTAAATGAGCCACCCATTGAACTCTCGTAGATTTATTACGGGGCGATAGCCTCCGTCCTGCTTCTCCACCAAGAAGATGTTGGTGAGGAACCCTAGGGGATGAAGAGAGGAGGGTGTAACAGCCCCTTTGCAAACTAACTCCAAAACTTCCCTGCTGATAAGTTACCCTTGCTCCCGCGTGAACGTGAGGGGTCTGGGGCGAAACGGTTGAGTTGGAAGCTCGGAATACTCTATTTGAAACCCTCTGACGGTTTGTAAAACCCAAGCGTCGGAGGTGAGCAAAGACCAGTTGTGAAGAAAAAACTGAAGTCTGCCTCCCAACTTAACCTTCCCCAACTCCTGGAGTCTTACCTCGCTGGTTATTATAGGAAGCATCTCCACGCCCACGGCCTCCTCTGCGACGGGGAAAGTTCCTAGTTGGATAGAAGTTTCCGAACCTCTCCTGGTCCTGATACTGTCCTCTATGGGACTCGCCTTGTTTGAAGGAGGCTCTGTTGGGAGGACGGCCGGCCGAGCGCCCCCTTCCACGACAGGCTGTGCCAAAAATACGTGGGGTGAAGATTCTTTTAATCGACGTTTGGGCCTTGTCTAACAAATTAAACGTGTTCACGAACTTGCCTAATTCCTTTACGAAGGGGTCCCTGAACAGGTTGCCCTCCATTACTGGACCCGCTTCTGAAGTTGCCAACTCACCAAGCTTAGGATCGATTTTTATAAGGAGAGACCTACGTCGTTCCGTCGAGATCGCTACATTGGCGTTACCTAAGAAAATGATAGCCCTCTGCGCCCAACTGGAGAGGGTCTCTGGGGATATAAGAGTTCCCGAAGCTTTGGCGTCT
This sequence comes from Lissotriton helveticus, assembly GCF_964261635.1. Lineage (NCBI taxonomy): Eukaryota > Metazoa > Chordata > Amphibia > Caudata > Salamandridae > Lissotriton > Lissotriton helveticus. The sequence continues at coordinate 435,790,064 of NC_136063.1, forward strand.
TCCGCCATATCCTGAATTTGCGCTAGGGGACCCGCAGTGTCTAAGAGTTTATCTTGACACGCTCTCCACGAGCGGTCAATACCTTTCTTTGGATCGCGAATGAATTTAATCAAAAAAGTGGACATCTTTGGATCCACCTCGGGGGTCACAGCGACTTTCCCCTCTAGGGTAGGTCGCGGGAACTCTGCGCGCAGGGCAGCTCCTGACCTACAGGTCCATGAGTTTATGAAGTCTAGACGCCATGTAGGCTGCCACCTTGGGGGCCGGAGTCCTTTGCGAGGAATGTGGGTGCAATAAGTCATCCGGATAAAGCATGTCTGTATTAGGATCCGGGGACTTCACTGGGGCAGGGTTCGATGGGCGCCATGACCGCTCCACCTCCCCATCACCGTCCGAGGTCTGGGGGGGACTCATCTGGGTCCAGAGTAGTGGTGTTGTCCGGGGCACCAGAGGGTCCCTCCAGGACCTCCTCTGTCTTGCTGGGAGAGGAGGAGGCTTTAGCCTCCATAAATGCTTTCGTAAGGCGCGCAAAAGCGTCTGTGTCCACTCCTGCCTCATCAGAACACTTGCGCTTAGGGTCCGTTACACTAGGGGATGGTTGGCCCGGAGGTAGGGGAGTCTTAGGCCCCGACTGATCTTCCCTCTGATTGAGGGGTAACAGGCATTGCGCCTGCAGCTTCTCAATTTTCTTCTCCAAAGGCTTAACCACCTGGGAGACTGCCTTGAGGATGGAGGAGTCCATGACCCTACAGAAATGGTCATCCATCGGTAGGTACATGATCCCCTCCTCCTCCTTCTCCTCATAATAGTCCTCATACTCCATGAGGTTACTACTAAAGCACCCAGACACGGTAAACTGGGGTTTATATATAGGGGATTCCCCTATAAGAATTGCTCAGGACGTATCCTTAATAGCCTGCAAGGGCCTGGGACCAAACACTACTCGCCCTCATAATTCCGAGGGGTTGACACCTGCCTGGGCCGGTCCTACACGACAGCAATAAATCTTACCCGCAGAGCGGGTGTTCTGGCTACAGGCAGTGGCTCTCCGAAATGCAAACAATGCCCAAACATGATCACAATCTTCCCCTGCGGCCGCAGCGAGTCTGTCTGAACCGCACTAAGAGATTATGGAAGCAGAAACAGACGACTAGCTGCCGCGGGGGTTAAACGCACCGACAGTGCGCTAAGGCAGCAGGCGGGTGGTCCCCTAGCGGCGGAAGGCCGCACCGCACAGAGAGCCTACAGAACAGTCGCGGCTGCGTAGGAGTACACGAACGCTCCCGCGGCCGATCAAACACCTAAACACAAGAATGTGCCGCAATGAAACACGAGGCAATTCCCCACAATATTCTTAAAAATCACAGCACTGAAATATCAAAATGTAAGCACAAACATCATAAACATATGAGAAAAGAAAGGGCACTCATCCTAATGCTGCTGGAGCAGCGAAGAAAGAGGAGGATAGAGCGTCCGCGGGGGAAGTTATGGGACGTCCTCTCACAGGATTGGCTGCCCTCTGATGAACTTTTGTTTGTTTTTATTTTCCCCTATGTTCATAGGAAATATAGTTTTTTCATATGTTTGTGTCTTTGAAAAAGGCTGCTGGAGCATTTAATTTGTAATAAATCGAAGAGAGATAAAAACCTAATCTGAAGCCTCCGGTCCTGCCATCGAAATACATATTAGGCTTTCAAGATGACTGATCAACCTGGCAGACCCACAAGCTGTATACACCAAAATTCAGGGGACAGGTGTGGGAAGTTTGCAGGATTGATCGTCGTTTATTGGATACTGAGGTGTAACTGGAAGGAAAGAAAGAAACCTTTTTATTTACAATTATTCAAGAAATGTTAAAAAGATATAACATTGTAACTGAATGCCTTTCTTTACTTCCTTCGTTCCTCTAGAGGTCATAACTACATGCTGCTCAGATAATGACCGTTGGGTGGGTAGGTGAAGTGCACATCTGGTCCGGGATTTTGCACAAAGCCCTAGATTGCCCTTGAGAGGGAGGTTCTGTAGCTTCTTTCTTCTGGTACGCTTCTATCTGTGGCTAATAACATTTCAGCTGCAGAAAGCATTTAAAGTGCAGCTACTCTTTCACGCCTAGATGGATTACTTTCCACAAAAACAGGAGCAGAAAGGCTTACATTTTAGTGGTACTTGAAAATCTTTCAGTTACTGGATGAAATGCTGAATTCTGAAGAAAAGCCACTAGCTGAATTTCCTTCACTTTATGGATAATATCGCTGGGAAAATTAAGTGGATTGATTCTGGTCCATATTTAGTACCCTCAAAAAACTAAATAATTTTAGTTACCACTTGTGGGAACTGTTTTGAGGGCCGCAAGGTCATCTGGGAGTACTGGGTTCCAATTGTGAAAGATTAAACTTTTTACTTCTGCTGTCCTTGGGTCACCCTAATGTTGGACTTAAAACTGACCCCCATAACACCTTTTTAGTACTTGACCTTCAAGTGTAGTGTATCAGGGCAGTCCAAGGCTTACGCGGGAGCGTGGTGTGGTCTAGATACTATGTACTCAGCACAACTTGGATAACATTTAATAAATCACCGTCAAACCACTGCTTGGTCTCTTAAAGATTAGTACTCTATTCTATGCACATCTAAATATCCACACATAAAACCTAACATATTTAAAAATCGGTAAGGCCGAGGGCCACGGTGTTTTGTTAATAAAAAGACAGGTTTCTGAGTGTAAATGAGAGGGGGAACCAACCCTTTGCATTCTCCTACCATTGGCCGCTGCACTTCACACAAGGTTCAACCTCCTTAATCTTTCATTTCAAGCAAGAAATGTTTGAGTTTTCCTTTGCTGTGTCTTTCTCTCTTACGGCCATTCTTGTGATCCCCACTAAATTCGAGAGCATTGAAAGTCCTATATCTTGTGCTTCAAATGCTTGTCCAGATTATCCTTAGTGATGTATTTACAACTTCCCTCTGACGATTTTGGTCTTGTCACAGGAATATTATTATATAAACAATCCTACTAGGGACCACTCTATTACAAATACAGTTCTTCAGTCCAATATGTTTAAGAAACAGATATGAAGCGCCTTGATGTTATAGATAAAACCTTTTTGTTTTCATTAAAATAAGATCTCATACAGCCAACATGTTTTGTTCAAGCGAACTTCTTCGGGCTACAGATAATAACACAAGCATAATAATATGCCAACATAGTTACAATGCGTACAAAACACAAAACACAATATATTACATTACAAAATACACAAAAACAATAAAAAGACTGCAAATGTAGTCACTTTAATTCAATCACAGAATCGAAACCCAATATTGATGAAGTTAAGGAATGCCAAACTTTTACCAAATGAAATACTCCTATAAGTCCTTCCAAACAGGCCAATGAATAATCAGGATATCAAACTTCACAATGAAACATAGAAAATATCGAAAAAAATGTAACAAAGGCATTAAGAATGAACAGGAAGAAGCACAGAACAGAATAAGTGAAATAAAAGCTTATTAAAACCATGTGCAACCAACTAGTAGGGTAAACCCGGCAACAGTCTGATCTGCTGCTTAATCGTATGGTTAACAGGTGTACATCTAGTGCTTATCAAAAATCCAGATCCTTGTAATTCTGGCCCCTTTTGTTTGTTGCAGCAGTTTTTGGTCACAATATATCCAAATCCATACATTCATAAGTAATGTAGGAAATAATCGATATCTAATTAATGATTAAGATCAAACACAGAATTGATACGCCTGGGTGTTATGAGTCAATTAATTATTGTATTAAAATAGACCGTATCTCTTGATATCTTGTCTGTCCAAATTCAGAGCTAAAATACAGGAATTTAAAGCAAAAATTCAGGTCTCTTCCAACAACAATCGTAAGTAATCGACATAAACAGTTGAAATAAGGCAAAAGATCAATGCCTCCCCAACACATTACATGGAAAAAAAACATGAAAGCACAAAAAACGCTCCGTGGAAACACCAACATTTTAAAATTTAAACCCAATATGTGCTCAGCTCAACTGCCAGAAAAATAATGAGCACACAAAAGATTCTTTAAAACTCAGTCGTATAGAAACGTAATCACTATCCACAAAGTCAAAACATGACCACATAATAGAAGGTGTGCCATGGCCTCCATCTTGAAATGTATTGACCCATGTGTGTGCAAAGACATATGTCCATACCCAACAAGAAAAAATTATAAAGGAAAAGTTCAACTACCCCAGTGTGGTCCACTCCAAAAAGCATATCAAGAAAACAGATACTAACAAAAGAACATCCACCAAAACCACATGGTAGCTTACCCAAATCACTATCCATGATGGCGTTCAACTAAGATCTGCCATCTTTTCTATTCCTATTTATCGTTCACCCATAACCAATGGGAACATAAGATATTGGCGTGTGTAATACGGGCACAAACATTCCAAATATACAGCCGTCATCATGGGCTAGTCAGGAAATTCCTTATTAAAACAGTAAAATTAGTTTCCTAGTCAAATCAATTGCTACCTCTTCTATAAAACAAATGTATATTTGCTATAAAGTCTCAACTAATTTGATATAAAGCAGTAGATATTAAAAAGCAGGTCCATCAACTTAATATTACAATCTCCCTGAATGGCGGACACAAGCATTCTGGATACAAAAACACCATCTTGGTCTGGTCGAAAACAATTCTAATCTAAGACAGTGAAGCCCCTCTGCTGGTAAGGCGATTGGTCAAATCAACAATTTTAAAAATAAATCCAATCCGAATGATATGTATCCAATCAAAAACCTAATCATAAGTGCCAATTATGGCGTTTACGCCATCTATCCATTTCTAATGAACTCCCATCTGTAAACAAATGACAGCGTGGAATATTGGCGTAAAGAGTGCAGGCACAAGTATTCCGAAGGCAAGGCCAACATCATAGTCTAGTTAGAAATGCCACCATCTTAAAGCAATGAAACCAATCTTATAATATAACCAATTATTCTCTCTTCAAATAGAAAAAATGTGTATGTTTATTTTAAACCCTCGCCCAAAATAGGAAAAGGGAAGACCTTAAAAATATTGACTAATTCCTTGTTGTATTTTCCCTGGATTACAGGCCTGCGTATTCTAAATTCAAACCTGCCATCTTCATCTAGTCAGAAAATGTCCCAGTCTAAATCAATAAAACCAATCTTGTTGGTCAGGCGTTGCAATCTAATTCAAAACCACAAATCCTAAACAATAAATCCAATCCGAATGATATGTATACATCAATTCAAATAACAAACTGCATTACGTTTCGCCTAGGGTAGATCTATGCATTCGCTACAGTACCAAGTATCCACATTCATAATCACTATTCAGGAAAGTGATCTACCAGCATCAGTCATGACCTTTCAAGATAAATGCCCTAATACATTATTAATTATAATAATAAAAAAAAAAAAATTAATTCATCATCAGTATTAAAACCCATGTGATTAGACCTTAAATGTCAAATCCTTTGCATTCTTTTTACCTCAAGGTTAATGCGCAGTCTCCTCCCCTCCATCACTTCTCGTTAGAGGATCAATTCAATGAAACTAGAAACCATAATCATTACCATGTTTATTTATATAGTCTCTGTTGAGTAGTGCTGGGGCATGTTCCAGAATGCGTTTTTTTCAGGCTCCAAACTGTGCTGCCAACGTAAATCAAACTACAGTCACAAGGAATGACGTATACCACAAACTGTTCATTACAATTAATAACATTTTGAATAGTATATTCCTTCTTTGTATTATATTTGAAACACTTCGTTCTATTCCTACAGGATATGCAGATATTAGTCATTGCATAGAAAAAAACCTGTGTGGTCTTTCTGGCTGCCAAATCTTGGCTTCTTGTAAGGGTATAACATAATTAGGACATAATAAATCTTTTAATGCATCACCTTTCCTAAAGATAATTCTAGTTTTTTTATAGATCTCATCCTTAATTGCAGGAACTTTCAAAAGCAGCAGCCAATGTTTTCTTAAAATTCCATTTACTTTGTCAGTGAACACAGTATATTCTGAGACAAATGCTTCTGCTTACCTTTCCATCTCGTTATTTCTTGACTAAAGTGTAATTTTGCTGAACCTTTGCAATTCTATGTGCTGCGCACTTGTTTTCTCTGCTGCTTTGTAAATTGTTAGGAATATTATTAGTGAAATACTCCTAGTGTCAGTCATTCTAGTCTCTTCAGAAGATATGCAGTGTACATGAGAGCGATCTGGTCGTTTTGGAATAATGATCATGTAGAGAACAAGTATAACCCTCTACATGTGTTTTCACTGTAGTCCGTTTAGAAGAAAGATTTGGGAGGAAGAGGAGATAGACCAAACTATGTTTAACAAAGCATACCTTACCTGAAAATCTAGAATGGTTTTTGGGTGCTGGGTACTGGGTGCTGTCCAGCCTGTGCATTTGCCGTAAGTAAATTGTGACTTTTCAACTTGGACTGCATCCACTTCTCTTGTGAAAGAAGTACACCAGGGATGATGTCAAGTGCAAACCTTGGAAGGAGTGCAGGCAGTCTTTTTGCCTGGCAAATGATAGCACTGTAGAGCGTGCAAGACTGCCAACGTGTGTGTCTGTCTCTTCAAGGAGTGATCAGCAATAATCCTTAATGAGGGAGAGTGTGGGTCCTTAAATCACTGGAAGTTGGACCACCAGAAAATTGTAAACCAATAAAAGGATACCTTATATGATAATCGCTAAACATACTGCGTAATAAGAATGATCAAAAACAATAAGTCAGTTGATCATCAGGGTATTTCATTCACTCAAAATTTGAGAAACATTCAGTTAGATGAACATAGAAATCTTGGTCATGCAAATCATACACAAATTGACAATACAACATTTGCATGCCTAACCAATACAACACAAATCCAAAAAGTGTAATGTAAATTGTGTGAACTTCAATTTTCATCATGAATTGGTGACATAACACGGTTTTCTTTGCACTTTTTGGATTTGTGGTGTATTTTTTTTTAAATTCTTTTTATTTACAATATAACATGCGGAACATCTGGTTACCACTCGAGACATCTAAAGCAGAGAGCTTCCCTCTTCCTACCTGTAACAGAAAGTTCACCTGGCCCATTTGAATAATACAGAAAGAAACCCCCATCCCAAACCTTCAGTTCCAAACTACTCGCATTCCAATGCAGTCTCCATATGTTTGCCATGCTTCCTAGATATTGGTCTATTTCTTGAGGCAGCCTCTACTTTCATAGATTTCCGTTTCTGCTATCGTGCACCAGTCCATATGTTCTTTCCATGTTGCCAGGGCTGGTTCGGTCCCTGCTCCTCATAACCTAGCAATGTTTTGGTTCGCTGTTGCGCACCCCAGATTTACTTACAGTTTAGAGCATTTGGGAGTTCTGTTTTCCCCCCCACACTTTAAGTATACATCTTTTGGTGGTGATCTCAATTGGACTAACTAATACGTGACTCACACAATCCTGTATTTCATCCCAGTAATGCTGTAACTCTGGGCATGCCCACATAAGGTTGGAAGGAGCCCTGACATTCTCACCACCTGAGACTACTATGAGGATCTGTCCGTCACATCTTCCAGGGTGACTTTCTGGAGTGGTATGACCTTTGCAAGATGTACAGTTGTATGATCTGGAAGCCAGACCAGATTGAAATTGCTTATTTTCATTGATCGTCTCATTGCGCTGTACATTTAATGATATTCACATGAGGTATCCTTTTTTGTTTTATAATCCCCAAGGAGTGTCCCCAGTTTGTTACATTGTTCATGTTGGGGCGGGTGTTAGACAATTTGGGCTTCTCGGATGAGTGTAGGGATGAAGTGTACACATTGGAAATGTACTGCTATAACCTTGGGTCGGCAACATTGATGGTGGGGGCAGGGGGAGGGGAGTGTGTGCGTGCGTGTGTGTATAAAAGTAAACCCTATTGTACATACCTACAGTAACTTAGAATACTTTCACATGTGTCAGCGGATTTCTATGAGATTTCTATACGTAGAATTAAATTTTTAAATAAAGGTTACTTTAAAAATGTTGCTACACAAAGCTTACATGAACCGATTAATTCATGCTATTTACCTCTCTTTTTCTTTGCAGGTTTTTAACACTAGAGTGTTAAAAGTCAAAGAACGACATATGTTTCTTGCGTTCCTGGGGCGAGCACAGTATGATCCAGCAAAACCCAACTATGTCTCCCTGGACAAATTTGTATCCCTACCCGATGAGGCGTTTTGTGTGGATATTGCCAAGGCATCGGTGCAAGACTTTGAAAAGTTCTTGAAAACACTTTAATTAATAACACGTGCTAAAGAAAATGTATTGGCCTGCGAAATACATGTAGTAGGTGAAACCGTAGACTCGAAGCTGGAACAGACAGTGCTCTTGGACTGAGCAGTATGTAAATAAACTGTTGCATAAAAGCAAAAGTTAGGCACATAGAATTCAAAGAACAATACACGAAAAAATGAACGCGCCTTAGTGCCACTGTTTTACTACTTTTTATTCTTCTCATCAGCTCTTATCAACATACTGAAAAAATAAGTTGTTTATTAACTGCATCTGTTTGCCAAGAAAGAGAATAATATTTTTCTGAACTAATCAGAAGCAAAATATATTTTGGATAAAACAAAGCCATAAAAAACGTTGGACATCTGTTTTCTTGACTTTTGTCTGGCTTGTCCTCATTTTCTGTTTTTAATTAAGTACCTACTCCACCCTGACTGAGCTTGATATTGGTCCAAGGTGCAGGGAGCGACATGGAGATACTTGAAATGGCACGTCCAATACTAACAGTACAAGTAATCGTGTAATATTGTTTTTCTAGTGACTAGCTCAAATCATTGTTTCAGAATTGGAACCGTAGAAGATAAAATCCTTAATGTATTTACTGAGGCAGCAGCAGAACAGCTGAACTTGAGTGATCTACCTATATCACAGCCAATCCCCCATGTGATGATGCAAAGGTATTATATGAGGTTTTAGGTTGCAAACGGCATTACTTATAAGCATGAGGTTTCAGGTCTTTACTGTAAAAGCTGTAAATAATATGCATTTGGATCAAGGAGCAAAGAAGTGTTGTTTGATTGTCGTGGTCGGAAAACCTGCAAATGAAATACAGAGACGGAGACAAAGTTTATGAAGGCCACCATGCCTACAATCAATAAACCAGTTGCAAGCATGCAATTGAATTTGCTTTGTACAAAGAATGGCCAGACTGCAGTGTATGTAGTTGTATCATATTGCTAGCAAATTACTAGGAAGATGCAAATGCATTTGTGAACACTCAAATAAAATTGCAGACTTACGACTGGCATTTGGCATGTAGTACTTGGAATGAAGTGCAAATGCAAACTTTGCAAATCTCACAAACAAAATCATTTCACTAACTTTTCTTAAATCAGGTTCAAATCAGTCAGGATTTGTAGAGCGTGGCTGCTTCACCTGTGAGGGTCTTGAGGCGCTATCGGATAATGCTGCTAGTTCTCCTATTGGTTGAACATTCACATTTTGTGGTCCTTTCTGAACTACTGGAACGATGGCGAGGCTCTGAGGTGTAGTGGGAGGTCGTTCCATGTCTTGGCCGCCAAATGGGAGAACGAGCGGCCCACGCTGTTGGTTCGGCAAATGCAACGGGTGGCAGCTAGGGCGAGTGATCCGGAAAGAATTTCCTGGTGGGCTGGTGAAAGGTCCTGCATTGGTTGGGGTAAGCAGGTCCTTCGTTGTGTAATGCCTTGTATGCATGGGTGAGTAGATTGTACTGGCCTCTCTTAATGACTGGTAGCCAGTGGAGTTTCCTGAGGTGAGGGGTTATGTGCGTACGTCTGGGGTGGTCGAGGATGAGCCTGGCTCGAGGATGTGTAACAAAGTGTAAAAGACATTGCTGAATACAACACAGCCATCAGGAATGATTTAACTCTACATGGTGGTGACATGTATGTGCCTACTAGCAGAAGGTGAATGATGGAGATAAGTTTTGTGAAAGGGGTACAAATCTAGAGCAGAGAAAAATGTAGGTCTTTGGGAGGTACAGAACCAGTAAAGAGGTGATCTAGCCTGTGAGTTAAACATAGTATTGCCACATATCACACACCAACTGTCTCCCCTACTCCCATATCCCCCACCACATAGCTGTCACTCCGGAATCGCTCACTTGGTGGTACAATACCCAGGCAGCACGCATGAAGTCTGTGTGTTCAGGCACATTGTGTGATACCATTATCTAACAAACGGTAAACTAGGTGACAGATGTCTGTTTAGTAAGGATGGCTATGGAATTGGGTTAATATAGGAGCCAGAAAATACTGGACGCTTTCAATAAATCATGTTTTTCTGATCAGATTGATGGCGCATGTGGTCTACATGTGTGGATCCTATATTTTAAGTGAACTCCACTACTGGTAGGCAGCAGAGATGGAATATGCCACATAATACACAAACTGTTTGTGTGAGAATCTAGCTTTGAAATCCTGAAATTGGGATTTAAAAGTCTGCAAAAAGTAGGGGGGTAGCAAAACTGCAAATTCCAGTAATATGGTGCAACGGTGTTGCTATATGTGCAGTATTACAAAACATCACATTCACTTAGAGAATGAAGAGGAAGTGTGAACAGGGAGCGCATCAGAAGGATGGTGGCAAGCCATGGAAGATTTAACAGGAGAGCTAATGTGGCCCAACACTATTTTAAGGTTGATGGAAGTTACATTTATAAATAGCCACATTTTAACGGTTAAAATGTCTCTTGTTTTTTCCACAGCTGTTAATACTAACTCGAACATCCCATGTCCAACTGGACATATAATCAACGCTGCTAACAGAGCACTACAAAACAAAATATAGCAAAATGCTTTCTTGAACAAGATAAAGTAAAGAATGTGAAGTTGAGTGGTATCAATGTTTTTTCAAACCCACCTGACTTTTCCTTTTTTTTATCATTGAATTAATTTCTGCAGGCTGATGGCATTTGATAGCGAACTATTTATTGACCTTGGGATTGTCTCATGTGTGCCTCTATTTATTTCACTCAACTGTGCTTTGACACTAGAAATTTAGAGTAAATCCTTTGTCAGGTTGATTTACATCTAACCATGTCCTCATGCTACCTGTATCCCTGCTTAGTATCCATGTTCCATTGACCTAGTGTCTTACAGAAGATGTGCATAGCATGTTTGCCTACTATAAGAAAGCAATCAAAAACCTCTGCCGTGTGCATCAGGTTGTCTTGCATTTTAGAATAAGTGCCACCAACAGACATGTTCATCAACCAGCCATTTTCCAGTCACATTGAGTGTACAGCTCTTGCTGCTTTTTGACATGCGGCACAGCCTTTCTAGACTCTTCACTTATTGTGTTGTGTATGCTAGCATCCGCCCCAAATCAACATTTCTCCCTTCTGATAATGCTAGAGGCATTGTGATGTATTCATTCGGCTGAAATGGTTGACAGTTGTAGAATGACTTTCTACTGTCCAAGCATCTATGGAGTAGCCTGTGATAAGGCGACAAGTGGGTTTATATCTTCCAGAGTGAGTGTGAATGGCTCTGAATATTCCTCAGTTGCTGAGGAGTTAAGCATGTTGTGTTTGTTGGGGGCGTGGCTGACAGCGCAACATGGCGGTCGCACACTAATGAGTCTCTACCATACCGCTCGCCCATCTGAAACAATCTGATGCAGGAGAACTGATGATACCGACAGAGGACTGTGGCCTGCCCTGCAGGGACATACCAGTGCCATCCATACATCCCCTTCCCCCCAGGCAGACAGAGGGCTGCTGGTCACAGGCCTTGCCCATGAGATGCGCCGGGGAACGTCCTGAGGCCTGCTGTGTCTGCTGCTCCCTGGGCCATTCACAGCATATCAGCGGCCGGGCCCTGGCGGGAGATGTGGTCGACTCTGCATTCCAGAGCCCTGACGGGCTAGTCCCACCACTCTTTTGGCCTCTAGCCTTACATCCTTCCTGCTGGCCTCCCTGACTAAAGAGGGACCGCTGGGCTCCCTGCACCCGAATCCACGCCATGAGATGCTACAAGAGGACACCAGAGTCGCTCCCTCTGTGAAGCTACAGAAGAGGCCCTATTCTGACCGTGAGTTCCTATCCCCTACCCTCCAGCTGGGAGGGACTTGCCTCACTTCTTGGCACGTGAGGTCTGTGGCTTACATCCTGGCCTTTCACCTGAACTTAATGGGGCCACACTCTGCTGTCTCCTCTGAGTATGCTGGGACTTCCCCATGTACCGGTGTGTGGTTTGCCCTGCCGCTGAATATCCCTGGCAGCCTAAGGTGGGTGGGATGACTTGTGCTCCCCCATCCTATGAGATCGATAAGGGCAGGTCCATGGCTACTCACTGTCCTTTGGTCGAATGCCATAGATGCACCTGCACTGCGAACGCGGCTGTCACTTACCATTGTCTGGAGCTCCACTGTGACAGACAGGGGTTCTATGCTCCTTTTGGACCTGTGTTGGACTCTGAAAAGCTGGACTGCATCCTAGCAGCGACAGATCTTACAAAATCTCTCCTAGAATCCAAAATGTATACCCTTGTAAGTGATGGTAACGTGCACAACGACCATCGAAAATTAGCTGGTGGATATTCAACCTTCCACAACGGATCTTAGTGACCAGATGCACTCCCTGTCTGAGAGAGTCCAGACCCTGGAGCACAGAGCTGAGGACGCTGAGGGGGGCTCAAGAGGAAAAAACAAAGATTGTTGGCTTCCCGGAGTGGGTTGAGGGGCTAAAGCTGATGGTCTTCATGGTGACGTGGTTTTCATCAAGCAGCTGCATCAGTTTCTTGCCTGCCACCTGACACGCCGGGATCTTCCCTGCACCACCTTTTGGTCCGGCTCCTATATCACCAGCAGGACCAGATGCAACACTTAGGGCGGCGCAGTGAGATGGTCCCCTTGTGAGGGAGAATATGTGAGATGATGTTTGCGGACTTCACCGTTGCCTTGCAGCAACAACGCGCCTCCGTCCTAGGCTTCAAGTAGCGACTGCAGAAGCATGGAGTCGCCTCAAGATCCTCCTGCTCCATAAATCCTACTTCTTCATGAACCCAACAGGGGCCTGGGACTGGATTGATTCACATGGTCTCGTTTTAGGATTGTGAGGGGAGGGGCAGTGATTTGGGGTCTGCAGTGGGGGGTGCCCACCAGTCCAGTCAAAGGGAGTGATGGTCTGGTAATCATCACTCCCATCCATACCCCGACTCAGGCACTCCAGGACCAGCGAGTGGTTCTCACTGAGGCTGCTTTCTGGAACCCCCGCCCGCTGCACTAGACTCATTTTCTGTTGCCTCTTTAGAACGCAAGGACCTCGCCTGGACCACATCTCTTTCGGGGGACTCTGTTGCTTCCCAATAGTTTCACCTCACAAATGGCAGACAATCTGGTCTGAGCAATTCTGATACAGTTGCTATAAGTCCCTGCTGGGCATGTTTTCAGATTGGGGGGGAGGACCAGGGTGATAACTGGTGGCCAGGATGGATCAAGCCCCTCCCCGGACTTAAGTTAACTCAGCCTAGGCAACTATCTCCTGCCTTCATCTCCCCTATTGACCTGTTGAGAGCAGTCCTCAGCAGATCAGGCTTGCCCTCAACAGAAAGTCCATTGAGGACAGTGGTATCTCCTGGGTTATATGCTGGTTGCAGGCTGCCCTTTTAGTTTGTACTTTATCCACAGTTCTTTTTCCCCTTAATGTATGTTTATTGGTTACTCTCACTGTACCAGAGACTGGGTTAATTCGCTGGGGATGGGTGGGGGAACGATGGGGAGTGTTATACATACGGTGCTCATGTCCAATAATTATACAGTTATTACACAGAATATCCGCTGCATGTCTCACTCGACAAAATGATCTACTTCACTCCCAGCCTCAGTGCTGTAGGGTTCACATAGCGCCACTCCAAGAGATGCACACAACCGGTGGGGGGGTGAAACTCCATCATCTTTGGCAAGGTCAAGTTTATATCACACATTTCTCCTTTGCACTGGGGCCCTGAAATTGATTTGGATTGATTGATTTTCTCTGTCAGCAAGACTATCCTAAACCCTAAAGGGAGGTTTCTAATGGGGAAACTAGGCCACCTCATGTCTGCCAACAGCTTTTCCTGCAAACACTCTCCTCCGGTTTGGTGTACTGGGCAACCACCCAATGGGTAATAGGGGGAGACTTTAACTCTGGCCTGGATGTTCATCTAGATAGGTCCTAACCCCTCTTCCGAAGACCCAGACAGTCACCAATGCTGAATCATTGGGCTCCTGGTTATGCCACTGGTCACTGACAGGCATCTGGAGGGCCCAACATCCAACTCACAGATTTTACCTATTTTATTCCCTTGTCCATGACCTGTACGTGCGTCTCGACAGAGTGGTCTTCTCATCATCTCTTTGTCCCCTGCTTATCATGTGCAGAATATTATGTCAGGAAATATCGGACCATAACCCAATGGTACTGGCATTTGATTGGAAGGGGAGGCTTACCTGCCATTCCCCACTTGGCAATTCTTCAACCCAATGCTAAAAGATCTCCATATACATGAGACCCGAGCCACAACACTGATCATACTGAGACCACTGCCTGTTCAAGGGCCCTGAAGTAGGAGGCTACGAGGTCAGTCACCTGAGGCCACTGTCGACAGGCTCGAATGGGAGAGCACATCTTTTTAGAAGGTGATTTGCTCCGGGTGGAGTAAGCCTATGGAGAGGCAGAGCGCAAAGTGGTTGATTCCGCAATGCCCGTTTAAACGAGGAGGCAGTCCAGACAGAAAGACTCAGATGCATAACCAGGGGGCACATGTGGCCAGAACACATTCGGCAGCTGATAAGTCTTGTCAGTTGCTGGTGTGGATCCTTGCAGACAACACCCGATGGCTCCCCATCCTGCACCTCCGGGATGAACAAGGTGTCTCTGTATATTCCCTTCAAGAAATCTGCAACATATTCTTCTGTTTCTATGATAGACTCTATAGAGCCACCCACAGCTTGGAGGATATGAGGATATTTCTGGTTGACACACCCCTGCCTTGCTTCCGCCCATTCTTTTTGAAATGCTCAAGAGCCCTATAACTCACAAAGAAATAAAAGAAATCATGGACCTAGCATGTGAGAAATCTCTGGGCCTAGATGGTCTACCCATCGAATTTTGTAAAAACTACTTGCCCTGAGGCTTTCCAATTTCTAGCAAGAAGCTAGTGATTTTGAACCCCACCTCCCTCCGGGGGCAGTCTTGATGCCCATTCTGAAACCCCGTAAGGGCCCGTTGAACCCAGCGTCCTATAGGCCAATCGCATTATCAAATGCGGACTGCAACATTTTAAGCAAGCCCTTGACTGACAATCTTAAGGACATAATCCCTCACTTAGTCTACCTGGACTCTCATCTATTTTATACCTCTACCAGTTAATAGATAAAGTCATGGCACGCTTACCCTACTTGGCAGTGTTAACACCTGACCTGGGGAAGGTGTTTGATACTCCGGACTGGACTTTTCATTTTAAGACGCTACAGTCCTGAACTTTGGCCCCAAATTCTTATATATGATTCATCTGTTTTACTCAGCCCCAGTCATACAGATCATGGTAGAGGGACTTATCTGGGATCCAATTACAATCTATACAGGCACTAGACAAGGGTGTCCCCTCTCTGTTCTAGCCTTGGCCATGGAACCCATTCGTGCCCAGAATGTGGAGTGAGGAATGGGAGTGGGAAATCCCCCTCCGAGATGGCATCCATGCAATTGCCCTCACTGCAGAAGATGTCCACCTGTATATTCTGGATGTCCTAGAGTTTGTCGAGCCTTGGGACTGATGGCCAACAAGAGCAAGTCCATGCTGGAATAGCCCCCTCATCACGTGACCTCTTTTTGGGCACTGAACCTCTTTGAGCAGAAGGTGCTGTGAGCCGCCATTTAGTAATTAATATCTTCCACAACAAGAAGGATCTCTGCGATGGCAACCTTACATATGTGGTGGTAACACTCCGGGCCCCCACTCCAACCTTAACAACAGTGTGGCTCCCCCATGGACCATTTTTCTCCTCTATCCCTTTATACCATAGAACTTCAATCCCTGGCCGGTGCTAATTTATGTCACAGAACTTGCCTCCCCCGAGGCAGATGCTGCATGCTAAGAAACGTGCTGCGGCAACAAATGATGGATGGAATGCTGAATAAATCAAACATTCAACCCCAGTCAAGAGATCTGGGTTAAATCCATTGTTCTTTTGCTCAGTATGCCACCCCAGTTTGCACCGAGTCATATGCAAATCAGTCTTCACCCTGCTCCTCATGGGAACAGTCCAGCCCGAACTACCAAGCCGGATCCTCCTGGGACCGGAAACAAGCATCCTGGGACTGGTTTCAGGGTATCACCCCTCATCAGTCAGGCTAGCTTGAATCAGCACAGCAAGCAAGGGACCCACGTCCCAGGATGCTTGTTTCTGGTCCTGGGAGGATCTGGCCTGGCAGTTCGGGCTGAACTGTTCCCATGGGGGTGAATGTATTATTTGTTCAGTATTCCGTACATCATTTGTTCTTTTTGCATGCTAAGACACCTCATACCTACCCTACACAACACTCTTACCACAAAATCTCTCTGAACACATCTGGTACATGTTGGTTGGCCCCTTGTTGTGATGCTTGTTTCTGTACACCCCACACCTGGCAGTTAAACCTTTGTATCGGCAACACCTTATCTACGCTGTTGTAAACTCCTATTGAAAATGTAGCATTTTAAATATTTGCTATATGTTAGTTGGTCTGCTAATTTACAATTGCTTTAAAGCACAAATATTAATGTAAAATGTTACAAGAAAATAATAAAATATATTTTTAAAGAAAGTGTTGCTTTTGTTCACCAAAACAAGAGCCCTTAATTGTATGCACATTCTTCCGGTGGTAGTATATAGCATACATTACAGTACTACAAGTGTGTCCCAGTGCTCTTAGTTTCAAAATTAAGGTGTGATATTGTGACTAATGTAAATAATTCTTTATTGCTTGATAAATAAAAATCATTGCAATTAAAACATTAAAATATTGAATAAAAAAACACAATACCCAGTTTCCTTAACCCCTTGCTTGCTTCTGTTGGCGAACGGCCGTCGCGAGCACTACCTTCGTAGTGCTGCGCACATAATGGAATGCCCCGCGGCGGAATTGCCGCTGCGGTTAAGGCGTTAAACAATGTGCACCTGTACAATCAGACTGTTTCTATGGTTACATGCCATACCAGAACATTGATATCACATATAAACATTTTATCACATGCTTATTGTGATCATAAAACTGATAATATATTATGGTTACATTCCCAGGAATATACAATAAAAACTATAAACATTATATTACATTGTGCAAATAGGGTGGGTATGAGCACAAAGTGTAATGTTATTGACCATTGTCCAAATGAGCAAAAAGGTGTCTATATGTGCTTTGAAGCCTGTTATCTGAAATTACCTGAGGGCTAGAACTTTGAACAATGTATGCCATTGTGCAAACGAGCAATGAAAGTGCTTCAGTGTTTTCATATATTGTTCAGAGCCTAATTACCATAGTAGCTAAGACACAAGATAATTCAAGATGTCAGAAACCTAAAAATAGCCACTATCATTTGTAATTCATAAAAAAACCTTAGATGCAGGCACCAGCAATTTTTGAGCATTTCCAAAAAATGTTATCATATGACCTAACAATGGAATCAACTCACCTAAGAGACATAAAATAAGGGTCTGACGGTCTGATCTTACCTCCGCCTTAAGGAATGGAGGTTTTAAAAGTTTGCAGCGTATTTTAAGCAGTTCAGGGAACAAACACACTATGTGCAATAAGGTTTCACGTGGCCACCCACATAATCTACATTTAGTATTTGACCATTGTTTGAACCAAGTTGGCATATCCTCCTTGGTTGAATTTATGCTCAATCTTATTTTTAGAATGTTTCTTTCATTTGAACCGCGAAATGGGCATTCAGATAAGGCTGGATTCCCAGCGACTGGTGTGAATCAATCACAAACCATGCATGGGATTTTGCTGCTAAGGCTATCTTATCCGCATTAAATGAGTTGGTTTAAAAAACATTTTTAAGGATTTGTTTAAGACTGGATATTGTCAATCCTGAGAGCCCTATCTGTAGATTCAAAACTCTGGAGGCATGTTGAAATGCGGGATCGCCAGTAACAAATTATTTCATGCCAACAGGTGGTAACTAAAGAATCTTGGTCAGATGAAAACAAAGTACATACATTTAAGAATTGACCCTTGCAACACCATAGACTGTCTTTGGAGGCCAAACTCCAATCTAATTTCTGCTTGGCCAATTGACCTAGGGAACCCAAAGATTGAATTATAGGCCTTAATTACTAATATGTCCAATAATTTTGCATCTTCCCCCCTGGTAATAGGCAAGAGCCATATGTAATAGTTAGCTTTAACTTTGCTCTCATAACTTTGAGGAGATGTTCGTATAATTGGCATCTCAATGATTTATGTAAGCACTTAAAAGCTTAAATCAGGGTTACAGTTTTTGCCCTTAAGTCTCTAAAATGACTTTTGAATGAGACTCTATTGTCAAATAAAGTACCCCGATATTTATATGTCTTTACCACGTCTATTGGCCCTGCTGTAGCCCTTCATGAATCAGTCTTAAATTTTGCCAAGCCAATTTTCATGATTGTAGTTTTTTAACATTCAATTCCAGGCCATTCACTAGGATATAATCATCGAATGCATTAATCAACCTTTGTAGGCCTATTGGAGTTTGGCTCAGCAAAACGGTATCGTCTGTGAATTGTAAATAACTAAGATGCACCTCAGCAATTTTTGGAGGTTGGGCGTTAACTGGCTCAAGGTGCTTTAGTAGGTCTGACAAAAATAGATTAAAAAGGCATGGTGCGGTGGTGGCCAGGCAAGATGGCTGGGCGGACTAAACTCGCCTCCGCTCTGTCGTCCCCGTGGCTGTCTTCGGTGCTACTGATGACAAAATCGCACCAAGACACAACTAGCTGTGGGGACTGAGTTGCAGAATAGTTGGCAACTCGGAGGATTGAGGTTGCTCAGTCCCCGGAGACTGAGAAGGTCGCGAAAAAGAGGAGAGGCCCACACCGAAAATTGCGGCGGTGTCTGGATCCTCCGCGACCCACAGAACAGCTACTAGCGGGGCTGTACGGCTGAAAATCGCTTGCGGCACCAACAGCGGAGGCAATGCCCGAGGCAGCGGTGGCACTCGGTGGGCAGCTGGTGTCCAGGTAATGGGACGGGATGCTCGCCTCAGGGATCGAGAGCCACTCCCGCAGCACGCCTCGCTGAGGTTTCCGGTAGGAGGCCCTTGATTTTGGGGCTTCCCCTAATATAAAAGAAGATTACCCCCTGATGCGCCCTGTTTGCCAAGGAAATAACATGGGGACGAACAGGAGCCTGAACTTAAGATGGTGGCCATTGCTGCCATTCCAGGCCTGGCTGAATGAGACTGTGGGGGAACACTGGAGATTGAGAGAGGTGATATGCCCTACACGACACGCAGAGGGTCATAATGCAAGCGGCCTGCTAGGTTACAAGAGTAGCAAACCCAATTTTTTCAAGGAGCCCAGAAGTCCCTGAGCGAGCTAGAGGGGTAATAGTTCTCCCCTGCAGTGTGGAGTCTTTTGAATGAGCACTTGAACAGGGATACGCAACAACGCGGGGAACCCCCAAATCCTG
This sequence comes from Lissotriton helveticus, assembly GCF_964261635.1. Classification (NCBI taxonomy): domain Eukaryota; kingdom Metazoa; phylum Chordata; class Amphibia; order Caudata; family Salamandridae; genus Lissotriton; species Lissotriton helveticus. The sequence goes on from NC_136063.1 coordinate 435,809,766, forward strand.
CGGATGTAAAGGCGCTAGCTTGAAGCATTTTGTAGCAATTGATCAGAAGAGGGCCACCCACAGAGAGAGGGGGTGGACGGACAGCACTTATGCCACAGAAAAAGGGGTCAGCTAAGGTATCCAACTACTTCCCGACAGCAGAGAAGAAGCAAGCGCAGGAGCAGGGGGCATACAAGGACACCATGGCTCTCACGAAAGAGGATCTCTTGTCATCCCTCAGGGAGTTCAAATGAGAGCTCCCAGCAGATTTAAAAGTGGACATTTAAACCTTGGATCAACCGAAAGATCATCTGACTGAGCAAATGACTGAGCTCCAACAAGATGTGGACTCTGTGGACACATGTGTCCTGAAGGTGGAATCTCAGACCCATGAACTAGAGAAAAAAACGGCTGCCACGCAAGACATCATACAGGACTTACAAGCACATCTACATGCAGCTCTTTTAAAAGACAGAAGACCTGGAAAACAGATCATGACGTGGTAACATTAGAATTGGGGACCTTGAAGAGGGCGCGGATAGACCAGACCTGGAGGCGTTCATCGAGGGGCTCTTGGCAGAAGTTCTGGGGTCAAACCAAACAAAGGTCAAGATTGAGAGAGTGGGTGACCAGCAAGGAGGAGAGCGGTGACGCACCCGCAACATACTTGTTAAAATGCACTCCTTTAAAGCTAAAGAGGCAATTCTTCAAGCTGCCAGAAAGAAAGACGAGATATCCTTCCAGGGCTTTCGTTGCAGCCTCTTTCAGGACCTGGCACCAACGACTCTACTAAGGAGACAGCAGTTTAGGCCCATCACTACGAAGCTAAGAAAAGATAATATTAAGTATAGATGTACATTCCCCTTCGGTCGGGCCTTTGAACTGAACAATAAAACAAAACATATCACAGAGTTAAAAGATGGTCTGAGGCTTCTGGGTCATCCTCCCAGCGCAGAGGAACATGCGGAGTCTACCTCAAGAGGTGAGGAAAGCGAAAACTCCTCACGGTGGCATGAGAGCGAAAGGGAAAGGCACTCAAAAGACTAGAGTCTGCACCGCAATGAGAAGTATGGCTACAAAAGACCCTTTCAGCGGGTAGGTTCTCCAACTAATGCGAGAGACACAATAGGGGAGAGATTCACTCCAGAGAGCCCTACACTAAGCTGGAGAATGGACAATGCTTGGCCACTCATAGTCCCACACTAGACTATGCAACTGGATATCTTGATGAACGATGACTATTTGGAAAAGACAGCGCATCTGTGCTGTTCACCCCACGCCATGAACTTCTTCCACAAGGTTATGGCTGGGAGCGCCGGAGTGCTTCGGCAAAAGTTTTGTTTGTATAAATGTTTTCAATGTTGGGGGGTCTTCACGGGGGGCTGAATTAGAACAAGTAGAGGCTTTGAATATGAATCTATGATGGCTCAGAATTCACATCAGTACATTGAGTACAAGAGAAGACCCTGTACAAGAGAAGGCCCTGTACAAGAGAAGGCCCTGGACTGGACCACCTCCTTCATCTCTGGCAGAACACAGAGCGTCCGCCTCCCCCCCTTCCACGCCGAAGCCACCGGGATCATCTGCGGCATACCCCAAGGCTCAGCCCTCGGCCCAACGTTGTTCAAGGTCTACATGGCACTGCTCACCCATGTCGCACAACGGCACAACCTCAACATCATCGCCGACAACACCCAGCTGATCCTCTCTCTCACCAAGGACCCCCACACCGCCAAAACCAACCTCCATAAAGGAATGAAGGATGTTGCCGTCTGGATGAGGAACAGCCGACTGAAGCTGAACTCTGACAAGACGGAGGTCCTCATCCTCGTATCCACCCCCTCAGTCTGGGACGACTCCTGGTGGTCGACTACACTGGGAACACCCCCAATACCCACGGACCATGCACGCAACCTAGGGGTCATCCTCGACTCTACCCTCTCCATGACTAAGCCGGCCAACGCTGTCTCCTCCTCCTGCTTCAACACCCTCTGCATGCTACGCAGGATCTTCAAGTGGATCCCCACCGAAACGAGAAGGACGGTCACCCAGGCCCTTGTCAGCAGTAGACTGGACTACGGAAAAGCACTTAACGCAGGAGCCCCGGCCAAACTCCTGAAACGGCTTCAACGCATCCAGAACGCCTCCAGATGCCTGACCCTCTACATCCCCCGCCGCAGCCACATCACATCCCACCTGAGACCTTCATTGGCTCCCTGTCAACAGAGGATAACCTTCAAACTCCTCACCCACGCACACAAGGCACGTCACAACACCGAACCAGCGTACCTCAACAGCCGTCTCAGCCTCTACACCCCCACCCGCCAGCTCCTCTCCGCAGACCGCGCCTTCGCCACCGTCTCCCGCATCCGAAGAGTGACCGCCGGCGGCAGATCATTCTCCCACCTTGCCCCCAAGACATGGAACACCCTTACCATCCGCATACGGAAGACCGAAGACCTTCTGACCTGCCGAAGACTTCTCAAGACCTGGCTCTTCGAACAGTAGCAGCCTCCCCCCTCCGCCCCCCCCCCCCCCCCCGCGCCTTGAGATCCTCACGGGTATGTAGTGCGTTTTACAAATGCTATGATTGATTGATTGATTGATCAGGCTGGGTGTTCTCTTTTGGTAGGTGGCATTAGCAGGAGAGAGATGGGCTTCACACAGGAGCTGATGTTGAGAGTGAAAGATGCTGTGGCGTTATGCCGATATGTATAGCTTCTTGGAAGGCAAAGGGGCTGAATTCGCCCCCTAAAAAGCAGAAAGTCTGGAAATATCTGTTAGACCATGACTTTGAAGTTGTGGCCTTACAGGAAACACACCTAAAGAGAATGGAGGAGCTTCGGCTGCGCCACAAACCGTATGCATTAATCTAAAGATCCTCAGCGACCACCAAACACAGATGGGGTGGCTCTAATAATTAGTATTTCCCTGAAATTCCAACCTGGAGATATTAAGTCTGATAAGGAAGGTAGGGTTATTATGGTGAAAGGGAAAGTAAGAGGGAGTCTTTGCATATTCATATCGACGTAGGCGCCTAACACAAGTCAGTCGACTTTTCTATCTGCCTTGCTTACTATGATTGGTGAGTTTGTGGAGGGCCCGGTGATACTGATGGGAGACTCTAACCTCACATGGGACAGGGATATGGATAGTACACACCCTCGCAGGTCTCCTGCAGGTAGCTTCCCAAGGAGATTTAAACACTCAACACAAACACTGGGCTTAGTAGATGCTTAGCGACATCTTTACCCCAACACTAAGGACTACATGTTCCTTTTCCACATCCACCAAACATACTCAAGACAAGTCAAGGTCTTCTGGGGTCTCTTCAGGAAGCGTAAATCCTCCCAATCTCTATTTCAGATCACAGCTTAGTTACGAACTGTCTCACTTGGGTGGGGTCACCCCTAAGGCGCCAAGTTGGTACCTCCCAGTTTCTCTGACGAGAGACAGACTACTAAGAGAGGAACTCCAAGGGGCCATCGACGAGTTCTTTCACTTAAATCAGCCACAGGACACCTCACCCCTGATTAATTGAAATGCTTGTAAAGCGGTTATAAGGGGAAAATGTATAGAACTCAATTCACCCTTATATAAACAAAGGGCCATGGAGAGGGAAGCTCTGGAAAAGTCTCTGGGGGACATTGAAAGGGAACACAAAAAGAACCCTTAGCGCATGGTACTGTGGATATGAGAGCAATCAAGGGGGAACTCACAGCGATATACTCTAACAGAGCAGAACATACTCTTCTATGATTGCGCCACATCTCTTATAAGCAGGGGAATAAGATCGGCTCGCACCAAGCTAGACAGCTATGGGAAAAGCGAGAGAAAGCGTTTATTGGGGCCATAATAGATGAAGCGGGCACACCACCCATGAAAATACTGAGAAAGCAAATGCTCTTGGGGCTTTCTATACAGGTCTATAAACTAGGGATTACCTAGAGCTTGTAGCGCAACATCAGTACTTCCAATCAATAGAACTCCCACAGGTCTCGCCGGACTAGAATGAAAGACTAAACGCTCCCAATTCGGGGGAGGAAGTGGAGAAGGCAATCAATGCTCTCAAACCTAATAAGTCACTGGGAACCGATGGCTTGACAGCCCATTTTTATAAAACCTCTGCACCAGACATCATCCCACACCTAACAAATCTCTTTAAAGTGATAGCTGAAGGTCTGACTGTCTCCCAATCATTGGCGGAGCCTGTTATCATGGTTATTCACAAACCTGGGAAAAATCCCAGAGAATGTGCCTCTTACAGGCCTTTCGCGCTTATGAATCTAGATGCCAAACTTTATTTCTCAATTCTGGTGATGCGATTGGAGGACCTGATGCCAAACCTAATCCACCCTGATCAATCGGGCTTCATAAAAGGCAGACAGACCCACAATAATATTCGAAGAACCATTCCCCTGATTGAGAAGGTGACCAAATTCAAGATACCTGCAGTACTGGTGGGCCTAGATGCCAAAAAGGCTTTTGACAGGGTGGATTGGGCATTCCTCTTTAGCACGCTTGAGCACTTTGGGTTTGGTAAACCATTTATAGATATGATCAAAGCTAATTACGCATGGCTGCGCGCTAGAGTCCAGGTTAACGGGTCCAACTCAGCCCTCTTTTGCCTAGAATGAGGTACAAGGCAGGACTGTCCACTCTTGCCATTACTTTTTGCTTTAAGAATTGAGCCGCTGGCTAGTAAAGCAGCAGGAATCCGGGGCATTCCATCTGGGGGGGGGGGAGCATAAAATATTGCTTTTTGCTGACGATGTGCTGCTATCTCTCACCTCCCCCGATCAGTCACTACGGGTGGTGTAAGATGAACTGAGAACGTTCAAAAAAGTTGCAGCTTTTAAAGTAAACCTTACGAAATCCTTTGTTTTGAATCTCACACTGTCAAGGGAGGCCATGTGTAGATTGCATGACTGTACTCCACTTCCATGAGCTAAACATACACTCAAATACCTGGGTATTAACCTGACTCCCACGCTGGAGGGCAATGTTTAGGGCTAACTATCCCCCATTGCTGCTCCAATTTCAGAAGGATCTCAAACGATGGAAACCTCTCTTTATCTGATGGCTGAGGTGCATCCATGCGATAAAAATTACAGTTTTACCTGAATTATTATATCTGTTTCAAGCCCTCCCGATAGACCTAGATAGGGACTATCTGCCTAAATTGCTGTCTCTCTTCATTCGGTACATCTGGCAGAATTATAGATCGCGGCTTCCCTTTCACACTTCATTAGGCAAGATGCGACGGAAGGTTGGCACTACCGGATCTCCACTTATATTTTATCTTGGCATAGTGGTCATCAAGAGAATCAGACAAACATTGGCTGCATATGGATAGGGTGGTGGTGTTGGGAAGAACAATATGAGATTTGATATGGAAACCTAAGAAACACAGGCCGCCAAACGCATACATTAGCACTCCCACGCGCACCACACTTAAAGTTTGGGATGAGGTGTCTACATTCCTTTCGCCCTACACACCTATTCACTTTAATCCTGAATTTCTCCCGGCGCTGCGAGAGAGTTCATTTGATTTGTGGAGGGAGTGGGTTTTTCTGATGCTATCAGATCTGTTTCACAATTATGACATTCTCACCTTTGCCAGCTGTCAAAGGGACTTCAAGGTGCCCAAGGAGCATTTCCATTATCTCCAGCTCAAACACTGGGCTCTCCAGCCGCAGGTCAGAGAGGCTGCGACAAGGGAGAAGATGTCAATGGAAAAATGTATGCAGAAGGTGGGGTCCATGAGAGGGGTGATCTCTTTTTTTATTTTATAACCTTCTTCTCTCTACTTCACATACGCCGAGACTCTGATACATGCAGACATGGGAACAGTGGACAGGGAGAGAGATCTCAGATACAAAATGGAAACATCTTTGGAGGGATATTGCTAAAGATAACCATTCACTAGACATAAGGGACGCGCTCTATAAGATTCTTTGTGGTACTTATACCCAACGAAATTCAAAAAGATATTCCCAGAGCCTTCTGATCTGTTTTGGAGCGGGTGTGGCCTTTTAGGGGACTTTAGTCACATATGATGGGACTGTACCTCAATTCGACCTTTTTGGGAGGAGATTTTGTCTCACATGAAAGATATTCTGGGTTACCCTATTCCTACCACCAAGGGAGGAGTACTTTTAGGATTGAGAGATCCAGAGCTAGAACAGCAAACTAAAGCAGACAGGGCCATAATGTGGAGTTGCTTTTGGGCTGCCAAAGTAGCAATCGCAGCAGCATGGAAGAGAAGGCAGCACCAGTGCTATCTCAATGGTATGCACGTCACTGGAAAATATTGTCTATGGAAAAGATGGTGGACAGCCATAAACGGAGCTGGACCTTGAGTCATCATTTAAGGACCACCTTCTGGTAGTTACGTTATTCTGTTGCGGGGTGCAAGGGGAGTGGGGTTTAAAAACTCTAGGCCTCTGGTGATGTATCATCTGAGTCAGACAGGGTATGCTGTCAAGAGTGAAGTGTTGCGACGTACTCCCCGCTTCCTGTTGAAACTGTGATAACTTGTCAGATGGGGGGGATTGTTACGGCATTTTCTCTTATGTGATGTACACTGATTGTGTGAAATGCTACTGTGCCTAGTAAAAAGAAGTTTGATAAAAAAAGGCAGGGTGCAAGGACACAGCCTTGTTTAAGACCATTATAGGTTTTAATTTTTTGTGCTAAAGTACAAACGTCACCTAACTTGACCTGGACCCAAGTGTCGGTATAGAGGAGTATTATAGCATCCAGCAATTTTCGTGGAATGGCCCATCCTACCAGTTTTTTCAATAGTAAAGCTTGAGGAACTGAATAAAAAGCAGCTTTTAAGTCTATAAAAGAGATATATAGATTTTGCTTTTTTTAAACTGCCCGTTCCACTAGCAAAGTGAGAGCCTGCAAATTAGTAATGGTAGACTGGCCCCTACGAAAACCTGCTTGGTTAATTGGAATATACCTTGCTGAGCTACCCAGTTTTACAAATCGATCAATAGACGGGAGGCAAAGACCTTAGTGTCTACATCAGTTAGGGCAATTAGCCGATAATTGGCAGTGTTGTCAACTGGGCCGTTTTAAAAAATGGGCTGCACAATGCTACCAGGATACAGGGGCAATATTCAATGCCAATACCTCATTGAACACTGGAGTCAACACTTTGGCCCACATGTCAATATTGGCACGGAATACGGCATTGGGAAGCCCGTTTGGGGCAGGAGCCCCATTTGATCGAGGGTGGCGTAGGAGAATGGCTATTTCAGTAGTGCTTATAACATCCAAGTAATTCTCAGAATTAGGACTGTTTACTTGCTCTATGTATAACTCACTACATTTCAAAGAGCTGTTTATAAAATCCAGGTAATTCGCTGAGTTGGAGCCGCTCACTTACTCTATATTTGGCTTGCTGATTTTATCACTGTGGAATGGAAACGTCCCCTACCTCCCTTAGCCGATGGCTCAGCACGGACTCTCTGGGTTCTGAACCCGACCATACTGCGTCCCTGGCAACACAGACTCCTCCCCTTTCTCTTCCCTTGCAGGAACCTATCCCGATAGACGGAGGACCGGAAGCACCTCGCCCTGACCCAGGAAGTCCCGCCCTTGATCCCGACCCGGAACCCGGAAAAGCCGTCAGAAGCGAGGAGAGAGCGTTCAAGGCGGCGGACTCGTGGCAGGAGACAGCGTGCGGAGAACCGGAGGTGGCGGTATCGGAGGCGGCGGAGAAGAGAAGACCGGAGGCGAGGACGAGGACGTTTGGACTGAAGACTGGTGGAGTCCCAAGGAGGTGGCTGGAGAGCGGCCGCAGCTCGCGGGAGAGTTGCGGCAGGGCATGTGAGTACCCTGTCTCCTGGCTCCCAGGTGGACTTGTATATAGCTGTAGATAGAGTATCCCCGCACCGTGTAGAATCACTAAAGTGCACTGTATATATTTATTATAGACCACGTCACGAGCCCGATAGCATAGAAGCCCCACACCAGAACCCTCACCACGTCCGCCTTCTTCCTTCCCGTTCTTTCTCCTTCCGCTCTCTGACCCTTCCCTCCCGTTCCTCACGCTCGCTTCTCCCTCCACACAACCCCGGTGTTGGTGTCAGTACTCAGACAGTCCTGCGTTTGAGGACTAACCGCCCTGTTCTCTCTCTCTCTTTCCCTCCGAGGACCACCGGAATCACCGCGGAAAAGAAGGATCTACTCAACAGACGTCCAGTATCCAGAACCATCCCGGACCTGCTCTCACCTGACGACTCGACATCCCGGAGCGCTTCCTTCATCCCTAACCCTCTGCTTCTTTTGGCCTCCCCACCCCTGACTTTGTGTACAACAATAAAGAAAGCTGCAACATAGCTCACTACATCTGGCCTCCACGCCTGTTATTCCGGTCCGCCCGAACCCCTAGCCCACAATCACTATTGCCTATTCACATCTAAATCACACACCATACAAGTTGGTAATAAACTTTACTCATTCATCCTCCATAATATAAATACTGTAAGCCCTATTGCCTCCCCATTCAAGGTTGTTAACGATCTCCCAAAACGTTTTTACATTATTTAGTTTAGAGGTATGTAATAATCCCAAAAAACTAATAAAACAATCCCTAAAAAGAGCCAGATTTTATAACAGAGACGCACTTTTAGATATGAATAGACAGAAAATTAATAAAACAGAGAATAGGATTGTGTTTGTGAGCCAATATTCCGGCCTGAGCAATAAACTAAAAAATATTGTCAACCGCAATTGGAAAATTCTTAATAGCGAATTGACAGTACCATTGCCCAAACCTTTGTTCTCTTTTAGGAGAAATAAGACAATTAGAAACGCACTGGTACATACTTATAAAAACTCTTCAAGCTTGTCTCAAAGTACTTTGACAGGCAACAGAAAAGCGCTAGGCAACTACAAATGCGGTTCATGTTCAATCTGTCCAAGCTGTATTGAAAGCAAGACACTGCATTTCAATGGTAAAATTTTGAACCCCCAAAGCCTAAATAACTGTAGGAGTAAGAGTGTAGTGTACCTCTTGATCTGCCCATGCGGCAACGGCTACGTGGGCGAGACAGGGAGGGAGCTCCGTATTAGATTGCTGGAACACAGATCAGCGATCAAAAATTTAAAAGAAAATGCCCCCTTAACAGATCACTATAGAACCAAGAACCATGGCTGTCATGACTTTACATGGTTTATCTTAGAAAAAGTCAACATGAGCAGAAGAGGGGGTAACTTAGCAGTGATACGAAAATCACGAGAACAGTGGTTCATGATATATCTGGATACAATAAACAAAGGTTTAAATTCCAGAGAGGACTGGATGAAAATTGTGGCGAGCCAATGAAGAATAATGTGTTCACGCTACCACTAGGATAGCTGGTCTGTAAGGTTGACTTACAACCATCACCATAAGGGTTGTTTGGACTGGTGCAAGGTGTTCACTAGAATAGTGAACATCATATACCAGGCCAACTTCTCACACTTGTAATATTGGCATCTCTTCCTCTGCATAGTCGGGATCGCCGACCATTGACATTGGGCTCTTGCTTCTGTTTTCGAGAACAATTGAAAGAAAGTTTTACCTGGAACTTTGAGGACTGCTCCGGATTCTGCTGCCTCCTAGAAGGCTGATGAAAGGAGGCTCATGATATCAAAGAACTGATATCCCTTGAGGATTTTTTCTGAAATGATGTAGAATGTTTGTGCTCTTTAAAAATGCGATGGAGATTATCCTCCAACTCTGCCCCAAAGAGTCTGGATACTTCAAATGGAATTTTGAGCACAGCTGAACTCCATGCTGCATCAGTGATCTAGTTCTTCAGATATAAGTTTTGTCTCATGGCCACCGAAGCCTCACTAGTCAAGGCTGCTGATCTGACCACATCAAATGAGATTTCGGAGAGGAGCTCAATCTGACGGTCAATATCCTCTAGAAGCAGTAGATAATCTGATTGCTCCTGAGTAGCCATAAATAATTTCTTAAAGTCAGTAATCATAGATTGAGTTGTGTAAGCTCCATAAATCCCAGCTCTTAAAGCAACATATGAACCAGCCAAAACTTTCTTTAGAGCAGAATCCACCTTCTTGTCTGAAAGATTCTTCAGAATATTTTTTTCTGCCATAGAACCGCAGCCCACCAGGCTTGCCACTACTGAATCCAAAACGACACTATTGGGTACTAGTGTCTCCATATTTTCCAAAGGATAAAGCTTTACCATGAAGCATGGCAAAGATATTTCATCAGGGTCCTTTCTTTCCTGTTTCACAACATTCCACACAAACTGATCAACGGGGAAACCCAAATTAGATGGTCTTTGAAACTGTATCAATAGGGAGTCATTCAAAGTTCCTGGCCCTTCAACTATTGGGAAATTCATGTTACCTCTATTGTGGGCCAGAAATCACCAGATAACGAATTTTCAGAATCCTTTACAGTTTCTGAAGCCTTGGAGTAGGAAGTGCGTTAACTGAAAGCTTTAAAATTTGGAATGACAATCTGTTTCCATAGACCACAAAGAAATAACAACACATACATGACATATATTACATGTCGTGTGTACACATGTAATGTAGACAATACTAAACATTAAATAGAAAACCAATTTGTGCTGTGAAAAATAATAATCAGTTAGGGTTCCACACAAAATAGAAAAAAATAAGTGAAAAACAAAAGTAACAAAATGGGAAGAACTAGACCTAAAGGGTTGGGAGTATATTTCAAGAGCTACCTATTGGTTTTTATACACATCCCTGGTCTAGATGAGGACCAAACAGTTTAGTATTCAGTTAACCCGGGTAATTCATTCAATGATTTGTCAAACATTTTTTTTAAAACATTAATACATAAAAAGGTTAGCCTGATACACAGTACATATTCACACGTTTGGTCAAAGATATGGGTTGACACATTTCAAACCCCTAAATGCTTTGGGGGAGGGTTCTCCTTAGGACTTGGAACCAAAACAAAGCTGAAGAAAAAAGAAGCAAATCAATAAGAGTGCATAAATCAAAACATTTTGGATTTTGAATTTTCTCTGATGCTAAAAGAAAAAATAAATGAGTTTCTTTTTCATCACAATGAGTGTCATGTGTGATTTAAGTAAGCAAGTTGTTGATTTTGTATCAGTACTGGCATGTGTGTTATTGTTAGTTTATTTAGATTGGCCTAGCCTTACGGATTAAGGGCCAAAACCCTCTATTGTTGATCATAAGTGAGAGTGCAGCATCAGCCAGGTTGATGCTGCTTAAGCATATTACAACAGTTTGCTGCACTAGGACGAAAACGAAGAAGGTCCCTGTTGAGCTCGGGCAATTTCCTGGGGATAAACAACCCTCCTTTGTAGGGTCTTGGAGGGTTGTACCCCCCACGTGGGAGCAGTATATGTGGACAGAATTTGGCAGGATCCTCCATTTGGAAGAGGCCAGGCATCTTTCACCCTCAGTGCTAGGCTCGGGGGAAACTGACATTGTTTTCTTTCTCCTTCCGCGGGACGGTGCATAGGCGGAGGGAGTTTCCTGTCGAAGCAGCTCGAGCATGGGAAATGAGGCTGGTTTGGTCTGCGCGGGCTTTCATTTTGGCCCCAGGGGATGAGCGCCCCTTATGTCCATGTGGCGCGGTGGCGAAGCAGACCAGGACAAGAGGAATTTGGTTTTAAAGAGTGTGCTTTTATTCAGGGATTAAGACAAGGGATTCTGGGAATTGTAGGACTCTTGTTCTTTCTTCTTCCTCAGGTGTCGAAAGGAGTCTGGGTCCTGGAGTATGCTTGTGCTGCTTCCACAAGGCTTATTATAAATATCACAGAGCCACCCAATTATCCCGCGAGGACTGGGTACAATTTTAACAAAACTACAAATGTGTCCCCTAAGGAATTATTTCTCAATTATTTCTAATTTGTAATTAGTCACAAGGACCAACAAATTTGGTCGGACTTTGACGACGGTTGTTACCTTTTTCAAGAGTACAACACGCCAGATACAGATTCGGGCTATTTAAAGAGCCAATTGATCATGGTTGACTATTGAGAACACCAGCTCTACATAATAATTTTGGGACACAGTGGTCCACTTGACTAATATAAACTTCCGGCTGGAAGGATTAGATGTTTTGAATTTGAAATACGGATGTGCAACGTTTTCGTCCTGAAGATGGTCCTGGGGAATGTTTAAACCAATAGTGGACCGAAACGTCGACGCCTAACATCGATTTGCTTAGAGATAAACCTTTGTGTTAATTTGAAATCGTCACATTTTGTTCTGAAAACTTTGTGATGTATGGTATTTTGTTTGTCCATACAAATCAAGCAAAAGATGTTGCATACTACTTATAACAAGATCTAGAATGTTAGTAGTATTATTTTTGCCATATTATACTGTTTGAATTTTGATCATAATAAATAATGATACATGATGATAATCCCATGCATTATTTGCGAATGTTCACTTGTAATGTGACTAATTACAAGTTAGAAATAATTGAGAAATAATTCCTTAGGGGACACATTTGTAGTTTTGCTTCCACAAGGCGTTCCGGTGGCTCGTGACATAAAAGAAATGAAAACGGGTTGTAAGAAAGAGGTTCTGGGACCATAAGGAATAACGCGGTAAGCCAGGGGGTGAGACGTGAGGGAGGACTTAGTGCACCGCAACCTTCACCAGTGTTCTGTGTGCAGTTTACGCGAGTCATATTGCCGCTTTGTTCTGACCTACGGCTTTGCTCTCCCTCCACCCCCTGCTTTGCCCTCCCCAGTTACGCTGCCCCAGCCAAACCCAAAGCGGCCCGTACCTTGCTTAGCCACGCCCCTCCTGGGCCGTGGCTGGCGTCTTCGCGGTGCCAGGTAGGGTCTGGCTGCCCGTCTCTTTTTCCTTCGTCAGCTCCCGCGGTGTCGGTTCCCTCTGCTTCTGCTCTCTCGGCGGGGACTTCCCTTCCTGTTGCACCATCGTCCTGGGCTGGCACGAGAAAGGTCCTGACTCGCTTCTCCTCCTCCCAGCTTGTCTGCATGATGGGTCCTAACGAACGGCGTCCTTCTTCCGCGCCTCCGCCTTTGAGCCAATCCTGGTCATGTGACTCCGTCACGTGATGCGGTAGTCCTGTGGCGTTAAAGAAACAGTACTCGGGACGCTCTGTGAACACAGAAGGGAAGACGGAGAAAGGTAAGGGGGAAACTGTTCCGTCTGAGGGTCTGGAGCTAGCGCGTCGTTACGGTCCACTATTAAAGCCCAGAAGATAAGTGTTTTCTTACATTTTATGGCGTTTTGTAGCATTCACTTGTTCTTGACTAATTTCCTATCCTGACTGGTGTAGCAGGCATGGGCAGGCACACAGAGAAAAGAAAGCATATCTCTCCTCCTCCTTCCTCTTCATCCTCGCACTCTCCTCCTAAACACACTCGACATTCCAGAGAGGATGAGGATGAGAAGAACAGGATTAAAAGACCATAATGCAAATCAATAAGAGAGCATGAATCAAAACATGTAGGATTTTGAATTTTCTCTCAAACTAAAAGAAAAAATAAATTGGGTTCTTTTCAAACACAATGAGTGTCACGTGTGATTTGAGTAAGTCATTTGTTGATTTTGTATCAGTACTGGCATGTGTGTTGTTGTTAGCACTCTCACTTATGACATATTAACATTCCATCTTGATGTCATGTTTGGAATGTGGGGTATTTAGACGTTAGGAGTCTATTGCTGAGTGGTGCCTGGCAGGACTGTGGTGTGGGGTCTCTTTCCTATTTTAATAAAGGAACTTGCTTCATTGGACCTGAGAATGGACTCTTCATTATTCCGGCATCACTATATTTTGGCGACGCTACTGCTGGGCAAAGGCGCACTATTGTTAGGGATTGAGACCCCTACCACCCTACCCTTGAAGTGGATACTAAGTTCAGACATGAAGACCACGTAATTGAGCAAGGGTTGTGTTGAACTTTTGTGAGAGCCTATCTACTTGTGGATTAAGGCTCCGGTGGTACTGCGGTCAGAGACAAGGTCAGCTGATTCCTTTTTGCCATATGCCCTGCTAAGTGTGGTGCGGCATCGGCACCGTTGGGCTTCATCACTAGGGGCGGGTGCAGTGCAATCAGAGCTGACTCGAGGGTGAGTGATTGTGACAGAATCAACAGTGCAGCACGAGTGCAGCACGAGTGCAGCACGAGCACAGCTGAGCGCTGCGCTAGCTCACCTGCGGTCCTGAAAGAAGCAGTGGGGGCAACATTGACTCAGCGGGAGGCAGTCTGAGCATTGGATGACATGCTGTTGTGAGGAATCCCTGCAGCAGGGTCCAGGCGGTAAGGCACAGTTGCACTGGAGGGGAATGACGACGAAGAATAGGCAACCCATGTAGAGAACCTCATTCTATGAATTTTGTTGATGTTGTGTGAGGATTGGTTGACTTGCTCTGCTTGCCCAGTTCTCATTGGATGTATGTGTAAAGAAGTGGGCTCATCGCTTGGCTGCTTGCTGCAGAAAAGTACCTGCTGGGTGTTTCTTTTCGTTTAGAAACACGGCCAACATGTGGAAAAAGGGTTAACAGGCTTTTATAGTAAGTAATCCAATGTTAGAGTGTTTGGTTAAACAATGGATGTGACTACTGCAACTGTCACGCCATCACCTTTCCTGATGTTACCAATTGAATGGGAAGATTGGGTGGTTTGCTTGGAAATTTATATTTTGGCTCTGGATAGTGCCAGATTTCCTGCTGTTAGGAAAAAGGGTCTGTTGTTGGGATCTCAAGGGACGATTTATGTGGCTCCTGAGGGACCTCCAATTTTAGGTTGGGACACTGTTATGACCTGGGTATCATGGTTAACCCCAGGGCTAATAATCAAGTCATGGTGGTGGATATGTTTTACTTGAATGGCCGGTTGTCTTGTCTTGGGGAAGTTTTTGAGAACAAGTTGGGGGAGTTCAAGAACTTTATGCATGAGATCACAATGAAGGATAATTCTGTTCCCATCAAACATCAAGCTACGCGGATACTAATGGCAGCGAGGGCGAAAACAAGGAAGATTATCCAGCAGCTACTGGAGGATGGAGAAATAGAGATGGTAGAGACAACAGAGTGGTTGTCTCCAGTGGTTAATATTAAAAAACCTGATGCGTCTCTTAGGTTTTGTGTGGACCGCCGCAGCCTAAGACAAAATGTTGTCATGGATAATTTCCTGTTGCTCATTATTAATTAAGTCACTTTAATGTTGTCTGGGGGAAAGTTTTTTTCAAAAATGTATTTGAAGGACTGTATATCATCAGGTCAAACTCCATTCACACTCAAAACACCTCACAGCATTTATTACTTTAAAGGGCACCTTCCAATTCCGTAGACTTCCATTTGGGTTATGCTCAGCTGCGAGTGTGTTCCAGCGGTTGATGACTGAGTAATGTCTTTGTGATCCAGAACGATATCCTGGTTTTTGGAAAAGATGAGATGGAACACAACTGTATGTTGAATGAAGTGTTAACTCATATTAGGAAGCCGGTTTGCCGTTATGCAGAGAGAAGTGTGTTTTCTAGGCACACAAAGTGGAGTATTTGGCCTACATGATCACTAGGGGTGGTGTAAAGCCCAAAGTGAAATTGGTGAGTGCAATTGATAATGCAGAAGTTCAACGTGACAGAGATGCCCTCTGATCTTTCATTGGGTTAGTGGAGTACTACTCCAAGTTCGTGCATGATTTCGCACTGAAAACTGAACCCCCTAGGGAGGTATTGAGGAAGGGTAGGAAGTTTGTTTGGGGGAAATTGCAACAAAGGGCATTCCTGGCCATAAAAAGAAATATCGCTCATGCTGGTGTCCTTGCACCATTTCAAAGTACTCTAAAGGCCATTGTCAATGTGGATGCCAGTGCATAAATATAGGGGCAGTTTTGTCCCAGGTGCATGGCAAAGAGGAGAAAACTGTAGCGTTTGCCTCACAGTCATTAACTGACAATGAGCGTAATTACTCAGTCTTTGAGCGTGAGGCTTTGGGTGCTGCTTGGGTTACTTTAGGGTGTTCTTGTTTTTTATTTTTTATTTTATTTTGAAAGTTTTATATAGCGCGAACAAGATCTTCGCAGATATCAGAGCGCTTTACAGAGGAGGGGAGCATGTATACGCAGATACATCAATCATGTTAACAGTACATTGAAGTGATATCATAAAACAGTCAAGTAAGTCAATTTCAAAGTCAAAAATAAAAGTACAGGGTTCGAACAAGTAGTACAGATGAGTATCGAGTCTTTGTAGTTTTTCCTCAGTAGTCGTTCAAGTGTATTTAGCCATGAGGATCGCTTTCACTTCTCTCTTGAAAAGTATGGTGGAGGTGATAAGCCTTTTTTCAGGGGGGAGCGAGTTCCAAATCCTGGGAGCCATTCCTGAGAAAGAGCGTTTAAAGGTTTTTTCCTTGCGGAATCTTTTAGGCTTTATCAAAAGGTTGTTTGTGCCTCTAGTGTTTCTGGAGCCTCCAGAAATCGTCAGCTTCTGAGCGAGGTATCTAGGTGAGCTCAGGTGGACAGCCTTGTGGGTCAAACAAGCTATTTTCAGGTGTATTCTGGCTTCAAACGGCAGCCAGTTCAATGATTTGAAGTCAGGGGAAATGTGTGAGTGTTTTTACCGTTACTGAGATTTTTAGGCCCTGGTGGAAGCAGGAACTGCTCTGGACAGTTGGCGATGTTAGCTGTTAGGTTGCAAGACTATGATTGTTCAGTGTGCCCCAGGATGGAAGAATAGGGTAGCTGATTGCCTTTCAAGGCTTCCTGATGGAATGGCTGAATTGACTGAGATAGTCACTGAGGAAGTTGTTGCAAGTGTGGAAGATGTGACTGAAGGGTGGGGGCTCCCATTTCCAAAAGTGAATGATCAGAGCCATGGAGAAGGATCTGACTCTACAGTGTTTGTTGAAGTTGATGATGGGGGCGGTCAGAAGAGAGAGTGCTCTTCCTCACACGGTCAAACCATTTTTTAAGGTGGTTGATGAGTTGTCTGTTCTTGGTGATTATCTGTTGATGAGGAATGAAATGTTTGTGCCTCCGGATTCCTTAAGGTCACATTTAATTGGCATGGCTCATGAGGGACACTTGGGACAGACCTTGACTACCAAGAAGGTCAGAGAAAGATTTTGGTGGCCAATCATGGATACTGAGATTAAGGAATGGATTGCGTGTTGCGGTGTGTGCAAGGATTCTGAAAAACGCCTGAGAGTGGGTGTTGGGAAATTGCAGGAGTAGTAGCATGTGTCTGAAGCTAAGTAAGTATGGGACTTTATTGGGCCATTGTCATTTTTCCAGAGCAGGATAGGTTTGCAGCTGTACTAGTGAATGCTAAGTCAAAGTGGTTGGAGGTTGCATTTCTGAGGAATATTACCACCACTTTCACTGTTGGCTTCCTCAGTGATGTTTTAGGAGGAAGGAAATACCTTCCGTTATTTTCACAGATAATAGCACACAATTGAGGTCAGAGGAAATGAGAATGTTTTTGGACACCTTGGGTATGAGACTTGCCTATTCGTCATTGTACAATCTCCAGGGAAATGGTCTTATGGAGAGAGTCAACAGGCAGGTCAAAGGGACGATGCAGTTGGCTGTAGTGCTGGTTTGTCTGTCGAGGGGGCGGTCAAGGACATGTTATGGGCGTATCGCACTGCGGTTAATTTCGTTTCAGGAAAGCCCCTTTGAGATGATGCATGGCAGATACCCTGTGACCAAGTTGGTATGGTCATGGATGCGGGAGAGTGTGACAAGGGATCAAGTGTGCTTGAATAAGTCTGTAGAAAAATGTTTCATTGCAGTGGGAGATTGGGTCCAGGTCAAGCCGGGTGGTGGTGCAAAGGACTTAAGTTTAAGAGGTGAGTAGCAAATGGGTCAAATTGGAAAATGGCCAAACCTGGAAACTCAGAAGGGTGGCTTTGACCCAGAGACAAGGAAAGGTATTGAGGAGTTCTGTGTGTGATGGAGATGTGTCAGGGTCGTGTACGCCTTGGTTGTCCATGAAAGATGGTGAATTCACAAGTGTTTTGGAAGGTGGCAGGTCTCAAACTACTCCCAATGTATCGGGAGGAGATGGGGCAACTGTTCCCATAGATACTGTTCCCATAGACAGTGTGATACTCATACCACAAGAACAAGTGGTTCCACAGGGTAGTGGTATCATGAGCGTTCCCCAGGTCAGGAGGGAGATGAGAGTGAGAAAACCCCCCGGCTATTTGGGGAATTATGTTTGCAATTGATTTGTGCTCCATCCGTGGTTCAGTTTTCCGCGTGGCTTTTGAGGATTTGTGTTATGTTCTTAAATCACGCTACTGTGTGTCTGATGTGTGTTTTGTCTTTTGTTCTCCGGGTTATCCGTTGGTGTGTGTGTGTTCTTTTGTCACGTTTTCTTTGTTTTCCAAGATAGGGAGATGTGTTGGAATATGTAGGCAGCATCAGCCTGGCTGATGCTGCACTCTAACTTATCTTAACAGAAAATGTTGTTAACCCGTATACCCTTGTGGGCTTGGGTGATACACTGTATCAAGTGAGGGAGCCTATAAGGGATATTCATTTCTTCAGGGGGGCGTGGCTAAATAAGCCACGATGGCGGTTGTGTTTCGCTGAGGCTCCGCGATCGGGCCAGCATCCTACCCGGTTCCCGAGACCGCCTAGAGCAGTGTTCTTCAATCTGTGGGGCACGCCCCCCTGGGGTGGCACGATGCCATCCCAGGGGGGGGTGCGACGCCATCCTAAACTCTTACCATTATTTCCCACCTCGCAAGTTGTTTTCTTTCCGGTATTTCTTTACCCACTGATGTTCCACCAATGAGGCTGCAGCAGCATAGATGGCAGGAAGTGCTGGGAAATTTGCTTGCAAGTAACTGCTGCATACACCAACTTGTTTCTTCATTCCTGCTGTTTGTTTCGTGGTTTTACCGCAGCGCAGTGTAATATATATTGTACACACTTTCTGTACTTAATTATTGTTTAAGCTTGCCTTATCTTCACGAGCTCTAATGTGTGTTCATTGTTATTGGCATGTGCGCCAAAGTTGTTATACGCGCATGCTGTGTAACTATTATTTAACCAAGCAAGTGTTGAAAAAGCATTCTCGTGCTTCCAACCTCCTCCTTGAAGTATGAACAGTCTCAACTTACAGATTCCGTTTGGACTTCAAGGAGGAATGACGCACTCCAGTGGTGACTTCATTATACTTAAATAAATCATCAAATTATCTTCAAGCCTGCTTCGTTGGATCTTCTTTATTTTGGCAAGAGGCACTTCATTTCACGCAGTGAAGTAGTTTGCTGGTATCTTGACGCCAACAGGTAAGTGGAGTGGGCTTTTGTAATGGAATTGCACCCTAATATACTGCTATATTTAGTGCTGCTGAGTTTTTGATGGTGGGTGAGTGAGTGAGTAAGTGAAGGGATGGGTGGATGTCAGAGTGGTTTAATTAAAGGGTGAATGGATGGATAATGAGAGGAAGGATGGATGGGTGAGTGGGACGATGGATGCATTGATGAGAGAAAAGATAAATAGATGGATGTATGGGTGGATGGATGAGTGAAATGATGGATGGATTGATAAGTGAAAGGGTGGATGGACGAATGAAAGGGTGGACGTAAGGATGGATGAGCGAGTAATAGGGAGGGTAGATGAGTGAAGGAAAGGAGTGAAAGGATGGATGGATGAGTGATAGGGTGTAGCGCAGTGGAGAAGCAGACCAGGACACCTGAGTAGCTTTTCGTATAGGGGTTTATTAAACAGTCAAAAGGAAAGAAAAGAATTGGGATTGGTAGACACGTAGTCCAAAGAAACGGGGGGAATCCTGGGAGACGTAGTGTAAGTCCAAGCTTTATCCGACTGGCTTGTCCTTCTTGCGTTTCAAATATCACGCTCTTTCCGCCTGGCTCGTAGACTTGGCAGCCGTGCAGGTACCATGAAAGAAAACAGAACAAAGAAAATAGCCGTCAGGCAGGGGACTCGGACACAAAAAATGGCGCGGGAAGCCAGGGGAGTGAGGGGAAGCTATCACCGAACCGTCACCAGTGCATATGCGGCTTGTTGCTGAAGCACCCGTGATCGCGCTACTAAGCCAGAAGCTACTGGGTTCCACCCGCTTCCCCGTCTCTCTTCTCGTCCTCCGACCCCCGACCCCAAGGGAGTTGAAGTCTATTTCGTACCTTGTGCAGCCACGACCCCCGGTGGCCGTGGCTGGCGTGCTGGTGTTGCCAGGTAGGGTCTGGCTGCCCGTCTGTTCCGGACCTCTGCTCCTCAGCGGCGTCGAAGGCTCCTTCTGGTGACATCGTCTTCTTCTCGTTATGCTCCGCCACTCCGGTCTCCCACGCTGGTATGAAGAAGGTCCTCACCGGCATCTCCTCCCGACTTGCGACGTGTGGTCCCAGTGAACGCCATAACTCCCTTGCGTCTCCCTTGAAGTAGCAGTCTTCCGGGTCACGTGATTCATCCACCTGGAATGCACTCTCGGATTCCTTAAAGGGACAGTCCACTCCGCGCCCGGGCTGTGAATACAGAAGGGGAGACGGAGATAGAAAGGGGGGAAACTGCTCCGAGACATCGTCCAAGGAGTGCACGTCCTCACACACCCCTACCCCAGCTTGTTCACGATCGGGGAACAAAGGAAGACGGGACAGAAAATCAGCGTTTCCGTTGTCCTTCCCCTTCCTATGATGTAATGTAAAGGTGTAGGGTTGAAGAGAAAGGAACCAACGAAGGACTCTGGGATTGTTCCCCTTGTTACGACTCATCCAGAGGAGGGGTGCATGATCAGTGAAAAGCAGGAAATGAGCGCCTTCCAAGTAATATTTCAGTTTCTCCACTGCCCATTTGATCGCAAGGCACTCTTTCTCAATGGTAGGGTAACGCTGTTCTCTAGGGAACAGTTTGCGGCTTATGAATAGAATGGGATGTTCAATTCCCTCTGCTGACCTCTGTGACAACACAGCACCCAACCCGTGTTCTGATGCGTCTGTATGGAGCAAGAAGGGTTTGGAAAAATCAGGAGACCGGAGAACAGGCGCTGAGGTGATTGCTGTTTTGAGGTCTACAAAAGCCTGTCTCGCTTCAGGGCTGGGTTGTTGAAGGTCCTTGGCCTTCACGGTTTTCTGTAATAAGTCTGTCAGTGGTGTGGCTAACTCGGAATATTGGGGAATGAATCGTCTATAATATCCGAGAAGCCCCAAGAACGCTCTTACTTCTTTTTTTGTAGACGGAAAGGGGGCTTCTGCTATAGCTTTTACTTTCTCGGACTGTGGCTCGATGAACCCATTTCCTAAGAGGTAGCCCAGGTATTTTACTTTTCTAAAACCTGCTCTGGATTTTTTTGCATTGATATGCAGGCCTGCTTGGTGAAGTGCTGTGAATACCTGAGTGATGTGGTGTAGATGAGTTTTCCAGTCTGGGCTAAAGATAACAATATCATCCAAATATGCTGATGAATATGACTGGTGGTGTTGCAATACCTGATTCATCAACCTCTGAAAGGTGGCTGGGGCCCCGTGTAGGCCGAAAGGTAAAACCGTGAACTCGTATAGACCACTGGGTGTAACAAAGGCCGTTTTCTCCTGATCTTCCTTTTTAAGGGGCACCTGCCAATAGCCCTTTGTAAGGTCAATGGTAGTGATATACTGGGCTTCCCCTAGTTTCTCTATGAGTTCGTCCACTCGCGGTATGGGGTATGCATCGCATTTGGATATGGTGTTTACAGCCCGAAAGTCAATGCAAAAGCGGACTGACCCGTCCGGCTTCGGCACGAGAACTATAGGGGAGGACCATTCACTGGTAGAAGGTTATATGACCCCTAACTGTAACATGCTGTCTACTTCTTGTTCAATGGCCTGCCTTCTTGCAGCTGGGATCCTGTAGGGCTTTTGTTTTACTATTTTTCCTGGCTCTGTGTGTATAGCATGCTCTGCCATGTTGGTCTTTCCGAGTAAATCAGAAAAGATGTGTTCAAAAGGAATCAGTGTATTGTGAAGGTCCCTATTCTGTTCGGGAGTCAAGTCGGAGTTGACAACCAACTGGTGGAGTGAGGACCCACTTCGTGTGGGTCGGTCTATTGTCTGGGCATCCCGGGGAGGGGGACCCAGCCATTTCTTTAGAAGGTTAATGTGATACAACTGAACCCTTTTTGGGCCTACTCTTATCTTATAGGATGTCAGACCGACTTTTTCTACGATCTGGTATGGACCCTGCCACTCTGACTTCGCTTTTCCTATGGCAGATGGCAGAAGGACTAATACCCAGTCCTTAACACAAAGTTGTCGCCATTTCTTTCCTTTGTTGTACACCATTTGTTGTTTCAACTGTGCTTTCTCTAAGTTAGAATCAGCAAACTCTCTGAGTTTGTGTAGTCTGGAGCGAAGGCTTTTGGTATATTCTAGAAAGGACTTGGTCTCCTCTTCCTTCTCTTGTTCCCAGACTTCTTTAGTGATCTCTAAAAGACTCCGGGGTTCTCTCCCATACAGCAGCTGAAACGGAGAGCAGCCTAGACTGGTCTGTACCTGACTCCGTACTACGTATAAAGCCAATGGAAGCAACATGTCCCATTCCTTGCCTTCCACGGTCAGGAGTTTTTTCAATGTCAGTTTTAGAGTAGCATTGTATCGCTCACACAATCCGTCTGTCTGTGGGTGGTATACAGAGGTCTTGATGTGAGAGATATCTAGGGTTTTACAAATCTGTTTCATTAACTTCGAAACAAAGGGGGTCCCTTGATCCGTTAATATTTCACGGGGGAATCCTACTCAGGAAAATAGTTCTAACAATTTCTCAGATATATTTTGGGTTGTGGAAGTCCGTAATGGAAAGGCCTCGGGATACCTCGTGGCGTAATCCACCACAACTAGTGCGTAGACGTGCCCTCTTTTAGTGCGTGGGAGAGGCCCTATGAGGTCCATCCCAACCCTTTCGAACGGGTTGCCTACAATGGGGAGAGGTTGCAATGGTACTGCAGGCGGTCGGTAAGGATTCTTTCGCTGACACACTTCACATTCCTTACAAAAACGGGTGACGTGAGCAAATATACCAGGCCAATAAAAGTGCTGTAAAAGCATTTGTATGGTCTTTTGAGCACCTCTATGCCCCGCCAGTAAATGTGAGTGGGCGAAGAAAAGGACTTGATCTCGGAATGCTTGGGGTACAACGAGCTGTGCAGAGTCCCCTTGTTTCCCTACTCTGTACAACAGATCGTTTTGTATCGAAAAACAAGGGTATGAGGTTGGCCCTGTGTATAGAGATTGTTGGGCTTGCTCCCAAGCGAAGGTTAGTGTTGGATCATTTTTTTGAGCGTACCTGAAACTTTTATCAACTAACCAAGGGGCTTGAGTCAAATAGGAGGGGTGAGAAGGGGGGGAAGAACTAGCTCCCTTTAGTTTTTCCTCCAGTAGGTGCAAAAAGGAAGGATTGTCTTGACCAATGATCATTTGTTCTGGTAAAGAGGGAACCACCCCAACACTTATCTCCAAGGTTTGGCCTGTGTGAAGAGTAACAGGTAGTTTAATTAAGGGGTATACCTTAATGTCCCCGTGAACACATCTTATGGGCACTGTCTCTCTAGTTTTGTTTTCATACGGGCTGAGTATTGACTGGAGAACTACGGACTGTTTACAGCCCGAATCAAGTAAGGCTTTTACGGGTACCCCCCTCACTCTGACACTTACGTGAAAGCTAGGTCCTAACTCCGCAGAGTACAAGATGGAACGCGGAATGGAGCCAATGTCCATGGGTTCCTCCTGGGGTTTTTTCCTAGGACAGTTTCTGGCAATGTGCCCCCACTCTCCACATTCGAAGCATTGAGGGTTGCGTAAGGGAGGAGGTTCCAGTCTAAATGGACGGGGCTTTATGGGTTCTACCGGTGGTTTTACTGGCTTTTTTTCTGTTTTCCCTGGCGCTGTCACAGGTTTTGTACTCTTCTCATTGTCCCATGGTAGGGCTCTGGGTTGGGCCCGGTAGAAAGTGGTGGCCATCTCTACTGCTTGTTCTGGACTGAGGTGTTTATGTTGTTTGAGCCACCTCTGGATGGGATAAGGAAGGGCTTCTAAGAATTGTTCCAGGTAAATCATAGCCATGATGTCTCCCTTTGAATTTGCTTCAGGCTTTCACCACTTGTCAGCAGCGGCTTTCAATTTGAAATACAGGGTTTTGGGGTTGTCTGTGGGAGTACCTCGTTCCTTTCTGAATTTCACCCTATAAGCCTCTGCATCCATATCCATGTGATCCAATATTAGTTCTTTTATCTCTGCATATGGGGTATTACCATTAGGGTTGGCCACTTGGTACGCAGCCTGTGCTTCTCCTGTGAGAAGAGGAGCTAAGAAAAAAGGCCACTTTGCTTCTGGCCACCCTGATGCCCTTGCGGCTCTCTCAAAGTTGAGAAGGAACGCATCGGGGTCTTCTCCTGTGGCATATTTCTGTAAAGACACGTTCGGACCAGTTCCCGCCCATATTTGTAGTTGAGTGGTTAATTCTCTACGGTCGTCTGCTACCTTTAACATTTGTTCAGCGTGGTTAGCAAGACTATCTTTCATAAGTTCCCGGTCAGCCTGGGCAGAAGTCATTTGCTTTTCTACCGCCCATTCGAGCTTCTCCTGGCCTCGTATTAATTGTTGAATGAGGTTTTCCATGGTGAGGCGGCTAATGATCCCACTTCTGACACCACGTGTAGCGCAGTGGAGAAGCAGACCAGGACACCTGAGTAGCTTTTCGTATAGGGGTTTATTAAACAGTCAAAAGGAAAGAAAAGAATTGGGATTGGTAGACATGTAGTCCAAAGAAACGGGGGAATCCTGGGAGACGTAGTGTAAGTCCAAGCTTTATCCGACTGGCTTGTCCTTGTTGCGTTTCAAATATCACGGTCTTTCCGCCTGGCTCGTAGACTTGGCAGCCGTGCAGGTACCATGAAAGAAAACAGAACAAAGAAAATAGCCGTCAGGCAGGGGACTCGGACACAAAAAATCGCGCGGGAAGCCAGGGGAGTGAGGGGAAGCTATCACCGAACCGTCACCAGTGCATATGCGGCTTGTTGCTGAAGCACCCGTGATCGCGCTACTAAGCCAGAAGCTACTGGGTTCCACCCGCTTCCCCGTCTCTCTTCTCGTCCTCCAACCCCCGACCCCTAGGGAGTTGAAGTCTATTTCGTACCTTGTGCAGCCACGACCCCCGGTGGCCGTGGCTGGCGTGCTGGTGTTGCCAGGTAGGGTCTGGCTGCCCGTCTGTTCCGGACCTCGGCTCCTCAGCGGCGTCGAAGGCTCCTTCTGGTGACGTCGTCTTCTTCTCGTTATGCTCCACCACTCCGGTCTCCCACGCTGGTATGAAGAAGGTCCTCACCGGCATCTCCTCCCGACTTGCGACGTGTGGTCCCTCGCGTCTCCCTTGAAGTAGCAGTCTTCCGGGTCACGTGATTCATCCACCTGGAATGCACTCTCGGATTCCTTAAAGGGCCAGTCCACTCCGCGCCCGGGCTGTGAATACAGAAGGGGAGACGGAGATAGAAAGGGGGGAAACTGCTCCGAGACATCGTCCAAGGAGTGCACGTCCTCACATAGGGTCAATGGATGGATTCATGAGTGGATGAGTAGATGGTTGGGAGGGTGGATGGAAGGCTGGAAGATGCCTAAGAGAAAGGGGGATGGAGAGAGAAAGGGAGGATGGATGGATGACTAAAAGGGTGAATGGGTGGAAGGGTGAGTGACTGGATGGATGAGTATACAGATGGATAGCGTGAAAGGGTGGATGGAGGGATGGATGAGTGAAACGATGGATTGAAGATTATATGATGGATAGGTTTGCAAATGGTTGAATATGTGTGGCCATAGATGGGCACACAGATGGAAGGCCATGGTGAAATGAATGAATGGTGGAAGACTGAATGATGGATGAAAGAATGATTGCACCTTGTAGCCCCATTAGCTTCAGAACATTGACTTTCAAATGTATATGAGTCATTATCTTTATATAATATGTGTGTGATGTAAAGCACTCCAACACCCTGCCGTACATACCTGGGATGAGTAGCACTATAAAAGAAATCAAATACACATGAGGGACGGTCTAAGCGAAGATGAGGGGGCACCATTGGAGGGTGGTAGCAAGGCGGACTGGCCGCACGAGTATCAGGCATTTCTCTGAGAGGCTGGAAAGGTGGGGGCGGGTTTGTTACTGGGGCTGACACTGCAAAGTTCCTCGTATATCCAGCATTCTTTAGGCAACAATAAAAGCGGCATCACATATTCACGTGTGGTTCACCAGGGTCTGGTGACTAATGTACCTGCTGGAAGATTGAGTTTTGAGCTGTGTAATAAGCCTCTGTCATTTAACCAAACGCACTCACAAACCTGCAGTTAGCCTAACACACTTATTGTGTTGGACATTATTTGCCGGATATGGCCCGGGATATGAAGGTGGCGGTCGGTTATGTCGTGTATGAGATTCCAGAAATTTGTGTCAGGTGGCGGGGGGCCCGACATTTGAAAAAATCACCTGGGGGCTCAGCCTACAAAAGTTTGAAGACATCTGGCCTAGAGCCTTCCACGCCATGCACCCGGAGCAGCCTTTATGTTCCCGAAAATCGGAGCCCAGCCGGAGGAAACCCTGATTGCGCTGGAAGCGGGCGCCGAACTGTAAGATGGCGCCCGCGCTTCCCCGCTAGCGCGCCTGCAAAGCCAGACGGACGTCGGGTGCTCGGCGCTCACCAGCTACCACTACCTACGGAACGGGTGAGACCGGTGGCGCCCTCCGCCGGGGCGGCTCATGCGGCGATTCCTACCTGACGGCGAGAGGCAATCTTGGACGGGCGCGAACCCGTCATTTTGATTGGAGCGGACCATCACCTTCCAGGACATCGTCCCGCTCCGGCGATCCACGCTGCGACGACCCATGGCGGGGGAGCACCTACTCACCGGTGCCTGGGAGCTGGGGGCCCACCTGTGACCATCGGGCTGAATGTGCCCCCCAGAGGAGTCCCTATGATCGGCCCACCTGACCCTAAGATGGCACCCGAGGATTGCCAGGGGTGACAAGACAGACACTGCAGCCCCCGGGGAGTGCCTACAAGAGCGACAATCGGAGGTGAGCCGCGCTCCCCGCCCTTCCCTGGAGGGTTCCCTTGGGCGGGCGCCCCCGGCAGGTCACCGTTACTGTGCTTGAGGACTCATAGCGAAGAGGAGTTGCCTGACCTTCGCATGGAGGCGCAATAGCTTCACGTACTCCTACATCAGACTGGTCCAAATCGATCTTGGGGGCACAAGACCCGGCCCCTGTGCTACCTGCAACTCGCACACTACTTGCCTCCCCATCCAGGACACGGTACTTCGAGGGGCCGGAGTGCGAAGGCGGACATACCTCGGGCAGTGCGCTGACGCCCCGCGCTCCTGACTGGGTGCCTACAAAACTGATTGATGAGAACCGACAAGCCCCACGTTCCACTTGCCCGGAGAGGAGGCCCGCTCGGTGACGCACTCCTTGCAGAACCTGGCACTTTGAGGTGACTCCGTGATCTCCGCCATGGGGAAACCGAGGACGACGCAGCAAACTTCAGTGCCGGAAACTGCCCCAGAGAACATGCCACACATGCAGGCATGGTCACACACTAATGCGTCGCAGGCTGACGCAACAGTATCAGCCAAACTGGACCAAGTGCTGGCAGCCATCGAACTCTCCTGGCGGTCTATGGTGGAGCGACTGGGCACTCTGGTGACCGATATTAGCCTCATCCGCGACGACCATCGAAAGCTCACAGATAAAGTGAAAGACGGGGAGAAGACGCTAGCTGACCTACAACCCGTTGTCAAGACGCATCAAAACACGCTGCAGGATGTCCTTCACCGCCTAACTGTCATGGAGGAGCGTGTGGAAGATTTGGAAGGGCGATCGAGGTGCTGTAACATCCGCATGCTAGGTCTGCCAGAGGGAATTGAAGGCTCGAGCTCCCTGGACTACATGGAGACGTGGGTGAAATCATTTACCCCGACTACGGACCGGACTGCATTTTTCTCCATTGAGCATGCCCACAGGGTCCCAGCCCGAAAACGGCCGCCAGGATCTGCCCCGAGACCGATGCTTGCAAAGTTCCTGCACTTCCACGACAGGGAGTCTGTGCTAAGGGCGGCCCGACTGGCAAGCCCCTTGCACGTCGAAAATAAGCAAATAATGATTTTTCCAGACTACGCACGTGCAGTACAACAACAGAGGTCCTCCTTCCTGGATGTGAAAAGGTGGCTGCGAGCGAACAATAATCAATATTCCTTGCTCTACCGGGCTCGCCTCAAGGTTCTACACAAGGGCTCTGCCATCTTCTTTACCACCGCCGAAGAAGCACATGATTGGGCGGATCAGCACTGCCCCCTACAATCCAGAGCTGAGACCCTACGCAACTCCAGTCCCAAATCGCCACGATCCAGAAGGCGCGGCCTGAAGCGACCCCGCGGCGGCACCACTAGAGTGACCGGGTCCTTCCCCCAGGATTCTCCGGACTTGACACAAATTGTGAGGGAACGCTGGGAGGCACTACAGGCGGTGATCGACTTGCAGACATCACCCCTAACGCAGGACATAGATCGACCCCCACACATATTCACATCGGAGGGAGAAAACGACAGCGGTGGAACATTGTCCGGCGGGGACTCCATCTCGCCCCCCCTGGTCACCCCACAGATGGCTGATGCTATCCTAGATGGACAAATGTGCGCCTCTTCGACGTGAGTAGATCTTACGAACATCACCATGGGCGCCCGACCCGAACTGGACTCCCCTTGCACTACATATGCAACACCACCATATTATGATGGCTCTAGCGCGACATCCACTGATCCTCCAAAGGCCCGATCAGCGCGTAGTCTCGCGCACACACACACTGCCACCCCCACTGTTTCTTGTCTCACCTTCCCCCTAGTAGGGATTTAGTTTGGACGTATCGTTACCAACGATTGGTCCTAAGTATTGGGACTGTTTCCCGACCCTAGTTAAGCAAGTTCACACCCTGGTTCAGTTCCGTCCCACTCCCCTCATAGCATGGTACAAGTCAGGGTACGTGACACACATTAGAAAGCAACATTGTGGGTCATGTAGGTGCCTCCTCAGGCAGGAGGGTTACTGGATCGGGGGCCTCGATAGATGTATACCCCCCTTGCGGGCCATAACGCCAATACATGATAATGGCAGCACAACATTCGGACAATAGTATCCTCACGCTCAATGTCAGGGCCCTGCAAACACTGAGGAAGCGCTAAACCGTATATTCATAAATAAAATGTCATAACGCCAAGATCGCATTCCTCCAGGAGTTGCACCTCACTAGCACTGAAGCAGGCAAACTACAAGCTAAATGGCGTGGCACAATCTGTGCCACGACTTATTCGGCGTACGCACGTGGCGCCCTAATCTGGGTCACGCCAGGGACTTCATTCCAGGAACTTAGACGGGTAGTGGACAAAGAAGGCAGATACGCCCTGCTAGAGGGGATCCTAGATGGCCAGGCAGTTCTCTTAGGTAGCATTTACGCTCCCAACATAGAGCAGGACAAATTTTGGGACTGTCTCACAGGGATCCTAGCACAATACACTGCCATCCCATGGATTCTAGGCGGGGATTACAATTGCACGCTGGACCTTGCCCTGGACCGATCCCACCCCCTACCCTTGCACTCCCCCGCCCTCAAGCAAACTGAGAAATTTCGGGCCTGGGTCACACACTGGGCATTCACAGATGCATGGCGACTCAATCACCCACATACCCAGCTATATTCATTTCACTCCATCCCACATAACCTAAGGGTACGCCTAGACAGATTCCTCTGCTCCGTGCTGATTCTCCCTAAGATTTTATCAGCAGACTATATGGGCAGGATCGTATCGGACTATGATGCACATATCCTGCGGTTAATCTGGAGACACCCGCACCCCCCAGTCTCCACCTGGCGCCTACCCCGAGACTGCCTAACAGATCAGGTCTTTAAACATGACCAAGAGCAAAGCATCCAAGACTTCTTTACCAACAATGCAGGCACGGCTTCATCGGTATTAGTAGAATGGGACACGTTTAAAGTAGTGGCCCGAGGAGAGAGTATCAAGCAAATAACAGGGGTCAGACGGACGTTAGAACAGGCACTCACTAAAGCTGAACAGCACCTCGCCACGACCACTAAACTACACGATTTGTCCGAGGAACAGGTGGCACTTGCGGCCAAGGCCAAAACAGCTTACCAAGCGGCCTGTGCTGACCTCCCTCGGTATAATTTCAGAGCTTATGTCACCCGGATGCATAAAGAGAGAGATAAAACAGGCACAATGCTAGCATGGTTGGCACGGCAGGACACAGACATGAAGCCTATCACTGAAATCATTAACCCTGGAGGCACTCTGGTGCGCTCCCAAGATGAGATCCTTCTGGCGTTCCAACAATATTATGAGAAGGTATATAGCAACCCGATCCTAACCGCACGGACTATAATTGACCATTTCCTAGATCCTCTAACGCTACCCACAGTCACGAAAACAGATAGGTTGGCACTAGACACAGCGATAGTGTCCACTGACATCACCCAGGCTCTGCATGCCCTGGCCCGTAACAAGGCACCGGGATTGGACGGACTCCCACTGGAGTATTATTACGACTTTTTCCTCCCTATTAGTCCTGCGCTTAACACAGATGTTTGCGACGGTGCTCAAACAAAGGGAACTACCAAAATCCCTTAGGGAATCTATAATTGTTACCTTCTTGAAACCGCATCGAGACCCACAACTTATGGCATCGTATTGTCCCATCACACTCCTCTCCACCGACTGCAAAATCCTCGGGAAGATTTGGCAGACAGATATATACAAATTATACGCCCCCTGATTCATCCGGACCAATGCGGGTTCATCCCCGGTAGAAACACATCCCAGAACATACGTAGCATCTTCCAGGTTCAGGATCAGGTGAGAGACACGCACCCCCGATCAGCCTGTCTCATCCTAGACCTTGAGAAGGCTTTTGATACCCTCACCTGGCAGTATCTATTCTCCGTCTTACACCGTATAAATATCGGCCCCATCCTTTTGGCGTATACACGACTTCTATATATCAAACTCACCACACGTGTCCGAATAGGGGAGACGCATTTCCACGGAATTCGAGGTATGAAGGGGCACGAGGCAAGGCTGCCCCCTCTTGCCCCTCCTTTTCGCCCTCGCGGCCGAACCACTAGCCATACAACTACGACAGGAGGGCATACACTGGGGCATCCCTATTGCGGACACCATACAAAGCGTCTCCATGTACCCCGACGATCTTTTAATATATGTACGGGACATTACAGACGACCTGACACCTATATGGGCGACACTCACTGAATTCGCGGAAGCCTCCGGACTAAAAGTAAACTGGGACAAATCCACGGTATACCCCTTCCATCCGAATCTGACCCCTCGCGACATATGGTTGGGTACTCAGCGGGTGTCCTGGAGTGCGGAAGCTCCCCGTTACCTCTGGATCCGCCTCTACCATTCCCCGGCCGATATCTTTGAGGGCAACCACTGTAGGGCGCTTGCTGGCATCAGATCCGCAGTCGGATTCTGGAACAGACTCCCGTTGGACCCGATTGGCCGAGTGGCTTTGGCTGAAATGATAATGCTCCCGCTGCTGTTATACCACTTCACGAACCTACCGGTGATCCCACCCAGAACCTTC
The DNA here is from genome assembly GCF_964261635.1 of Lissotriton helveticus. Classification (NCBI taxonomy): domain Eukaryota; kingdom Metazoa; phylum Chordata; class Amphibia; order Caudata; family Salamandridae; genus Lissotriton; species Lissotriton helveticus. The sequence goes on from NC_136063.1 coordinate 435,841,376, forward strand.
TTCCGTGACCTAAACTCCCTTCTTGGCACATTAATATGGGGGTCGGGCAGACATAGAATAGCACTGAAAACACTGCAGTTACCTACAACCCAGGGAGGACTAGGAGCCCCATCGTTCGAATCCTATTTTCTAGCGGCACAACTTCAATGGCTATCTTACTGGATGGCAGGCCGACACACAAACGAGACACACATCCCGACAGGTCGGGTTTCTACCCCAGAACTCACACGCCTTCTCCTCCCGGTACCAAGCCACGGCGCACCTGGATTGTAAATCCATCCGGTTCTTCACGGCATTCACACTGTTCCAAGTACCACCATTGAAACAAGACCTACTAATCAGCTTCACACATCACTGATGACATAATTGCCTACAACAGATGAAGTATATTACTTGATTGTATGTCTTGCCTCATAACTTGTCATGGGTAAACTATAAAATGCCAATAAAAATATGTTTAAAAAAAAAAGGGATATTCATTTCTTCAAGATTATACTTGTGAATGTCTTCAAATTTGCATTCCGGTAAGATATATTCAAACTATAAGATAATGAAAACGTTGGTCGGTTTTTACATTTTTGTTAAGCCTGGTTTTAGTTTTCGGCCCGGATCATTCTCGCAAATTCTAATATTTTCTAGATCGTTCTATATATGTTAACCCACCTTCATAAAGTTGTTCACTATCCCTCGCTCTGCTTCTCTTTCACCCTGCTTACGTTCCCTTACACCCGAGTTTAACATCCTGTGCCTCACTCAAACCGTCGTGTATTTTGGTGAATGTCGTAATCCAGTCTGCTCATAATGGCGTTTTAAACATTATTACAAAGCAGTGCCCCGTTGTTTAGAGTAAGTGGCTCATCAATGAAACAAAAGGAGTTCATCAACCTATGGGCTCAGAAACGCCAAAGCGTTCCCTTCGTAAGATGACCGCCAGCCAGCATGTTAACTCCATTCACCCGTTGACATTCTAGTGCTCTTTCTCTCGTGGCTTACTTCGGCGGAAATGACGTTCCACACTATTACGTCTCAGCTTCAACTGCAGTTCTGCAGGTTTTACTGGGCGAAGATGGCGGCGAGGGCACCGGGTGAGTGAGGGTCAGAGTATTTCTATTTCTAGGCATGGTGCACTGTCCGGTGTTCAGCTTACAAGCGGGTGAACTAACCGCAGACAGCAACGCGGTGTTTAAACTGAATATGTTCTTGTGGCTCCCGTGCAGTTTCTTCCTTCAGCGTCCTTTCCCGTCCTGGGTGACCTTCCAGGCACCCGCAGCCACAGATGAACGCAGGACTTGATTCTCTGGTGAAAAAGGCTTGCTCCTCGAGCTGCAAAGTCAGGCTGAGATTTCTGGTGCAGCAGTTTTTCGTAGTGACCGGCTCGGAACACATTATGATCAGGAGGCTGAGGCACAGATTTTGTAGGGGGCGTGTAGTGATCGAGCACACACGATGATCTCCAGAATAAAACTTTATTGTACCAATCTTCTTACAAGGATGTATACAGCCGTAATAGTCTGCGAACTGGCTTCTTTCCTGCACCATATTCTTTACCTCATTTATATATTAGAACATCCCTACATACTAGCAAACTCCTCTTACTGTTAAAGGTGACACAATACACTATGCACTAATAAAATGATACAAACCCAAATTCCTCACATCCCTTTTCCTAAAATAAAAATAAGCATGCACAACCAATACTCTACGCCCCCCCATTCCCCCAATAAACAAAGAAAAATTACTCACAAACATAGTTATCCAATTTCTTGCTCCAGTATTTCTTTGCTCGCCAACTGAATTGTACCTTTCACAACTCTATTCACCCATTCCACAACAGCATTTCCTCTAGGATGATGTAATGCAGTAAATCTCTGTGCTATGCCTGCAAATTATACAAATTATTTCATCTCCTCCGACTTTAATTATACACCATTGTTGGTAAAAATCACAACCGGAAACCCTTCTCTCAAAAAAAACTTCTTCTAAAATCCTGATAACCGTAGCAGTGTCCACTTACTTACCACTTCTAATTCCATCCATCTGGAAAACATATCCATCAAGACGATAATGTCTCTGCATGTACCATCCGACCATGTAATTGGCCCCTTAAAATCCAACGCTACTTGCTCCCAAGGCAATCTGGGACACCCCAAAGAAGACATGGGTGAATGTAAGTTTTTTTTTAGATTTATGAGCATTCTTCGTCAACACACACTCTTACAAACCTCTTAATTTCTAAATCCACCCTGGGCCCTCAATACAACATTTTTATCTTGCTTATGGGGAGTATAATGCCGGTATGTCTCCTGACCAATTGAGAGAATTTTTCACGCATACCATAAGGTGGAATAATTACTTTCCCACTGCAAACCAATTCCCCATCAATACTTAATCATCACGCACGTCCCAGTATGCTCTCATTACCACCTCTGCGTGAGTCACCCCAACCATTCACAAACTTGTCTTTAACTACCTTCAGCGCTTCATCCTTACTGTGCACGTCTATCCACTCATCATGATGTAAACTACCGCCACACTCGTCCGTCAAAACTCCCGCAACACAATACTCACTGCATGGATCTTGATCAATTTCTGTGAGTGGTAGCGACATTCTACTAAAAAAAATCAGCCGTTAAATTTTTTACACCTGGTACATATTGCACATCATATACAAAATCTTGCAATCTCATTGATAATCGTTCAATTATTGCTGATGCTCTTGACTACACTTCCTTAGTTAGTTACTTGGTCAAGGGCTTTTGGTCTGAACATAATACAAATTTCTTTCCCCAAATAAACTTTCTAAAATGCTTTATGGCCATACACTTGCCAGCATCTCTCTCTCAATCACTGATTATTTCTCCTCCGTCGGAGACAAGGAACGGGATGCAAATGCAATCACCACCTCTTTGGCCTGTACAGATTTCTGGGTTAACCCACTACCCAAACCTGTCCCACTGGCATCTGTAGAAATAAATGTATCTGTAGATATGTCCAATCCTTGTAGCATGGGTGTATTGCGAACAGCACGTTTACATTCTTCAAAAGATTTCTGACATCCTTTGTTCCTCATGAACGTAACTTTGTTTTTCATCAACATTCTCATTCCATTTTTGTGAAAAAATCTGTGTAAACCTCAGCCAACCCAAGGAATGATCAGACTCAACCTTCTAGTAAGCCAGATGGAGGGAGTTCTTAAAGAAGACCATTTTCTGGACAAAATAGTGGGATCCACCTGTTTTCTCCAGGAAACTGTTATTTAAGAACTCTCCATCTGGCTTATTAGGGTGTCGAGTCTGCCCAGGTGGTATTGCCCTACCAGGGTGGGGAGTGATTGCCTATGATGAAGCACATGTCACATTATGTGAGTGAGGCTTCCTCTTCCAATAAGATTGGTCTTTCTTCTCCTCTTGGGCTTATCACTATCCATGCCAGAATCTTGGTAATTTAGGAAGCAGAGCACTGATAAAAATAGCGTTGCAGAAACCACCATACCTTTCTGTTTTGGGTCTTTGCTTTGGGAGGATGTGTGGTGGCGTACACTCCCCCCTCTCCTTTTGTGTTTTGAGTACATTGTTTGTCAACATCATGATGTCTTATTGTCAAGCAGGTTAACAGCTAAGTAGACTACATACAATTCTATAGTATTTCAGTATTGTATTTGTTGAAAGGGATAGGTAGCTAGCCCATTTGAGTCATCCGGAAATCTACATATGACTACTTTTCTTTAACCATGTGCAGGTTATTTCATGAGTATCTTGGCAAGAGAGTACAATTTAAGAAAGTTTACAATTGGTACAAAACATCTTGGTCAACCATGGTAAGAGTAATTATGTTTGGTCCCAAGGTTCAAGAAATGGTGTGGCTGTTACTGGGAACTCTAATTTGTTTTTTTTAACAGCAGTTTCTCTTTATATAGAAAATATCTAGCTGCTTCTATATTGGGTGAGTGATGTCTAATACAGGCAATTGATGGGAGTTTGAGTATGAAGCATAACCTTGCATACCCAGGTGTGGGCTAGTAATCTATGAGCTAATTTCCATTCCAAAAGAATGGATCTAACACCCACGACTAAAAAAAAGATCCAACAGAGCAAGATCATTTTTGTTAAATTTTGGTAGGTTAGAGATGGCATGAACTCATAAGCTCATCTCAGTTAGGTTAAGCATTCTTTATTATTTTTAAGATAATGTGCAGCAGACGCGTAACACCCATTGGGCTCACGGGGCTACAGCCCCCCCGCCCCCCCCCCCGTCGTGTGTGTCCGCTCAGGCTGGCGACCATCTAATTGCAGCCGCACCCGAGTACTTAACAGGTCTTTAAAAGACCATTTACTTGTAAATTAGGCTTTTGTTGTGTTTTCACCTCTTCTTACTGTCTATGGTTGGAAGAATTATCCCCCCCTCGAAATATTTTTCAGCCCCCCCCCTGAAATTTGGCTCTAGTTGCCCGCCTGATGTGCAGTATACTGTTATATCTCATGCCATAAAGAAATTGCAGTTGACAATTAAACAGCATGTGTAAAACCTCGCCATTCCTTGTTGGCAATTTCAGAACAGGTAAGTTAAGCCTGGCAGGTTTCCACCATACCTCATTGCTAATGAAAAAGCGTGTTTGTGCTACAGATGGAATAACTTTTGATGTAACGGTAGATGCCACATGAGCAGCCATTTAACCTGAGGATATGCTTTCTTATTTATACATGGCTCTTCATCCCATTTGGATTGGGCTTTCAGATTCATTCTAGAGCCTGTCTTGTCTCGATTTAGGTTATAGCCCTAGCCCTAGACATTGACATAGTTGGATATAATTTACACATTAGCTGGAAGTGCTTTCTGCCTCATTTTTGAAGATCAGCCGATCTTCAGCATATGCAGTCACTTTTTATATCACCACATTTAATCCTAATCACTGGGATATAGATTTTTCATTTAACCCTGGCAATTGTTTTTTGACCACTGCACACAATCTAGGTTTTGTGGGAGTAAAAAAAACATCATGAAGCTCGGAGCATAAGACTTCCGGAAATGGTGTTCACCCTGACATTGCAGATTTTTATCTGCAGTAATAGTATTATCTGAAATGGTTGCACTGAGTCTTAATATTAATTTGCCGTGGGGTACTCGCTTCAATATGATATTGAATACCATACTGGCACAAAAGATGCCTGTGCTTATGTTCTTGAGACCAGCCAGACGTAACTCCAGTTGGATAGCTCATATTGTTGTCATAAGTTGCAAATAGTTCATCATATTTCTTTAATTTAACATTAACAGTAAAACATTATATTACAAAACATTCAGTCCATATAAATAATTACAAGGCAACAGAGATTCTTTTCTTTTACAGCAACATTTAAAAAACAGGAAACAGGTTGTCCTGCCAAAAGGAGCCCTGATCATAACCTAATCACCTACCTTGACAGGAGTAACCTTCACCGCTTTTCTTTGATCATAGTTCACCTTGCGAGTCTTTATTCTTTAACTCTTTTAATCTCCAATTAATACCGGAGGCATTCACACCTCTTCTGGATTCAGTGTCATTGCTCCAGAAAGGAGCAACCAATGTATTGGTACATCTACCTTTTTTCCAATTTAAGTAATTCTGTTTGGCCAAATCAATGGTTTCCTTAAAAACACGGTTGAAGAGTTCCACCATTCCATTACTCTCTGGGTGATAAAGTGCACACCTCTTATGTTTAATGGAACACCTCAACAAAAACTCCTCCATTTCATTGGAAACTAATTGAGTCCCATTACCAGTAAGTATGGTTCCAGGTAAACCTTCTCTACCATAGACTTTCCTGAGAAATCCTATAACTTGCTTAGTATCGATACCTCTTGTGAGTTTTACTTCTGGCCATCTGTAATTCAAATCGATTAACACAAAAACATAACTTTAACAACCATTCCCACTAATGGGCCCCAATATATCAAAAACTAAATCTTTCCAAGGCCTCTTGAGACGTTCCCTAATGACCATGGGCTGCACTCTAGGCTTCTGACATTTCTCACTCATGCAACACGGTATGCAGTCTCTTACAAGACGTTCAACTTGCAAATCCATGCCCAGCCACCAATAGGTAAGCCTAAGTCTCTCCTTCGTCTTAGACATCCCCTGATGCCCTTCATGATCAAAATCAAGAAGTTCTTTACGAAGAGCAGTAAGAGGAATCAATGTAGTCCCTCTAAAGATAAGACCATCACACACCGAAAGCTCATACTTTACTAACCAATACTTTTCACACTCACCCCTCACCTTCTGATTCCATCCTTTCTCAAGCAAAGAGGTAAGCTCAAGAAACTCTTTATCAGCGGCACACTCATCTCGCCATCTGCTTTTCTTAATGCCCTCACTCTCAATTGCGCAGACCCGTTCATTCAGTTCATCTTCTTTGGAATTGGATGTATCATCACTTAGAACCACCAACCTTGACAGTGTATCTGCAACATTGTTCTTAGCACCAGGTATGTATTCAACCTTAAAATCCTAACTTACCCACTTGGAAATTCTCCCAGGAATTGCATCAATCCCTTTTTTATTGAACACCTGACATAAAGGCTTGTGGTCAGTTAGTACTTAGAATTTCAATCCCACAGAAGATTCTTTAATTTCTTAATTGGCCAGTGGACAGCCAGGGCCTCTCTTTCGATGACAGAGTAGCGCAGTTCTGCACCTCTAAGACTTTGCGTGAGAAACAAGATTACATTCTCAGTGGCTCCATCTTTCTGTTGCAACACGGCGAGAAGGTAAGAAGTGATTTGTGGCAGAAGGATGAACCTTCTCTTGAGGAGTTAATAACTATTACCAAACAAATTGCACATTCTTTGAAGTGTGTAGATGTTATTCCATCCTCGTTGCCAGTGTAACCTTCAGAGTTAAATGAAGATAATGAGGCTCCAAATAGTTGAAATGTAGAATAAGTTTAATGCGGTATTAAAAATCCCTTCCATTCAGCAGCCAGTGTCCCATGCAACTGACCAAGATCAACAGTGAGATCAGTACACCAGGTTCTAGCACCATGGTGCACCTTCAAACATGCACAAGATGCAGTACAGAAATAAATTGCAATAAGAACATGTATTTGCACAATATTACAGAGTGATCAAGGAAGGAAGGCTATCATGTACTTTCTGATACCCGCTATGGCTTGACCAATGCTTTTCAAATTGTACATGATCATAAATACACCGTGGCCAAGCGCGGTTCCCTGTATATGGCCTTTATGGATCTTAACATCCGTCTTTGACATAGTGAGCATGGACAAACTGTGTAACATCATGCTTTTCCTAGGAGCAGACAAGGTTATTGTAAACTTTTTAGCAGATCTGCATAAGGAACCTGTCTGCCTCTGTGAGATATGGTCCATAGGGTTGCTGCCCTAATGCTTTTGAGATCAAGAATTGAGTAAGGCAGGGGGCATCTTAGCCCTCTTTCTACTTACTCTGTCTACTAAACGACTAGACATCTAGATAAGAGAAGGGATGGATGTCCCTCAAGTACCCAACAGACCCATTCGGCACTACTCTGTGCTGATGATGTGATCTTGTTAGCTAAACTGCCTAAGACTGCCAACACCTCCGTGACTAATTTGTGTCAACTTTGAATATCCTAGATCTTTCAACAAATGACTCAATCAGTCAGGGGTTTGTAAAGCGCACTACTCACCCGTTCGCTGCGAGATAGAACGCCCTTCCAGCCACTCTGCTCCTGTAGAAGCGTGGGACTATAGCTAGGACAAGGTCGGCCGAGCAAAGGTTTCTCTTGGGGGTATGGAAGGAGAGATGGTTGTTGGGGTATTGGGGTCTGATGTTGTGGAGGGCCTTGCAGACGTGCATGAGCAGCTTACAAGTTATTCTTCTTTTGACGGGGAGCTAGTGTAGGTTGCGTAGGTGTTTGGTGATGTGGTTGTGCCGTGGGATATCGATGATTAGTCTGGCTGCAGCATTCTGGACAGTCTGGAGTTTGCGTAGGAGTTTTTTTGTTGATTCCGCCATAGAGGGCGTTGCCGTAGTCGAGTCTGCTGGTGATGAGGGTGTGAGTGACCATTTTCCTGGAGTCGGGTGTATCCATTTGAATATTTTGCGTAGTATGCAGAGGGTGTTGAAGCATGCAGATGAGACGGTGTTGAACTGGCGATGTTGAAGTGAGCGATGATTCCAGTATCATACCAAGGTTAGGTGCATAGTCTGTCGGGGTGGGTAGGTTTCCGAGGGCGGGGGGCCACCAGGTGTTGTCCCATTCGGAGGGTGTGGTGCCGAGGATGAGGATCTCTGTTTTCTCTGAGTTGAGTTTCAGGCAGATGTTCTTCATCCAGGCTGCGATGGCTGTTATCCCTTCCTGGAAGTTGTACCTTTGGGTTCATTGGTGAGGATGAGTTGGGTGTAGGAGACTATATGGAGCCCATGGTTTCTGATGATGGTTGTGAGGGGGGGCCAGGTAGATGTTGAAGAGGGTGGGGCTGGGGAGGATCCTTGGGGTACTCCTCATCTGGTCTGTCAGTTCTGAGGGAAAGGGCGGGAGTCTTATTCTCTTTGTTCTGCCCGTGAGGAATGAACGTATCCAGTGTAGAGTTTTCCTTGGATGCCGGCTTCGTGGAGTTTGGTGGAGTCTGGTGATAGGACGGCGAGAATGAGGGGGGCAGTTTGGCCTCCATCGAAGAGAGCGCAGATGTTGTCTGTGGTGGCAAGGAGGGCGTTCTCAGTGCTGTGGAATCCGGATTGAGTTGTCCAGAATGTTGTTGGCTTCAATGAAGTATGCTAACTTGGTGTTGACGGCCTTTTCAATGTCCTTTGCTGCAAAAGGAAGCAGCGAGATGGGCCTAAAGTTCTTGAGGTCCGTCTGGTATTCGAGGGGTTTCTTTAGGAGGGGGTTGACTTCGGCGCGCTTCCAGTTGTTGGGGAATGTGACGGTCTCGTGGGAGCAGTTGATGGTTTGACATGGCTCCGGTGCAATGGCTGTGGTGGCCCTGTGGAAGATGTATGACGGGCTGGGGTCTGAAGTTGCTCCGGGGTGGATGCTCTTCATGGTCTGTAGGGTGTCTTCTATTGTGAGTGGGGTCCAAGTCAGTAGAGTCTGTTGGGTGACGTCGCTGGGGCTGGGGTTTGAGGAGGTGCAGAAGTCTTGGTCGTCAAAGTTATCGTAGAGTGTCTTGATGTGAAAGAAGGAGCTAAGTCTGTTGCAGATGTCTTGGGAGGGAGGGACGTCTGTTGTCTCGCTATTGGGTTTGGCAAAATCCTGTATGATGGAAAAGAGTTCCTTGGAGTTGTGAGCATTGGAGAGGATTCTGTCTTAGAAGAATTTCCTCCTTGTGAATTTGATGAGTTGGTGGTGTTCTGTGGTGGCTGTATTGTAGGCGGTGTGTTTTGCCAGGGTTGCTGTTTCTCCAGTCATCAGCAGGAGCACTTGGATTCTAGGAGTGCCCTGGTGAACCAGTTTGCTTTCTTGTGGTGCCATCTTGTAGTCTTCTGGAGGGGATGAGTGTGTTGGCGAGTTGGCGATCCATTGGTGGAGGTTGCTTGCAGCGGTGTTGACATCTGCCGTAGTGGGGGTGGAATGTAGGTTAGGGGAGAGGTGAGGTTTTCTGAAGAAGTAGATACAGTGGTGGTCAGTCCAGAGGAGTTCCGTGGTGTGGCTGAAGAAAATACTGATTCCTCCTGCGAAGGCTAGGTCGAGTGTGCCCTGCTGTGAGTGGGTCAGAGACAGGTTGCTTCAGTCCTATGTTAGTGAGGTTTTCTTGGAGGGTGGTGGTGTTGGGGTTGTCGGGCTTGTCCAGGTGGAAGTTTACGTTTCCGAGTAGTATGTAGTCTGCGAGGGCGTGTGGTGCAACGAGGTCAGTGATGATGATGGTGAACGGAGCGCAGGGGCCAGGCGGTCTGTAGGTGAGGGTTCAGCCGAGCGTCGTTCAGGGGTTGGTCTGGATCTGGAAGTGGTTGTGTTCATGGGGGGCGAGGTGTTGTCCGAGTCGGTGGCTGTAGTGCGGAGGGAGTTTTTGTGGATGATGGCGAGGCCGTCTCCTGGGTGGGTGGGGCGGTCTTTCCTCGGGATCTTGTATCCGTCGGGGATGGCAGTTGCGATGTCGCATGCGGAGCTGGTGTTGGTCCAGGTCTCTGTGAGGAAGGCGACGTCGGGCTGTGAGTGTTGAGAGGGTCCCACATCTCCATGACGTGTCTGTGCTGGGAGCACACGTTGAGGAGGATGCAGTAGAGTGGTTTGTGTGCGCTGGCGTCCTGTCGGCTGTGGTCTACTGTTGGGGTTCAGAGGTGGGTGGTGCTGTGGCGCTGAGTGGTGCTGTGGCGCTGAGTGGTGCTGTGGCTATTTTCACGTTATAAACGGTGGACCTACATATCCTAGCATGCAAAATGTCTTCCTTTCATTCACCTTGCAGTCCCACGCAAAGCTTTTCTTTGGTGGAACTTTTTTTTATAAATCTAAACAACTAGATAAAGGTTTAGCAGATAGATATATATATACTCGTTTCCGGAGCTGTTCTGATATAAACAATGTTTGTATGGGGCTTCACCATGTCAGTAGTTACCTAAAAATACTTTTGTGCTTAAACGGATATCAGTTGTCAGCTGTTTTAGTTTTGTGAGTAATTCAAGATGCATATTTTTGGGGTGAACGACAATTATGCAGTTACTTACACTTTTATATTGCAAACACATTGTAAAGAAATCTTATTTTTACAGTTGCAGCAACCAGCCGTTTGTTTGAAAGCCTTTGCAAATGGTATTACAATGCGGCAGGTTTTAACAAGATTGGTAAGCATATAGTTAAATGTATTGTTTTTTTAGTTGTTTATCTGCCCTGTTTGAGTGTATCAAGTATTGTAAACATTGAAGTAATGGGACAACGACGTGAGAAATTGCACATTGCCAATCGAAATGCAAGCTTATTTACATCATTTGTTTCTGGGGAGAATATGCAAATATTCAGATTATTTGTTTCTGTTCAGAATTCACCACCAACCGCATCATTGCTAAACGAAAGCTACTGAATGATAATGATTAACAACATTATTCATGAGCACTGAGTGGGAGGTTGGTGAGGTAAGCGGCACATCGGGTTATTTATGGTTGCTAACCAAGATTTCCCTAGTGTCTCTTCCACTAAAGTTTTCAGAGAACTTTCAAGAATAGTCAATGACTTGTAATATAGCCTTATAGCCCGCCGTAGCGGGCTATACGGCTATTAAAGGCCCGCTGAATCGTTAAAGGCCGAGCCGAAGGCGAGGGACTTTAACGAAACAGCGGGACTTTAATAGTCGTATAGCCCTGCTTCGAAGGGCTATAAGGCTATTAGAACATTCTGCCACTAGATGGCAGAATGGTCTAACAAATTAAACAAAGGGTTCTCGAAGCTCGAGGGGATATAAATCCCCTCGAACTTCGAGAAGCCTTTGTAGAACATTGGAATGTTGCTCTGCGGGCCTTTACCGGCCCGTAGAAGCAGGGAGCACTCCATTGTCTGCAATGGAGCTCCCAACATTCCAATGTTCTAATAGATGTAAGTAGTTAACCGTAGCTACCACAATAAAACATTTTGCAGCTTGCTGAGTGGTTTAAAAATCGAACTTTACAGTTAAAATTCTGAAAGGGAAAACTTAAGCAATGTTTTTAAATCTTAGGTTGTTCACCATTAGCTAACATATAGGATACGGATTTACGGAGCACAGAACACCTTACAGTGAGTGCACTGTGGTAATCTGTAATGCACGCCGCAAGGCTGCAGGCTGTGTCCTCGTCTTGCTGAGACTTAGTACATGTAAACTCGTGTAGGCCTTGGATAAGCTCTGTGCAAATGCCATTATACTTGCAGGCTGTGCCTCATGAGGACGGTGGGCCCAGAGCACAAGAAACTCTTGGCAGCTGCTAAATTATTTCTTTTTTTTTTTTTTTTTTATTGGCAAATTCGAATCATAAAACATACATATACAGGTTAGGCGAAATGAAATAATGTGGTATATATGGATAACGAGGTACATACACAGATATCTGTAAACAAAACTCTACCACAGGGAAAAATATAACAGTTAAGAGAAAAAGAGTACTGAAAAGAGACAAAAAAGAAAAAAAAAAAAAAAAATAGTCAGAATCAATCAGGGGTCCTATGTCTGGTCTCCCCTTACTTCATTATACCACCTAGTAATAGGTTCCCATATCTGTGTACCGATTGCTCTCATTTTCCTACCTCTTGTGGCGTATATTAAGATTTCTTGTTTATAGATAGCTATAAAGCGGCTAAGCCACATATTAAAGGTAGGGGGCTCAGTATCTTTCCACCTAGCTGCTAGAATTATCCGTAGCACGGCATAGCCCAGAAATAATACCGCCTGTTCTTCTCTATTGTGATTCAAAGAGTCATCGTGACCCAAAAGGAGCAACGTTATAGAATCATGTATTTGGTGCCCAAGAATTTGGGTCCAAAATTCCAACATCATAGTTTTAATTGTAGCCAATGTGGGGCATTCAGCAAACATGTGTAGGAGATTTGCAAGTGGTTGTTTGCATCTGGGACATTTATCATCCAACCTAAGGCCCCATGCAAACAATTTAGCTGGCGTAAAATATAAATTATAAATGATTCTATAATATTGAGCCTTTAAGTTAGAGGCTATAAAATATTTTGTTGAGAGGGCTAATGAGAGATCTAGATCTACATTTGGATTTGCCAATTTTAAGGCCCAAGATTGTTCCGTGCGCTCTAGATCATCTGGGGTGTCGGCCAAAAGTAACTGATATAGGGCCCCAATTCTAGTAGATTTTCTGCCTATAATATCGAATAGTGGGATATTATCTGATAGAATTTTTGGTTTGGTATTGTTGATACTAGCTAATATTTGATAAAATTTTAGGAAATCATTCGTAGGGACGTTATATCTTGATTGAAAAAGCTCAAAAGAAAGTGGGAGATTGTTACCAAAAAAATCTCCGATTGTTTTAATACCTAGAAGTTCCCACCTCTGGGATCTGCTATCATTAGGGATATTAGAAAATTTTTTACATTGCCATAAAGGTGTATATTTTGTATATGTAGGAAGCCCTAGATGTTTGCCGATGGCTTTCCAGACTGAAAGAGCATCTAAAACAGTCTTTAATTTAATTTTTTTATAATAAGATGTTTCAGCCTGCCTTAGAAAAAGTCCCTTATGTTTTTTTCCTAGACTGAGCTCATATATTGATGGTATATGAGGGATTACAGAGGTTGGGCCACTAAGTTTAGAAGTCAAAAGAGGATCCATGTTTTGCAATAAAGATGCCCAAAAATATAATCTTAAATTTGGTAGGGCTAAGCCACCTCTACTTTGAGGGAGTGCTAGAAGGGGAAGAGCCCGCCTTAGTTTTCCGTAGCTCCACATAAACTTTGCTATGAGGGAATCTATAGTCTTTATAACGTGCTTTGCCGGTAAAAGGGGGATTGCTCTAAACAGATATAGAACCCGCGGGAATACATTCATTTTTACGTAATTGGCCCTACCTATAATAGAGAGGTGTAGGCTATCTACCCTTCTTAGATCGCTTTTAATTTTATCAATGAGGGGGGAATAGTTAATATCGCTGATGTTGCTTATCTCTGCCGAGAGCACTATACCTAAATAAGTGGCCTGTTTAACCCTGAGAGTGCTTTCATATTGAGTATTGCTAGTGGCTAATACCATAGTTTTATCTCTATTCAAGGAATACCCTGAGTATTTCCCAAATGCTTGGGTAATTGTCTCGATTTCATAAACTGCTTCGGATGGTTTAGTGGTTATTACGGCAATGTCATCCGCGTATGCCATGACTTTGGTGAAAAAGGACCCTGTAGAAACTGGATATATGGAAGTTGAAGTTAATAGCTTTTGAATAAGGGGATCTATATAGAGCGCAAATAAAACCGGGGAGCATGGGCAACCCTGCCTTGTGCCTCTTTGCACCGTGATGGCGTCCGACTCATTCCCTGCAATACAGATTTTTGCCGTGGGGTTGGTATAAATAGCTTTAATTGCGTTAATAAAAGTATTTCCGAAATTTTTACTTTCCAGGATGTTCCAGAGAAACTGCCATTGTACTCGGTCGAATGCCTTTTCGGCATCGAGGAAGATCATCGACATCTCGCCCCCCGTGGCGCCCATGATGTCAAACAGGGTTATGGCTCTACGAGTATGGTCTGTAGTGCCTTTGCCGGGTATAAAACCGTGTTGCCACGGGGATACAAGGCGTTCGATGACCCCGCTCAGACGATTTGCGAATATTTTAGCGTATAACTTCGAATCGGCGTTGATCAGGGATATAGGCCTATATGAGGAAGGCAGGTGGGGTGGTTTACCTTTCTTATGGAAAATTATTATGTTTGTTTGTTTCCAAGACTCAGGGGGAATTGCATGGTATTGGACTCCAAGAAACAGATCAAACAGAAAGGGAGTTATCTGATTTCTAAGGATTTTATATAGATCCATTGGGATTTTATCCGGTCCGGCCGCCTTGCCGTTGGCCATCTCAGCTAATGCAATCTCTACCTCAATGACCGTAATCTCTCTGTCAAGGTAAATCTTATTTTCCGCATTGATGTTTTTATGATTAGTATGGTCTGGGAGCCAATTATTTAAGAATGTTGTAATTTCATTATCAGGATATGAAATATCACTACTATATAATTTTTGGTAATATTTTTGAAATACTTTGACAATGTCTTTGGGGGTAGTATATTCATTTCCCTCAAATTCTATCTTTTTAATGTTGCTCAGTGATTGCTTTTGTCGTGTGCGTAGTGCTAACTGCTTCCCCACATTTTCCCCTGATTCGTACAGCCTATCCTTATTAACCTGATAGGTTTCCGCGGCTTTTTGAATTAACGTACTATTAATCTAATTTTTTAAGATCATTATTTTATTTAAGATTTTCCCCGGATCTAAGGTAAGACCAGCTTGCCCTCTACGAGACAGATTTAACTGGGTGGCATGATGTGCCTCAAGATTGGACAACTCCTGCATCATTTCCATATTGAATTGTTTTTCTAGCTTTCGTTTATTAGCAACAAAGGAAATGGTCTCTCCTCTCAATGCTGCTTTAAAACAGTCCCATACTATTACGCGGGGTGCACTAAACTGGTTACAGTCAAAAAAGGACTGGGTCCACGATTTCATATGCGCTATATATTCTGGATTAACCAGTAGCCTTCTATCAAAAGTCCACTGTATTGTTGGTTTAACTAAATTAGCCGTGTCAAAGGTAAAGGTCAGTGCATTGTGGTCAGATAGGGTCTTCGGGGATTTAATTATTTCAATGATATCTTTCTGATTTATACTTGACATAATATAGTCGATTCTAACATATTTGCTATGGGGGAAAGAAAAATATGTATAACCATCCACATTTGGCCCCCGGAGTAAGCCCCAGACGTCAACCAAGTTATGACTTTTCATCATCTGACCCAATGCTGTATATGACTTTGGTTTTCGCCCTTTATAATTTTGAGATAAGAGACTCCCAGAGGATTGCCCTATGTCGATATTAAAGTCTCCACAAAAGACCAGGGGGCTTGACCAAGAGGCCAATTCGATTTCGAGCTCTCGAAAAACAGCGGGGTCATCTAAATTTGAGCCATAGATTGCACAGATAGTGATATCTTGTTGAAGCTGAATTATGACCCATCTGCCATATTTGTCGGCTAATTTACGAATTGGGAGGCCTATTATAGGTTTAGCGAAAATGGCTACCCCTCTGGTTTTAGTTGTTTGGGATGTAGCCGCCATTAGGTTATAACCTGGTAGTTTAAGTAAGTTCCTGTCGGAGTATGCGATATGTGTCTCTTGGAGACATAATATATCAACCGGACTTTGTTGTATTGATTGGGATAACTGGGCCCTTTTATCTTTATGATTAAGGCCTGCCACGTTCCAGGTACAGAGGCTTATCCTCCCCATGGATTAACATAAAAGACTAGCCTGATAAGCTTTAGACACCCATTCTCACCAAAACAAATAAAGCGGTTCTGCTTTTCTTTAACATTTCTGTGGCTTTTACTCCTAATACTTTTAATACAACATAGTCTGTGACCGAATTTGCCAGTTTTTCTTTTTTGATTTTCCCCCTCCCCCGCCCTCCTCAGCCCCCTCCCCAAGGCCTTCCCCGAGACCTTCCCCCCCCACCTCCCCCCGTACTCCACCCTATGAGGCATGAAGACTCTCACTAGAGTCTATGATGATGGAGAGACACCCTGTGGCCATGCCTTAGTCAATAATTCTATATGCTTCAGATAACACGTGTAGGCTAGTGAAGGGATATGCAAAAAAATAAAAGGAAACATGCAAAACTATGAAAGAATAAACATCCTAGAACCAAACGGGACCCAATAAGACATGCGAAATAAACCATACATGTTGAGAAAGAAAATTAACTTTAGTTCTAATAGATTATACAGCATATTCTAGTCCTATTCTGAGTGATTTAGCCCAAAAAAAAAAAAAACACATTAGAGTTGGTGTTAAGCTTAGGACTTTGGAATATGCATTATTCTTACGATGAGCTTATTCTTCCTAAATTGTGAAACAGAGCCCACCAACCGGGGCTATACTGTAATCAGGATGACCTTAGCCAATTTAGGGCACATAAAGAAACATATTGACTCAGAAAAATTAGGTCAGGCTATCTAAAAAAGCCTTAGCTTTGATCTCAGATGAAAAGAATTTTACCTGACCATTATACAACACCTTGAGTATGGCAGGGTTATTCAAGTAAACCTTTGCTTTTTTGTCCAAAAAAGGTTTGATTAGTTGACGGAGACGCCATCTCCGCTCCACAGTTGTGTGGCAGAAGTCCGGCCTGACAAAGTATGAAATGTCGCCTCGGATCCGATGGGCCTCAGGCCTCGCTTTCTCTGCAACACTTTGACGAAGCAAAAAGTTACCAAAGTAAACGAGTATTGCCCTAGGATATTTGCTTTGCGAGTTGGTGGGCCGCAATGTAGCAGGTGTTCTGTGGACCCGTTGAACTTCCAGATCCCAGTTCCATGAAGACAGCTCAGGAAAAGTGTCTTTAAAGAGTTGGATCATAAAGATGCGTATATCGTCTCCTTCACTTTTTTCGGGTACACCCAGTACTCGGAGATTATTGCGACGCATACGATTTTCCATCTGCTCAAGCTTCCATCTTACGTCAGTCATTTCAGCGTCGTGGGCATCGACCTGCTCTTTCACCACAGTTGCTTCCGCCTCAATACCCACAATACGATCTTCCATATCTGTCATTCTTGCATTAGATGCAGCTACTGTTTTTGAAAGTTTTCGCACCACCCCCTGTACCTTTTGTAGGGCTTGTTGAGCTTTCCGACCATCCTTAGACGTTTGCTCTCTGTGTGATGCGATTGCCTGCAACACTGTGTCCATTACCGCAGTTAAGGTTGTGTCTTGTTCCTTTGAAGAGAAGGAGGCTCCATGGGCACTAGGGACTAATGCGGGAGTGTCTTCCCGATGAGGACCTGCTGAGGTATGGCGGC
The DNA here is from genome assembly GCF_964261635.1 of Lissotriton helveticus. Taxonomy (NCBI): domain Eukaryota; kingdom Metazoa; phylum Chordata; class Amphibia; order Caudata; family Salamandridae; genus Lissotriton; species Lissotriton helveticus. The sequence goes on from NC_136063.1 coordinate 435,858,852, forward strand.
TTCTCTTTTTTTTTATCACTGTGTGTCTTCCGGCTGTGGCTTCTCCCAATAGTTCGTCTGTATTGCTATCTTGATTACCGGAACTGGAGCCGGTATGCAGGTCGGATAAAGAGTCTAAGTCAGAGTCTAAGTCTAGGTCCTGGTGCCAGCCTGGGTCCTCACGGCCCTCAGAGATAGTGTAGAATTCAAGAGGTTCCAAGTCTGTATCAGACGTGATTCCTGCTCCGTCCTCGTCGGTTATTGGCCCAGGGAGTGTTGGCTCTTCAACCTTTCTTTCCTCTATTGATGCAGAGGTGCCTTCGATATGAGCAAAAGTATGCATTGGAGAGGGTGATATTGATTTATCCTCCGCTCTGACAGAGCTTGGCAATGTTGAATGTGTTTCTGGCAGAGGAACAGCGGATGTATTTGTTGTACTTCTTGTACTATTTACATATGTGACTATCTCAGATGTAGTTGTTATACACTCTTCAGTCACACGTATTTCCTCTTGTGCTTGTGGTTGTAATTGCAGTTGTGGTTGCGCAATAGTTACTGTGGCGCTCCCTGGTGAGTCTTCTGTGACAGTTAGGTCCTGCGGCGGTAATGCCGGTAGCGGTGATAATTGCGGGTCAGTTGTAGGTGCGAGAGCAATTGACTGTGTAGCACTTACCAAGGAGTTTAGGTCCGCTAGTAATGCAGACGCTGCTGACACAGACACTGCTGCCGCCGCTGGCGAATCCGGCCTGGGGAGCGCAGTTGGAGTGGCTGGCGGGGCAGCAATCAGCGTCCCGCTTCTTGCGTGGTGATTAGGAGAGGAGGGAGCAGCTCCGGCCGGCGTTTTACGAAGCAGGTCTACAACCGAGGGACCTGGCCCCGGTCCCGGTGCCGGAGTGTTAGCATTCCTAGTAGTTCTCTGTTGCTTCGGCTGGGGTTGGTGCTGGGCATGGCCCCCATCTGATCCGGCAGCCTCATCCGTTACTGACCCAGCGCGCCTAGCAGCGAGCTTCTGATCGTGAAGCGCTTGTTTGGCGGCTCGAGTCTTCAAGGCGGCTGCGGCCGCTGCAGCATTTTTAGGAGCCATCTGCGTCTTCGTATGGGGGCAGACGATACCAGAAGCACAGCAAGACTGTTGACGGAGCTGAAATAAAAGTCTGAGCACCGTGAGGCCGATTGCTGACGCGATGAGATGAAGTCTTGAGCGTGGCTGCTCAGGTAAGAGCAATACATCCCCAGATGGTTTGAGACAGGCGCCACTCATTCTTCATTCTGCTAAATATTATTAGTGGCTTTGTACTTTTCTGCGCCAGTTGTTCACCTTTCTCACGGTGTCTTCATGGGTAACTCGGGATCCTAGCCTTCCACTTACCCATTCGGTTGACTAAGGCACAGGAGAGTGTCTCACAGCGGACTAGTGAGCCGCCGCCATCTTGCCCGGATTTTATCCATTCCCAGGCAGCTGCTAAATTATTTCATTAGAAGACTCAAAAATGCTCACAGTGAAATGCAAATACATTTTTTGTGTAGAATATAAGATTAACCACATCATTGCTAAATGAAAGCTAATACTGAATGAAGATAATGGTTAAGAACAGCATACGTCAGCTTTTCCTGTGTTCTATAACATCAAGAACTTTTAACAGTTTTACGAGAGCATTAATTAATTCATGATATGACAGATAAGTAATTGTAAGCTATCTTATTACCTCACCATGAGGTAGACATCTAATGTTATAGGTTGTAAGCCGTATTAAGTAGACGTGTGTGACACTCCTGATGTAAGGCTTGTGTTGGAGAAAGATCTGAATATAGGTTAAAGGTAAAACTATTTCACTCCATCTTTATTCCTCCTTCTCTTCTAACTGTGAGAACTGTAGAGAACTAATGTAAGTTAAAGTGCACATTTATATCCGGTCGCAGAAATATGCAGATTAATGTAATCCTGTCCAAAAATATGAAAAGTGGAAAATGAAATGTGCATTGCATTGAAAAAGGAAGGGGCATAAGGTGCAAGATCATGATTTTTGTTGGGTGTAATTTGATCCCTGGTAGTTAGCATTGTAGGCAAAGATCATTTATCTGGTCTGTGAAATGTTCACCAAAAAAATTAACTGGTATGCTGTTGTAAAGTCTCGAGCATCAGAGGAGGTAGATATGTAGTCTCTGGATGGAGACACAGGGACATCGGAAGAATTCTCCTTAAGATGTTTCAGTTTTCAGTGATATTACTAGTTGATGACTAGCCAGCTGTCGGAAGTAATAATGGTTTCAAAACTTAAACAATGAATGGTGTCTGATCAGGTGCAATGCTGTGAGTTGTGTCCGCAGATGCTTCTGACAAAGCTGGAGAAATTTGAGAATATATGGTGGCCCAGCCACCCTTTGACATAGACACTGATACAGATACACGAACAACTGTCTCTCATTAGGCTGACAAGAAGTTTGACAAATACTTTACCTCCATTACGGTGCATAATGAGAGGAGAGGCCAGTAAATTGTGGTTAACAGGCAGAACCTCACTGTCACTCAAGGTGAAGATTAAGCATAAGCTGAGAATTGCGATTCTCATATTAACATGACTAGAGAATCTGGATTTTATTAAAGACCAGGAGGCTGACGTTACACATTATTCCTTTAATGCAGTCCAAGCAGCCCCTTACGTTACAATATTAAAAGGTTCCAGAATAGAACAATAGCAACAGATGAAAGGCATGAGCCATCAACAATCTGCCTCTTTTAAATGTGGAGGAAAAAAAGTTCATGAAACTTGAAACATCAAAACGATCTTCTGATGAGCAGGATGAAGGAGAAGGAAGAACGAAGGTAAAACCAAAGGCCAGACGACCACAGTTAAGGAGCGTTACCTGAAAAGAGAAATAAGTAAATATCTCTTGAATGTTAAAAATAGTGTCAAGCTTATCAAGCTAAAAGGAACAAGAGATGAAACAAGTACTGTTAATAAAAAGTACAGTAAAAACTGTAACAAAAACAGCATTAAATCATTGTAAGACTACCAAGGAGCGGGATGGGAGGGATAATGTCAGCCTCCGTGTCTTTAATGAAATCCAGATTCTCTAGTCATGTTAATATGAGAATCGCAATTTCTTACAAGAACATCAGACATATGTTCAATAGGCTTGCAATAATGACGTGCAAAGGTGCTAGCATTTCACCAGTCAGCAGCTATGAGAATGTCGTCCAACTTACCTCCAGACCAGAGAGATTTACTGGCCATAGCACCCCTCTAAGGGAGTGAGCTTGAAATGTCTTTAAGTCAATACCTGCTTAACTCATAACCGTCTTAAACCATCTAGCAATAGCGGTCGAGGTTATGCCTTTTGGGGGTTTAACAAAGGATTAAACAATTGGTTAACATCCTGAGGGCGAAGAGCAAACATTCTGCGATCATACTCTCTCATGCAGTCCACAACGCAAAGTTTTGGACATAAATCAAGATTGAATTATATATAGTCTTTGTTCTTCTATAAATTTCAAATTTGACTCCGAATATATTAAAAGACCTATTCGTAATCTCCAGGTCTTTGACATCAGAGACCCTTCTGCATGAGATTAGGCATAGTAGAGTAGACCGCTTAATGGAAAGGTTTTTTTATTTTTTATTGAGAGTATTAACAGGCCAGTTATTGAAAAGATCAAGGATTAGTTTGACATCCCAAAGACTTTCATATTTCGGTTTAGGAGGTCCTCCTAAACGAATGCTTTTCATGACTCTACAAACAATGACATTTTTACCTATATCGTTTTTCCATTGACAAGGACATGACCAGCAGAAATAGCCACTCTATAGCAATTGATAGTTCTACAGCTGAGGCCTTTATCAAATTGTTTAACAAGGAAGTTAACTATGTCAACAACAGGTGCTTGCAAGGAATCCAGGTTCTTTTCCAGGCACCAACGTACCCAGATTCTCCATATGTTATGTCTGTAGTGAGTGCCTGGGGCCCAAGACTTTCTGAGGAGAGTTGCAGCCATCGCCGAAAGTCCCAAGATTTCATTGGATCTCCTGACCCTCTCCAGGGAAGAAGGGGTAAATTCCTGTTCTGAATTAGGCGGTGAACTCCTCCGTCTATGTCTTCAAGAAGATTCTCTAGGGTAGGAATTAAGAAGGAAGGGTTGCAAGCTAGTTCTAGAGTGGTGAGGAACCATGCTTGGGATGGCCAAAAGGAGTTATTAGGACAAAGAAGCACTGATCCTGTCTCACTATCTGAAGAACTATCTGAATCATGGCAAATGGAGGGAATGCATACACCTTGGCTCCTTTCCAAGATTGTAGTAAGGCGTTTATTTATTTAAATTTATATAACAGCGCACAGCTACCCCAAGGGGTTTCCCGGCGCTGACAGAGGAAGCAGGAAGAAAAGGAAAAAGACTATTGGCTGAAAAGTCAAGTTTTTATGGATCTACGGAAGGATAGAAGATCAGATTGTAACCCAAGGGTCAATGGAAGCGAATCCCAGAGAGAGGGGCCGAGATAAGAAAAAGAACGTCCTCCCATACGAGATCATTTAATTCTCGGGACTTGGAATTTTGCTTGAGTAGAGGATCTGTGCGTGGAGGGACATAAGGGGTGGCAAGCTGTTGTACATAGTCTGGAGCCTTGGCATGCTTGATGCGGAACATGTACGTAAGGGCCTTGAACTTTACTCTATTCTCCACTGAAAGCCAGTGGAGGTCAATCAATGACTTGGATGCTGAGACAGTTTTAGGAACTCGGCAGAGTAGTCTCGCTGCAGTTTGCGTGTTATTTCCTTATTAATACTCAGATAGAGAATATTACCGTAATCCAGCCTGGACGTCACCAGGACCTGGACCACGGTGCGCTGGGTGTAGGTAGGGAGCATCCACACTATCTTCCTTAACCATTTCAAAATGGTGAAGCAGGTGGCAGCAACCCTGGTCGCTTGCTGCCGCATAGAGAGAGAGACTCCTCTATAATGAAACCAAGGTTGCGCACCTGAGTAGCCGGTTGAGGTAGCATACCCATTTCTGGAGGCCAATGTTGAGGGCCCCAGAGACTGCGGTCCTTGCCAAGGATCAAAACCTTAGTCTTGTCGCCATTGAGTTAAAAAAGATTGGCGTTCATCCTTAACTTTACTGAGGCCGGCTCTAAGTGCCGAGGGCTCGGATGGTTTGTCGGATGACGGAGAGAAGAGGATCTGGGTGCCGTCAGCGTATGAAAAAAGCGACAACCCAGATTCATCCACTAAAACTGCCAGCGGTCGGATGTAAATATTGAACAGCAGAGGGCTGAGAATTAAGCCCTGTGGGGACTCTGAAAGGCAAGGGATGAGATTTGATTTAGAGGTAGATGAAAAAACCTGCAAGCCGCGATCAGAAAGGAACGAACTAAGCCAGCTCAAGGCGGTCCCTGTAACACCCGAGCATTACAGGGCCTTAATGAGTACTGTATGAGAAACCGTATCAAAAGCCGCACTCGGGTCGCGGAGCACTAAGGCCATGGTCTTACCCTTGTCGATGTTGTGACTAAGTGCTTCTGCGACTCCGAGTAAAGTGGACTCGGTAGAGTAACCGTTCCTGAAGCCAGATTGAGTGGGGTGAAGCAGCCCATTTGTTTCAATAAATTTGGACAAATGACCATTTATATGTCTCTCAAGAATCTTGGAAAGAACAGGTAAAAGAGAGATAGGACGAAAGTTAGAAGGAAGAGCAGGGTCCGCATTGTTTTTTTTTTTTTAACAGTGGGACCACCATTGCATCCTTCCAGCTTAGAGGAACAGTAGAAGTCAGTAAATAAGTATTGAGTAAATTGAGAACATAGGTGAGAGGATTGGGCGATTTGTCGCAAAACTGAGATGGGCAGTATGTCACATGGGGAACCCGATTTGATATGTCCAATATGATGCGAGAGTGCCTTCATGTCCAGGAGTGGCCAAGATTCAAGGGAGGATACCATTGCCAAGTTTGTACAATTGTCAAGATCAGGACAATCAGTGGATATAGTAGGAGGGAGTAGGGAAACAGGGGTAGAGCTGGCCAATGAGGAATAAATAGTCTACTTTATTCACAAAGAATTGCGCAAGATCTTCGCATTGAGTAGAGTTAAGTATAGGAGAAGGTTGTATGGTGGCTGAACCGGATAGGTCCATGACCATTTTGAACAGAGTTTTGGGACAGTTTTTTGCCTGGAGAATAGATGCGGAGACATAATCAGCTTGCGCAACTCGACAAAGGGAGTGATAGGCCCATTTACTAGTATTGTAGGCCAGTTTTGCTTCAGCTGAGTATTTCTTGCGCCACCGATGCTCCAGATTTTTGCATTTAGTTTTTTCTATCTTTAATTCATCGGAGAACCAGGGGGCCGGGGGACGGTGGTTGTTAAACTTTCTACCAGTGGTGGGGAGGCAGATATCAAGGGCCGTTTGAATCCATCTTTGAAAAGCTGCTAGATCCGAAGTAACATTATTGTGATATGTGGGCGGAAAGCCAGGAGCGCTGCCTGATTTTGCTTTTAACATTGTGTGTGACTTACTTGTGTATTTTAAATTTGACAGGAACATTGCCATTCCCCCCTGCCTTCTCGGGAGCTCCCTGACAGCCGACTTGGGCGCTGCCTTTGGGAGTCCTCCCTCACTGTTGGCATCCTTCGCGGGCGAGTAAGCCCCGCCCACCTTTTAGGCCACGCCCCCTCCTACCGGCTGAAAAGCGCGCGCTGAACACTAGCGCGCCCTCCTAACCACTCCTGAGGCGGAAAGCCAGGAGCGCTGCCTGATTTTGCTTTTAACATTGTGTGTGACTTACTTGTGTATTTTAAATTTGACAGGAACATTGCCATTCCCCCCTGCCTTCTCGGGAGCTCCCTGACAGCCGACTTGGGCGCTGCCTTTGGGAGTCCTCCCTCACTGTTGGCATCCTTCGCGGGCGAGTAAGCCCCGCCCACCTTTTAGGCCACGCCCCCTCCTACCGGCTGAAAAGCGCGCGCTGAACACTAGCGCGCCCTCCTAACCACTCCTGAGGCGGAAAGCCAGGAGCGCTGCCTGATTTTGCTTTTAACATTGTGTGTGACTTACTTGTGTATTTTAAATTTGACAGGAACATTGCCATTCCCCCCTGCCTTCTCGGGAGCTCCCTGACAGCCGACTTGGGCGCTGCCTTTGGGAGTCCTCCCTCACTGTTGGCATCCTTCGCGGGCGAGTAAGCCCCGCCCACCTTTTAGGCCACGCCCCCTCCTCCTCCCCCCTTTTTCCCTTGGATCCCTGTATAAAGATATGTGTTTGGGCCGGGGGCGCAGCGGGCGCGACGATGGCGCGCCGAAGGCGCGCCTAAGGCAAGCCCGTCTGCACCCGTCCGCGACAGTCCGGGACCAGGGCCACGTCACTCTGCCCCCCTCACTGCCTATACCCCTGACCAGCTCTACCACCTTCAGGGACCATGGCCTATCCCAGCCCCTATCTACTCTCATATTTCCCGTCTTGGCCTTTGCTCTGCTACCGCTCCTTTGATTTCCCTATCTATAGCTGACTCCTCGTGTTCTGTTGACGACACGAACCCACTGACAGCCTCTAAATCCCTCAAAGCACTGTACCTCAATACTAGATCTGCTGTCGCTCATGCGCATGAACTCTCGGTCCTGTTGGACCTCCATGCACCAGACCTTCTCTTCCTGACGGAGACTTGGTTTGGCGATGACTCTCTTCCTGCTCTTTTAGCTACCTTACCGGTCCAATATTATGCCCTGCGAGCAGACCGACCTACTAACAGAACTGGAGGCGGTGTAGCGGTTATCGCCCGCACTGACCTCCCTTTTCAAATCCTGTCTTTGCCCGCCATTTCAACCTCTGAATACTTGGTCATTCGCACCACCGCCACTACTCCTCCCTTGACCTGTTTTCTCATTTATCGTCCCCCCAAATCTCCTTTGTTGTTCCTTCATGATTTTCTGGAAGTTTTGGCCACCATCACTGTTAATAACTCTTCTATTTTACTCCTTGGTGATTTTAATTTTTGGCCCTCTGACCCCGCTGAGTGCTCTTCGTCGAAGGAGTTTTCTGAATCCCTTCGATCTTTCAGTTTCATTTCACATGTTCACTCCCCCACCCACATTAAGGGTCACGTTCTCGACCAGATTTGGTCCCTTAACTGCCCGGTGGACCTTCTTTCAATTTCCCCTTGCACTTGGTCTGACCATTACCTTGTCTCTTTTTCCCTTCCTGTGCACTCCCCTGTCAAACTCTCCCGCCCTAAAAACATCTGGGTTCGAGCTTGGGGTCGAGTCAATCTGGATGATCTCTCTGCCTCACTCGCTGCCTCCCCTCTTTCACTTAAGGGCTTATCCACCTTTTCACAGGTCAAGGCCATAGAACAGTGGCTGTCTTCAGGTTGTGACGTTGTGGCACCGCTCAAACGTATTACCTCTAAGCGCGACAAAGACGCTAACTGTTGGTTCAGTAAAGAGCTTAAGGCCACTAAGTTAGCGGTTCGACGCGCCGAGCGAGCCTGGAGGAGAAACTATAGCCCCACTGTACGTTTGGAGTATGTTACCATCCTGGCCAAGTACAAAAAAGACATCTTGGAGGCCAAAACCATCTATTTTTCCTCCAAAATATTGTCTGCTGAAAATCAGCCCAAAGAAATATTTGCCATTGTCCACAACCTGGCGTTCTCGGACAAGTCCACTCTCAAGCCTGTCCCATCCGAGGAACTCTGCTGTTCCCTTAACAATTATTTTATCCATAAAATTGCAACCATTAAGGCCAACATTCCCCCTCCTTCTCCCTCTTTTGTTGACCCCCAGTGTCCCCTCCTAAGGCTGAATTTACTTCGTTTCCTCCTATGACTAGTGAAACCCTGTCCACTTTGGTCCCCCTGGTTAAGTCTGGTTCCCCACGTGACCCCTGCCCCGCTCATGTCCTTCGTCACATTTTTTCTTCATGTCCTGACCCTCCACTTCATCTCTTAAACAGTTCACTTGCCCAGGGTGTGGTACCTGACCCCCTGAAATCGGCGGTGATTGTGCCCATCCTGAAAAAGCCCGGCTTGGATCCCTCTGTGCCCGCTAACTTTCGTCCTATTTCCCTTTTGCCATTTCTGGCAAAGGTGCTCGAGCGCCATGTCACCTGCGCACTGAGTACCTTTGTGGAGATGCATGGAGCCCTTGCCCCTCATCAGGCTGGCTTTCGCCCCGCACACTCTACGGAGTCCGTGGTCATCTCTGTCTTGGACAGCCTCAGGGAGGGTATGGATACTAACCATCGCCAGGCCCTGGTGCTCCTCGACCTCTCAGCCGCTTTTGACACGGTGGATCATACCATCTTACTTTCCCGTGTCGAGGCGGCGGGGGTCGGGGGGACAGCCCTGGTCTGGCTTTCCTCCTTCCTGAGGGACCGCACCCAGGCTGTTCGCCTGGGTGATTTTATAGCGGACGTCCGGAAAGTTCAGTGCGGGGTCCCACAGGGCTCCTCCCTTTCCCCCCTTTTATTTAATCTTTATATTGCTCCTCTTATTTTTTTCTCTGCAACAAATGGAGGTCACCGTGTTTAATTACGCGGATGACCTCCAGCTTGTCTTTGACCTGTCCTCTTCTTCCTCCCCTGCTCTTAACTTTCAATCTGTTATGCTTTACATCAGGGACTGGATGAACCACAACCACCTTAAACTCAACCCTGATAAGACCGAGTTGGTGTTGACTGGTGGTTCATCCAGCCCCTGGACCCCTTTGTTTTGGCCCGCCTCTCTTGGTCCCTCCCCCACTCCTGCTACCTCAGTTAAAACCCTTGGTATTAAAGTCAATTCTCAACTGTCCCTTCACTCCCAGGTTAGCTCTGTGGTTTCTGCCTCTTTTCTTGCACTGCGTACTATACGCAGGGTGTCCCGTTTTTTTTCATTTTCTGCCCTCAAGCTTATCATTTTGGCCATGGTGGTATCCCGCCTGGACTATGGGAACGCCCTATATGCGGGTATCCCTGCATACAGTTTACGGCGTCTCCAACTCATCCAGAACCAGGCGGCCCGCCTGGTCTTCAATCTCCCGATATTTCATCATTCCACCCCCCTCCTGAAGTCCCTACATTGGCTGCCCGTGCAGGCCCGAGTTCAATTTAAGATCGCCTCCATTACCTTTCTCGCCCGTTTAGGCTTAGCCCCAGCCTTCATCTCCTCAGAGATTACCCAGTATGTTCCAGGGAGAGAGCTCCGCTCGTCCTCCCAGGCCCTTCTCACGGTTCCACGGTTCCGGAGGAAGAAGTGGGGAGGATCTAAATTCGCGACCCTGGCCCCGTCCCTGTGGAACTCTCTGCCTCTGGGAATTCGATCCCTCACTGTCTACCAACATTTTCGGAAACAACTTAAGGCCCACCTATTTAAGCAATCATTTGAATAACTCCCCCTGGCCCCCTGTTTCTTTTCTTTCTCAGTAGTCTGTTAGTGGTAGCGCCAAGAAGCCGCTGGCGTACGTGCGCTTTTATAAATAATTTTAAATTCAAATTCAATTCATAGCAAGGAATTAAACTTAGTAATGTCAAGCTTCGTCCAAATCCTGGAAGGAGTAGCAGAGGTGTTGTAGTTAGTAGATGCAAGGCTAGGTATTTCCAGACTGCAGCTCACCAGAAAGTGATCGGTCCAACAGAGGGGGGAGGTCACTCTACAAAGTAATGAAGGTAACTGAGCGCATTATAAATTTATATAATAATAAAATGGGATCTAAAAAGTGTCCTGCTTTGTGTGTGGGGCCACTATTTAACAAAAGAATGTTCATAGCTGCCAAATCAGAAATCAAAGTACTGACGATATTACAACTGATGTCCTCAAGATGGAGATTGAGGTCACCCAAGATGGAAAAATTGGCTGCTTGAAGCAGCAAAGGAGAAATAAAGTCAGGAAACTTTGTAACCCAAGGGCCAGCCAGTCCCGGGGGGCGGTACACGGGTATACCCGAGAGGGTGAAGTGTGGAGTTAAAGTGAGTTTAAAAGAAGCAGCTTCACAGTCTGGGATTAAGAGAGCACCCGGACCGGGCATCCAGCTGAAGTAGTTCTCCAGTTGAAAGGTTAGTCTGCTCGCAAACTAGTCTATCTCTAGAGGGCCACAGATCTTGCTTGGGGTACTGAACACGGAAACATTCAGTTTCCAATTGCTTGAGTTCCAGTCTGCAGAGATGTTCGATTTCCCCGGAAGGTATTCCGCTTTGAGAGCGATCTTATGTTCCAGACAGAACATCCAAAGTTTCTTTGCTAGATTCCAGAGGTCCGCAGATTTGGTGCGCTCATAAGGGCGTAAAGCCCAGCTGTTAGTTCTAAATAATTTATGTGGTGAGATGATTCCTCTTGTGACCAGATACCACCAGTGTTCTGATTGAGAAGGCAAGCTCCCCAGCCCTGAAGGCTCGCATCTGATTCTAAAACAAACTCTGGTTTTGAACCTAAAATTGCTTTTCCGTTCCAAGCTTCTCGGTTCTCGAGCCACCAGGCTAGTTCCAATTTGGCTTCTTGATCCAGACGGATCTGATCTGCGTACCAGAGGCCAGTTCTTATAGCTCTCGCCTTTACCCTTTGGAGGGCCCGATAGTTGAGGGGACCGGGAAAGATGGCTTGGATGGAGGAGGAGAGGAGACCCAGAAGCCTGGCTAGCTCTCTTAGAGATAAGTCTTGCTGTTTCAGGATGTCTTATTTCCTTCCTGATTTTGGTCATCTTTTTTTAAGGTAGTAAAAGGAGACATTTTAATGTGTCTACTGTGAAACATAGGAACTCCAGAGATCTGGAAAGGGACAGAATTGATTTATCTTTGTTTATGATGAATCCTCAACTTTCTAGGAGATCCATCATAGTCTTCAGGTCTTTGGCTAGTTGTGAAGGATCTTGAGACATCATTAGAATGTGGTCTAAGTAAATGATTAAACGAATGCCTCTTATTCTTAGAGATGAGGCAACAGCTCTCATGACCTTGGTGAAGCACCAAGGGGCAGAGGAGAGTCCGAAGGGGAGAGCCTGAAATTGGTAAAAGTGATTTTCCCAGACAAATTGAGTTGGTGGGATTCGGCCATAGGAATGGTGAAGTAAGCATCCTTTAGGTCTAGTTTGACTAGCCAATCTCCCTCTAGAGGTAAATCCCTGAAGAGATGGATGCCCTCCATCTTGAAGTGTCTGTAAACTAAATATTTGTTTAGTTCTCTTAAGTTTGACAGGTCTCCAACCTTTGTCTTTCTTTTTTACAAGAAAGAGTGTGCTTATAAATCTTAAAGTTTCTAATGGGACCTCTATTATGTCTCCTTTCTGAAGCATACAGGAGATCTCCTCTATTATTTTTTTTGTTGCTCTGGGGAGAGAGGCATGTCTCTTGGGAAAGAAGTTTGTAAAGGTATGTGAGTCAAATCTATCATAAACATATTGATCATTGTGAAAGAACCAAGGATCTTGAGTGATCAATCTCCAATTATGAAGGAAGTATTTGAGTCTGCCACCCACTTTCTGGGGGAAAGAAGGAGAAGGGAGAGGGGAGTGAGTTCTCACTTGCAGGGTTGTTTGAGATGAAGGTTCCACAGGACCTAAATCCTCTCATGCATTGGCCTCTAATTCTCTTGGGGCAGAATTGAGGCACATTGTACTGCTGATACGCTCTTCTGAAACCACAGGATCTTGGAAATGGCCTTTGATTGAAGCGGCCGAAAGAGAGGACCCGTCCTCTGGCACGCCATAAAAGGTTAGGATTAAAAACTCTGCACATATTTTGCTGTGCCTGGTCCAGGGTAGTGAACGTGGAGACTTATTTCCCCAAGGATTTAATGAGGTCTTTCCCAAAGAGTAAACCTTTTGGGTTTTGCGAGGGTTCTTTATCTGCCATGTCAGTTAGTTTTGAATTTATTTTAGTCAAAACGACTCTATTTCTGCATTAATGCTAGCGTTGGCATTACCCAGTAGAATTAATGCTCTCCGGCTCCATCCCTTGATGAGATTGGTGTTGAGAGGGGTGCCATTGATGTGGCTGTCTTCTGCGGAATCTAGGATTCTGGTTAATGGTCCCAGTACGTCGAGAAGATGGTCTTGGCACACTGTCAGGGATTTTTCCATCCCTTTTCTTGAATCACGTCCAAGTTTGAATAGGAATTTAATGAGTTCAGGGTCCAAATTGGGGGTATTGCAGCTTTTATCCTCAGTAGAAGGTCTAGAGCATTCAGCTATAAGGATGTTACGAGTGCCCCTTTCTAAGAGGTTTCTTATCCATTTTTGAATGAATTTTCCGATGTGGTCCTGAGGAAACCACTCAGAACTTCTTGGGTGTTTCAGATTTAATGGGGAAAAAAATGTCTTCCCCTAAGGGGTCAAGGATAATGTCCTTAGAGCATGGGTACGGCCTGCGGGCCGCCAGCGGCCCAGCAAGCCTTCCTTGGCGGCCCGTGGACCTTTCAGATATCGTACCCGTGTTTTATGCTGCCACTGCAAACACTGCAGGTTGCCCCAGCGCGAGTCTGAGAGACTCTGCTGCTCTGTGGGGGCTGAGCGACCAGTGATAGAGTGGAGCTCCAGGGGCGAAGAGGTGACATACCACAAAGCCTCATTAACAGGGAAATGGTCTTTTAAAGACCTGTGAAGTGCTCAGGTGCGGCTGTGTGCGCGCGTTGGGGAAGCTCTCAGCCCGGGTACACACAGGCAGGGTGAGATGACAGAGGGAGGGAGGGAAAGGGAGAGAAAGGTAGGGAGGGAAAGAGAGAGAGTGAGGGAAAGGGAGTGAGAGGGAGGGAGGGAAATGGAGAGAAATAGGGAGGGAGGGAAATGGAGAGGGAGGAAGGGAGAAAAAGGGAGAGGGAGGGAGGGAAAGGGGGAGGGAAAGGGAGAGAAAGGGAGAGAGAGAGGGAAAGGGAGGTTGGGAAAGAGAAAGGGAGGTTGGGAAAGAGAAAGAGGGAGAGAAAGTGAGAGGGAGGGAAAGGGAGGGAAAGAGTGAGTGGGAGGGTAAGGGAGAGAGGGAGGGTAAGGGAGAGAGCGAGGGTAAGGCAGGGAAAAGGAAAGAGAGGGAGGGAGGGAAATGGAGAGAGGGAGGGAGAGTGTGAGAAAGGGAGAGAAAGGGAGAAGGAGGGGGCGAAAGGGAGGGAGAGAGGGAGAGAAAGTGAGAGGGAGGGAAAGAGAGGGAGAGAGGGGAGGGAAAGAGAGGGAGAGAGGTGGAGGGAAAGAGAGGGAGAGAGGGGGAGGGAAAGGGAGAGGGGGGAAAGGGAGAGGGGGAGGGAAAGGGAGAGGGGAGGGAAAGGGAGAGAGGGGGAGGGAAAGGGAGGGAGGGAGGGGGAGGAAAAGGGAGGGGGAGGGAGGGGGAGGGAGAGGGAGGGAAAGGGGGAGGGAAAGGGAGAGAGAAAGGGAGAGAAAGGGGGAGAGAGAGGTAAAGGAAGGTTGGGAAAGAGAGAAAGGGAGGGAGAGAAAGTGAGAGGAAGGGAGGGAAAGGTGGAGGGAGGGAAAGGTGGAGGAAAAGGGAGGGAGGGAAAGGGGGGAGAGAGGGAGGGTAAGGGAGAGAGGGAGGGAAATGGAGAGAGGGAAGGGAGAGGGAGGGAGATGAAGGGAGGGAGGGGAAGGGAGATGGAGGGAGGGGAAGGGAGGGAAAGGGAGATGGAGGGAGGGAGAGAGGGGGAGGGAAAGGAAGGGAGGAAAGGGAGACAGACAGAGGGAGGGAAAGGGAGAGATAGGGAGGGGAAGGGAGGAAAAGGGAGAGATAGGGAGAGAACGGGAGGGAGGGAAAGAGAGAGAGTGAGGGAAAGGGAGTGAAATGGAGAGGGAGGGAGGGAGAGAAAGGGAGGGAGAGAAAGTGAGAGGGAGAGGGAGAGAGGTGGAGGGAGAGGGAGAGAGGTGGAGGGAGAGGGAGAGAGGTGGAGGGAGAGGGAGAGAGGTGGAGGGAAAGGGGGAGAGGTGGAGGGAAAGGGGGAGAGGTGGAGGGAAAGGGGGAGAGGTGGAGGGAAAGGGGGAGAGGTGGAGGGAAAGGGGGAGAGGTGGAGGGAAAGGGGGAGAGGTGGAGGGAAAGGGGGGGAGGTGGAGGGAAAGGGGGAGAGGTGGAGGGAAAGGGGGAGAGAAAGGGAGGGAAAGGGAGCGAAAGGGAGAGAAAGTGAGAGGGAGGGAAAGGGAGAGAGGGAGGGTAAGGGGGAGAGCGAGGGTAAGGCAGGGAAAAGGAGAGAAAGGGAGGGAGGGAAATGGAGAGAGGGAGGGAGCGAAAGGGAGGGAGAGTGAGGGAGAGAAAGTGAGAGGGAGAGGTGGAGGGAAAGAGGGAGAGAGGTGGAGGGAAATAGAGGGAGAGAGGGGGAGGGAAAGAGAGGGAGAGAGGGGGGAGGGAAAGAAAGGGAGAGAGGGGGAGGGAAAGGGAGAGAGGGGGAGGGAAAGGGAGAGGGGGAGGGAAAGGGAGAGGGGGAGGGAAAGGGAGAGAGGGGGAGGGAAAGGGAGAGAGGGAAAGGGAGAGAGGGGGAGGGAAAGGGAGAGAGGGGGAGGGAAAGGGAGAGAGGGGGAGGGAAAGGGAGAGAGGGGGAGGGAAAGGGAGCGAGAGGGAGGGGGAGGGAGAGGGAGGGAAAGGGAGAGAGAGAAAGGGGGAGGGAAAGGGAGAGAGAGAAAGGGGGAGGGAAAGGGAGAGAGAAAGGGAGAGAAAGGGGGAGAGAGAAAGGGAGAGAAAGGGGGAGAGAGAGAGGGAAAGGAAGGTTGGGAAAGAGAGAAAGGGAGGGAGAGAAAGTGAGAGGAAGGGAGGGAAAGGTGGAGGGAGGGAAAGGTGGAGGGAGGGAAAGGGAGGAAGCGAAAAGGAGGGAGGTAAAGGGGGAGAGAGGGAGGGTAAGGGAGAGAGGGAGGGAGAGGGAGGGAGATGAAGGGAGATGAAGGGAGGGAGGGAAAGGGAGATGAAGGGAGGGAGGGAAAGGGAAATGAAGGTGGAGGGAGGGAAAGGTGGAGGGAGGGAAAGGGAGGGAGCGAAAAGGAGGGAGGGAAAGGGGGAGAGAGGGAGGGTAAGGGAGAGAGGGAGGGAAAGGGGGAGGGAGATGAAGGGAGGGAGGGAAAGGGAGATGAAGGGAGGGAGGGAAAGGGAGATGAAGGGAGGGAGGGAAAGGGAGATGAAGGGAGGGAGGGAAAGGGAGGGAGGGAAAGGGAGAGATAGGGAGGGAAAGGGAGGGGAAGGGGGAAAAGGGAGAGATAGGGAGGGAAAGGGAGGGGAGAGGGAGGGAAAGGGAGGGGGAGGGAGAGGGAGGGAGGGAGGGAGACAAAGGGATACAGTGAGGAAGGGAAAGGGAGACAGTGAGGGAGGGAAAGGGAGACACTGAGGGAGGGAGAGTGAGACAGAGAGAGATTTGTGTATGCCGGGTCTAGTGGCTCAGTGGACGAAGGCGTCCCGCTGCAGGGACCTGTGTTAAACCTCATGGTCAGTTTTTTTGTTGCTCTAGCCCCGCCCCCACCAGTGCGGTCCTCTGACACAAACCACACTGTAAATTTGGCTCCCGAGAGAAAGTTTGTGAGTACCCATGCCCTAGAGGATGATTGGCGTTCCTCATATGGATTGTAAAATTCTTGATCCTCTTCATCAAGATCAAGGATATACTCATCAGGTATGTCTGAGGATTCTATGTCATTAGATTCGTTATCGCCATATTGTAAAGAGCATTATATGTTGTGCGCTAGGGGCAGCCAGATGTGTTGTGCCGCTAGGGGCAGTCAGATGTGTTGTGCCGCTAGGGGCAGCCAGATGTGTTGTGCCGCTAGGGGCAGCCAGATGTGTTGTGCCGCATGGGGCAGCCAGATGTTTTGTGCCGCTAGGGACACCTTGGGAGTTTGAGGTGCGAGGACCTCCATTAAAAGTTGAGGTGCTAAGTCCTCTCTGAGTTGATGAGGTGCTTGAATCCCTTATATTGCTCGTATCAATGTTTTTACTTTTCTTAAGTCTTTTACCTCTTAATTCAGTGATCTAGTCAGAGTAGAGGTTTGGAATTTCTAAGATTTTGTCCTCATCAGGGAGTGACCTTTTAGAGGACATGATCTGACTTAAAGCCTCAAACCTGCAGGACTCCATTCCTTATGAAGGATTTTTTGCAGGCCTTCGTTGTCTGTTAGGAGTAGGGGCAGAAGCCTTGTCTGAGTCAGTCAGACATGGTATATTGGAATTGTTTTTTTTAATTGTTTTTTAAACATTTTTATTGACTTTTCCATTGTGAAACCATACAACAAGCATGTCGGTATCGAGCAACACACCCACTCCCATTTCCCCCCGCCCTCCCCCTCTGCCTCTAGTACCAGGACATAGTGTCCTCTTTCCGATAATACAGCCAAGTCCTTCTCCCAAATCCACACTAATACCAGACCTAGGTACCTAACCCATTTCCATCCAGTGGAGACCAGAGACCCAAGCCCCCTTTCCAAATCAAAGCCCTCCATCCAGTCCATGATGACGGCGCCATTTGCCCCACACCCTACCAAACTTCTTTGGGCACCCCTTCGCCTTATACGTGACTCTTTCGGCCGCAATATATAGGTCCATACCTCTCCTCCACTCCTCCAGTTGCGGTATGTCAGGTGCCCCCCATTTCCTGGCCACGTCTCTCTTGGCCACCACTAAGGCCAGCACCAGGAAAATCAGCAGGGGGCGAGCCAAATCCACATCATTCGTCATTCCCAGGAGGGCAAGTTTGGGGTCTAAAGGTAGGGTGTTCTCTAGCACCTCTCCCAGCTCTTTCAGGACCTCTCCCCAAAAGATCTGAATTTTCGAGCATGACCAAACCGTGTGATAGAAGTCCCCCCTGTCTTGTCCACAGCGCAGGCAGCACGGGTCAGCCACTCTCCCAATCTTATGCAGGCGCACTCTATCAAAATAAGTCCTATGAAGGACATTAAATTGGATCAGCCTTAGGTGGGATTTAATCGCTACCTCCCTCGGATGCATCAGCACCGTACCCCAGTCTACCTCATCCATGCCACCTCTCCCTCCCATGTGGCCCTGAGGTTCCCAAGTCTATCCGGCCTATTATTCATTATGGTTCTATATGTTAGGGACACCGCCTTGCCAGGGATCCGTTCTTGTAAAAGGCGGCCCTCCAATGGAGCATACTCCTGGAGTGCCTCCGTCAAAGCTCTCTCCGCCCTCCAGGCATGTCGTAGCTGCATGTACTTAAAATATTGTGTGCGGTGGAGCCCATATTCCTGTCCTAGTGCAAGAAAGGACTGTAGCACCCCTTTCTTCATCACATCTCCCAGAGTCTATATGCCAATGGCATACTAGCTCTGGAACCCCTTCAATTTACTAAGCTCCTTCAACCAGGCGCATTTCCATAGTGGTGTTTGTTTCGTCGGTGTGTGCTCCCACCCTATCGCCTTTGTCGCCCTCGTCCAGACCCCCAGTGAGACTCTCGTGGCAGGCAGCAGTTTGGCCCTCCCCTTGCCCCCATACAGATAATGTATACACGTGTGTTTGTCCATGGTGTGCCTTTCTAGTGCATAGGTGGGGTGGGTGGCCGGGGCATGTATCCATTCATATATGGAGACCAAATGATCTGCCCAATAGTAAGCCTCTACGTCGGGCAGCGAAATCCCTCCATTATATTGGTGTCTCTGCAGGGTCGTCAGCGCCACCCTGGGTTGCTTCCCCAGCCATAAAAGGTCCTCAATTCTGCGTGGATGTCCCGGAAGACCCGGCGCCGCAGAGGAAAGTATTTATTTTGGAAGGCGTACGAAAATCTCGGGAGCGGTATCATTTTAAACATCGCTGCCCGCCCTAGCAGCGTCAGGGGGAGCAATTGCCATCGCGCCGCGTCATCAGTGAAATTATGCACTTAGCAGCTAATATTCCTTTCATAGGAAAGGGTACTGTCGTTCGTTATAAATATCCCCAGATAGACAAATCCCTCCCTTGTTGTATGTAACCTCCTGTGCAGAGTGGGCCACGCCTCCCCTCCCTGGGGATCGTAGAGAGTCGATTTATGCCAGTTGATCTGGTAACCCGCTCTGGCCCCATATCGGTCCAGTTCCGAGAACAGCACAGGTATAGTAATGTCCGGTTGTGTAATATACAGAAGGACGTCGTCTGCATATAGGGATAGTTTTACTTCGGCCGTATCTGGATCCCCTCGTTCTGTCGGACTGCGCACGCCATCATCTCTATGAAGAGTGTGAACGACAGGGAACACAGGAGGCATCCCTGTCTGGTACCCCGTCGTATAGGGGAAATCCCCCGACAGTGTCTCATTGACCCTAACTCTCGCCCTGGGGTCAATATAGAGCAGACCTATCTTCTTCCTATATTTGGGCCCAAAGCCAAAGCGTTCCACTACCCCCTCTAGGAAAGACCAGTGGACTGCGTCAAACGCCTTTTCGGCATCGAGGGATAGAAACCAATGTGGGTCTTTTCTAGTACTCACCTCCATTAACCAGTTATGGGTCCTCCTGAGGTTGTATCTGGTCGCCCCCCGTTTGGTCAAGGTGCACCAGCCCCGATATCACCGCCTCAGGCGGAGAGCCAATATCGTTGCGAAGAGCTTCGCCTCCACATTTAGGAGGGAAATGGGTCGATAGGACGAGCATTCACCGGGCGGCTTACCCTCCTTGAAAATCGGAATGATCGTGGCTTGTCGAAGGTCCGGTATATTGGAATTGTTAACTTGTAAAAAGTGGTAACGACCTTTAATGAAAGATAATTAGGGAGGATTTCCCTTAATAATAGTGACAAGGTTTATAGATGAAGGAATGTCAAGAGAATAATTCCTCTCATTATAATTAATTTTGTTATAGAATTTAACAAGGCCAGTTAAATGAAGATTTCCTGCTAAAAACCCCTTTTTTTATGAATAAGTTTGTAAAACAATAACAACTTGCGGATGAAATCCGAAATAATAAAAGGTAGCGATGCAGAGGTGCGTTGGAGTGCGCAGCCTGCATAGGTGGAAAGAGGTGAAAAACGGGTATTAAACAAAGACATTAAGTAAGCTCATTATGGCACGAGGAAGTAGAACAAGGATGAAATTGAAGAATAATTGTTTACACAAAAAACTAAATATTACAGTTCGATTAAACATCTAAAAATCTTTAAATATATTCAAACATTAGAAATAGTACATAAGCTGAAAGAAAAGGCAGGTTAATCTGGTCAGTCACGCAAGGATGGGACTAGGGAAGGGGCTCTAGGGATATCTCTGTAAATTGGAGATCGGTGTAGGAAGGGGGGGTGGGGTTAAGCCGCACACTAGGGAACTTCAAAATAGAGATAACAAGCATTTGAAATGCAATAGGTCTCGCAGCATTAGAGTTAGTGCATTTAGAATTGTTTATGGGTTTTTTGTTGTAAATCTTTTGCATTTTTATTTTTTGTAGCCAATGCTAAAGAATTACAAATCAAAAAAGCAATAAACAATTGTAAAAGCTGTAACTAAAAATCCTGTGAGACCTATTGCACTGTGTGAGGGTGAGGTGTTGAGGGTGAGTGAGGGTGGGGGTGAGTGAGGAGTTGAGTGTGAGTGAGGTGTTGAGGGTGAGTGAGGTGTTGAGGGTGAGTGAGAGTCAGAGTGAGTGAGGGTGAGGGTGAGGGAGGGTTATTGTGAGTTAGGGTGAGGGGTTGAGGGTGGGTGAGGGTGAGGGTGAGGTGTTGAGGGTGAGTGAGGATGAGTGAGGGTGAGTGAGGGGTTGAGGGTGAGTGAGGGTGACTGAGTGTGAGTGAGGGTGACTGAGTGTGAGTGAGGGTGACTGAGGGTGAGTGAGGGTGAGTGAGGGTGAGGGTGAGTGAGGGTGAGTGAGGGTGAGTGAGGGTGAGTGAGGGTGAGTGAGAGTGAGTGAGGGTGAGGTGTTGAGGGTGAGGTGTTGATGTTGAGGTTTTGAGGGTGAGGTGTTGAGGGTGAGGTGTTGAGGGTGAGGTGTTGAGGGTGATTGAGTGTGAGTTAGTGAGGGTGAGGTGTTGAGTGTTAGTGATGGTGAGGTGTTGAGGGTGAGTGAGGGTGAGGGTGAGTGAGGGGGAGGGGGAGGCGTTGAGGATGAGTGAGGTGTTTAGGGTGAAGTGTTGAGGGTGTGGGTGAGGAATTGAGGGTGAGGGAGGGTGAGTGTGGGTGAATTGTTGAGGGTGAGTGATTGAGGGTGAGGTGTTGAGGCTGATGTTTTGTGGGTGAGTGAGGGTGAGATGTTGATGGTGAGTGAAGGTGAGGTGTTGGGTGAGGCGTTGAGGGTGAGTGAAGTTGAGGGTGGTCACTGCAGCACACGCATCTTGCATCCTTTGCTACTATGTCATCCATGTGCCCCTGCTAATTGCATAATAATTTGTATTGATAGAAGTGATCGGCAAGTGGATCGGCATCTGTCATCTTGCACGCATCTGCCATCACGGCCGTGTGTGGTAAATACCTTTTGTATTATTATACACCTACTTGGATAGGATCCGTTAGTATGTCAGGCATTCGAATTACAGCACGTCTCAGCAGCGAACGTTTAACTCAATTAGACAGGCTGCAAGGGCGAAGGGGCGAGAAGTGGGGAGAAGTGTACAGGGAGTGGGGGGGGGGGGCAGTCTAGGACTTAAAGCTGTCTGTGTGAAGAAGAGATGGAATATTCAAGGGTGTTCCTAGTTAGCGACCAGCCACGAGCACAGCTGTGGCATCACGTCACCGGGTGAAGCGGGCACGTGCCGTGAATGCCTCTTCAAGCCGTGTGAAGGTGACCTTGTAAACCCTTGTGGAAATGCCACGTCCTTTGATGCTTTTCATTCCTGCTGGGCCACCTCGGCTGCGAACACGGTGCGCTTTCATATTTCTCACGCATACATATCACCAACAGAGCGCGGGCGCCCGGCGCGTGCCCTTGATGCTGAAACCAAAAAAAAACGTGAATGAACACAAACACGAAAAGTGCATGCCCCGTGTCTGTGAAGGTTCTTCTGAAGATGCGGATACACAGTGGGCAGTAGAAAGTGGTTTACGTGCAGGTGGGTGAGAAAGGAGCGTCACAGACCATGTCTGGAAAGCAGCGCCCTGTGCCAAAGACCAGGGCGCGCCTCCGCCGGGGCGGGGCGGTGACTCGGAGGCGCTGGCTCCGGCCCAGCTCGCTGCTCGCCAGCGGTTACCAGATTTGAGCTCAGCCATGCCTCGGAGTGCGACCTGCAGGAGATCCCCGCACTTCAAGGCGCTGCGGAGGCTGTGGCAGTGCTTCCTCAGGCCTAGGAGGCTTCTTGGCGCTGGACGCTGCCGAGGCTGGTAAGCGGAGGGAAATGGCGGGAATCCTAGAAGTCACAGTGGGGCTATAACTGTGGGGTGTGCAGAGCGTGCACATGAAATGATGCTCGCAGGAAGCTATAACGTGGGAACGAGTTTGGAAAAAGTTGTGGAAAGATGTTTACGAAGAACGTGTGCATTCAGGGTCCACCTGATGGCACGCGCTCAGGAACAGAAGGAGGTTGTAGTATTGCCCCCACATGGAAGCGCTTATTAACAAGACGGAGGGAAGAGAGGGGAGGGGGGAGGAGAAATGCGACACGGCGGGAAGGGGAGGGGGCGGAGCGGGTACAATAAACAAGACGGAGGGAAGAGAGGGGAGGGGGGAGGAGAAGTGCGACAGGGGAAATGCGAGACGGCGGGAAGGGGAGGGGGCGGAGCGGGTAAACAAAGACGGACGTGCACGCGCTTTTAAGCTCAATGCGCATGCGCATTGAGCTTAAAAGTCACGGGCACTGCAAGGAATCGCCACGATTCCTTGCAGTGTGGATAAAGAGCGGATAAGTCCCAATACTCTCGCCTTGCTCGATGCGCATGCGCATCGACAGGCGAGACCTAAAAATGAATAATGGCAATGAAGAAAATGAACTTATCTGCTTGGAGCCGCATTTAAAAGAGGCAGATTGTTGATGGCTCATGCCTTTCATGTGTTGCTATTGTTCTAGTCTGGAACCTTTTAATATTGTGATGTAAGCGGCTGTTTGGACTGCATTAAAGGAATAATGCATAATGTAGCCTCCGTTCTTGTAATGAAATCAGAGGTGTGTCAAGTGAAGATTGATTTCACAGTTGCTATTTGTAGTTTCCTAGATTTGAGGGTGCAGAAAGGTACTCTACAAAGGTCAATGCCAGTGTACCTTGCGACCAGTTAGTAGATATCATGTTTTCAGATTGGAAGCAGTAATTTTCTAAGAAACTGCAGCAGTAAGTAAGAGCACGACAGCATCCATTCATAGGATTGGTGTGATAGCAGGTAATTGACTGGTTTTGACGGTCTTGAATGTTGAGCTTACATCACTAAACACTGACTTGAATGCATTGTTATTCCGTTGCCAATATTGTCTACAATTACTAGAGACTACTGTAATATGAAAGCCCCAACATATTAAAAATCCACAAAATATATTTGAAATGCAGCATTGGGCCTGCTGAAATTGTTGTAGCTGATTCAGCACATTAGCATAGAGTAAATATAGAGGAGCTATGAGGATAATTTCTCTTGTTCAACAGCCATCAGAGTTTCATGAGTTCATCAAATGCATGCTGTTTAAATACATATTAGGCAAACATAGATGTTGCTGTTTAAACCGAAGGTGAAAAAAAGTTTATCCCACAACACCGGGTGTATCTTCAAATAAACAGTGAAACTCTTATGGCAGAGATCGTGCTGGATGAATTGTCCCAGAAGAAATAACCCTGAGTTAAACTTGAAACCAGTAAAACTAATAATAAATGTTTTTCACCACTGTTTACGGTATTTAAACTGGAAGCTCGTCATACAGAACAAAGTAGAGAAGTGCCAATAATACTGACACCAAACAATTCTCTATTAAACTTAAGATATTCTATGAAGAAAAGGCAGGTGCTCAATGTTTTATTATTTTTTTTATTCAAAACGTGAAAAATAATGTTTGCCCCTATTAAAGACCAACTTATTTTCCTGTGACATGAGCTGAAACCCAGCTAGTAGTAGCCGTTTCTGGGCCATCTGTTGGGCAAGCTCCATTTTATAAATCTGCAGGATTTGTATTCTCTCTCCATCTCTACACTTACTTAGCTTACCAGTATTAGTTATTTATCATAATCTATTACTTGCTTTTCACTGGGAGTATATTACATATTGAAGTTCAGCAGGGACTGTCCTTTGATAGAAACCATCCACGGACCCAAACTATTTGGTAAACAACAATAGTTTGATTCTTTTTAGTCGCTGTTCTGGCCTGGAGTGAGCACTTAATAGCTCTCCTTTGAGCTTTTGATGATCTGGGGATGAAGGAGCATGACAGTTGTTAATGCTCGTTTCTGTTACCGGCAGCTTTCAACTGACTTATTATCATCCTAGGGTTACATGAAATTGACTAACTCATAAAATCATAAGGATCGACAGTACATCCACCACCGGGAATGCAACTCTTGATGTGGAAAGTAAGGAATTTAGAGGATTTAGCAGCTCTTTCTATCTTTTTGCTCTTCTTCCCGCAGATAGCCAGTATGCAAACCTGCAATTACTAGTTGAAGTGCCTAAAGCATATCTCATTCTAAAACCCACACTCTTCATGTAGTGCCACATTTTTTACCACAACCTAGGCAGCAGGCACGTTTTTCAGAGACCGATGTCAACCTCAGACATCTGGTGAACACAGAAGTCTCTCCTCATGCATTTTTCAGGGTTTAGTTCATGGATACATCACCGGGTGTGATGCATCTTTGGGCCGGAAAGATACTGCAATACTTATATCCAGGATCCCCTGCCATACATATTTGATTTCCTTCCAAACCGTTTCTTTGAAATCGGTCCTCACAAGATATGCTGGAGGAAGAGTAGAGAGACAAACAAATAAAATGTGACTTTCATTGTGAACAGCAATTTGTGTGAATCACTTCTCTAAATTGCACAGTGCTCCAATATTTTTGTCACCTAATAACTTGTTCAAATATGGCTGACTAGTTTCTAATGTGCAGAAGATGCTTGATGTAGTTTTGTCAGAGAGGGGAGGTTGTTCTCTAGATATCAGCAACATGTTTAAGTATCAAGTTCAGCCTTGTCATATTCAGCAGTACCACTATAAATAAGCTGTGAATTCGAAGAACATGGCTGAAGAAATATCTGAATCTGCATAAAAGCACATTATTGTGAAAAAGTACACTTTCTTAAGATGTACGTAGTCATTTATATCTACACTTCATTCAGTCTTCCCTAAGTATTCACAGTAGATAAATCTAACCTTGTAAAGAATAACACGTAGGTTTCTTTTTGTTTCCAAAATAACTGTTTTTTAAATATTCTTATTTGATTTTGTGAAGTATAACAGGGACACACACCAATGCCCAACACAAAGCTGAAGTCAATCATTGCACCAAATAATTTGCCATCCATTAATACAGTGACTAGAGGAGACAGTAGAAACACTGCAGTAAATCGACCAATACAATGAATCCAATAGCTTGGATTAGTGATCCTGAGACAGAGGCATATTATCAACAACATATTGCGTATCTAGACCATAGCAATCAATACAGCTACCACACGCTTTGCTGAATTTACATAGACAGCCCCATCTCTTATAGGTAACTCTTTACACAGCCGTGTATAGGTCCATGCCATGTCCATGTTTTCCATTTTGACATTGTAGGTGTCGGGGGGGCCCCCCAATGTTTGGCCAGATCTCACTTTGCAATCACTAGTGCCAGGTTACAGAATACTACTTTCATCCATTGGGTATGCCTAGGAGCACAAACTTAGGATCATCGGGTATAGTCGTCCCTACCACTTTGCCCAGTTCTAGGAGTATTTTTTGCCAATATATGTGTACGACGGGACATGTCCACAGTGTATGGAAAAAGTCTCCTCTCTGCATCGTAAACTTTCCGAAGCGGTTGTCCTTCCCATTTACGTGGAGCAGAGTTCGGTCATAATTAGGGCTCCCAGTTTTCTGGTGATCTTCCCCTTTTTTTTTTTTTTTTTTACATTTCTGTCAGTATTCATCCATATTTATTTTTTGTTAATTTTATCTGTATTTATCCATATTTATTTTGGATTTGGTGGAATAATTATTCAGAAATTAGTATATTTCCACATTTATTTAACTGATAAATATGCACTCATGCTTGAATGCCTGCCAGGTTTCAATGCTGTGAACACCAGCAGAAGATAAAGCAATGCACTTATGTGAAAATATGCACAATTCCGTATCAAACTTGTGCATATCTACTAGTGTTAAAGACTCTTTACTGAAATTCCTTTCTTTTTTAATGTATTTATCTATCAATTCACACAGCTATTGGCCTGGCAGTCATGGCAGACAGTTTTTAGAATTGCTCAAAAAGCAACCCAATTTAAATTTTTATCCACATTTAAAAATAAATACAGACAAGAAAATGAATGTTTTCTGTCTGTATTAATCTGTAAAAATGCAGAACCGGGAACCTTAGTCATAATAGATCTGGTGTAAAATGTTAAACTGGATAAACCTCAGCCTGGATTTCATCGCCACCTCCTGTGGAAACATTACTGCAGAGTCCCAGTCCAGATCATCACTCACCTGTTTCTAAGTTTCAGAAGTGTCAGGCGTATTATTGCTAATGATTTTGTAAACGGCGGAGACTGCTTTTTCTGTTTCCTCATCAGAAGTCTACCCTCTAGTGGTGATTATTCTAGATGAGCTTTGAGAATATTTTCCACTCTCCATGCATAAGTGAGTTGCAAGTGTCTATAGCGTTGTTTCACTAATTTGGAAATCTCTCTGGAGGGATGAGAAAGGAATGAGGGTTCTTTCTTCAAGTAGGTCTCCCACCCTGGGTATGCCAGGAGGTCGTTAGGCCTCAAATCCTCTGTTTCCCAATTTCCTTAAGGAACACTCCCGTCCACAATGGGGTTTCCTGAGTGACCCTGCGCGCCCATCTCCGACATTTATGCCATGCCTCGATAGCTTATTGAGTGGCCGGGAGCAGGTTTCTTGTTCCTTTCCCTCCATAGTGACAGTGATAGTAAGGGCGTACGTGAAATTGTGTGCTTTGCAATGCATGAGTGGGATGGTCTCTATCTAGGTGGCTCCAATCATTTATAGCAATCTTGTGGGAGGCCCAGTAATATGCCCGGAGATTTGGAAGGGCTATCCGACCAGTGTAGGAATTGCGCTGTAATGTATGCTATGCTGTCCTTGGGTGGGCATTATTTCACAATAATTTCCAAAGTTGATTGTCCATTTTGACGGATATGTCGTCCAGAATTTTGTAGTAGGTGTTTTGTCGAGCATATAGCAGGTTTGGAAGAGTGATCATTTTGGAAAGCGTGGTCCTACCTGGTATGGTAAGGGGGAGCATTGTCCAACGGTCTGCATCGGTATGGAACTCCGCCAGTACTTTCCTAACATTGTTGTACATGGATTTTCCTTGTTCGAGAGTCGCCTTTATCCTCAAATACTGAAATATCTCTTGCGTTACCTTTAGTTGCCCAGTGAGGCCCGTCTGATTACATGAACACCCGGCGGGGACTAGGACTGATTTACTCCATTTTATCGTATAGCCAGAGTAAGGTCCATATCGCTCAAAGACCTGGAAGACCGTAGGAAGCGATCTGTAGTTGGGCCACATACAGGAGGATCTCATCCGCATATTAGGATATTTTTTCTTCTGGAATCGGGGACCCATTTACCTGAAGTCCTTTGTCTGGGTGTGAGCGCACCAAACATGTCAGTGGTTCCAGGGTCAAGGCGAACTAGAGGGGAGACAGGGGTCAACCCTGTTGGTTTCCCCTCCTGATAGGAAACTTCAGATAGGATGCCGTGGACTCTTATGGGCTCATTATAAAGCAAGTTAACCCAAGACAGGAACAACGGACCAAACCCCCATACTCTTCATTGCTTGTGTCCGTGTACCGCATTAAGAGAGACACACACGTGAGGGTCAGGTTTCGACTGGACCTCTGCCATCCAGTTATGGAGTCTGCGTAGGTTACCCCTGGTGAAACCAGATTGGTCTTTATGGATCAAGGGGGAGATAACTCGCACAAGCAGAGTGGCTAAGAAAGTGGCAAGCGCTTTCATTTCTATTTTGAGCAGAGAGATCGGCCGATAAGTCACATTCAGTAGATGGCTTACCGGTTTTATTTATAACCGCTATCTTGGCTTTGCGTAGATCTAGCGTGAGAATCTCTTCCTCTCAGGCTGTCTCGAATCATTCTAATAGGGGGGGGGAGCCAGTATGTCAACTTGCTTTTGAAAAAGTCCGCCAGTAGACCATTGAGTCCCAGTGTTATTCCCTGAGTTGAATTTGGACCCTGCTGCCTGTACCTACGCAAGAGTGAGGTCCGTCTCCAAAGTCTCACGGCCTTAGCTAGAGAGGGCAGGCAGATCTATTGTATTAAATATTCTGATTTCTAATGGGCGTTCTTTGTAATGGTCTTCATAGAATTTCGCAAATTCCGCTGCCACTCCCTGATCTGTGCAAAAGGAACAAATGATGGACGAATTGCTAACAATCCAACAAACATTCACCCCCAGTCACAAAGATCGGGGTTTAATCCACCATTCTTTTTCCCACAACTCCACCTCAGTTTGGACCCAGCCATATCCAAATCGGTCTTGATCCTGTTAATCATGGGTATAGTCCAGCCCAAACTGCCAAGACAGATTCTCCCTGGACCGGAAACAAACATCCTGGGACTGGTTTTGGGGCATCACCCAATATCAGCCTGGCTAGCTTGATTCCAGTGGCGCAGTGAGCATGGGACCCACATCTGGGCATACCCATTCCACTTGGGGTGAAGGACACGGCTTGGCAGTTTGGGATGGACTGAAGTGATTCTTTTTCTTTGACCATGTTGTCCGGTCTAATTGTGAATGTATGAAGGTGATCGCGGACAGAATGAGTGGGATGGACGGCAGCGCATCGGCAGGAAACCCGGTGTCCAGTACTGTCGTCAAGGAGGGGTTCCCACACCACCTAGTCAGGATGTATAGATTTTGATTTGTTATTAGGGCGCAGGGGGCCATCAGAGTCCGAAGATTCCCCCCCGTGCTAAACCTGTGTATTAGTGGTTGGCAGAGTACCTCACCCAATTCGCCTAACGTCCAGTCTATTATCTGCTAGTCCTAGAGAGTACCCATTATGCATAGCTCGTGTGTAACTCAACAGGCCTGGGTGTGCATGGCTCTGTTACCATGCAGGGTGGACTGCGCCGCAGTCTATTGGTTACGCATAAGGTTCATTTCTTTGTGTAGCATTCCCAGGTTTCAGAAAATGGCCCTGCCATATAGTTTTACAGCATCCCTCTGAGGGGTTTCTGCTTTTACGTCTCCTGTACTCACATGCTCTTACTTCTGCCACTGTGTGTCCTGCCCTGCAAGAGCCAAACCTTTCCCCTGCAGCGTCGCGACGTCCTCTCTCTTCTTCTGACACCGCCAGCAGGTTTGGACTACAGGTTCCCAGACTTCTCCATGCGCTGTGTGCAGCCCAGCAGTGCTCATTTAGGACCCTCCACCCCCTCCCATCCATGAGGCCTCCTATGGAACAGTCACAAGCAACAAGGGGGTGGAAGACAGAGGAAGGGGCCATCCACAGGAGCCCTGTGCGGAGCTGTGGTGTCCGCCATCCCTCGCCTGCGGGCTCCGCCATGCATCGCTGCTGAATGTGAGGCCTCTGAGGGAGATCTCCGAGGCACTATGGAGTGTACAGGGACAAGTCAGGAGTCACTACTCTCTTAGGCACGCGCCCCCACGCTCTACCGCAATTTTCATCCTGCCGAGTGGGCGCCTTTCCTGTTAAGGCCCTCTCCACTGCAGCCACCACAAAAGGCCCAGCATTGACGAGCCCGACACTGGCCGCCTCTTACATGTGTCGTACGAGGTCCCAATTAGCCGCACGCTGTAAGAAAAGGGAGCGGGGAGGGAGTCTGAAGTTTTCTGTCACCGGGTGCCGTTCGAGGGGCTCCTTAATGGATAACTCCAGGGCTCCAGTCCAGCTCCGCCATGTTTCGCTCGCCCCTCAGTGCTGGTTGGTGGCCATGTTTTAAAGTGCTCAACGCCCCACACAGGCCTCAGCTGGCCGGCGGAGCCAGCAGCGCCATCCTTCTCTGCCCGGTCGTCTCGCTGTGTGCAGATGGTCGGGCTCCAATGTATTTCAGGGTAGATGCCGTCTGGAACGAGCATCCGTGTTTCTTAGTCGGATTCATGTGGGGTCATACCACATGTTTTTTTATTTTTGTGTAAAACACTTTTTATTAAAACTTAACAAACAAGCATGAGCAAAAGCATCACAATTCAATGGGAGCATCACAATCTGCATCATCGGTACAGCAGGAGAGTTCACAGAAGCACATATACACCTCAACGGGATGTCTAAGGTGGTGGGGGATCATCTGCCTCAGCGGCCAAGGATGGCTGGCATATTTCTCCATAGTAAGAGTTCCAAGGGCTCCACACCCAAGACCATTTCTTAGGGCACCCACATTCTACATAAACAGTCTTTTCTTGAAACATTGCCCAGTCCAAGTCCCTTTCCCAGTCCTAAACCGTGGGAGGGTCCGATGCCCCCCATCGCTGGGCGATATTCCTTTTGGCCAGCATCAACCCTAGCGTTACACACTGTGTCAAACCAACATTCAAATCAGTTGGCTCCCAAATGTTTAGGAGACATCTACGGGCCTCCACCCGAAGCTGAACAGACACAACAATATTAATAATGTCGTGGATTTCGCGCCAAAAGGATTTGATATGTGTACACTTCCAAACTATGTGGAAAAAAAGTACCCAGTTGGCCACACCCCCTCCTACAAGTGCCTCCATCCACCCTTCCCATTCGTACCAGTTGGGGTCCCGTTACATAGATACGGTGGAGATATTTGAACTGGACAAGGTGGAGCCTTGCAGGTATAGCTACAACTTTGGGAGAGGAGACTGCCTCCTGCCACTCCTCTTCATCCATTTCTATACCATCCCTGAGCCATTTCTCTCTTGAGAGGACCTGAGAGATTATTGACCAGCCTTTTGTATATCAGGGAAATGGTGCGATCAGGGAGATGACCATCCAGCACTCTATCCTCCAAAGGGGATGATTCCGGCAGAGTGCTCCCAGACTTTAGATGTGCGTGAAGTGCGTGTCGAACCTGTATGTAGCGGAACCATTCCGAGCCAGCCATGTGATATTGGTGCTGGAGTGCTGCAAAAGCTTTAATATCCGTTTTGTCCCACAGGTCTCCTTTGCGAGTGATACCTATAAGATGCCATCTGTCGAACCCCTGTCGCCCAACTGCTCAGTCCTATAATGCATAGCACATGTTTTAATGTGATTTCAAACCTATAGAGATCTACTATGAAGGAGATAAGCTGAGATCCTACACCTTCACAGGCACGAGGCCTCAAAGACCATCAGAGGGCCATGATCTAGTTAGGGTTCATTTGCAGTGTTACATTGTTTCAGTTAAGGTGAAATCTGAAATACAGTACAAAACCCATTGATGAAATCATGGTAAGAGACATAAATGAAAGAAGATTAAGCAAGTCTTTAGGAGAATATCCACAATCCTTTGTATGAGTTATTCTTTGGCGCCAGCCAGACTCCACCAGGGAGGAGGGAACATGTAAGGAGGTTGGAGCAGGTGACTTCTTTATTTTGTTTACCAAATGCAGAAATATAGTTATTTACCCCAAAATACTAATATTAAATGAGTTTCCACAATATGCAGACCTTTTTATGGTAATACTAACTTTCAATATGGCCACACACAGTTTCAATAAAGAAACCTCCTATTAGGCAAGAGACCATTATATTTATTAGTGAATTAATTTACAGTTAATGACTCGTTTACATTACATAGTGTTACTCCCAATGGCCAAGGTTATAAGATGTAAGTAAGATGAGTTTAACTCTGAGGCAGTCAGGCAACAGAACCACCAGTTCTATTGCCTGCCTGCCTTTGAGCTAAACACATCTTACTGAAAGTAATGGACATCAATTCACCAAAATGTCTGGGGTAGCGGAAGTGACATCTCACGCTATTTGACCTCTACTTTCAGTCAAGCACACATACACACATACATACACTGTCTCTTATATATGCACACTTGCCACAAGCACGCATAGTCTGTTAGTCTTTCACATAAAATGGTAATTTTAATAACCAATTATGTGACCATTGCCCTGTGCACTCTACAAAGAGGCATTGGATGACTATCATGTAGTGTGCATCTACAGGCCTCTCAATCGTGCCCAATCATTAACATTCATCCACAAGTTGAGCTCACCCAGACATGCAGAAGGCACTCTGAGCACAGTATGCAATATAAAAGAGCCGTGTGTTGCATTAAGGAAGTACAGAAGCACACCTGGAAAAGCAAGTACACCTAGGGAATGCAAGATGAAATAAAACAATGTAAACTGGAAAGCATCGCTGACATGGCAGGAGGCGAGCCTGTTAACGGGATAGGAACCACTAATTTCTCTCAGCACCAGTATTTGATACTGTTTTTTTAAAGAGGGAAATCACAAACACAGTGCTATTTGTCTCTGTGTCAGTTATTCATATTAGATCATGCAAATGTACTCTTATTTCTACACAAGCCATTTTATAAGAAGAACAAATAAATGTTACATTTAAAACACAGCCATTCATTTCATGCAGATGGGCTTTGCACACTGTCCGGTTTCTACAAAGTGGCTTGTCAAAGAGCATTGCATCAATAAATAAGCACATTCAGTTATGTTTCTGAAGTTCTTTTTTCAGCATTGCGTCGTTTTAAATTGGTCACATGTAGCACACAGGAATTTATGAGCTGCTTTGTGCAACCTTATACAGCAGCTGCAGACCCTCAACAGTAGAATCTGTAGTCGGACAGCGTCGGGTTCTCGGGGTCAAAGGTGCAGCAGCATGCCATAATTAGTAAACTGCACTTAGCAGTGTGAGTTTTTCTCAAAATACAGTCCCCTGGATGCTAATAAAACTGGAATAAAAATAAATAAAAAGATACCAGTTTGCTTAAAACGGGAAGAGTAAAGACAACTTCTAATGTATTTTTATGCGAACACTCTAAGCCTCGTGCTGCACGGCATGTAAAGGGTGGCTGCGCGGTGACATTGGTGGACATTAGTTGAATACATTGTGAATTCTTGCATTTAGAGTTGGGTGTTTACAGACTTCTTTTGAATGAGTGCCCATGAGTGTGAATTGTGGTCATGTGTTTTGTGTTGATGTTTATGCTGCACTTTGTTTCTTCAGAAGAAAGGGGAATCTACAAATTGTCTTGAAATGTGAAATCCCAATTGGGGTGTGAAATGGGTTTAGGGAGAGGGGGTTCCATGGTAAGTAATTGGTCAGTAGGGTATCACTGATGTGCTGCTGTTCCCTTTGTTTATATGTTTCTGTATCTAAATATGCTTATCCTAAACCTATGTTATTTGTGGCAGTGCTCATGTAGTCTAATGGAGGTTGTAAACATACAAATTGAGGTCCTTCTAACATCGGGCTGATAGAACTGCCTCAGCGAGTAAATTTTACATAGTTCACATTGGTTCAGATAGCTGTCAAAATGTTGAGTGCCTAGGGAGGTGCTCCTTATTAGCCTTGGGAGTAGCTTAAATTGCACAGTGGAGAACATGCTTATTTCACTTTATCTTAGCTTTAATGTACTTGAAAGTCTTACAATAGCACCAGAGTCTTACTGTAGAAAGCTACCTCTGTATATGGTTTACCACTAGGTGGGTATACCGTGCGCAGAGTCCAGAGATTCCCTCAGAAGTGTGCAGGGCTCATGATAAACCCAAAGTTCTCTGTTAGTGGTAGTGTGGGCGAGCAGCCTTAGACCTAACAAAGAGGAGTGTAAGACATTGATTGCACACACAGTGAACTAATAAGGGACACATGACTCAAAAAGGAGACCCACACCAGTTTTATAAAAATAAGCTTTGTTCAAGTTTTAGTTTAAGGCCAAGATCTTCGCAAAAAGGTAAGTAAGTTTTTCAGGAAAAATACTTTAGTCTTTTAAAAGTTGACACTTCAGTTTTCAAGCAGCTCAGTTATCCTATGGAGGAAAACAACAATACGGTTTCACGGGTAAGTATTCCACTTACAGTTCCAGTCTTCAGGGTGAAAGATCAGCAGAGGGCAGGTGTCCGATAAGTACCAAGACTGCACCACTCGCGGCACAAGGGTGGCTGGGTACAGAGATCACAGTTCAAGATTGGGCCCAATGCGTTTTAATAGAGACTGGGGGTTCATGGAGCCATGCTGCTTGCAGGTAGGTAAATCAGTTTCAGGGGCCAAGCTTTTGGGGGATTGTACAAGCACGGGGGACCACAAGGCAGCACCAAACATACACCACCAGCGGCACAGGGGCGCCTGGGTGCAGGGTTCAAATACAGCATCTGGCGCCCAATGGTTTTCAGTGGAGAACTTCAGTTGGACAAACGAACTGTAGGCGTCTAACCGAAGGCTGCACAGAGGAAACCAGAGACAGCAGGGTTAAGTGGAGGTGTTTAGGGTCGTAGGGGCATTGTCGGTTCAGCTTACCAAGGCCCAGTGGTTTCAGTGCAGGGGTGTCCTTTGACATTGGATTCTACTTACTAGATCCGGTCGTGTCAGGGGTTGCCTTTGGAGTCACACTGCAGGCGTCGTCAGGGAGTCCAGAAGGGGTCCGCCAACACTGAACTTGTATTCTGGATCGCTGGGGAGCCTTTTCTGGATCAGTGGGCCACCTGGACACCGGCCGGAGGCATCTGGTGCTGAGCGGTCCAGGATTGGGGACCTGGAGGGCACCAGAGTCCTTGGTGTGTTTGCTTTGTGGACAGAGCCGTTGTCCTAGGGAGTTCTGGTCTTATTCAGAGGTAGGCAGTCCTCCCAGCGTTTGTGGAGGTTGCAGGGTTGTGCAGGCATCGTTTCTTTGCAGGATTCGCGAGGGCGGCAGACAGGCCGGTATGGCTGGGGCAAAGTCCGTAGGCATCTTCAGTATTCTGCATGGCGTCTTATTCATCCTTTTTCTTCTTAGGTCGGTTGGAACTACATTCAAGGTCTGGGGGAGCAACCTAAATACTAAATTTAGAGGCGTTTTAAGGGAGTGTCTGGTAGGGCCAATGGGCACATTACTTGGGGTGACTACACCCTCAGTTATGCTACCCTCCTGTGGTATGGGGCATATTCTAAGTCATGATTGGCGAAGTCTCCCCATCTTCAAGATGGCATGGAATGTAAGATGTGCTTCACCTCACCTCCCCCACCTTAGGGTTGTGGTTGGCAGAGGTGGGCACACCACCTATTCTTTTTAGGTTTTTCCGCCCAAAGTGGATGGTAAACCAGGGGCTGCAAATAGCAGAGCCTGGGGGTTGCATTACAAAGGCGGCAGACCATTGAAACTTCCCTCTTGAGCACTGTACCCATCCTGAGGGAGGAGGCGTGACTCACCCACCCAGGATGTGCATTGTTTATAGTTCCAGAGAGCAGAAACTCTTGACCAATGGGGTCCAGAAACATGTCTGGTGGTGGCAGGCTGACTACAGCCACTATGTGATCACCTCAGGGCTGGTAGGTTTTCAGGGGGCACCTCGGAGGTGCCCTCTGAGTTCATGTTGTAATAAATCTCACACATGCATCAGTGTGGGTCTATTGAGAGTAGTAGTTTGGTACCAAACACTCCTGGGTTCAGAAAAGCCATCATGGTGCTGGGGAGCTCTGGTTGCCGAGTACCCAGCCCATGCTTCCCTGGCACTTACAATATCTACGTCCATTCTTAGATTTTGTATGTGCATATCTGATAATGCAGATATGCCCACACCTGTGGTATAGTGCCTTAGTGCTGTGAGGCCTGCTATGGGACGTACCTATACCTTAGGCAGTGTTTAGTTGGCTTGGCACAGTGTGCCATATCAACTTTGTCATTTTGTCTACACCAGGCCATGCATGCTGCAGTGGCAGTCTGCATGGCCTAAGTGAGGGGCCCTAGGGGACCCTCTTCAGTCCCAATGCCCAAGGTACCCAGGTACCATTTACTAGGGACTTACAGGGGGCCTGAAGGGCCAGTTGTGGAGTAGTTTTAGGGAAGAAGTACTGGCACATGGGACCTGGTTGTCAGGGACACTGTGCACTACAATCAAAACTACATCAATTTCCAGGCAAAAAGTGGGGGCTAACCATGTCAAAAGAGGCACTTTTTCACACTTACTCTGTTCGTCTCGGGCTTTACCTAATAATCAATATTTAGTTATTTAAGTATTTTAAATTAGTGCATAAAGTGTCTATAATTCGCTGTGCGTTCAAAAAGTCTGTTATCTTCCACATTTTCATAAAAAGAGGACTACAGTGAAATATTTAAGTCTACAACTGACTGTAATAAAAGTAATTGAAATGCAGTAACACTTGTTAAACATTATAATTTAAATTAGTGAAATAATGTGAGGCGTGCTAGTTGCTTTGTTCCCCACTTTTTGAATGTTGTGTTTTTGTAAAGGTCTGATGCGAGATGACACAATGTATGAAGACGATGATGTCCAAGAAGCTATTAAGAGGCTCCCACCAAAACTCTATGACGAAAGGAATTTTCGTATTAAGCGAGCCTTGGATCTATCTGCCAAACATCAAATCCTCCCAAAAGAAATGTGGACAAAATATGAGGAGGTGAGGTGTTGTACTTTTTTTAGTTGGCCACTAAAGTGTGTATTTTGCTGTGATGTAACGTCTTTAATTGATGCGTCCCCCAAATAGTCTCAAAAGTATTCCTAGAGTTTGCAGTGAAGGGGTAATTAGCTGTGCTGTAATAATAATAACACTCAGATTTGTAGAGTGCGGCTAATCACCTGTGAGGGTATCTAGGCCCTGTCCATACGCACAGGCAGATTGTGACTTGCCCAGACTCCCTAGATGTTGAACCGAGACTCGAACCCGGATCCCCAACTCTGAAGTCAGCAGCTCTGGTATTTATGCCACACCCTCTCCTCTGTAGATGTTCTGATTCACATAATCACATAATGCAAGCATAAGATTGAGCATTCTGCTATGGAAGTACTTTTGTGCACTTGATTCTGGTACAATATTCAGGGGTACGTGGGCATGTTGCGGGGGGGTGATGGGGGATTCTTGGCTTCACACCTACACACACTCTAGGTACACACAGAGTAAGGTTGGCATAGTATGAGTATGCAGAATTACTGCCTTTTTTATATGCCTGCATATATACACTGTTTCAACACCATGGTAGAATTGGAACTACTATTTACTGTTTTGGTGCTTGTAAGAACGTTCATCTGCTTCTGTCTACTGATTATCGCAACACATATATTCTATACAAGAATAAAGTTGGTTTAATAACTATATTGAAAACGTCCCGCTGTGTATTCTCTGTATATTTCCCTGCACACAAGTAAGCACGAGTGACTGAGTGAAAGGTCCTGATCTGTTACCACGATTCCAGAGGGACAGGGTTATCCTGTTCAGTGGTTGCCAGAAACCATTTCCTCCCTGGTAGGGTTGGGTGGGCTTTATGGTGGCACAGTGAAATAGCTGTTCTCTAGGCCACATATCCTGCAGGATTGCTTGGAATAAGTCTGGGCTCATCACTCAAAGTTTGTTGTCCAACAAATGCACAGATCCTACTGATTAGTGGTAATTACACAACACTGCAAATTAAACCCTTTCTGTTTATCAGCTGACAATGCAGCTCTGGAATGAGCCATTTCAGTTACTACTTTTACCTTTTGAAGCCCATCTTCAGGGATGTACAGCTTGCTGTCTTCACTCTCCTCTAATTGAATGGGTTTGGTGACCTTGCACGTTGAGTACCCAACAGCATTTATTTATTTTTCGAATTTAGCATAGTGCTGAATTAAAATAACATTTAAAACTGAAATTCAATCGGAATGCCAGCTCTGTGAAACTATATTATTTTTGTTTTCATTGGTTTTTTTTTATCCAGGAGGATTACTACCTTACACCATACCTTAAGGAGGTTATCCGTGAAAGGAAAGAGAAGGAAGAATGGGCAAAGAAATGAGTCACGCAAGCTTCATGCTGTTTTCTCCTTAAAAGATGTTAAATTATGTTGTGCATTTTCTGTGACATTCTTCAGCAAAAGAGTCTTTTCCGTTTTTCTGAAACCAACGGCTAAAATGATTCCTGCTTGAAGTGAGGAAAATGAATTCCAAATGTAAAATAAATATTTCATATTTCTTTAAAGGTTCCCAGATATGTTTCAAATTACTTTATTCCAGGTAAACATTTTCAATAAATGTATATCTGCTAATGCTGAAAAAATTTGTAACTCTGGTTATTATATCTTATGAAAATTAATTGCCAGTTTTGAGAACGTTTGTGATGTTGCATTACGTTTTTAAAGGCCCAATCTTCTTGTTCTGAAATCAAGAAAGTTTAGGTTTTGTTTACAGATTGTGCTGTTCATAAACTTGCATCACTCTAGTTGCATTCTTTGGGAAGAAACCTTTTTGGAAATTGGAGCTATACAATTGGTTGCTTTAACTCTTTTGCTTCTGGCTTGCTGCCACAGAGCACTATGGCTTCCCAAAGTTCCGTCAGGAGCCAGATATTATGGGTTGGGTTTGAGCGGCTAGGACCTCCTTTGATTTTGAAAGAGTGTCTTCACCAAATCCAGAAGGAAAAGGACTAGCTGTTCCTGAAATCATGAGGTATATTTTTGTTGCTGAGCTCTGCATGCCTTGAAAAGGTGTAAAAGCAGCTCTGTCCTCTTGTACTCCAACCCCAATCCAGTATGCAGAAACATTAAGTTCCTCCTCGGTTTGAATTGCCCCACAAGTCTCTCCACGACCTGGGCCCCAAGTACCTCAACGACCGCCTGACCATCTACACGCCCACCCGCCAGCTACGTTCTACAAGCCTCGCCGCCGTACCACGCATCCGAAGAGCCACCACCGGAGGAAGATCCTTCTCCTACCTGGCAGCCAAGACATGGAACTCCCTCCCCATCCACCTCCGGCTGACACAGGACCACCTCGCCTTCAGGAAACAACTCAAGACCTGGCTGTTCGAGCAGTAGCGGACCCCTCCCCCAAGCGCCTTGAGACCCTTCCGGGTGAGTAGCGCGCTATACAAATGTTATGATTGATTGATTGATTGACTTACAAACTCTGTTTCAAACTGTGTAGTCAGAATTTCTCATTTCCTGAAGTTTAGTGATTCCAGTACTGCCAGCTTCTGCATTTAGTCTCTGTGCTTATAAATCCAAAATATAGCCTTTTTTGTTTTTAGAAACTATTTGCTCAACATTTTCCTGCCCTTCACTAAAGTGGTTCAATTGCCTTTCTTGTATTTACATTTATGTGTGTTATTCACTTCCTAAACTTTCAAATTTGAGTACTATTTGATAATGGTTATTGTATTGTCCAAGATAGAAGACATGATGTATAGAAAATCTCAGAGGTTATCCACGTGTTCAAATGTTTCGATTTCATGTTTTTGCAAATTATAAAGCTCACTAAATGATTTAAATATACAGGCTACCACACAAGGTATTGGACAGCATCGAATGTGAGACTGCTAAGTTTCAAAGAAGATCCCTAAAATGGGTGCCCCTAAACTGAGATTGTGTCACGATAGAGGCCCCATCGTTGTTACTCGAGCCGACAAGCTAGTATTAGCATTTACCACCTGTTTTCAGTAACTTCGGTTTGACCTTAGAGAAGGGGATCACTTCCAGCTTAGAGTGATGCTGCTCTGCTTGAAGAATGCTCTGCTTCAATCAGACAAGTCCTGTCTGATCTAGAATTTTCAGCGCTGTCTATTTTACTTTTGTTGTTTCCACCTGGTATTCACACAAATTCTCACAAAAATGTGTGTATGAATTAGACCCGAAAATGTCTCCACTCCGAGGTGAGATGGGAGAAATTGAAAATGTGTAAGTGGGATCGCACTAAGAGCGGCTGTGCAATCACCACTCCTGTTTAGTGAGTCCAAGAATACCTTTCCTCCAATTGTGGTTTCCAATATAAAACGTGCCATGGATTTTTTTCCCCTTATTACTTTAAAAAAATCTTTTATGTTTATTCAGGCATGTGACGCTGAAAACAAGATGTCACATTTCAAATAGAATTGGTAATTCCAATAATTATAGGCCACAATGTGCACTATAATAAACAAATAGTCCAGCCGGACTATAAAATGTATTGAATAATGGAATAATTTAGATTCAACAACCAACAATAAAGCAGAGGGACACAGTCCTGCATCCACAGTGCTGCACACACAATACACATAACACGTAACTAAGGTTTTTCAGGCATTTACAGAAACAAGAGCAAAAGACATTAAAGTATAATCGCTTCACATATGCGGAAAACACATGAATTTTAGCACATCATAGTGAACTTAGTGTTTAAACACATATTTAGTCGACGGCGTTTCGATCCAATCCTCAATAATGGATCATCATCAGGACATTTGATAGGTTGCCTGAATTAAAAGGCCTTGTGATTAAGGTAGGTGCGTAATAATTGGTAATTAGGCACCGGCATCGGTCGGGACACAGTGAGATTGGAGTGACCTAGGTAGGCGGTTAAACCACGAATAATGGTAACCCAAGGGATCAGACTTTTAGGTAAGCCGTGCTGCCGCTGGACGGGCGGTCATCGGTCAGCCATGTGGTACAATCGATTTCCAAAACGTAACCTGGGAGCTTCTAGGTACCCAGTCCCTTGTAGCGAAGCGTGGTAGCTAACGTACGGGCTCCTGATGTTCACAGTGGAACACGCAGCAACATCCCGGTGCCTGGTCGCGCCGTGGAGTCCAGGTGCGACCAGGCACCGGGATGTTGCTGCGTGTTCCACTGTGAACATCAGGAGCCCGTACGTTAGCTACCACGCTTCGCTACAAGGGACTGGGTACCTAGAAGCTCCCAGGTTACGTTTTGGAAATCGATTGTACCACATGGCTGACCGATGACCGCCCGTCCAGCGGCAGCACGGCTTACCTAAAAGTCTGATCCCTTGGGTTACCATTATTCGTGGTTTAACCGCCTACCTAGGTCACTCCAATCTCACTGTGTCCCGACCGATGCCGGTGCCTAATTACCAATTATTACGCACCTACCTTAATCACAAGGCCTTTTAATTCAGGCAACCTATCAAATGTCCTGATGATGATCCATTATTGAGGATTGGATCGAAACGCCGTCGACTAAATATGTGTTTAAACACTAAGTTCACTATGATGTGCTAAAATTCATGTGTTTTCCGCATATGTGAAGCGATTATACTTTAATGTCTTTTGCTCTTGTTTCTGTAAATGCCTGAAAAACCTTAGTTACGTGTTATGTGTATTGTGTGTGCAGCACTGTGGATGCAGGACTGTGTCCCTCTGCTTTATTGTTGGTTGTTGAATCTAAATTATTCCATTATTCAATAAATTTTATAGTCCGGCTGGACTATTTGTTTATTATAGTGCACATTGTGGCCTATAATTATTGGAATTACCAATTATTATTATTATTATTAATGAATTTTATATAGCGCCTGGTTACCATTAGGCATCCCCGCGCTCATCCAGAGAAATAACGCCACCCTACTAGACACAGAATTTAGGCAGGAAACAGATAAGTTTTTAAAAGTTTACGGAAACGCAAAAAACTCGGTTCCGAACGCAAGTACAAAGGGAGAGAGTTCCACAGAGTGGCCACATTTATAGAAAACCTTCTACCACCAGTTCTTACCTTCCTTACCCTCCTAACCTGCAATAGGTGTTGATGATCAGAATGGAGAGAGCAGAAGGCCTTATAAGGTTGAACCATATCCCGAAGGATCGGAGGGCCTTTCCCCTGCAAACTTTTGTGGGCCATACAAAGTGCCTTGACTCTCACCCTCTCCCTAACAGGGAGCCAGTGCAGCGCCTTCAGCGCAGGGCGTGCTGACTGACGCCTGGAAAGGCCTGTCAGGAGCCTAGCGGCCGCATTCTGCACACACTGCAGTTTGTTTAGGGTGGACTCTGGGGCACCCAAAAACAACGCGTTGCTGAAGTCCAGCCGCGAGATGATAAGCCCCTGGATAAGTAACCTCCTAGAGGCGACTGGAAGGAGAGGTAAGATCTTCCGAGCTGATCGGAGCAGACCAAAGCATACGCCTGCGGTCTTTTTGGCATGCGTCTTAAAGAAGAGGTCCTGCTCCAACCACACCCCCAGGCTCTTGATCTCCTGCTTGGGGGTGGGTGCAACTCCCAGGCAGCTAGGCCAACTGCCAGGTGGTAAGGAGGGAGGGGAGTTCCCCAGTAACATCAGCTCAGTCTTGGAGCCGTTAAGCTTGAGTGCGGAGCTGCACATCCATGTGAAGATCTTATCCAGACACGTGTGCAGCCGGTCGGGATGGTAAGCCGACTGGGAAAGCCCTACCACCAACTGAGTATCATCAGCATAGCTGATCTTAATACCCAGAGGCAGTACCACACTCTCCAGAGGGGCCATGTAAATGTTAAATAAAGTAGGGCTCAACGATGAGCCCTGCGGCACACCACACTGGAGAGGTACCGAAGATGATTTCTCATGGCCTTCCCACACCTCAAATGTCCGACCCTCCAAAAAAGAAGCAAACCACTTGAGGGCCATCCCAGAGACCCCCACCCCCGACAGCCGTTGGAGAAGCACCTGATGGTCTACGGTGTCGAATGCCGCACTGAGGTCCAGGAGGATCACTGCCACCGATCCCCCTGAATCCAAAATGCTCCTGGCATTCTCCACGACTGCCAGCAGGGCAGTATCGGTCCCCTGACCGGGGCGAAAGCCTGTTTGGGAATCGGCCAATAGAGAATTGGACTCCAGAAAGCCCGATAGGCACCCATTCACCAGCTTCTCCGCCACCTTGCTAAAGCGGGGGAGTAGGGAAATGGGTCTAAAGTTGGCAAGATCGGCTGGGTCCAGGTTAGGCTTCTTCAGGAGGGCCTTAACAACCGCTCCTTTCCAACTAGGGGGCACCACTCCTTGGGTGAGAGACAGGTTTATGAGGTCCGTCACTGGGCCGCCGATAATGGGGGCTACCTGCTTCAGGTACTTCATGGGTGCAGGGTCTTTCGGAGAGCCACTTTTCATGGCCGTCAGAACTGTGAGAACTTCTTCCACAGTGACAGGACAGAGAGAAGCCAGCTCCGCTGATTGCACCCTGGGCTGAAGTCCCGAGTTACCCTCCAAGGGTACCTCCTCGGATAGCCTGGGAAGAGATGCCAAGATGTTATCTATTTTGGTTTTAAAGAAGGAGGCAAGTTCTGAGCATTTCTCACGTGGGTCCTCGTGAGTGACCTGAGGTTCGGGGGTTTTCAGAAGTTCTTTAATGACCCTAAACGATTCTTTCGAGGAGTTGGCCGCAGAGCCTATTCTCTCCTCAAAGAACCCTGATTTAGCTACCCGAATAGCGACTTTATAGGTACTAAGAGCCGCCCGATATTCTTTCCGGCTCGTTTCGCTCCAGTCTTTCCTCCTGGTCCGCTCCAGCCTCTTGCAGCCCTTCCTCAGTATCCTCAGCTCAGTAGTATACCAGGGCGCAGATCCCACTCTCTTACCCCTGGTAAGTTGTTTCTTTTTGGGGAGGAGGGTGTCCAGTGAATTGGTGAGCCAGATGTTTAAATTCTCATCCGCAACTAGCGGGTTGGAACCAAGGGGAGGCCGGGACGCCTCCAGATGTACCGCCCAGGTGTCCACTGGGAGCCTAGACCAGGCTCTTTCAACGGTATATACCCTCGGGGCTGGAGCGACTGGGGCATCGAACTGCCACTGGGCAGGCACCATAAAATGGTCTGTCCACGGTAGCGCCAACGCTG
Organism: Lissotriton helveticus; assembly: GCF_964261635.1. Classification (NCBI taxonomy): domain Eukaryota; kingdom Metazoa; phylum Chordata; class Amphibia; order Caudata; family Salamandridae; genus Lissotriton; species Lissotriton helveticus. Next base: position 435,902,447 of record NC_136063.1, read on the forward strand.
GTAAGGCTTTAAGGCAGTCCGAATTAGAAAATAAGGGGTCCAGCAGGTGGCCCTTCCCATGAGTTGCGCCCGAATTAGCCAGGTTGATCCCCAAAGCTTTAAGATCGCCTTGCAACTCTACACCCAGGGAGTTAGAGGGGTCATCGAGATGAATATTGAGATCCCCTAAAGCTAAGAAATTCCCAGTAGAGGAGGCGAGAAGTGCAACAGTTTCTACAAAGGAATTAAGAAAGTTCCCCAACGTTCCAGGTGGACGATAGATCAAAAGTCCCGCCATGGACTCCGTAGGTGACACACGAAGAGAGAACTGACAACTCTCACAGTCGCTTACTCCTCCATCCTGAGCTTTACAGACTAGCGAGTCCCTATAAAGGATGCCAATTCCGCCACCCCGCCCCACAGATCTATCCAGATGAAACATGAGAAAACCTGGGGGGAGAGCTCTAACCATATCAGGTCCCGAGCAGGAGGAAATCCAGGTCTCAGTTAAAAACAGCACATCTAACTCATGGGCCAAAATGAGGGAGTTGATTTCAGTGGCGTGACTCGGTAGAGACCGGCAGTTCAAAAGGGCTATGGAGAGCACCGATTTCACAGGAGCCGTTACCTGACCCATAATGCATGTCTTGCAGGGCCGGAACGGTGGTCCTCTCTTAAGGGCAAATTTACAGGTGGTGGATTGTAAGGACCGCCAGGACATGAGTTCCTCCCTCCCATACCTGATCCGGGAATCCGGGGGCTCAGATGGATTGAGCGTGGGGACCAGCCCTAAGCCCGTCCGGGCCCGGACGGGCCCAGACGGGCTGAACTCTGGCGTAACTCCGGCGTCAGTCCGGCGTCCCCGCTGCGCGTCAGCATGGCTATCTAAATACTCTTCGAGCAAGCTAGAGAGAGGACTTGCTCACACGCAAAAACCACTCACCTAAGATGGCCGCCACAAGACAGGGGCGAGGGACCCGCAAAATGCGGTGAGTTAGCCCAATTAGAGTGCAGGTATGATGGCAAAGGTGGGAATGTGAGAGGCTAGGCTGTTAAAAGCACAGAATAAGTGCCAAAACAAAATTAACAGAACTACAAAAAACGAGTGATTTAAAAGCAGGAGCTGCCACAAACAAGCGCTACCAGAATAGCGCTCACGCTGGAATTGGGCGCGCTACCACATTAGCCTATCTAAATACTCTCCGAGCAAGCTAGAGAGAGGACTTGCTCACACGCAAAAACCACTCACCTAAGATGGCCGCCTCAAGACAGGGGCGAGGGACCCGCAAAACGCGGTGAGTTAGCCCAATTAGAGTGCAGGTATGATGGCAAAGGTGGGAATGTGAGAGGCCAGGCTGTTAAAAGCACAGAATAAGTGCCAAAACAAAATTAACAGAACTACAAAAAACGAGTGATTTAAAAGCAGGAGCTGCCACAAACAAGCGCTACCAGAATAGCGCTCACGCTGCAATAGGGCGCGCTACCACATTAGCCTATCTAAATACTCTCCGAGCAAGCTAGAGAGAGGACTTGCTCACACGCAAAAACCACTCACCTAAGATGGCCGCCACAAGACAGGGGTGAGGGACCCGCAAAACGCGGTGAGTTAGCCCAATTAGAGTGCAGGTATGATGGCGAAGGTGGGAATGTGAGAGGCCAGGCTGTTAAAAGCACAGAATAAGTGCCAAAACAAAATTAACAGAACTACAAAAAACGAGTGATTTAAAAGCAGGAGCTGTCACAAACAAGCGCTACCAGAATAGCGCTCACGCTGGAATTCTCTCCTGTCAAGGGCCGCTGTCCTTTACTTAACTGATACCCCAGGTCCTTGGTTACTTAGTGGGTTCCCTTGTCTTTTGATAACATTTCAAATAGAAACATACGATTTAAGTACTTGATAGGCACATACAAAATGCAGTAGTAATTCCCAATGGGAGCTCACTAACCTCTATAAAGACAAGCATTGGAAATGCAATAGGTCTCGCAGCATTAGAGTTAGTGCTTTTAGAATTGTTTATGGGTTTTTTTGTAAATCTTTAGCATTTTTGTTTCCTGTAGCCAATGCTAAAGAATTAAAAAAAAAAACATAAACATTTCTAAAAGCTCTAACTCAAATGCTCCGAGACCTATTCCACTGTGTGAGGGTGAGGGGTTGAGGGTGAGTGAGGGTGAGTGAGGGTGGGTGAGGGTGAGGGTGAGTGAGGGTGAGGGGTTGAGGGTGAGTGAGAGTGAGGGTGAGGGTGAGTGAGGGTGGGTGAGGGTGAGGGTGAGTGAGGGTGAGTGTGAGTGAGGGTGAGGGGTTGAGGGTGAGTGAGAGTGAGGGTGAGGGTGAGTGAGGGTGGGTGAGGGTGAGGGTGAGTGAGGGTGAGTGTGAGTGAGGGTGAGGGGTTGAGGGTGAGTGAGAGTGAGGGTGAGGGTGAGTGAGGGTGGGTGAGGGTGAGGGTGAGTGAGGGTGAGGGTGAGTGAGGGTGAGGGGTTGAGGGTGAGTGAGAGTGAGGGTGAGGGTGAGTGAGGGTGGGTGAGGGTGAGGGTGAGTGAGGGTGAGTGTGAGTGAGGGTGAGTGAGGGTGAGTGAGGGTGAGTGAGGGTGAGGGTGAGTGAGGGTGAGGGGTTGATGTTGAGGGTGAGGGGTTGAGGGTGAGTGAGGGGTTGAGGGTGAGTGAGGGTGAGTGAGGGTGAGGGGTTGAGGGTGAGTGAGGGTGAGTGAGGGGTTGAGGGTGAGTGAGGGTGAGGGTGAGGGGTTGAGGGTGAGGGGTTGAGGGTGAGTGAGGGTGAGGGTGAGTGAGGGTGATGGGTTGAGGGTGAGTGAGGGTGAGGGTGAGTGAGGGTGAGTGAGTGAGGGTGAGGGTGAGTGAGGGGTTGAGGGTGAGTGAGGGGTTGAGGGTGAGTGAGGGGTTGAGGGTGAGTGAGGGGTTGAGGGTGAGTGAGGGTGAGGGTGAGTGAGGGTGAGGGGTTGAGGGTGAGTGAGGGACCGCAAAGCTATGGGGGGCAGAAATACCACAGGAGGGGGCTATAGCATAAATACCACTGGGAGTTGATAGAGCGGGAAAACGGCCAGAGATTTGCAGGGCAGAGAGAGCACCACAGCGAGACAGCAAGGTGCGAACTGTGTGAGATATTGTGACCGGCGCACGGTGGGGCATTCCCAGGGTAGAAACGCACTGGGACAGTGGCAGGACAGAGAACCCGCGCGAAGCTGGAAGGGCAAGAAGATCTCTGGGGTTGGTATGGGTGCTACTTTGCATCCCAGTCCAACCTAAACTACAAAAACTCCTAATCAGGCCCATATGTGGAACTGGGGACGTGTTTCACTTGAATTTCTAGAAATAAAACGTTTTTACTTAAAAATGCCTGGAAGTAATTTTAAACATTTAATCGTAAAAACTATAAAACCCTAGTAGGCAGGAAACTACAAGTCCTGGCATTCACTGCCTAGCAGTTGGAATGTTTTCATGGTTTTGTTTGTAAAAGCCATGCTGGCCGCAACTGTTTAATAATAAAATACACGCTTGCTCTAAATGTCAGGGTATAACTTTTAAGAGGGCGGCTCAGTGAGAGCTGGATTCTTTGTCTCCCTGGCAGTGGCGGTTGCTGTCTTCTGTGTGGGGGAATGCTTTGCCATACAGTTCAACGAGAAGCTTTTACAGCCCGACATGAAAGGCCACCGACGTGACGACGAACAAAAGCCTCCACCCCCCCTCCTCCTCCTTGCTGGGGGCTGGCCGAGCCAAGCAAACTTCACACAAAGCTGCTGCAGCTGAAGTGAGTCACCGAGACACGATGCAAATGCAGAGTAAAACAGTCTCAGGTTTTTTGACACTCATCCATTGACAATACAACTGATTTCCTGTAAAGGGTGATTCACATGAGGGACAGATGCGCGTGAGTCTCAGCGTTTAAAATGTGGTTTGATTGAGGGGCGCAGAGACACGACAATGTTTAATAGAAAACAGAAAAACGTATCAAACAACAAGTTTGTACAGCTGAGCTATATTTGGGTGGGAGATATAAACTAAAATCATCATTGTGCGTTTAGTACTTTATTATCTAGACCCCCCAACCCTCTTGAATTCACTTTAAAAAAAAACATTTGACGATTATAAAGTTGGAAAAAAAGGCAATACTACGTGGTCTTTATTTATTATTATTTTTTTTTGCAGTTTTAATTAGCGCAAACTCAACCGGAAGATATTAGAGCGCCTTGTATAAACACCTGTTGCGTTACAGACCAACACATTCATTTTTAGTCACAGAGTGATTTGCCCGGGCCCCAGAATCACAGGATGCATAAGCCTCCCGCCAGACTCGAACCCGATTCACCCAGCTTCAAAGTCTGACGTGCGTGGAAATCCCACCTAACATACAACGCGTCAGCGCACCCTGCTCCACTTCCTCCAAAAATTACACTAAGTAGTATCGCGCTGTTGGCTGTGTTATTGTTTACCCGATATTTTGATTTATTTAGGCAATGGAGCGGTTTTCAAGAGTGCGCTTCCCGCCATGTGCTCGTGCAGGGCGCTCTACGCAGGAGGGCGGGCTGTGCCTGTGAGCGCGCGAGAGAAACATTCCATTCTTTGAGAGGGTGTGAGAGCCCTCCCTGTCTGCCTTCAGACGGTTGGCTTGTTGTGTGCTCAGCCAGCCAGTGACTCAGAGGGGTTTAAGTGCACCGGATATGAGCCACCCAAGCTACCCCCGGGCTACAGGAAGTGTGAGGGGGAAACCAGCAGCAGCTGAGCCACGTTACAGAGCCGTGAGAGCATCGCGCAGCTGCAGCCATGTGGAGGGGCGTGCAACGGACGCCGATGTTGATTTAAATGGCCCACCCCTCCCCCTCGCAGCCTACTTTGCATAACGTGGCAGCTCCCAGCTGAATGTCAGATTTTTTGGGGGAAAATAGGAAGAGCTGTTTAGGTTTCTGTCAACAGCAGTTTGAGATTTTGACAGTGCACCCCCCATCTCAAACAATTGTAAAGGTTCCGTCCGGAGATTTCTTAACCTTTTACTGCCAGGCTCTAGACACTTGACAAAGGACAAAAAAGTACGTTTCATGCTGTGAGTTTTCAGTATTTATATATACAATAGTAAACATTAGAACTACCAAGTCCTAGAACACAAAATCATGTTGTCTAAAAAAAAAGTGGATTAAAAGAGTACTAGTGACGCGCAGTCACTTGGGGACGGGGTTACACACCCAAGAGGTGCAGATAAATATTGCCTAATTTTGAAGTGGTCGGTATTTCAGAAGGAATACAGTAAAAAATAAGGAACAGTAATATTTTGGGAAAAAAAGCGGGATTGCCTCCGAAATCCTAATGCTCTGGTATGTCCTATTTAATGTGAATAAACTCCACTAAACATATGCACTGTCAAAATCATCTCTTGGTGCCAAAATACGGTGTTTTATACATGTATATGTTAACGTATTTAAGATTTGTGAGGTGCATTCGAGAGTGTGGCAGCTAATCGATTTTTATTTTCGAGGGCCATGACAGGCTTTTTTTTCTAAGCATGTGCTTGAGCAATGGTAGTAAACTGTCTTATTTACGTTGGGCTTTTGCTAATATGGCCTCGGGGTCTGCCCTCTAGCGACATGTGGCGATCCATAACAACAAAACACGAGGCGAAGCACGTGAATGTGCGGTCTGTAGCATAAAAAACAAGCCTTTCACCGTAACACGGCTGGCAGGGGAGGGGGCGGAGAGGGGAGAGGTGCGACACGGCAGTAGGAGGAGGAGGGGGGAGGAGAGTAGGAGAGTAGGGGAGGCACGGCCTAGCGGCAGGCAGGCAGGGGAGGAGAGGAGATGGGGGGAGGAGAGTAGGGGAGGCACGGCCTAGCGGCCGTGCAATCAAGTAGTGAGGGGGCGGAGCTGGGGGAGGCTTTGAGAGAGAGTAGGCAAGGCAGGCGGCTGGGGGCATGTGCACGCGCTTTTAAGCTCAATGCACATGCGCATTGAGCTTAAAAGTCACGGGCACTGCAAGGAATCGCCACGATTCCTTGCAAGTTAGATAAAGTCTGGATGAGCCCCTATAGTCTCGCTTGCTCGATGCGCATGCGCATCGACAGGCGAGACCTAAAAAAGCGGAAGTATGACGATTGTCGTCTGAGCGGACTTTCTTCCTGCTAGAGAGGATGTAGCGATGCTCCCAGGCTGAGTATACTCAAGGTGGCTGAGCTATGAAAAGGTGGTGGTATGGAGTGAGGTGGAAGAAAAAGGAGGAATAAAATAGGGGTTGATGGGTTATAGAGGAAGTATTATTGGAAAAGAAAAAGCCCATAAACGTGTTTCTTTTAATAATGGTAGGAGTGGTCAAGCTTTTATAGAAGAATGGCATGGTGAGGGGAGCAGATTAAAAGGGAAACCGAAAGTGTAGAGAAGAGTTACTGGGGAGATTGGTAGCAAAGGGGGTTTAGCATGTGTCCTCTAAGTGAAACACACTCCATATCTTACCACTGAAGACTCATCAGTCCTATTTTGTATGCATACCAATGCTCATGAGTCAGTCTCAAGTGGCAATGGGTAAACATAGGTTCGTTCCCCTCAAGAATGTGGATTTTGGGTTCTTATTTTCAGGGTGCTCATTTTGCTCCAGCACAATCATACAGCTCTGTAGAAGTGTGACCGTTAGTACAGATATGTGCATGTGATAATTTCTCAAGCCATTTGACAGCCAATGGGGAAAACAAACTTGGGACAGTGACAGTTAGTCAGGCCTTAGTCAGCCAGGAGCCGTTTTTGGTTTCACTGAACTCCCTAATAGAATACAGTCCCCAGCACCTTTCTCCACAATTTCTGTCCAAATTTGTTGTTTCCAGTGGTTGCGTCCAATGTTGGCCATGGTACTTCAATCCACTTTCTACCTGCCATGCGCTCTTTGGTCAACTGGCTCTGACCTGGTAAGTTTAGGAATGCTACCACACTGATCTTTCTGCTTGGGCATCACTGCCTCTGGCCATAATCCAGCTCCCCATTTTAATCTCCATACTGCCTTTTGTACCTGTATTCATCTTTGCTACATGGAGCCATCTAGTAGTTGCCTCTTTTCTATAAACGCATACATGGAGACCTATAGTAGTTGCATTTTTTTAGGTCGAGCCTGGACAGCGAATGCGCTGCTCTGCGAGGCATGCTGTATGGACTTGAAGCTCTGCCCACTGTCCGCCCATCTTTTCAATTGGCTCCTGCCCTTTTAAATGGTTGCTTCTGATTGGTTAATAGGATTGTTAGTCCCGCCTTGGTAATGCCTGGTCTGCATTTGTAACCTCCAGTAAGAACTGGACTTTTTACTTGTGTAGTTGCACAGTCTGTTTTTGCTACAGTCTGTGAGCACTATTTTCTTTAATGTAGCTGCTTTAGCAGGCACGCCAGGCTCTCCCTAACCACCCTGTTTTGATCAAAGCGCGGCACTCGATCATGGACGCTGCACTTTATCTTTCAAAAATGCTCCCTGCACAGGGCAGCCCTTCTGCACGAGCATGCTGCTTGAAAAATGCTTTTTATTTTTAAAAGCGCCCCATACACGCTTTTACTTTAATGGTGGCCATGGCCAAGGCTGCCATTAAGGTCTAAGCGTGACATGGGGCGCTTTTACAAAAAAAATAAAAATTTGTGTGACAACTCAAGCAAATAGTTTTTTTTTTGTAAAGGTGCCCCATACCACATTTTCACTTTAATGGCAGCCGCACACTTTTCTTTAGACGTGGGTAGTCTAAAGAAAGCGGTGTGGCCGCCCATTAAAGTGAAAGGGCGGCCTGGGGTGCTTTTGAAAACAAGCATTTGCAATGCAATAGATCTTGCATTTGCGAACTTTTAAGCTATTAGCATTGTAAATGACAATGCCTTTTATTTGTTTTAAAAAACAAAACACAAATAAAAGGCATTGTGATTTACAATGATAATAGCTCAAGCTTGTGAATGCCAGTCCTATTACATTGCAAATCCTTGTTCAATCATGTATTTGTATTTATATAGCGCTAATCACCAACTGGTCTCTAAGTGCTTTTGGAGGCGAGGCTTGAAACGATGAGGACAGATCAGGAGGTCCAACCATGATGGGAGGTTAGACGGTGGTCAGTGCTTCCCTGAACAGCAGTGTTTTTAATTGTTTCCTGAATACGAGGAGCGCGGGTTCTTTGCGAAGGTGATCTGGCAACTGATTCCAGAGTTTGGGGAGTATGACAGAGAAAGTTCTCCCTCCTTTCGAAGCCAGGGTGGATTGGCGGGTAGTCAGGTTGCATGCCTCTGCAGACCGAAGTGAGCGCCCTGGTACGTAGATCTTAAGGCGTTCCTTTATGTATGCTGGGGCTTTGCCATAGATCGCTTTATGTGCAATGCAAAGGCCTTGAAACTTCGCTCTTTGCCTGATAGGGAGCCAGCGAAGTTTGTTAAGCAGAGGGATGGCATGGGCTCGTCTGTGCAGCCTAAGGATCAGCCTGGCTGCATCATTTTGCACCACCTGAAGTTTGTTAATGAGTTTGTGGGGAAAGCCAAGGTATAGCGCGTTTCCGTAGTCCAGCCTGGAAAGAACTGTGGCTTGGATGATCATTTGTAGGGAGGTAGAGGAGAGCAAGGGGGCCAGTTTTCGTAATTGTCTTAGGTGCCACCGTGGTTATTTGATTGGTCATTGACAGCTCTTGGTCCAGTTTAATGCCCAGGCTTTTTTACGGTGGCCAGAAGCAGTCATTCCATGGGTTGCTTTTTGTGGGAATCACAAGGACTTCAGTTTTCTCCAGGTTGATTTTCAGGGAGTTTTTAGTCATCCAGTTTATGGTGAATCTGAGAGAGTTTTGCGCCATTTCCATGTCTCACAACAGCTCCTATTGGACCCTCACTGAAGAAGGTCTCCTTCGCTTCCTGGCTTCATCTGTCTGATGCTCATGTTTCGCATACACTCGCCACTGACTCATGTTCAATATTCAGAGTGGAGAGGTGTGGCTCACTGGTTAGAGGCGGCAGACCTGTAAGCAGAGAACGGCCCGGGACCAGGGTTCAATTCCCGACGCGGCAGGGTCTTGGACCAGGGTCAACGAACTCGATAATTCTCGCCTCAGTGCCTACTCTAACCAGGGAACACACTCGGTAACTCTGGGCATTAAGCTTGCCTCATCTCTACAACGGCCCCCCACAGACGCCGGGGATGCCTGGTTTCACCCTGGAGATACCCAGAAAGGGACCATCTCAAAGGGAAAACCAGGACGGGTTCCCCAGCGGTCTACAGCGCCAGGACACTCGGGTAGAGTAACAGTGCGCTTTACAAGTATCCCACAAGAGTCCCTTGTAACCTGTGCTCGGAAGCTTTTGAGTGTGTCCTGCAATGGTTTGTCCCCTGTCCACTCATAAGCACTTAAACTCTGTTTTCCCTCAGACGGTTTGTGTGCCAATAGGACAGGGTTCACAGGGCTGTTTGCTTGGTTGTTATTTTCTTCATTCAAATTCCATTCACAAACCCTTTGTCAGATAGTTCTAAACTTGTATCTTGGATTGAACCGCACGAAAGAACTCTTGCTTCCCTTACCCAAGCCACTACTGACCAGACCCACATGATATGCTAAACAAATAGTAAAATCAGGGATATGGTAATGGGATAAGCGAGAAAGCGGAAATACTAAATATCACTATGCTGGGCAGAAATAGTTGAAGATTTCAATGGGTATTTAAAGGCAAATAAAATATTTAGTAATCTGTCATTAACTTCCAGCATCTAACTTTAAAAGTGATGTTATACCTTTTAAGTATCTCGAAGTTGCCTACTTTGTTTTTTAATATTCGTTGGTTCACTTCCTTTCTACACAACCGGTCTCAAAAATTCAAGAGCAAAAACTTGATGTCTTCCCCAGTACCGGTATCGTTAGGTGTCCCTCAAGGATCCTGCCTATCCCCTACTTTGTTCAACCTAGTTATGGAACCTCTCACCACCCTGCTACAAGCATCCAATGTACACTTTCACATGTACGCCGATGACACTCAACTATATCTCAAGTTACAATCCACCAAAGACATCCTGAGTCTGAACTCAACGATCAGAAGCACCCAATCTTGGCTGGCCGATAACCACCTCAAACTCAATGCTATGAAAACTGAGTTCCTCCTAATCTCACCTCCCACGAAAATATCTTCCGCACAAACATGGCTTAAGCACCTAACCGCACTCAATGTCCAACCGACCATCGTGGATTCAGCAAAATCTTTAGGCATAACACTTGACACCAACCTCAACATGCAGCAGCATATCAGCAAGGCAACTAAGGGGGCGAACTTCCAAATAAATACCTTGAGAAAACTTAAACCCTTCCTCCTAGCAAAAGACTTCCAAACCGCAGTACAAGCACTAGTCATCCCTCGCATAGACTACGGCAGCGTAGCCCTCTGCGGCCTCCCCCTAACTACAACTGCACCCCTCAGCGCGTCACTAAACGCGGCAGCAAGACATCACTGGATCAAAAAAACATTCGCATATCTCCCCTGACTTTAAATCCTTGAACTGGCTGCCTCTTGAAGCCAGAATACAGCTGAAAATTGCCTGCATGACGCACAAGGCTATACACCTGAAATCACCCGGCTACCTCACTCATAAGTTGACAATTTCCGGCGGGTCCAGTACCACCAGAAGTACAAACAATCTTCTGCTGAAACCTCGAAGATTCCGGAAGGAAAAAACTTACAAACGCTCCTTCTCAGGAATGGTGCCTAGGATCTGGAACGCACTCCCGCCTGAAACCAGACTCATCTCCTCCACTTTCTTGAACCAGTGATGAGTCTCGCGGCAGCGTTTAAGGAGGCTCTTAGGGGTGCGGTTGTTGAAAGGGGGAGTCCGCTGAGGGCCACGATTCCGTAGTCTATGCGAGGGATGACTAGGGCTTGTACAGCAGTTTGGAAGTCCTTAGCTGGGAAGAAGGGTTTAAGTTTCCTCAAAGTGTTGATTTGGAAATTAGCTCCTTTAGTTGCTTTGCTAATGTGCTGCTGCATGTTGAGCTTGGCGTCAAGTGTGATGCCTAAGGATTTCGCAGATTCCACGATGGTGGGTTGGACATTGAGCGCAGTTAGGTGATTGAGCCAGGTTTGGGTGATGGCAATTTTCGCAGGAGGTGAGATCAAAATGAACTCAGTTTTCAGAGCATTTAGTTTGAGGTGATTATCGGCCAGCCATGATTGGGTGTGGAGTTCAGAAGTTTGATGTCTTCCGGGGATTGTAGCTTGAGGTAAAGTTGAGTGTCATCGGCGTACATATGGAAGTGTACATTCGATGCTTGAAGCAAGGTGGTGAGTGGTTCCATGACGAGGTTGAACAGTGTGGGGGATAGGGAAGATCCTTGTGGGACACCTAAAGTTACAGGCACAGGTGAGGACAGCACGTTGTTGATCTTGAACTTCTGAGACCGGTTATGTAGGAAGGAGGTGAACCATTTGAGAACAGTTCCGGATAAACCCATTCTGGTATTTAGCAGCTCCAGTAGGTTCTCATGTTTGACAGTATCAAATGCTGAGGAGAGATCAAGAAGGATGAGGAGGCAGGAATCATTGCGATCAAGGATTTGGAGGGCTTCATCAATTATGTGCGTCATAGCCGTTTCCGTGCTGTGTTTCGCTCGGAAGCCTGATTGAGGGTTGAGGAGGTCAAACTGATCAATGTGTTTTGTCAGTTGGAGTTGTACGCATTTTTCCAGCAGTTTGGCCAAGGTGGGGATATTGGTGATAGGGCGGTAATTGTTTAGGTCAGCCGGGTCAGCTGTAGGTTTCTTGAGTATAGGCGTGACTTGCCCCACCTCGAGGGAGTCTGGGATGAGTCCTTGTTGAAGGGAGCTGTTAATGATTTTAGTCCAGAGTGGGAGGAGCAGGGGGGAGAAGTCTTTGTCAGCATTAGCAGGTAGGGGGTCTGTGAAGTGATTAGAGGGTTTCAAGGTGCTGAGCAGTTTGTGAATTGTTTCTTCAGAGTAGGTGTCGAAGGACGTCCATGATGCGTTGTTTTTAGGTTGAGTGGTAGTCATGCTGATGGGGCTGCAGTATCGGCTTGCATCATTGAGGAGATCACTTCTTATGTTGTCGGTCTTTAGCTTAAAGAAAGCAGAAAAGTCTTCACAGTGTGGAATATCGCTTGTTGTGCTGTTTGATTGTAAGGGTTGCATCTTGGTTTGTGTTTTGACTAGTTCGAACAGTTTTCTTGGTCGTTTTTTTGCTTGGTCCAACTGGAGGCTAAAGAATTCAGATTTCGAGCGCTTGATTTTCCTAAAGTAGTCCTTACCTCTATACAATGAGAAATGTAACACTTTGTTAATGCTTTGGCGTATCTCAAATACTGGGAGTATCCCTCGACACTGTGTATCTTGCAGCATCCTCTTTATTCAGTTTCAGAGATGCAGCTCATTAATCAGGAGTTCAATTCTACTTTATCACTAAGGACATTCTACACCTGGTTAGTATTTGGGCAAAGTTGAGACACCCATTTCTCGTGAGCCTCAACAGACAAATCTCAGCCTCATGATTCGCAGCAAGCCCACTTGTTTTTGATAATCTATGCTAGGCCCATCGAATGGATGTCTGAAATTCCATGTCCATGAACCCATAAAGTATGTGTGGATTCTCATGCAGACATTAGACACAATATTTAGCATTTTCTGTATCAACAGGGGAGACTAATGGGTATGATGCAAATATTTAAATTGTGCATACTAAATTGACTTTATGAGATAATGTGGTCGATTGGATAACTGTTTTGATTTTGTGAGATACTGTTGTCGGTAGGATAACTATTTTGATCTTCCAGGATTTCCAATTTCCAAGGACCATCACAAATTACTTCAACAAGTAACACTTCTTATTTTTGTCAGGCTAGGAACTTAAGGATGTTTTATTTACTCTGAGTTTTTTTGTTCAACTGTAATGGCATGTTAATTCATTTGTTTATGCAGTTGTATAATGCATTATCTAGATGGAGAAGTTCAACATTATGATTTCGAAGCTTAGAAGGTATAAACATATTTTGGACCTTTTACTTCATAGTGTTTCTACATGTAAAGGGGCTGCCTTTTGTCATTTGGTTTGCAGTCAAAGGATTTTGTCGCCTGTCAAATCTGAACGAACTATACACCTAGGATTAAATAGAATGCTCATAGGCTGTTGCCATAGTTATGCAATTGTAATCCCCATTTACATTTTTCATAGGGATGATCTCTTTTTTATGGGGGTTTTGTTAGACTGTAAAGGGACAATTGTTTTAAACAGTGATAGGTTTGTGGCAATCCTATTCAGTTTATAGTTTATATTAGGAGTGAGCAGCTTTCTTTTAAGACTTCTGAGAAGCCCCTCCAAGAAATGTATCATGGGCGCCATTTTTATGTGCGTTCAATGTCATTCAGGCTATTGCAACTGTAGAATGCACCTACTTATTTTAAAGGGCAGAGATGCCACTATTAAACCTGACAAGAAGGCCAGACATCCCACTGACTACTGGACTCAATTGCGCACTACTTCAAAAAGATTCACTTCATGTTTCACAAACAATACTCCTTTGTCAAAAATGCTCTTAAGCTTTCTTCAGCTATTTAATGCATACAGAATACATCAATTGTTCAAAAGGCAATTTGTACGGAACCATTTTCCAGTGTGTTCTTAGCCTTTAATATTTCTACTGTTGAAATAACTTTCCAGTTACATATTATGATTTGTTGAACAGAAATTCACAATAAAAAACCCAATACATTTCGGGACATAGCTTGTCCCTTCTTCAGGGGTGTAGCTGTAAAACAAAATATCATAATGATAATCAGCGCACCTTGCAGATCACATTTAAATAAATAACATTTCTTAATCATTTTCAAGGTCACCTTGTGATCTAATAGGCTATATTAACTTGGCAGACTTTCACAATGTGCTCAGACATATGAAAAGTCCCCGCTCCTGCCTCCCAGCTGCTCCTCCCTCCCTATTCCACTCATATGGCGGCCGCATGATGGTAAAGGGAGCGACCCTTGACCCTGCCACCAGGTAGGTCGCCCCCTCAGCCACCACACGGTTGTCCTGTGTGACGCTTCCCGCTGCTGCCGCTCAATCTTCCCTGACCGCTGGCCTCTGTGGTTGGGCCCTTTCGTCCTTCGTGATTGGATAAATCGCTCCTGTACTTCTGTTGCTGCCATTTGCCTTGTGTCGTTTTTTCTGCCACTTATTTTCTGTATTATGTGCCCATTTTTGCCCCCTTTGCCTTCTGTACCACCCTCCCGCTACCCCCTCGCTCTCCTGCCGCTTCGTCCCCTGTGGCCCCGCCCCCCTGGATCCCCATTCGCCACCCCGCTCCCGCCTCCCAGCCGCTCCTCCCTCCCTATTACCCTCATATGGAGGCCGCACAGTGGTGCGCGCAGCTGGCGCGCCAAAGGCGTGCCAAAGGCAAGCCCGTCTGCGCCCAGACCACGCCCAGCGCCAGAACCCCTGGACCCCGAAGCCACCACACCAGACTGCACTAGAACTCCAGCACCATCCACGCACTCAACCCCGGACTAAATCACTCCTGCTACCGGGCCACCCCGAAGCGCACCCAAGGGCCCTTCACCTGCCAGAACTTCAGCTTGACCAGCATTCGGCCCGCCAAACCATCAACCAGAGAACCCAACCACCCTCAATGCATCCTCCTCAACACCCGCTCCGCTCGCAAGCACGCCATCGGACTCTGGGACCTCCTAGACCAACCACCCCCGATGTCTCCTTCCTGACGGAGACCTGGCTGAACGCCACCTCGGCACTAGACATCGCCATAGCCATCCCAGAAGGCTACAAGATCTCCTGTAGAGACCGCACCAAGGAGTGGGAGGGGGAATCGCCATCATCCACAAGGACACTGAGTCTCGACCAACACCGACGACACCCTCACCACCGCCGAGCACATGCACTTCCAGATCCACACCGACCCCAACACCACCCTCAGAGGAACACTTGTCTACAGACCACCCGGACCCTGACCACAGTTCAGCGACTCCATCGCCGACCTCATCAGCACCCACGCCCTTACAGACTACATCCTCCTCAGGGACCTGAACTTCCACCTCAAGAAGAACGACGCCAACTCCACCGCCCTGATTGACAACCTAGCCAACCTCGGACTCAAAAAACTCATAACGACACCCACCCACGCCGCTGGACACACACTGGACCCCATCTTCTCCGCAACCCCCCACGTCGCCTTCAAGCACACCACCGAACCCCACTGGAAAGACCACAGATAAGTCCACTTCACCTTCAGGAAACCCACCACACACCACCGCACCCAACAGACGCCACGCCGCTGCTGTGGTAAGGTCACCGAGGACCAACTGACCACCACCCTCGCCTTAGGACCACCCGCTGACTCCACTGACCCCGACACCTCCGCCATCAACCTCAAACAGTGGATCAACGACTGCGCCGACACCCTCGCCCCACTCAAGACCTCCGACACCAACCACACCAACAAGAAAGCCACATGGTTCACCGAAGACCTCCGGACCTCCAAGCGCACCTGTCGGAAACTGGAGAAGAGCTGGCTCCACGACCGAACACCAGACAGCTACACAGCTCACAAGAACGCCACTCGCAGACACCACCAACTCATAAGGACCGCCAAGAGGACCGCCTTCAAGGACCGCCTAGACAACAACGCACACAACAGCTAAGAGCTCTTCTACATCGTGAAAGAACTCTCCAACACCAACGACATCCCACCTTCACAAGACCTGTGCAACTCACTGCCTACCTTCTTTCACCGCAAGATCACCGACATCCACGACACCTTCAACACCGCTACCCCCAAATCCACCGCCAAGATCACCACCCCTGCGACCACCAGTCGCCTTACCGCCTGGTCCAACATCGGCGACGAAGACCCCATCAAGACCATGAACTCCATCCACTCCGGATCCCCATCTGACCCATGCCCTCACCACATTTTCAACAAAGCCAGCACAGCCATCGCATCCCACCTCCGGAAAACAATCAACCTCTCCTCCGAGACCGCAACCTTCCCAGAGAGCCGGAAACACGCCGAGATCAACGCCATACTGAAGAAACCTAAGGTGATCCCCAATGACCTCAAGAACCTCCGGGCCATCTCCCTGCTCCCTTTCCTGGCGAAAGTCACAGAGAAGATAGTCAACAGACAGCTGACCCGCTACCTCGAAGACAACATCTTGGACCCATCCCAGTCCGTCTTCCGCAGCAACCACAGCACCGAGACCGCCCTCATCGCCGCCACCGACAACATCGGGATCCTTATGGACAACGGAGAAACAGCCGCCCTCATCCTTCTGGACCTATCAGCAGCCTTCGATACAGTCTGCCACCGCACCCTAACAGCACGCCTCCATGATGCCGGAATCCAAGAGAAGGCCCTTGCCTGGACCACATCCTTCCTCTCCGGCAGAACCCAGAACGTCCGCCTCCCACCCTTCCGCTCCAAGACCACCGAGATCATCTGTGGCGTTCCACAGGGATCCTTCCTCAGCCCGACGCTGTTCAACATCTACATGGCACCACTCGCCCACGTCGCACGACAACATAGCCTCAACATCATTTCCTACGCCGACGACACCCAGCTGATCATATCCCTCACCGAAGACCCCCACACCGCCAAAGCCAACCTCCACAGAGGAATGAAGGCTGTCGCCGAATGGAGAAGGACAGCAGGCTGAAGCTTAATTCACACAAGATGGAGGTCCTCATCCTCGGCCCCACCCCATCAGCCTGGGACGACTCTTGGTGGCCAACATCGCTAGGAACAGCCCCAGAACCCACCGACCACGCATGCAACCTGGGGGTCATATTCGAATCCGCCCTCTCCATGACCAAACAGCTCAACGCTGTCTCCGCTTCCTCCTTCAACACCGTCCGAATGCTCCGCAGGATCTTCAAATGGATCCCCTCCGACACGAGAAAAACAGTCACCCAGGCCCTCGTCACCAGCAGGCTGGGCTACGGGAACGCCCTCTACGCAGGAACAACAACCAAGCTCCTGAGATGGCTGCAACGCATCCAGAACAACTCGGCACAACTGATCCTCGACGTCCCCTGACGCAGCCACATCACACCCCACCTGAAAGCCCTGCATTGGCTCCCTGTCAACCACTGGATAACCTTCAAACTCCTCATCCACGCAAACAAAGCCCTACACAACGCCGGACCAGCATACCTCAACTACCGACTCGGCTTCTACACCCTCACCCGCAGCCTCCGCTCTGCCAACTTCGCCACAATTCCACA
The DNA here is from genome assembly GCF_964261635.1 of Lissotriton helveticus. NCBI lineage: Eukaryota > Metazoa > Chordata > Amphibia > Caudata > Salamandridae > Lissotriton > Lissotriton helveticus. The sequence goes on from NC_136063.1 coordinate 435,919,641, forward strand.
CGTCCGGAAAACCACTGCCGGCGGCAGATCCTTCTCCTACCTCGCCGCCAAGACCTGGAACACTCTCCCTACCACCCTCTGACCCACCCAGGACCTGCTGGCCTTTAGAAGACAAAGTTAATCAAAAAGGAATGGACACTAGTATCTACTAAACCATTGGTTCAACTATGACAACCCTCATAGGCAGCCTGATTCAATCGATGCGGTATATCTTTTATCCGCCCCGTCAGGTGTCATGGCATATTCATAGGGTAGTCAAGAAGCGTGTGGTATGCCTGCCTCACCCGAGGCTACCTCTGGTCCAGGTAGAAGTGTCCAGGAATAACAGGGAGGGAAAATTATTATAAAAGGCAGTGTGTCTCCAAAAAGTTTTTTAATGAAAAAGGTTGACACTGTCGGTTAAAAATTATCGATATATATGTAATCGAGTAACTAGATTACCATATATCTATGTATATATGGATGCGTCAACATGTTTCAGCTCTTTGGGCCCAGCCGGGTCTGTAGAGCTTTCGTCAGGACAAAAAAACAAAAAACATAAAATGAGGTACTCACACAAGTCGTGTAGGTTCCTTTCGCTATTTTTAGCGTTTCTTATTAAGTCACCTGGAACATGGGAACATAAGCACAAACAATACAGTACAATATAGTATGTTGGTTATGGTGATTAGGCATAATGCTTTTCTTGAAGCACACATACTAGGATTACTAGTGAAACGATATGCACCTAGTTTTTAGCTACATAAATTTGTTGCGAAGGAGAGAGTAGTAGAGAACAGGTTTTTTGTGTACATACAGTGAGCAGACTGATTAATACATGGCATGTTGTAGCGGTAAGATATTATACGTTTTTATGATTAAACTCTATTAAGCATCTAGTCAAAATGCGCGCAATATTGTATGACATTTACGCGCTCCGTTATATGGCATTGAGGACACGCGGTAAAATTCACTCTGAACAGTACCTTAATAGGTTCTTTTGAGAACTTCAACCGGGGTTTAGAAGTCGCTAGACGTGGTTTTTGCTAGAAGGATATTACCAGAAATTAGAAAGTCATAAACTGGACTTCTTACCCGTGTGCTGTCGTCTATGGCAATAGTTCTTACCCACGCGGACCGCGTTTAGGTCCCTGTGCTGACTCTGCCCCTGGTTACAGGCGGGGCTCAGCTTCCGGGCCTTATGACAGCGAGACTAGAAACAAAGGAAGGACTCCAATATGAGGCCTCCGTCCCTCCAAGATGGATTCCGCCTCCGAGTGTAACACGAAGATTTCAAATATACAGGTTTATGGACCTGATGTGTTCTTTTTTTGTTAAAGATAATAACAAATAAGCACATTGTTTGTCAGATTGGATAAAAGGCACAGGCAGTGATCTGTCGTTTTGGCAACATATCGACTCATAACTGGATAATAATGTCCATGAGTTTTTCATTCATTGTGTGGATTCCGATGTTGGTGATCCAGTCGTTCTTTAACAGATGTATGTCACACTTATCTAGACCGAATGGATTGTTTTTCATTCCTGCCTTAATGCGAATGGTATTCCTCATGGAAATAATTAGTAGAACTGACTCCATGGGATGTTATCATTCATCCCTGATAAATGTGTGCCCAAACGGTCCACCCACCTTTGTTCTTTTTCAAACAGAATTTGTTCTGCATTGTTGTTCTTGTCTTGCAGCATTTCGAGTACTGTCCAGCTCAAGTCATCACAGGTATGTCCCGCTTCCACAAAATGTGTGCAAAGCTTCGTGTTGTTTCTCTTCATTCTCACGTTACTCCGATGTTCTCCAATTCGTAACTTGATTTTCCTACAAGTCATGCCTATATATTGGCGTTTGCAGGGACAGGTGACCATGTAGATCAGATGGGACGAATTACAGTTGGTGTGATGCTTCTGGGTCCATTTAAAAGTCTCTGTCAATTGAAGAGTTTTAGTCGGTTTTGTGAATTTACATACATTACAGGTACCACATGGGTAATGTCCAACGACAGGTTGCATCCTGGCGTCTCTTATGACAGTGTGGGGTTGTTTCATTTTGGGTCTTGTGTGGACCAGGACGTCTTTTATATTTTTAGTTCTCTTGTTTGCAAATCTTGGTTTTGGCCAATCGAATTGTCCGGAGGTAACTATCAGCCAGTTTTTTCTGATGAGTTTCTGTACATCATAAGTAGCTGGACAATAAGTGGTTACACAAGTCACCAAATCCTTTATTGGTTCCTTTTTATTGGTTTGTAAAAGGCATTCGCGTGGCTGATGTTTAGCCCGTTTCATGCATTTTTTGATCACTGATGGTGTATAATCCCTTTGTTTTAATTTCTGGCTCAATTCCATTGCTTGTATCTGATAGTCATTGTCTTTGCTGCAGTTCCGTTTGTGGCGTAGAAATTGGCTGAAAGGGAGATTGTCCCGCAGTGGTCGTGGATGGTAACTACAGTACGAGAGCAAGCTGTTCTTTGCCGTGGGTTTAGTGAAAGTTTTTGTCTCCAACTTCCCGTTCTCATGAAAAATGGTTAGGTCCAGGAACGCTATACTTTGGTTACTGGAGGCAAACGTAAACTTAAGCCAACGGTCTCTTGCATTTAACCATTCCATGAATTTCATCAGGTCTTCTTTGATATCCCAGATCAACAGGACATCGTCAATATATCGTTTCCAGTATTTGATGCTGGAAACGAAGGGATTTGTGGTGTTGAGTACCCAATTTTCTTCAAGTTGACTTACATAGAGTCCTGCCACCGAAGGAGCGCAGGCACGTCCCATGGAGGTTCCATGGCTTTGTAAGAAGAGTTGTCCATTGTACTCAAAGTAATTTTCTTTTAGGACTAGACGACAACACTCCAAAATGAAATGACGAGGGGTTTTATGTGGCCAGTCTTGGCTGAAAAGAAGATCTTCCAACATTTGTAAGGTATCCTCCTGGGGCAAGCTCGTGTATAATGCCTCAACATCCAGGCCTACCAGCAGCATTGTGTTTGGATTGTATTCAAAGTCCGCAATTTGTATCAGGAGGTCTCTAGTGTCTTTTAAATAAGTAGGAGTTCTTTGGACCAATTCTTTCAAGTACTCATCTACAAATTTAGAGAGGGGCTCCAACAGTGACCCGATGCCCGAAACAATGGGACGTCCTGGGGGGGGTGACTTGTTCTTGTGTGTTTTTGGTAACGAATAGAAGAATGGTATTTTGGGGCTTTTGGGTGTCAAATATTCAGCCTCTTTTTTTTTTAAATCCATCCGCTCACCTCTGCCTCGTGTACCATGATAGCGATGACATTAGTCAATCTGTCGGTAGGGTCTTCTTCAATTTTTTTGTAGAAATTCTCGTCAGATAGAAGTGATAGGCATTGTTGGTTATATCCTTCTTTTGATAAGATCACTACACCCCCTCCCTTGTCTGCTGGTTTTATGACAATTTCGTCATTATCCTTCAATTCCATCAGTGCCAGTCGTTCCCTCTTGTTCAAGTTTTGATATGTCTTTTTGTTAGACCCCAAATTGTCGATTCCTTTCATGATTGCCTGCTCAAAAGTTTGTATCTCAATGGGTACTGTAGTTATTGGAGGACAGAACTTAAATTTTCTCTTCAGACTTGTATCCCCTTCATTGTGTGGACTGTTTGATTCATTAAAGAAGGCTTTTAATTTCAGAGTTCGACAAAATTCTGAGACTTCGCATTTCAGTTTAAATCGATCCAATGTGGGTGTTGGCACAAAACCTAGTCCTTTGTTGAGGACGGTCATCTGGTCATCGGTTAAGTTGATGTCTGAGAAATTTACAACTAGTGAGTCTTGTTGCTTGGGCCTGGTTGAGCTGACGACATACTGCGTGTCTGTACATTCGGTTGTTGGTCTTGCCACGTCAGGTTTTTCTTTCTCCCTCGCATTTGGTTTTGGCCTCTCCCTAAAAAAGGCTGTTTTGGTTGATTTGTGGCATTGGATAACGGGTGATTGTCCAGTTGTTGTTGGGGGGTGGATGTTAGGGTTGTAGGGGTTCATCCAACCTGTAAAGGGAGGCATGAAAGGTTGGTAGTAAGGTATTTGATTCCCATGGAAGAATGCGGGTCGTTGCCATCTATTGCCTCTTCGTGGACGATTAGACCTGAAATTGTTCCGGCCCCTTCTTGGTGTTGATTCATCTGAACTCACGTCTGAACCAACAGACTAATTCCATCCAGTAGATCCAGTATCTGAGCCATTATCTGTTGTCACATAGTCTTTTTTTTGTGTAGGGGTGCATACACTCTTGGCTAAATTTTTTTACATCTTTCCCTAATTTTTGGAGTTTGTTCTGCATTAAGTACTCATGTGTTTCATCCATTTCTTTCGTTATTTCTTCTAAACGTTTTTTGTATATCAATGGATTGATGTTTTTCTTCATTTCACTCTCACACTCTTTTATTTCTACCAGTAATGCATCCGAGAGTCGTTTCGCTGTCTTCACTATGAGCACCAGGTAATCGAGGGTACATTTCCAAGAAATGGAAGACCAATCACATCTAAAGGCGAGGTCATGTAAAAAAATTCTCGGGGCATTGCTGACCCACAACCCTTTAGGTGCTGTTTTTGACCTCAAATACTCAGTCATTATAATCCCATGTATGGCGGTCCGTATCTGTTCTCTTTTTTTATTGGTCAGTGTGTCCCAGTCATCTGTTTGTGCTAAGACCTGGATCAAATCTGTGTTCTGTAGCAGTGGTTGCGCTGCTAGAATCTCATCGATGTCAACTCCTGTAAAACTTAAACCGCTGTTCTCCATATTCCCTTCCTTACTGTGCAAAAATGGAAAAATATATACGCCCCAGTAACTATATGAATATATAGGAGGGGTGTGAGTTTCCCGCAGCTGCACGCTGCTTACATACTTCTATCAAAAAGGAGGGAAGAGGATTTTCGGTCCATTCAGTTCCCCTGATTAGATCCAAAGTTAATCAAAAAGGAATGGACACTAGTATCTACTAAACCATTGGTTCAACTATGACAACCCTCATAGGCAGCCTGATTCAATCGATGCAGTATATCTTTTATCCGCCCCATCAGGTGTCATGGCATATTCATAGGGTAGTCAAGAAGCGTGTGGTATGCCTGCCTCACCCGAGGCTACCTCTGGTCCAGGTAGAAGTGTCCAGGAATAACAGGGAGGGAAAATTATTATAAAAGGCAGTGTCTCCAAAAATGGACGCGGAGCGCGTAAATGTCATACAATATTGCGCACATTTTGACTAGATGCTTAATAGTTTAATCATAAAAACTTATATTTTACCGCTACAACATGCCATGTATTAATCAGTCTGCTCACTGTATGTACACAAAAAACCTGTTCTCTACTACTCCCTCCTTCACAACAAATTTATGTAGCTAAAAACTAGGTGCATATCGTTTCACTAGTAATCCTAGTATGTGTGCTTCAAGAAAAGCATTATGCCTAATCACCATAACCAACATACTATATTGTACTGTATTGTTTGTGCTTATGTTCCCATGTTCCAGGTGACTTAATAAGAAACGCTAAAAATAGCGAAAGGAACCTACACGACTTGTGTGAGTACCTCATTTTATGTTTTTTGGTTTTTTGTCCTGACGAAAGCTCTACAGACCCGGCTGGGCCCAAAGAGCTGAAACATGTTGACGCATCCATATATACATAGATATATGGTAATCTAGTTACTCGATTACATATATATCGATAATTTTTAACCGACAGTGTCAACCTTTTTCATTAAAAAACGTTTTGGAGACACACTGCCTTTTATAATAATTTTCCCTCCCTGTTATTCCTGGACACTTCTACCTGGACCAGAGGTAGCCTCGGGTGAGGCAGGCATACCACACGCTTCTTGACTACCCTATGAATATGCCATGACACCTGACGGGGCGGATAAAAGATATACCGCATCGATTGAATCAGGCTGCCTATGAGGGTTGTCATAGTTGAACCAATGGTTTAGTAGATACTAGTGTCCATTCCTTTTTGATTAACTTTGGATCTAATCAGGGGAACTGAATGGACCGAAAATCCTCTTCCCTCCTTTTTGATAGAAGTATGTAAGCAGCGTGCAGCTGCGGGAAACTCACACCCCTCCTATATATTTATATAGTTACTGGGGCGTATATATTTTTCCATTTTTGCCCAGTAAGGAAGGGAATATGGAGAACAGCGGTTTAAGTTTTACAGGAGTTGACATCGATGAGATTCTAGCAGCGCAACCACTGCTACAGAACACAGATTTGATCCAGGTTTTAGCACAAACAGATGACTGGGACACACTGACCAATAAAAAAAGAGAACAGATACGCACCGGCATACATGGGATTATAATGACTGAGTATTTGAGGTCAAAAACAGCACCTAAAGGGTTGTGGGTCAGCAATGCCCCGAGAATTTTTTTACATGACCTCGCGTTTAGATGTGATTGGTCTTCCATTTCTTGGAAATGTACCCTCGATTACCTGGTGCTCATAGTGAAGACAGCGAAACGACTCTCGGATGCATTACTGGTAGAAATAAAAGAGTGTGAGAGTGAAATGAAGAAAAATATCAATCCATTGATATACAAAAAACGTTTAGAAGAAATAACGAAAGAAATGGATGAAACACATGAGTACTTAATGCAGAACAAACTCCAAAAATTAGGGAAAGATGTAAAAAAATTTAGCCAAGAGTGTATGCACCCCTACACAAAAAAAGACTATGTGACAACAGATAATGGCTCAGATACTGGAACTACTGGATGGAATTCGTCTGTTGGTTCAGACGTGAGTTCAGATGAATCAACACCAAGAAGGGGCCGGAACAATTTCAGGTCCAATCGTTCACGAAGAGGCAATAGATGGCAACGACCCGCATTCTTCCATGGGAATCGAATACCTTACTACCAACCTTTCATGCCTCCCTTTACAGGTTGGATGAACCCCTACAACCCTAACATCCACCCCCAACAACAACTGGACAATCACCCGTTATCCAATGCCACAAATCAACAACAACAGCCTTTTTTAGGGAGAGGCCAAAACCAAATGCGAGGGAGAAAGAAAAACCTGACGTGGCAAGACCAACAACCTAATGTACAGACACGCAGTATGTCGTCCGCTCAACCAGGCCCAAGCAACAAGACTCACTAGTTGTAAATTTATCAGACATCAACTTAACCGATGACCAGATGACCGTCCTCAACAAAGGACTAGGTTTTGTGCCAACACCCACATTGGATCGATTTAAACTGAAATGCGAAGTCTCAGAATTTTGTCGAACTCTGAAATTAAAAGCCTTCTTTAATGAATCAAACAGTCCACACAATGAAGGGGATACAAGTCTGAAGAGAAAATCTAAGTTCTGTCCTCCAATAACTACAGTACCCATTGAGATACAAACTTTTGAGCAGGCAATCATGAAAGGAATCGACAATTTGGGGTCTAACAAAAAGACATATCAAAACTTGAACAAGAAGGAACGACTGGCACTGATGGAATTGAAGGATAATGACGAAATTGTCATAAAACCAGCAGACAAGGGAGGGGGTGTAGTGATCTTATCAAAAGAAGGATATAACCAACAATGCCTATCACTTCTATCTGACGAGAATTTCTACAAAAAAAATTGAAGAAGACCGTACCGACAGATTGACTAATGTCATCGCTATCATGGTACACGAGGCAGAGGTGAGCGGATGGATTTCAAAAAAAGAGGCTGAATATTTGACACCCAAAAGCCCCAAAATACCATTCTTCTATTCGTTACCAAAAACACACAAGAACAAGTCACCCCCCCCAGGACGTCCCATTGCTTCGGGCATCGGGTCACTGTTGGAGCCCCTCTCTAAATTTGTAGATGAGTACTTGAAAGAATTGGTCCAAAGAACTCCTACTTATTTAAAAGACACCAGAGACCTCCTGATACAAATTGCGGACTTTGAATACAATCCAAACACAATGCTGCTGGTAGGCCTGGATGTTGAGGCATTATACACGAGCTTGCCCCAGGAGGATACCTTACAAATGTTGGAAGATCTTCTTTTCAGCCAAGACTGGCCACATAAAACCCCTCGTCATTTCATTTTGGAGTGTTGTCGTCTAGTCCTAAAAGAAAATTACTTTGAGTACAATGGACAACTCTTCTTACAAAGCCATGGAACCTCCATGGGAAGTGCCTGCGCTCCTTCGGTGGCAGGACTCTATGTAAGTCAACTTGAAGAAAATTGGGTACTCAACACCACAAATCCCTTCGTTTCCAGCATCAAATACTGGAAACGATATATTGACGATGTCCTGTTGATCTGGGATATCAAAGAAGACCTGATGAAATTCATGGAATGGTTAAATGCAAGAGACCGTTGGCTTAAGTTTACGTTTGCCTCCAGTAACCAAAGTATAGCGTTCCTGGACCTAACCATTTTTCATGAGAACGGGAAGTTGGAGACAAAAACTTTCACTAAACCCACGGCAAAGAACAGCTTGCTCTCGTACTGTAGTTACCATCCACGACCACTGCGGGACAATCTCCCTTTCAGCCAATTTCTACGCCACAAACGGAACTGCAGCAAAGACAATGACTATCAGATACAAGCAATGGAATTGAGCCAGAAATTAAAACAAAGGGATTACACACCATCGGTGATCAAAAAATGCATGAAACGGGCTAAACATCAGCCACGCGAATGCCTTTTACAAACCAATAAAAAGGAACCAATAAAGGATTTGGTGACTTGTGTAACCACTTATTGTCCAGCTACTTATGATGTACAGAAACTCATCAGAAAAAACTGGCAGATAGTTACCTCCGGACAATTCGATTGGCCAAAACCAAGATTTGCAAACAAGAGAACTAAAAATATAAAAGATGTCCTGGTCCACACAAGACCCAAAATGAAACAACCCCACACTGTCATAAGAGACGCCAGGATGCAACCTATCGTTGGACATTACCCATGTGGTACCTGTAATGTATGTAAATTCACAAAACCGACCAAAACTCTTCAATTGACAGAGACTTTTAAATGGACCCAGAAGCATCACACCAACTGTAATTCGTCCCATCTGATCTACATGGTCACCTGTCCCTGCAAACGCCAATATATAGGCATGACTTGTAGGAAAATCAAGTTACGAATTGGAGAACATCGGAGTAACGTGAGAATGAAGAGAAACAACACGGAGCTTTGCACACATTTTGTGGAAGCGGGACATACCTGTGATGACTTGAGCTGGACAGTACTCGAAATGCTGCAAGACAAGAACAACAATGCAGAACAAATTCTGTTTGAAAAAGAACAAAGGTGGGTGGACCGTTTGGGCACACATTTATCAGGGATGAATGATAACATCCCATGGAGTCAGTTCTACTAATTATTTCCATGAGGAATACCATTCGCATTAAGGCAGGAATGAAAAACAATCCATTCGGTCTAGATAAGTGTGACATACATCTGTTAAAGAACGACTGGATCACCAACATCTGAATCCACACAATGAATGAAAAACTCATGGACATTATTATCCAGTTATGAGTCGATATGTTGCCAAAACGACAGATCACTGCCTGTGCCTTTTATCCAATCTGACAAACAATGTGCTTATTTGTTATTATCTTTAACAAAAAAAGAACACATCAGGACCATAAACCTGTATATTTGAAATCTTCGTGTTACACTCGGAGGCGGAATCCATCTTGGAGGGACGGAGGCCTCATATTGGAGTCCTTCCTTTGTTTCTAGTCTCGCTGTCATAAGGCCCGGAAGCTGAGCCCCGCCTGTAACCAGGGGCAGAGTCAGCACAGGGACCTAAACGCGGTCCGCGTGGGTAAGAACTATTGCCATAGACGACAGCACACGGGTAAGAAGTCCAGTTTATGACTTTCTAATTTCTGGTAATATCCTTCTAGCAAAGACCACGTCTAGCGACTTCTAAACCCCTGTTGAAGTTCTCAAAAGAACCTATTAAGGTACTGTTCAGAGTGAATTTTACCGCGTGTCCTCAATGCCATATAACGGAGCGCGTAAATGTCATACAATATTGCGCGCATTTTGACTAGATGCTTAATAGAGTTTAATCATAAAAACTTATAATATCTTACCGCTACAACATGCCATGTATTAATCAGTCTGCTCACTGTATGTACACAAAAAACCTGTTCTCTACTACTCTCTCCTTCGCAACAAATTTATGTAGCTAAAAACTAGGTGCATATCGTTTCACTAGTAATCCTAGTATGTGTGCTTCAAGAAAAGCATTATGCCTAATCACCATAACCAACATACTATATTGTACTGTATTGTTTGTGCTTATGTTCCCATGTTCCAGGTGACTTAATAAGAAACGCTAAAAATAGCGAAAGGAACCTACACGACTTGTGTGAGTACCTCATTTTATGTTTTTTGTTTTTTTGTCCTGACGAAAGCTCTACAGACCCGGCTGGCCCCAAAGAGCTGAACATGTTGACGCATCCATATATACATAGATATATGGTAATCTAGTTACTCGATTACATATATATCGATAATTTTTAACCGACAGTGTCAACCTTTTTCATTAAAAAACTTTTTGGAGACACACTGCCTTTTATAATAATTTTCCCTCCCTGTTATTTCTGGACACTTCTACCTGGACCAGAGGTAGCCTCGGGTGAGGCAGGCATACCACACGCTTCTTGACTACCCTATGAATATGCCATGACACCTGACGGGGCGGATAAAAGATATACCGCATCGATTGAATCAGGCTGCCTATGAGGGTTGTCATAGTTGAACCAATGGTTTAGTAGATACTAGTGTCCATTCCTTTTTGATTAACTTTGGATCTAATCAGGGGAACTGAATGGACCGAAAATCCTCTTCCCTCCTTTTTGATAGAGGCCTTTAGAAGACTTCTCAAAACATGGCTTTTCGAGCAGTAGCAGCCCCCCCCACCCAGCGCCTTGAGACCCTCACAGGTATGTAGCGCGCTTTACAAATGAATGATTGATTAAACGACCCAATGTTATGGTGGTAAACAGAACCGCAAACCTTTAAAACAAATGGCCTTGTTACAGCCCATAGACTGAATCACGACTAGATAATACCAAACGTAAAACTGATGACATAGTACTCACTGGTGTGAAAAATCTGTAGATAAATTCAACCAGAATCCGCTCTAAAAAGTCTTGCGACTCTGCAACAAAAAAATTCAAACAATGCTAGACCTAAATACCAGATTGACCATGTAATAAATCCCTGCAAATAACCATGAGTATACTATTACCTCACACTGATCTCAAAGGTGCTGAAACGGCGCCAAACTTTTAACAAAAAAAGGTTGAGAGGATCCCAATTTCTGTAAAAAAATAAAAATAAAATAGGGAAGCATTTTTAGAGCACAGCCCTATGTTGTAAATTCATATTATTATTAAAGGTAACGCAAGGCTTACCATTGTATCATGGCATGAATCACTGCAAACAGGTGTCACTGTGAATGTGATTGGCGTGGTCTCACACAACTATGACTCGTCCTACGATCCCGGATTCTATGACGAAATACGATCACGTTTTAAGCTACAACCCTTATATTAAATATTCGTACTGTTAAAAATTATTAACATGAAGCTTACCGTTGCGTCTCTGCTAGAATTCCACCAAAAGATAACCGCTGTGTGTGAGATAGCGTAGTCTTGCGATACTATAACTTTGCCCGAGTAGGTCACATGATCTGATTAAGCTCAACGTCGAAAACTATATTGAAAGAATCTGCCATATTGGACTGGAAAAAATGATTTATAAATTCATACAGAACGAATAGTAGAACAAAGCTAAAAACTGAACCATAAAGCGACTCAGTCATCAGAAAACTATGTCATAGGTGTATTGTGACCAAAAAACAACCAAAAAGTGACAGTCAATGTGGTGGCAAGACCATGCTGATTCCTTAAAAAACAGAAATAAAGTTTCATTATTTTTCTTAATCACCAACCATAAAAAAGAGTGCTGTAGAACAACCGCGATTACTGTTGCAAGAAAGGAAGTGCAAAAAAATATATATAACCCTTGTTAAAACTGCCAATGATAAAAGGATGAAAATGAGAATGCTGTCGTGTGTATATAGAAGGCATTTAACCATTGCCAATACATTACTATGAATACAGAAAAAGAAGATCATGAAACGCTATATTAATTTCAAGGGATGTATGTAGAAGCCAGTCAGAGAGAAATCCCTGGGTTCACACTATCATAGAGATTCACTGTGTTTTCATACACTCTCTGTCTATACACTCATACGTTCTTTCTCCTGCGGTTGCAGGTCAATCACTCACTATTATAATAAATGCTTAATTTCCACACTAAAACTGAACGTTCAGTCTTTTTAATAAAAATTGAAATTTACACAAAAATAACTTAAAAGTTCAAAGGGTAAACTTTGAGCATGTACAATAGAAAGACAAATAATCATAAAAATTCATTAAAAATTCATTATAAACATTTGAATAAGTACAATTTCGTTTATCTAATTTGATGCATCAGAAGCGAGGACATCTTACAAAGCAGTTATCACAATCAACAAACATTTTATTTGAACAAGAAAAACCCCCTATATACTATGGCCTATAGATTCCTTTGCCACACTATTAGCTAGATCCAATGGTCCTTTCTATGTATACACACGGTGTAGTCAATAGTATCATCAATATGTGATTATCTATTGCTCCCTGGACTCTACTTGGATTCTATAAGGAAACAAAAAGTGCGTCGACGCGTTTCGGTGCTGTGGACATTTGATACAGTAGCACCTTCTTCAGCACTGCCGTTTCTTTGGGGTCACCGGCATCAAGGAATATTGATAAACTCCCTCACTATAGGGTGTTGATAAATTCACCCACAGATGTTTCTTAAATCTATCCCCCCGTTTCGTCACTTTCTGCTCGAGGTAGACTTCTTCCTTTTTATTCGAAAGAGTCCGTAGTATAAGGGACCTTTCCAATTTTCTATGGTTGTATTGAGGCACTTCCGCTCTTCTTTTTCATCTGTCTATTTGTCTAAAAAGTTTAAAAACATTTTTTTTTTGAATTTTTTCATGGACGGGCATATATCCACGTTGTTCCGAGAAACCACTTGATATGTTCTGTCTCGTTTCTTTAAAAATCGCGGTTCTGCCTCGTCCTCCTTCCGTTCATGCCTGTCCATGAAAAATTTTTAAAAACTTTTTAGACAAAGTATGGGTAAACTGAAGCCTAGGGTTCTTTAGATTAAGTTCCTGAATATTCTCCATCAATGTTGTCTCTGAACCAGTCCAAATCAAAAATATATAGTCGATGTATCGACAGAAAAACCATAAGTACCTCTTCCAATCTGTGACTTCAAAAATGTGATCAGTCTCAAATTTAGCCATGAACGTGTTTGCGTATGTGGGTGTTCCAGCAAACCCCATTTTAGTTCCATTCAATTGCAAATAAACATTTCCAGGCCATACAAAATAACTATGATGAAGACAAAAATGGATTAATTCTAGCAGAAATATTTTGTTGACATCCATGGTATCTTGGTGTAACAAAGCCCACTATATGGCTTCCAGCCCTTCTGAATGCGCTATGGAGGTGTACAAGGCCACAACATTAATCGTGCACAATATACACTCTTCTGTGGGTGACACAATCATTTTCTCAAGTTTCAGGAAAGGTTGTAAGGCATGGTCTATGAATCTTCCGGCAGGTTCAAACAGAGACCCACATCCCGACACAATAGTTAAGACAGCACCTGGGGTGGATTCCAATCAACACTTATTACAAAGAGAGGTTTTCTGGATGAAGCGTTTAGATACCATAAAGTCCACATTTGTAAAGCGCACAATCACCCGTAAGGGTCTCTAGGCGCTGGGGGGCCGTCGGGAAGATTAAGCGAGCTATTGCCCAGAGTCACATGGTGCTGGGCTGACCTGCCGCCGGAGCCGGGGATCGAACCGTGGTCCCCAGATTCCAGCGTCAGTCGCCCTGGCCGCGGCGCCACACCTCTTCCACAATCCTCGGGGGTTGAATAACAGACTAGAAATGAGTTGCTTCCTATAATGCCTTATACGTAGGCTGTCCGGAATTCGGTTAAAACCGACTCTGAACGATAGTACCCTACCGGATGAAAATCAGCTGACACCGTTTATACCGAGTGTCACTGATTTTCATAGTTGTTGCACCCTTTGGCCACTTGGTGGAGCCAAAGCATTGCAGACGAAACTGCAAAGCTCCCCTCCATGTTCAACAGGACCGTCCCAAACCAGGGTGTTGGACTAGGTATGATGTGCAATGAAGGCCAGGCATACCTGGTTTTAAATATGCAGTGAGATCCTGTCCACTTTAAGACACTCGCATCTCCCTCCTTTAGTTTTAACTGTTTGCAGACATCCACTCTTTTCTGTTTATAGACAAACTGTCCGTTTCTGTCATGGGCTCTTTCTCTGGGACCACACGGAATTACCATTTTTATTTAACAGTAGCCATGTCAATAGATCGTAGAGATTATGCTCGTTCCCTCAAGTAACACCAGCAAAGGCAATTAGGCCTTTGATGTGCGTGTGGTAGATGTTTCACTTATGTGGTACTTAAGTTTAGGCAAAACAAAGAAGCACAAGTGTAAATAAAAAGCCAAAGTATGAACAGTAACTACAAAAAGACGACAGAAGGTGCAAGGGTAGGAAATTAAAAGATGGTCCGACACATGGGGAGCCGCAGTGGCGTAGAAAGGTCAGGTGGGACCTTGTGGGGAAAATAATATCTTGTTACACCCCCCCCCCCCCCCCCCACCCCCCGAACAGCGGGCAGAGTAAAAACTAAGCATTTGCTGACAGTGGTTGTGACACTTTTTAAAGCACGTTGTATGTCTGCCTCCAATCGCTTCATGGACGAAATGGAGCCAGGGAGGGAGCATTGAGGCCTTCAGGCAGGCCCAGCTGACTCTATTGTTTTAAGTTTTGTTTCCGAAAACAAAAAACACAGGCCCGACCTTCATGACATTGCAGCCCTTCTTGCATTTACATTTTTTCCCGAGTTTATGCCTTTGTTAGACCTGTCAGCCCTAGGGTGGTCTTTCCCTATTTTTCCCGCCCTTGCCTCATTTTTCCCACTTTCTTTTTGTTAGCCCTTAGGTCTCCGGGCACCTTCCCATGGCCAATCCATGTTAGGGTGAAGGTGCTCTCTACTCCAAACAGGGCTGCCACTGGCCCCTGCTACTGCAGCGTGGTCTTTTAGTGTAGCACCCTAGTTGCCAGGAGCTGGCTGGCACCCCATACATTGTTGCAATGCCAGCCTGCCATCGCCTGCCCATAGGTAGAGTGGGGAAGCTCCTGGAACCTTCCAGAAGAAAGGCGGAGCCTACTTTTGCCGCCTTAGAGAGTGGTCACCTGACCTGGGCATACATAAGCAAGGGAGGGAACTTTTTTTTAGTCAGTTGGGGCATCACTGACCTGGGGGACCCACGCAGGAGATTTAGGCGGTAGGGCCTAGTCAGGGACTTATGCCACTGGGAGTGACAGGACTTAGGTGCTGCCTCTTAAGTTGAGTAAGGTATCCTAGGCTAGCCCACTGATCTGGCCCGGCTGTAGGGGAACCCAGGGACCATCTTCAGTGACCTGAGGAAACGTGTAAGCCTCCAACTCAAGCCCCCCCCCCTACTTCAAGAAACCACCTCATAATGGCGCAGAACCAACTAAGCGCCGAGAAGACTACTTGCCCTTCATACAGAGACTACTGGGGGATTGACCACGTACTGGACTGTGCTGCCCCTGCGCACTCCCTGCCTCCACCTGGGCCTGTGCTGCCCTGCCTGCCTCCCCCTGACTGAACTGCTCAAATTCCTGTATTGCCTCATCCCCCTGCTGAATCGCTTGGGGAGCGCTGTATCCTGCTCTCATCCTCAGCGCTGTAATCTGCCCCGGCTGAAGAGACTGCTGGGCACTCACCCGAGAACTGCATCAAGCGCTTCCCTGCTGTGCCCCTTAAGGAGCGCTGTAAGCCCCCCAGGCGCGATCCTCACCAAGCGCGGTGTGCCTCTTCAAGCGCTTACCTGCGGGCCCAGTGAAGCGCCAAGATTGCCCCCGGGTGGCCCTCGGTGCCAGGAGAGGGCCGGCCCGAGACTCCGCTGTCCCTGCGCCGGCCTCCGGAGCTCCGGAAAGGCCGCCGTGACCCTCGGCCCGGCTGGGGCCCGACCGGAGGCCCCTGTCCCCGGGCCTAGTGAATCGGTCAGCGCGAACGGAGTTAAGGCCGCGGTAGGCCTGAAGTCAGCGCCCGCCCCACGTGACGGGGGAACACCTATGCCCCGCCCCTCCGAGAGCCGCGCAGCTATTGGTCCGGGCTGGCGCTCCCTCGAGGCGGGCTCCGTGATTGGTTCCGGCAGCCTGACCCCTCCTCTGTGGTCCGGGATTGGTCCCCGGGCCGTGGTGGCGCCTGGAGGCCTGGGAACAGCCAGCAGCCCCGTCGGAGGGCCCCAAAGGAAGCCTGGGCCCTCCCCACTCCAGCGACCTCCGCAAGGGCTCCAACGGGAGCCGATGCACGCAAGGTAACCCCCGGGGGGGGAGGAGGGCGGCCGCGGGAGTGAACGCGGGCCCCCCAGGAAGATCGAGGGAGGCCCCGGGGCCGCCCCTCCCCTGCCGGGACGATTGTTAGGATCGGGGGCCTTCAGTAAATGGTATAAGAGACCCCGATACTGTGGCTGGGCCCCGTTGGCCCCAATTCGCCTCTAATGACTGCGAGGCCCTGATTGACTGCTTACGCCTGATTAACTGGGTAGGCCCGGAGTGATACCAAGGTGGTTCGGGCCTGATTAACTGTTTCTTGTTGCCTGATGCCTGAGTTAATTGCTGAGTTATAAAGTACCTTTGCTTGGGGGCATTACCTATTTTTGATGAGGGGCACATCGTACCGGAGTGCCTACCGTGGTATAGGAAAATGTTTTAAGCCTGCTAACTGAACTGTTAATGGAATGCCTTGTACTAAATTCCTTGCAGGGGCGGGCTCCATGGTATAATCATAGGAGATGTGCGATATTGCTTATTGACTTACCCCCTTTCTACTTCAATGAAATGGTTATTCTGGAGGAAGGAGTTTAATGAAATGTTTACCTTTAATGAACTGTTTATACTTATAGGATGAAATGCACATTCTGACTACCTGAAATGCTCGTTCATGAGTAATGAAAGTATCCACTTTACTTGACGAAAAGATTATTGCGGCAGGTTATGTTATTTACTGAATTGCTACCTTTGCTCCCATGATGAAAATGCTTTTATGGAATATTTTAGGAAATGTTGATGAGTTGATTGCCCTGATCTTAATCTTATATAAAAGCTATTGATTTTAATCAAAAGTACTGGTGTGGTCTCCATTATTGCGCACACTTATTGTCTCAGTGGATGAGTGTGTTGTGTAGCTACTTTACACGTAAGCCCCTGGTTGCCTACCTGCTCGAGCCAAGCTACCCCCGGGGAACTGGTGACCCCAGTTCCTACATTGTTGGCGAGACTTCGGATTCAGGACCTGTAGCTACCCAGCACCCTCCAGTGGGACAGAGTGCGCTGCAATTAGATTGGACACCTATCGTTTCTACAAGCTTACTCAATTGACCCCCCCACTGTCTAGCCTGCAGAGTGTGTAGGGACCTGTGTTGACCTAGCATTGTTACCCACGTCCTAGCATCTTTCTTTAAAGTTATCTGGGTCCCCACCTGACAAAATGGAGTTCCAGCTGGCTGACCTTGATGAGTACATGGTAGTGCAGTTAAGGGAATTTTGTCAGGGGATGGGGGTGCCGGTTGGGCGGAGAGCCGCAAAGGAAGAACTCCGCACCGCCTTGAGGGCATGGGTATAGGCCCACCCAGGGGAGAGAGAGGATGGGGAACAGGAGGGACAGGTCACACAAGGGGAGGCGGACACTCCAGAAGACCCAGGCCTGCTCAACATTGACATGTCCGACAATGTGTTACCAGGAAGACGTTCCGGGGCAGGGAGTAGTGTGTCTAGGGGGAGTGCGGCGTCGCAGGAGTATGAGGACAGGAGGGAGGAGAGGCGATTGAAGTGGGAGCTTGCCAAGCTAGAGCACGAGAGGGAGAGAGAAAGGGAGGATAAGAAGCTCGCATTGGAGAGAGAAAGATTAGCTATGGAGGAAAGGAAATTGGCGCACGAGCTTCAGCTCAAGGAAATGGAGCTGAGAGCATTGCAGTTGGGTCCGCCAGGAAGTCCTAATGGTGGCATCGTATCAGGGGCTCAGCAGGAGCCCAGATTCTGGTTACCCAAGGAGGTGTTAGCGAGCTACACTAAGGGGGATGACATTGCTAGGTGGTTGGAGGCGTATGAAGTGGCCGTGACCGCCCATGGGGTGCCCGAGAAACATTGGGGAGGTGGCCTGTACCGTTATATACCTCCCGACGTCAGGGACACCCTCCTGTACTTGGATAAGGCAGACCAGTTCAGGTATTCCCCCATGAAGGAGGCGCTCATCAAACAGTTTGGCCTCAACCCCGAAAGGTATCGCCAGAAGTTCCGTGGCAGCCATAAGCTGGCCACGCAGAATTGGGTGGATTTTTTTGATTATGCCCGTAAGGCTCTGGATGGTTGGGTGCGTGGCAGCGAGGTGCATGATTACGAGGGCCTGTACAAACTTTTTTTGAGAGAGCACCTCTTGGATAAGTGTTTTCCGGAGCTGCGCCAACATCTGGTGGACCGCAAGCTTACTGATCCCCGTGAGCTTGCGGAGGAGGCACCCAGGTGTCACACAAGGGCCCCGGGGGAGATGGCCCGAAAGGCGGACAGGGCGCCCCCCAGAAGAAAGAGGGTGGAGATAAAAAGATGGAGTTCTCCCGAGGCCCACAAACTAGACAGTTTGGGAGAGGAGTAGGTACCCCACCTCAGTCCCGTTCCCCAAAACCCACTTACCCTGCCAAGAGTCAGCAGCCAAAAATGGTCCGGTGCTATGAGTGCGGAGAGGTCGGACACTACAAGGGAGATGCCCAGTGTCGCAAACGACCCCCAGCCCCCACTGGTGGCAAGAGTCCCGGGGTGGCCAGTGTAGCGCTTGGGATGGAGCTGCCCCTAGATAGGGAAGGGGAGTGAACAGGCCTGGACCTGGTGTCACTCTGGGATAGGGAGATGGTCCCAGTGACGCCCTTACCATCGAATACTGCTAAGTACCAGCAGAGGGTGAAGGTCAATGAGGAGGAGGTGGACGCTCTGAGGGACACAGGTGCCAGCATGACCACCTTAGTGAGGCGGCTGGTGTCCCCCGAGCAGGTAGTACCTGATGTGTTCCATCCGGCCGTGTTGGCTGACGGCAGTATGAGCTACTATCCCGTGGCTCAGGTTCCCTTTGAGTGGGGAGGAGTGAAAGGCCTGTTGAGAGTCGCGATATGCCCTGTCTTGCCTGTGGACTGTCTGCTAGGTAATGACCTGGAACATACCACCTGGAAGGAAGTGGAGTTTAAGGCCCACACTGAGATGCTGGGGTTACCAGGGTGGACTTGCATGGTCACGCGGTCCATGGCTGCCCGGCAAGAAGCTCAACCCGGGTTGGAGCCTGAGACTACGGCCCAACCCAATGCTGGTCGTGAAGAGAGTGTTGTGGAGGACACACCCCGTGTGATGGATGGGGAGCCCGCGGAGGTACCCCCGTAGTCCGTGGAGGTGGATGTCGTTCCCGTGGGGGAATTGCCGACCCTTGCCGAGTGGAATGTGGAAGGAGGGCCTACCCGGGAGGAATTCTGTCGGGCACAGAAGGAGTGCCCCACGCTTGAACGCATGCGGCGACAGGCCGAAGCCCAAGCGGCTGATCAGGAGACCGGCAGTTTTCACGTGTATTGGGAGGATGACCTCCTTTACAGTGAGCCTACGGTTCCGGTGCACGGATCCTCGAGGGCCTTAGTGGTCCCCCAGTGCTCCCAGGCCTTTTTGTTGGAATTGGCGCATGAGATACCCTTGGCTGGACACCTGGGCCAGGACAAGACCTTTGCGAGGCTAGTCCCACATTTTTATTGGCCCAGGATGAGAGTTGCCTCTGACACCTACTGCAAGACCTGCAAGACTTGCCAGGCAAGTGGCAAGACGGGGACCAAAGTGAAGGCCCCATTGGAACCACTCCCTGTGGTCGGGACCCCTTTTGAGCGGGTCGGTTTCGACATCATTGGGCCGTTGGATACTCCGACCTCTGCGGGACACCGGTTCATCTTGGTGTTAGTGGACCATGCCACTCGGTTCCCGGAAGCTATTCCTCTGAGGACCGTTACTGCACCTGTGGTGGCGCGGGCCCTGATGGGGAAATTTACCCGAGTGGGATTCCCCAAGTTTGTGGTGTCGGACAGGGGCCCAAACTTCATGTCGGCCTACATGCAGGCCATGTGGAAGGAGTGCGGAGTGACCTATCGGTTCTCCACTCCTTACCACCCCCAGACTAACGGGCTTGTAGAGCGCTTCAACAAGACCTTGAAGGGGATGATCCGGAGCCTGCCAGAGGACTTGAGGCAGGAATGGGACATCCTCCTCCCTTGCCTGCTGTTTTCGTACTGCGAGGTACCACAGAAGGGAGTCGGGTTCAGCCCCTTCGAACTGCTCTATGGCCATCCCGTTAGGGGACCCCTCAGCCTTGTCAAGGAGGGGTGGGAGAAGACTTCGAAGAAGCTTCCCCGTGATGTCGTCCGCTACATGCTGGCATTCCGCAGCCAGATGGCCAAGCTGTGGAAGGAAGCCTCAGACAACTTAGAGGCTAGCCAAGCCGTCATGAAGGAGTGGTATGACCGCACCGCTCGGACGGTGGAGTTGGACGCTGGACAGAAGGTGTGGGTCATGGAGCCTGGGGAGCTTAGTGCCCTCCAGGACCGGTGGACTGGTCCGTACGAGATTGAGGAGCGTTGAGGCCAGACCACCTACGTCGTTGACTTGAAGACCCCCCGTCAGCCCCATTGGGTGCTCCACGTCAACCGCCTGAAGCCTCACCATGAGCGATCAGAGCTTTCTCTCCTCATGGTGACGGATGGGAGCGAGGAGGAGGAGAGTGAGACTCTTCCTGACCTTCTGGCGGCTCAGGAGAAGGATGGTTCAGTGGAGGGAGTTGTCCTCTCCCCATCCTTGACCCCAGAGCAACAGAGGGACTGCCACCAGGTATTGGCGCAGCACGCCTCGTTGTTCTCCCTCAGCCTGGAATTACACATCTGTGTACCCATGATGTGGACACAGGGGACAGTCCGACAGTAAAAACCAAGTCTTACCGGCTGTCCGAGAAAGTGGAGAACAGCATCCAGGGTGAGGTGACCAAAATGCTGGAGCTGGGGGTGATCGAACCCTCCAGCAGCCCGTGGGCTAGTCCGGTCGTGCTGGTGCCGAAAGTGGCCCCGCCGGGCACCACACCAGAACTTCGGTTCTGTGTGGACTATCGGGGATTGAACTCTGTCACCAAGACAGATGCTCACCCGATCCCACGGGCCGATGAGCTGATTGACAGGCTGGGAGCAGCCAAGTACCTCAGCTCCATCGACTTGACATCAGGGTACTGGCAGATTGCCATGGCCGATGGAGCAAAGAAGAAGACCGCGTTCTCCACCCCCGAGGGCCACTCCCAATTCCGAGTGATACCCTTTGGGCTCAAGAATGCTCCGGCCACCTTCCAGCAGTTGGTGAACCAGGTGCTATCTGGCCTGGAGTCCTTCTCAGCGGCTTACCTGGATGACATAGCTGTCTTCAGTAGCACCTGGGAGGACCATCTGCAGCATCTCCAGGAGGTGCTGCAGGCTTTGCAACGTGCTGGCCTCACCATCAAGGCTAGCAAGTGCCAGATTGGACAGGGATCTGTCGTCTACCTGGGACACCTGGTGGGCGGGGGTAAGGTGCAACCCCTCCAGGCCAAAATTGAGACCATCATGGCCTGGGAGCCCCCCAAAACTCAGACTGAGGTCCGAGCTTTCCTCGGCCTCACTGACTACTACCGCAGGTTCGTCAAGGGATATGGCACCATCGTGGCCCCCTTGACAGAGTTGACGTCCAAAAAGCAGCCACGCAAGGTGATCTGGACGGCTGCTTGCCAGGAGGCATTTGAAACACTGAAGCACGCGATGTGCACCGCTCCGGTGCTGGCCACTCCGGACTTCCAGAAAGAATTCATCGTGCAGACGATGCCTCAGAGCATGGCGTAGGTGCCGTGCTATCGCAACTTAACGATGGCGGCCAAGACCAATCTGTGGCCTTCCTCTCCAGAAGACTCCTCCCTCTGGAACGGCGATGGAGTACCATCGAGCGAGAAGCCTTCGCTGTGGTCTGGGCCTTGAAGAAGCTGAGGCCATACCTTTTTGGCTCTCACTTCCTAATTCAAACCGACCACCGTCCCCTTCGCTGGCTCATGCAGATGAGAGGCGAAAATCCCAAGTTGCTAAGGTGGTCCATTTCCCTACAGGGGATGGACTTTAGGGTGGAACATCGGCCCGGAGCTGACCACGCCAATGCTGACGGTCTCTCCCAGTTTTTCTGCCTTAGTGACGAGAATTCCCTAGAGGTTGGGTAGCTCTCCCCTCTTTCGGCTGGGGGGGGCGCATGTTAGACCGGTCAGCCCTAGGGTGGTCTTTCCCTATTTTTTTCCGCCCTTGCCTCATTTTTCCCACCTTCTTTTTGTTGGCCCTTAGGTCTCCGGGCACCTTCCCATGGCCAATCCATGTTAGGGTGCAGGTGCTCTCTACTCCAAACATGGCTTCCACTGGCCCCTGCTACTGCAGCGTGGTCTTTTAGTGTATCACCCTAGTTTCCAGGAGCTGGCTGGGACCCCATACATTGTTGCAATGCCAGCCTGCCATCGCCTGCCCATAGGTAGAGTGGGGAAGCTCCTGGACCCTTCCAGAAGAAAGGCGGAGCCTATTTTTGCCGCCTTAGAGAGTGGTCACCTGACCTGGGCATACACAAGCAAGGGAGGGAACTTTTTTTAGTCAGTTGGGGCATCACTGACCTGGGGGACACATACAGGAGATTTAGGCGGTAGGGCCTAGTCAGGGACTTATGCCACTGGGAGTTACAGGACTTAGGTGCTGCCTCTTAAGTTGAGTGAGGTATCCTAGGCTAGCCCACTGATCTGGCCCGGCGGTAGGGGAACCCAGGGACCATCTTCAGTGACCTGAGAACTTGTAAGCCTCCAACTCAAGCCCCCCCACTTCAAGAAATGACCTCATAAGGGCGCAGAACCAACTAAGCGCCGAGAAGACTACTTGCCCTTCAAACAGAGACTACTGGGGGATCGACCAGGTACTGGACTGTGCTGCCCCTGCGCACTCCCTGCCTCCACCTGGGTCTGTGCTGTCCTGCCTGCCTCCCCCTGACTGAACTGCTCAAATTCCTGTATTGCCTCATCCCCCTGCTGAATCGCTTGGGGAGCGCTGTATCCTGCTCTCCTCATCAGCGCTGTAATCTGCCCCGACTGAAGAGACTGCTGGGCACTCGCCCGAGAACTGCCTCAAGCGCTTCCCTGCTGTGCACTAAAGGAGCGCTGTAAGCCCCTCAGGCGCGATCCTCACCAAGCCCCTTCAAGCTCTTACCTGCGGTGCCCAGTGAAGCACCAAGATTGCCCCCCGGGTGGCCCTCGGTGCCAGGAGAGGGCCGCCGCCGTGGGCGTGTGGGCCGAGCCCGGCCCGGGACTCCGCTGTCGCTGCGCCGGCCTCCGGAGTTCCGGAAAGGCCACCCGCGACCCTCGGCCCGGCTGGGGCACGACCGGAGGCCCCTGTCCCCGGGCCTAGTGAATCTCTGTCCGCGCAACCGGAGTTACGGCCGCGGTAGGCCTGAAGCCAGCGCCCGCCCCACGTGACGGGGGAACACCTCTGCCCCGCCCCTCCGAGCGCCGCGCAGCTATTGGTCCGGGCTGGCGCTCCCACGAGGCGGGCTCCGTGATTGTTTCCGGCAGCCTGACCCCTCCTCTGTGGTCCGGGATTGGTCCCCGGGCCGTGGTGGCGCCTGGAGGCCCGGGAACAGCCAGCAGCCTCGTCGGAGGGCTCCGAAGGAAGCCTGGGCCCTCCCGACTCCAGTGACCTCTGCAAGGGCTCCCCGGGGGGGAAGGAGGGTGACCACGGGAGTGAACCTGGGCCCCCCAGGAAGATCGAGGGAGGCCCCGGGGCTGCCCCTCCCCTACCGGGACGATTGTTAGGATCAGGGGCCTTCAGTAAATGGTATAAGAGACCCCCAAACTGTGGCTGGGCCCCGTTGGCCCCAATTCGCCTCTGACTGCGAGGCCCTGATTGACTGCTTACGCCTGATTAACTGGGTAGGCCCGGAGTGATACCAAGGTGGTTCGGGCCTGATTAACTGTTTCCTGTTGCCTGATGCCTGAGTTAATTGCTGAGTTATAAAGTACCTTTGCTTGAGGGCATTACCTATTTTTGATGAGGGGCCCATCGTACCGGAGTACCTACCGTGGTATAGGAAAATGTTTTAAGCCTGCTAACTGAACTGTTAATGGAATGCCTTGTACTAAATTCCTTGCACGGGCGGGCTCCATGGAATGATCATAGGAGATGTGCTATATTGCTTATTGACTTACCCCCTTTCTACTTCAATGAAATGGTTATTCTGGAGGAAGGAGTTTAATGAAATGTTTACCTTTAATGAACTGTTTATACTTATAGGATGAAATGCACATTCTGACTACCTGAAATGCTGGTTCATGAGTAATGAAGGTATCCACTTTACTTGACGAAAAGGTTATTGCGGCAGGTTATGTTATTTACTGAATTGCTACCTTTGCTCCCATGATGAAAATGCTTTAGTGGAATATTCTAGGAAATGTTAATGAGTTGATTGCCCTGATCTTAATCCTATATAAAAGCTATTGATTTTAATCAAAAGTACTGGTGTGGTCTCCATTATTGCACACACTTATGGTCTCAGTGGATGAGTGTGTTGTGTAGCTACTTTACACGTAAGCCACTGCTGCCTACCTGCTCGAGCCAAGCTACCCCCCAGGGAACTGGTGACCCCAGTTCCTACAGCCATGTTGGGGGGGAAGCACTTACTGTGAAAATTCCTCAGAAGAGAAATCTAAACTTGGCAGGTGGGCTGACTCCGGCCTGGTCGTCTGTCTCTCTAGCGGTTTGGCCCCTGTCCTTCAAACCTTAAATTGCACTCATAATCTGCTGGCTTGCTTTGTGAGATAGCCTCTACATGGTCTGTGTTTTCAGCCAATAGTATGTTGAATTCTGGGACTTGTAGTTTTGCTTTTCACAGCGCAAGTACAGAATGAAAACTCCCAACATTCATACTGTTTTTGGCGAAAAAATCTTCACAGGCTAAAAGTATCAAGCTTTAACGGGGTACCACTTGAAAAGCTAAGTGTCCTTCGTAGCATGGGACCGGTTGGGCAGCAATGAAAGTCCTCAGTAGTCGTCTTTAAAATAATTAAGTGCATGTTTATTACTACGGCACACTAATTGCAAAACAGTGTTGTCGCCTCAGCTCAGCCAGGTGTGCAGGAATTAATCATTTTGAACACGTCTCTTCAAGGTAATCTGAAGAAAACAGCTACTCCTCGCCTGCCTGTCCTAAACAGGCAGGCCCAGCAACTCCCTTTAGAGATGTTGTCGGACATGGACGCCGGGGCGGAGAAGTTACTATTAGACAGAAAAACAGTAGAAGTGAAGGGCAACTAACCACTTTGAGGCCACAAAGGCCACTGACAACCACTGACGAGGCTCCAGTCCGCTCGTTTGCACTGATTGAAAAGTTCCCTTTGGACAAAGACTTTCACCTTCACCCCTCAGTGACATTTTGTCACCCCCTCAGTGATGACACTCGGGGCGGCCCGCACCCCCCTTCCTATGCCACTGGGGAGCCGAGGTGTGAGAGCAACACCAGGCCCCCTGCCTGGCTGAGGTGGGGGAGAGGAGTTGTGCTCTGCCTGAGGCCGGCCGCACCCGAGTACTTCACAGGACTTTAAAAAGACCATTTACTTAACAAGACTTTGGTATTCTTTGACCCCTTCTTAGAGCCCCTGCAGCTACACTCTGCCGATTTTGACTCTACTTGCGCCTCTGGGGTGACAGGGGTGGGCACCAGGAAAGAGGAGGCACGCTCAAGTTTCTGGCTTGTTTTTTTTTTTAATGTGCTGTACAAAAGCGCACACTTAGCCTGCTGGTCCAAGACTCTAGTCCGGTGGTTAATGTACAACAGCAGAAAATGTGTGTAATTTATTGATTGTGTGGTCTGCTTTGAGTGTGGGATTCTACATTTAAACTCCTGCTAATTGTACACAAGTCGAAACTTCACACTCTTAATATAGGGAACGCTTAAATAGGTGTGTTGCTTGTTAAACCATTGTTTTTGTAACGTAAAATGTATATTTATCATCTTTATTGAAATGAATATTGTGGATGTTAAGGGTATTGATTAGATGACGTAAAGCTTTCCACTTTTTACCAGGATAAAATTGCTGTCACTGTAACACACGTTGTTGAAATAATCTCGTGTGTATTCGGATCCCTACAGATTTACTGGAACGTTTTTGGTAATTGCAGATAAGTGTATGTATTCTGTTTCGAGCTTTAGTATACAAGTGGCTGCAGTTGAAGCTTATTATTCTTTTGTATGCTTGAAGACCTGGCACCCATAAAGCGGATATGTTGATGCTAAATGTTTAAATATTCAGCTGCATGTAAGCGATATTGTAACCAAGGGAGTACAGTTGACGTTTCAGATTTGTTTTTGGAAATTATGTCTCTGGAATTTAATGTTTGTTTCTACACCCAAGTTTTAAAAAATTGCTTCACTTTCTTTTGCCTCCTCTTCCTGCTCTGGTCCTCTCTTCCATCTCCACCATTCTCTCTTGTCTTCAAGTCTATTTTGTCTGTCTTATTCCCCTCTCATGTTTCCCTCCTCAATCATCCACACAAGTCCTGTGTTTTACTGTTTTGGATAACATGTTTATGTTGTTTGGGCATTATAATTACTTATTTTATAATGCTGCCAGTTATTGTTGCCTGCTGTGCAGCTTGAAAAGCTGTCACACTTGTGGAAACCGGGGTGGATGTCGTTGCACTATACCTTCACTATATCATGTCAAATATGGCCACTGACTGCAGCGACAAGACAGCAGGAACATGTTTCACACAGCTTGAATATCGGGAATCTTCTCCTAGCAGGCACGTGGAAGGAATCACTTCTTTACACCGTGGACTAGAGGGCGGATGGATGGGGAAATAGGAGGTGCTTCACATCGGACAGGTAAAACTGAGCCCTGTGTCGCGGCCTGCTCCTTACCCAGGGCAGGAAGAAGTAGTGTCACACACAGGACAGAGAAACCGCATTCACTGCAGTACCTGCAGCGTGACAGGCAGCCGGTCACCACAGGGTGTGGTGCCATGCTGGAGGGCTGGAAGGGAAACCATGGCATTTGAAGTCAATGAAGCCTCACTTTGGTGCTCTGCACAAGTGTTAGATCCCTTCCATAAAGGGGAATTTACTCCTGACTTTGAAAAGTACAGCTTCATTTTTGACCGCTTTAATACCTCTGAGGGCATATGCACCCAGTTCAACTCATATGTTGCAGAACCTGGCCCAGAGAATGTCAACCTTGAAGTGCACCGGTGTTGGTATGGAAAGCTATGTCAGTGGCCAGAGTTGGCAAATTGTGTACTGGCTGTTTTGGCGTTGCCAAACTCAAGTGCCAATGTTGAGAGTGTCTTTTCACAAATAAAAGTGTAATTGGGAAGGAAAAGGAGAGCGCGAATGGCCAAAGAATAATTGAAGAAATATTGTATGGTGTACTGCAATAAACTCGACTTGTAGAAATGTATGTAGACCTCATATGCACTGTACATACACTGTCTACATTCCATGCATCAATGAAGAAAGCAAGCAATAATAAAAGCAAAGCGTTCCATAAAACACCGGCAAAACACCGTTTCAGTTGTTTTGTATGGCGCAAAAATGAGTAACCACTGAAAAGCACTGTTTTTTTGAGGCATGGAAATCTCTGGAAAACACTGAAAAAACACCACCAGAATTTACTAAAAATAGAAACTGAAAACAGGAAAGTCTACTTATACGTTAAGCCATGTATCATGTTGCTTCTACATACATACCTTGAAATTAATATAGCGTTTCATTATCTTCTTTCTTTGTATTCATGGTAATGTATTGACAATGTTTATATGCCTTCTATATACATGACCACGTTCTCATTCTCATTTTCATCCTTGTATCATTGGCAGAGTTTTAACAAGGGTTATATATATTTTTTGCACGTACTTACTTTCTTGCACCAGTAATCGCGGTTGTTCTACAGCACTTATTATTTTTTATGGTTGGTTATTAAGAAAAATAATGTAACTTTATTTCCGTTTTTTAAGGAATCCGCATGGTCTTGCCACCACATTGACTTTGTCGCTTTTTGGTTCAGTTTTTTGTTCACAATACACCTATGACATAGTTTTCTGATGACTGAGTCGCTTTATGGTTTGGTTCTTAGCTTTGCTCTACCATTCGTTCTGTATGATTTCATATACCATTTTCTCCAGTCCAATATGGCGGATTCTTTCAATATAGTTTTTGTTGAGCTCAATCCTATCGTGATCTAGTCAGGCAAAGTTATAGTATCGCAAGACTACACTATCTCGCATACAGCGGTGATTGCTTGGTGGGATTCTAGCCGAGACGCAACGGTAAGCTTCTTGTTAATAATTTTTAACAGTGCGAATATTTAATATAAGGGTTGTAGCCTAAAACGTGATCTTATTTCATCATAGAAACCGGGATCGTAGGACGAGTCATGGTCGCGTGAGACCACGCCAATCACATTCACAGTGACACCTGTATGCAGTGATTCATGCCGTGATACAATGGTAAGCCTTGTGTTACCTTCAATAATAATATGAATTTACAACATAGGGAGGGCTATGCTCCAAAAATGCTTCCTTATTATTTTACAGAGATTGGGATCCTCTCAAACTTTTCTTTTTGTGAAAAGCTTGGCGCTGTTTTGGCACCTTTGATATCAGCCTGAGGTATATAGTATACTCATGGTTATTTGCAGGGATTTATTACATTGCTGATCGGGTATTTGTCTAGCATTGTTTGAATTATTTTGTTGCAGAGTCACAAGACTTTTTAGAGCTGATTCTGGTTGAATATATCTACAGATTTTTCACACCAGTGAGTACTATGTCATCAGTTTTACGTTTGGTATTATCTAGTCGTGATTCAGTCTATGGCTGTATCTGAAAGAGACACGTTAGTGATAGATTCCTTACCTTAGAATATCCCCAGGCGTCAGACTGGATCCGGAAATGTTTTGCGTAGCAGTACCCATGCGCGTCGGTAGGCGTCGTCTGCGGCTCCGCGTCCGTCGTCGGTGTCGTGGGTGCCATGATGACGTCGTCGGAGTACTTAGACGCCGCCTCCGCGTGCTGACGTCGGTTCTTCTTTTTTCCGCGCCAGCAAGCGCTGATCCGGAAAAAGTGGTACCCTTAGTCTATTTTTGACTAAACTTTTTCGATCATTTTTGATCTACTTCGAAGTCTGTACGACTCAGACGGTGCCGGTAGGGGTGCCCGGGTACAAACCCTGTCCGACTGATGTCGGTTACAGACCCCCATCGCCGGTGTCTTCATTGCTTAGGCCTCGACCACGATGACAAGGCCTGCTCCGACTGTCGAGCCCTGACGTCTAAGGCTAGGCGGGAGCGGTCCCGCAAGCGACTCGAGCTCCGGCAGTCGGCCCCGCGCCGCTCGAGGTCCCGGTCCGCGAGGAGGTCGCGGGACCTGTCGCGGGACCGGAGCCACCATGGCTCCGGGAGTCGTCTTCGGGCTCCTCGGGTAAGCACAAGAAGTCGAAGAGACGTCATCGCTCTTCTGACTCCCCCCGACACACGCGTGACGTGGCCAGGGGTTCGCGCGACACAGCCCTCGCGGCTCCGCTGGAGCCGCTGGTGTCGCGGCCTGCTCCATACCCGCCGGTACCTGGGCAGAACACGACGCCGGGGGAGATTGATGACTTCCTCATGGCCATGAGGTCGCTCGCTCCTCTGTCGTGTTCCTCGGCGCCTTCGGGCCAAGCGGTCCCGACTTGGTCCCCATGCGGGCCGGGTGCTCTGGCCCCGTCGGCGACTTCGGTCCCGACGCCGCAGGGCCCCACTGGATCCGGTTCCAGATCCGGGTCACCGCCAGTCGACCTCGCCGGCGCTGGCCCCAATGGTGTCGCCCCTGGCGCCGTCCCAGGACGACACCGTCCCTGGTTCTACCCTCGGTTCGGGTCCGGCGTCAGAGCGGCGCCGCTCTCGACGCCGATGGAAGATTTCTATTTCTGTGACCCGGCCCCATCCTTTGAGCCTGAGTACCAGGCGATGGGTGACGAGGGGGACTGGGAGGGGTCTGAGGACCCTCTGGCACGTGAGTGTCAGTATTCTACGGACTGGACAGGAGAGCTTGGGGATGCCAGTGGTCTGGACACTTCGCCCAACACTGGTTTTGTCTCCCCTCCTAGCGTGGCTACAGAGGAGGGGGCTGCCTATAGCGTGGTGCTGATGAGGGCGGCCAAGGCCTTGGGCTTTGAGCTCCCCGTTGCGGCCGTGAGGACTAACCTCCTCACCGAGGTCCTTAAACCGACTGCAAGCTCGGCCGAGCCTCTGCTGCCGTTTAATGAGGCCCTATCAGACGTTCTTCTGGGCACTTGGTCCAAGCCCACCACAGGTCAGCCTGTGGATAGGAACGTGGCCAGGCACCACCGCCCGGCTCCGGGCGACCCTTGCTTTCTGTCTACCCACCCCACTTCCGAGAGCCTGGTCATCCAGACTTCTAATTCCCAGACCGCATTCCCATCGGCTCCCCCCGACCGGGAATCCAAGAGGTACGAGCAATACAGAAAGAGAGTATTCTCCTCCCTGAGTTTAGGATTGCGGTCAGTCAATACCGTGTGCCTCTTGGGCCGCTACACCAACTCTCTGTGGGATACGGTCGCGGACGTGCTGCCAGAATGCCCGGTGGAGGTCCGGGCTAAACTCGGCAAAGCCCTTGTGGAGGGTCAAGATGCGGCGCGTTATTCCATCCGGTGTGGGCTGGACACTATTGACTCACTGGGCAAAGCGATGGCAACGACGATGGCGATTCGTTGCCACTCCTGGTTGAGGTCTGCCAACTTCTCGGCTGATGTCCAAAATACACTTATGAACATGCCGTTCGATGGCCGTCGCCTCTTTGGCGACAAGGCAGACCATTTGCTTGAGCGCTTTAAGGACTCCAGGGCTACGGCCAAGTCCTTGGGCCTCTCGGCCCCGCGCCAGCAAACGGCTGCCTTTCGCTCCTTTCGTGGCCAAGGAAGGGGCGCCCCCACATGTCCTACCAGCCACGGGCCGCAGACTACCATCCAGCGTGGTGGCGGACGTGGAAACGGCCGTGGCGGCGGTCGGGGACAACGGCGCGGCCAGTCCACACCTTCCCCTGCAGCATCCGCCTCAAATCCCTCCTAGTCTGTGCTTTCAGGCCCATGTGATGCCAGTAGGGGGCAGGGTTCGCCATTACCACCACTGGTGCACTGTCACTTAGGACAGGTGGGTGCTGCAAATCGTCCGAAGGGGCTACTCCCTCCCCTTTGAGGCGTCCACTCCAGCCATGCCACCGCAGTACCACCGCGTGTCGGGGGATCACTTGAGACTTCTACAAGAGGAAGTTACAGCCCTCTTGGCCAAGGGGGCCATCGAGCGCATTCCTGGGCCAGAAGTAGGGTGTGGTTGTTACTCCCACTACTTTCTGGTACCCAAGAAGGGCAAAGGGGGCCTACGCCCTATCTTGGACCTACGGAACGTCAACGGCTTCCTCTGGAAGGAGAAGTTCAAGATGCTGACATTGGCTCAGGTCTTAGCTGCCCTAGACCATGGAGATTGGATGGTAGCGTTGGACTTGCAGGACGCTTATTTTCACATCCCCATCCTGCTGGCCCACCGGCGTTACCTGCGGTTCACGGTAGGCCACGAGCACTTTCAGTTTACCGTGCTCCCCTTCGGCCTTACCAGCGCCCCACGGGTGTTCATGAAAGTGATGGCGGTGGTCGCAGCTCATCTGCGCAGGTTAGGGATTTCAGTCTTCCCCTACCTCGACGACTGGTTGTTGAAGGCGGGCTCGCCCCAGACAGTCGTCAGCCACCTCCAGACTACGGCCGACCTACACCTGCTGGGGTTCTCCATCAATGTGCCGAAGTCACACCTGTGTCCCTCTCAGAAGCTTCTCTTCATCGGAGCGGTTCTAAACTCTGCGCAGTTTCGGGTTGATCCTCCCGAACAGCCGGTTCGGGATATTCAGGCTCTGATTCCGATCTTTCAGCCTTTGTCCCGAGTCTCGGTCAAGTTGACTCTGGGGCTGATGGCCTCCTGCATCCTTCTGGTGCATCACGCCCGGTGGCGGATGCGGGCTCTGCAGTGGGACCTGAAGTTTCAGTGGGCCCAGCATCAGGGCAACTTGTCCGACCATGTCTTGATCTCGGAGGGCACTGCAAGACAGTTGCAGTGGTGGCTCACGGACTGCGATTGGGTCAGTGGCAGATCCCTCTCCCTACCCCAACCGGAGCACGTAGTTGTGACGGACGCGTCCCTCCAGGGCTGGGGGGCCACATGGGAGAGGCGGAGATCAGAGGCCTCTGGTCTCCAGCAGAGTTCCGGCTCCACATCAACCTTCTGGAGCTGCAGGCGATCCGGCTTGCACTGAAGGCATTCCTCCCCTCTGTCTGGGGGAGTGTAGTGCAGGTGTTCACTACCGCCATGTGGTACTGCAACAAACAGGGCGGGATGGGGTAGTGGACCCTATGCCAGGAGGTTCTGCGCCTCTGGCAGTGGCTGGAACATCAGGGGGTGACCCTGGTGGTTCAACACTTGGCAGGTTCCCTGAACGCCGGGCGGACGAACTCAGCCGTCGGTGCATGATGGAAAACTCAGACGTGGTGCAAGGCCTCTTTCAGCGGTGGGGAGAGCCTTGGTTAGCTCTATTCGCCACAGAAGAGAACGCGCAATGTCCTCAGTTCTGCGCGTTGGAATTTCCAAGGCGGCACTCGCTCGGAGACGCTTTTCATTGCGAGTGGAGTTGCGGTCTATTGTACACCTTTCCGCCTATACCACTTCTGCCCAGAGTGCTGAAGAAGATCAGGCGCGACCGGGCCCAGGTTATCCTTGTGGCTCCGGACTGGGCACGAAGATACTGGTATCCAGAGCTACTCAGCATGCCTGTCGATCCCCCGATTCGTCTGCCTCTTCAGGAGGACCTTCTGTGGCAGCAGCAGGGGACGGTCCTCCATCCGAACCTGTCCAGTCTCCACCTCCATGATTGGAGATTGAGTGGCGACAGTTGAGGCCATTTGACTTGCCTCCTGAAGTTTGTAATGTGATTCTGGCAGCCAGGCGTCCCTCCACAAAATCGGTTTACGCCTGCAGGTAGAACAGATTTGTGGCATGGTGCACAGCAAAGGCTGTGGATCCACTCTCTGCCCCCCTTTCTGAGGTTCTCCTCTTCCTTCTTTCTCTTGCCCAGCAGGGCTCTGCTCTGGGCACTATCAAGGGCTACCTTTCTGCCCTTTCCGCCTTCTTGAGGCTACCTGATCAGCCTTCTTTCATCAAGTCCCTGATTGTTAACAGGTTCTTGAAGGGCATCACTCATATGTTCCCCCCTGTTCCTTTCGGGATGCTCCAGTGGAACTTGAACCTGGTTCTGACTTACCTGATGTGCGCTCCTTTTGAGCCGCTTCATAACTGTCCTCTCCGTCTTCTTACGCTTAAGACTGCTTTCCTGGTTGCCATCACCTCTGCCAGGAGAGTGAGTGAGCTCCAGGCTCTTTCCTCTAAGCCTCCTTTCCTTTCTGTCCATCCGAAAAAGGTTGTGTTGCGGACAAGACCCTCTTTCCTGACCAAGGTAGTCACAGCCTTCCACATCGGGCAGTCCATCACCTTGCCCACCTTCTTTCCGCCTCCGCATCCCTCGAATGAGGAAGAGAGGCTCCACCGTCTGGACCCAAAACGTGTGCTCTCATACTATCTGAATCGCACACGCCAGTTCCGGGTGGATGACCAACTCTTTGTTGGTTACGTGGGCGCTAAGAAGGGACGGGCGGTGCACAAGCAGACCACCATCTCTCAGTGGATCGTGTTGTGCATCCAGGCGTGCTACTCTGGCTAAAAAGGAACCTCCTGTTGGGCTGAGGGCCCATTCCACCCGGGCCACGGCGACTACTACTGCCCTGGGCCGGGGAGTCCCCTGGCAGGACATTTGTCAGGCAGCTACGTGGGCCTCGCTGCACACGTTCGCAAGGCACTACTGCCTGGACAGCCAAGTCCAGAGGGATGACTTCTTTGGCCATTCCGTCCTCCAGGACTTTCTGGTGTAATTATTGGTTCGCAGTCCCTGGGGTATCTATTCTAAGGTAAGGAATCTATCACTAACGTGTCTCTTTCAGATGCACAAGTTACTACTTGTGTAACGATATATATGTAAGAGACATTAGTTGGTGATAGATTCCTTACCAACCTACCCATCCTCCCTGTTCTGCGAACCGATATCTAGGGTTGAGGTCATCCCCTTTCAGGGCCCTAGTTTCATGGCACCAGTGTTGGTTTTTATCATGGCTCTGCGTTTCTGGCGTGGAAAAGCTGTGTATAAGAACTGATGTCAGGACGCGGAGGCGGCGTCTAAGTACTCCGACGTCATCACGGCGCCCACGACGGACGCGGAGCCGCAGACGACGCCTACTGACGCGCATGGGTACTGCTACGCAAAAAAATTCCGGATCCAGTCTGGCGCCTGGGAATATTATAAGGTATTCTAATTTGCTTTAAAGGTTTGCGGTTTTGTTTACCTCCATCACATTGGGTCGTTTAGGACTTTTCATATGTCTGAGCACAATATTGTGAAAGTCTGCCAAGTTAATATAGGCTATTAGATCACAAGATGAACTTGAAAATGATTCAGAAACGTTATTTATTTAAATTTGATCTGCAATGTACGCAGATTATTATTATGATCTTTTGTTTTACAGCTACACCCCTGAAGAAGGGACAATCTATGTCCCGAAATGCATTGGGTTTGTTGTGAATTTCTGTTAAACAAATCATAGTATGTAACTGGAAAGTTATTTCAACAGTAGAATTGTTAAGGGCTAAGAACACACTAAAATTGTTCTGTATGAATTGCCTTTTGAAAAACTGATTTATTCTGTATGCATTAAATAGCTGAAGAAAGCTTAAGAACATGTTTGACTAAGGAGTATTGTTTGTGAAACATGAAGTAAATCTTTTTGAAGTTGTGCACAATTGAGTCCAGGAGTCAGTGGGACGTCTGGCCTTCTTTTCATGTAATATTTAGGTGTGGACAGGTACAAACTGTCAGTTGCAGCACACTAAGCAGAATCTTGTTTTTAAAAATATAAACAAAGAAGGTAGAGGGGGGCCCAAGGGAAATTTAAAGACCATGCAAAGACACGTTCCCTATACTGGAATACAAAACACAAAAGTGTTGATGGGTCTAGAAGAAAAAGTCTGTGGAAGCTGATAAAACCAGAATCGCTTTTCTTGATCGCATGATTTTTGCTACCCCAGAGGGACTCCAGTCAGAACTCTACAGAAAGCCGATGGCAAGAAATTACTTACTGTGCTTTGACAGCCACCATCCGAAATCCCTCAGAGAGAACCTACCATATGGGCAATTCCTGAGGGTCCAAAGAAATTGCTCTACCACAGCAGGATATAAGAAACACTCCACCTCCCTACAAAAAAGCAGCTCTGTAGTAGGAAGTACCCAGATAGACTAGTGCGTAGATCACTAAAACGTGCCAAAAATAACAACCGACGAGCACTATTAGAACCTTCTGGTCCGAAACCACCATCTGAAAGACTTACTTGCGTCAGCACGTTTGGAACTCTGTCCAACCAAATTCAGAAAATAGTCAAGAAACACTGGCCGATTCTGAATTCAGGGAAGAAGACTTTCGAAGCCCCTCTTTTCTCTTTCAAGAGAGGCCCAAACCTCAGGGATCGCATTATACATACTAGATCGCGGAACCAGATGCCAAGGGCCCTTGGCACGATTTGGGACCTCCCGCCGTTAACAGGACATCATCCATGCGGTTCTTGCCAAGCTTGTCCACAAACGAGAAAATCCACAGAAATCGATATTGGAACAACCATACCTTGGAGACAAACAACATTTACTAACTGCAATAGTGAGAGATTGGTCTACCTCATAACCTGACCTTGTGGACTACAATATGTAGGTATGACCACGCGCAAGATAAAAATCAGGATCTCCGAGCACAAGAGCACCATTAGGTGTAAAAGACAGGCAACCAAACTCACAAATCATTTTTTGGACAAACAACGTGCCCCTACTGCATTTACATGGACGGTCTTAGAACAACCATACATACCTCCTCACATCACGGACCATTCCAGATACCTACTACACAGAGAACAAAAATGGGTGTTTAAATTGAGGACGAACAAGGGAGGACTGAACGATGACATACCCTGGTCCACCTTGGTTTTTTTTTTTTTGAGCAAGTTTGAAAATGTACAATTCATAAAAAATAGACAATATAATACTAAAAAAAACAACAACAAAAAACAGTTCATTACTTCAATCGTTTCCAAAAATCGAATAAAAAAATCATAAAACATGATTCAATTTAAATTTTATCATGGTCATACCCAATTACTCTAAAGTAGAAGGAAAAAGCAAAAAAAGAAAAAAATTAAAAAAAGAAAAAAAAGAAAGAGGAAAAAGATACAGAGAGTACAAAAAGTATTGATAGATATTGATATATAATACATTTCTACAACATTTCATCTTTAAAGGCTATGAGTTTCTTTGGTTATCAAACCAGGTGGCAACAGGGGCCCATATCTGAGCCCCGAGGGCTCGTGATTTTTTCCCTCTAGTTTTATAAATTGCAGTCTCCTGCTTGTAAATTCCTAGTAGTCTGCTTAGCCATCCTTGGAAAGTAGGAGCGTCTGTATCTTTCGACCGCGCTGCCAAAATGAATCTAAATACAGCTGTCCCAACAAATACAGACATTGCTTCATTATTGCTGTACCCTAGAGAGTCATCATGACCCAGAACGAACAGTGTCGATGATGTTTTAAGTTCGTGTCCAAAAATTTCGGCCCAATATTTGGACATCCCTTTTTTAATCGAATCTAGCTTAGGGCAATCAGCAAGCATGTGTATAAGATTAGCTGGCCAAGAGAGCATCTCAGGCATTGATCGCTTACTCTTTTGCCCCAGGTAAATAATTCTGCAGGAGTAAAGTAGAGGTCATAAATTGTTTTATAATTTTGTGCCTTTAAGTTAGAAGCTAGAAACAGTTTAGATGATAACATCAGAGACATATCTATATCGATGTTTGGGTTATTTAACTTTTTTCAATTTGTTCTAGATCGGTCCACCTTGTAAACAATAATATTCCCAACTGACACTTTTATAAGCCATCTGCTCCTTTCAGATCCTCCTGTAATTTCGTAATAAAGACGAGACCCAGGTTTACTCTACTTCTGCCTGGTTTTTCAAAGTCCTCTTTATCATCATTTTTTTAAGGTCAAGATCCTTTTCACATCTTTGTTTAAGGGTAACTTATAATTTCGCAATAAGGGCGACATCTAGGTGTCATGTATACTTGCAGCTAATGATGTGTTACATTTTACTCCATTGTAGCTGGTTCCTTTAATGTGCTTTTAATAATTGGTCTACATCTCTGTCTCAGGGGAATTCGAATAAGGTTGACACATACTCGTCAGACACACACTATGCGTGAGCACTGGCAAATAATATATGTAGCCCGGACATCAGCATCTCACCTCGAACGATTGTTCGTCGTGTTGATAATGGTGATTTAATGTCAAAGCATTACATTCAAGCGAGATACACGTATTCTGCATAGTTACCGCATTGAACAATGAACCTTTATTGTTCAAAATACGATAACATTTTCATTAAGATCTCTGTGACCTCTGTAAACGTGCATGGACCAATCATATTGGACAACTCATCGGATTAGAGACTCAGGCGTCTGACGTCACACAAACAGACGTCCTAGTAGGTCACATGACCTCCTACGCCCAGTAAGAACACCGCTTATATACACGGCCGGCTCCCCGTTCTGGTACCTCCCCACCGGCTCAGAAGTACCGACGGAGAGGTGAGTCGGACCGGTGTTTCTGTGTGGCTTTTTTTGAATTCTCTTTGAGTTTCTTCGAGTGTTATGTGGGCAGATACCAACACTTTGAGGCTGTTTCCATCTTTGCTTCTAGAGCGTATCTCGCCTCTGCCTCGTAATACCATTAAGAAACCTGTTGCCTGTTGGTAGTTAAAGAATGCAGGTCACAACACTCAATAACATAACTTTTCTAGCTATGATCGCATGCTTTATACTAACTAGCAAAATACTTAGATCATAGATATACTGAGAGGGTACCACTCTAGTCGATACATAGAATATTCCGTTAAGCTTTGGAAGATGCTAATATGTAAATTGACGGAATACACTCGCCAGTACGAGCAATCATCCTATCTGTAGATCCTCTGAGAGAAGTCACATAGGAGCCAAATAGTTACTTGCCTTTGTTTGAGATCCAATGTACTCTGACAGAAAGAACTTATCCATCAGACATACTGGATATTAAAATGTTACCCTGTTGTGCATACTTTTCTTTCACTCTATATAGGAAGCGGTCACGATTTTTCTGTTTCTGCTTCCTTTTTAAACAGAGCGGTGCTTCCCTCGTTCCCTGAGCCGTTGCCAGGCGAGGCGAGGCCTCGAACTCCTATGACCTGGGTAAGATGGAGTTTTCAAGTTACATGGAGGATTAACAATTTAGTGCCTTCATGATGATAAAAGAAAATACAAATAGTGTTTTGTGCAGACATTGTTGTCGAGATAGAATATGGTTATTAGCTACATATCTAGGTGTCTATGTTTGTGTGAGACTTTTTCTTCTAGACCCATTGACACTTTTGAATCTTGTTTTTATACATTCGGGTATAGTTTAAAAAGAAAGGTGTGCATAACTCACATATGTTCATTTACTATTAAACCTGAGCCTTTTACTGTAAGAATCGAGGGGGTTATGTTGAAGACTGTGTTTTTAGGATGTAGCCTGAGATTTCAGGATTGTCAAATCTTAGGAAGAAAAATATGTGCTGGGCTTCAGGTTTGTCAAATCATAGGATGAAAATTCTGTGGACGTCAGACTTGTTTTCATGATGTCTGAATGAATATAATAATTGTTCAAGATCTACAAGGAATAATAGTGAAATAGGACATCCTGGTTGCGCACCGCGTGATAGCACAAAGTTGGCAAACATGGAATGAATTAACCATTGTCTTATAGATGGATAACAGAGAATTGGGGGGATGTTTTTCACCGAGGGGTTCTGACTGATATTTAATAGATAATTCGAGCAAAGCTCGCGTAGTCTATGATGTCACTCAGCACGCGAGGTAAATTTCAATATTATGTATGACCCCCAAAATTATCTGCCCCTGTTTTTAACTGCTGTGCATGGGCTCCTTCTCTTCCTTGACCTAAATGTGAAAAATAAATATCTCACCTGCCATCCTTAACTAGCTCCCACCATCTACCCTTCCGCCTCCTGCAGCTCTGCTTTCCGCTTTCAGTCAAAGAGGACAAGCACCACTGTGCTAACAGGCTCTCAGAGAGCCCTTTCAGCTTGGGCTGGAAATCCTTTATAACTTAGAAACAGTGGTAATGAGTTTTGTTGCTACATCATAGCAGTGAGTTACCAAATTTAGAAACTGATGTTAAGGATAGAGGTCCTCTATTACTGGGAGGTCCCTGGAGTTGGACGCCGCGGTGGGGATCCTACATTGGTTCCCCCATACTCCCAAAAACAAAATCTCCAGTAAATTTATTGACCTGGGGCTAATACTGGTGAAGCGGGAGATCACCAGACACTGGAAGGCACGGGTTGGTCCAACAGGCGCTAAATGGCGCAATGAACTCCTAAAATGGGCTGCGGGGGAGAGCACCCTGAGGTATCAACTGGCGAGGCGACAGCAGA
Source organism: Lissotriton helveticus (assembly GCF_964261635.1). NCBI lineage: Eukaryota > Metazoa > Chordata > Amphibia > Caudata > Salamandridae > Lissotriton > Lissotriton helveticus. Next base: position 435,959,629 of record NC_136063.1, read on the forward strand.
ATGAGAAGGCATTAGAGGCGGCACAGTAGTGGGAGACGCTGGTACAGGCCCTGCGCGATTACGGCACAGCCAGTGATTCCGATAGCGATGAAGGTGGACAGCCTCCGTCCCTGTAGGGATATAAGAGGCAAAACTTCCGTTAGGAAGGAAAGGTTTCCTACCACAAGCTCTTTACATGTACACTAGCGCACAGATGGCGGGGTGGGAGGTGGATAGAGGGTAGAAGAAGCGGCGTGAGCTTCCGCCGACATTAAAGATTTTTCCATAATATATGCTCGGTATTCAGTCCTCTGGGGGGATTGGGACGGTTGGGAGGGGTGGGAAGTTTTCAAGTTGTTTAGAAAAGCAGAAGAGAATCTTTCATTTATCTTGGTACACGCCAGACGACCACTAAACCCTCATACATTGGTTTAGCCTCCGGGATGTGGGCTGAATGGCTGTGTGAGGGGGGTATTTCTTTACCGAGGTTTCTTTCTTTTATTTGCCACGGATAATGTGTCACTGGTCCAACATGTAACTTTGGCTAAATTCCTGCAATAAAAATATATTTACAAAAAAAAAAAAAAAAGGATAGAGGTCCTCTATGCAAGCCAGGCATAACATATAGTTATAGATGGGTAACAGTGAATTGCAGGGATGTTTTTCACCAAGAGGTTCTGCGTGACATGTGATAGATAATTGTCTGTGATAAACAACATCCCCGTAATTTACTTTTACCCATCTATACGTTTATGTATGACCCTTCAGAATCATCTTTCCATGCTTCCATCTGCTACGCAAGGGCAGAGGACTAATGGGGGAGTCATATAGAACGTGGCCTCTCCTCTTCGTCCTACATTTAACAAGCATTTGCAATGCACTAGGTCTCACATTTACGTGAGTTTAAGCTATTGACATTGTAAATTCGAATGCCTTTTATTTATGTTTTAAAAATTCAAACAAAAATAAAAGGTATTGTCGTTTGTAATGTCAATAGCTCAAACTAGCGTAAATGCTAGAGCTATTGCATTGCAACTGCTTGTATTGTTTAGTGCTTTTATTTAACAAAATGACCCCTACGGGGTAGGTCGCACCACCCTAGGCATACGTCGGAAAAGCAATTTTTGCATTCGCTAATGGGCAGATTCTGCGTTTCTGCCCATTTGCAAACGCAAAAAGGTTTGATACATCTGGACCAAAGTGAGTTGCCCAGAATCATAGGATGTTGACCCAATTGCGTCTCACTCCTGGAAGTAGACTTACTCACACAAAATTCTTTGTGTTAGTCAATGCTCTTACAACATAAAAAAAACAAATTTTGAGGACGACATGTGGTTTACATCCATGAAAAAATTCCAGTTGTGTGTGGAAGCTAAACTTGCTAGCACAAATCGCAACGTGAATCAGCCCATACTATTCAAAATATTGCAAAGTTTATTGCTGTCCCAAGGTTTAGTCCGGCTTCATGGTGACATAGTATAGCGCTACATCGCTCTTGTGTGTGGCTTAGTAGTGTTCAAATACCTAACACTATGATGTGAGTTACTATCAAGGAGGCAGCATCGCCGCAGGGATGCTTAATCACGGCTAGACTCGTAGGCTGCAGGCTCGGGCTGCTTTTGGAGGTCGGTGGGCTGCCATGACCCAATCATGCCTCTATGGCCCCATTCTAGCAGCAGCCTCCTGCAGTGTGAAGCTGGTTTAAACTTTTTGCCACAACCTATTTTTGGTTTCAGATCGAATAGTATCATCCAGTTTAGGCGAATGTTTTAGGCTGTACCATCCCCACATCCCGGAATTCAGACACCTGAATGGCTCGGTGTGGTGCTCGCGACTTATTCATGCAGCATGAACGTTGGCTCGTTGTAGAGAAGTGGGTTTCTGTTGCAGTAACCCCTCCACTTTTTGCCTGATAACTGATGCACTTTTCCCTGGGTCCCTACCAATCAAGTTCCCGGGGCCTGTGTTCTTTCCCCCAAAACCATCCCAATTAGCATCTCTGGCCACAGGTCAGCCCCTGGTAAATGGTACCCTGGGTGACCAGAGAATGCCCCTAAGGGCTGCAGCACTTATTGTGCCACCCTTAGGGGCCCTGTACCCTTACACACACACTGCCTTTGCAGGCTGAGTGTCTTGGTGCAGAGCAAACCACAGAGTCGACATAGCACACAACCCTGTGTGCCATGCCCACAACACACTGCCCTAGCATACCTCAGTCACCCCTCTAGCTGGGTGCCCTATGCCAGTGGTGTTGGTACAAGGGCATGAGCCCTGTACTCCTACAGTACCCAGGTCCTTCCTGGGCACTGCAAGTGCAGAGCTGCCATTAAGAGTATATGGTGCTGGGAGGTCGTCAACACAAACTCCACAGCACTATAATGGTTACACTGAAGTCTGAGAAGTTTGGTATCAAACTTCTCAGCACCTTAAACCCACTCTGATGCCAGTGTGGGATTTAATGTAAAGTGTACGCCAGAGGGCTACTTAGAGTTGCCCCCTGAAACTAACCCACAACCCATGTCCTGACTGAGAGGCTGCCACCCAACAGAAATGTTGCTGGACCCCTGGGTAGAGAGCCCTCCGCTCTAATGGGCTTGCACCAATGAACATCCTGGGATGAGGTAATAGGTCTCCTCCCCCAGGTTGGGCAGGGGGAGCTTCAAAGGCATGCTTCCTTTGCGAGCTTCTCCAGGCCACTAGCTGTATTCATCAACTGGCCCCCACCGGTTCTGACCCCCACTCTGGCGGAAAGACAGGCGGGAAAAACTAAGGAAAGGGGGTGTGCCAGCCTCTGCCATCCCCACCCCTTAGGTGGGGGAGGCGAGGTAAAGCACAACTCCGGGCTCTCGCCATTTTGAGAATGGGGCGCCCTAGCCAATCAGAGCTAGGCTCCTGCCCCCCTCCCACCGGAAAGTGGCATACTTCCCCACTTGCTCTGTGTAAGTGACCAGGAGCCCAGCTCCCACAGCCACGTGGTCTGCCTGCTAGCAGCCACCAACCAAAGGCCCCCTGCCCGCCATAGGCTAACATTGGGCCTACTCACTCTGCACCCGGCTGCCCCTGTGCCGCAGAGGGTGTAACGACTGTACCTACCTGACCCTGGGAGACCCCTGAGTCTACACCCCGAACCTTAACTCAGCCAGTCGAGTATTTACCCAAAGACTGATAACTTGATTTTCTCCATAGGGTAACATTGGCTGGTTTCACTTGGAAATTCTTTTAAGTGTCAAATTTTGCAACTTTGAAATATTCCTTAAAAATCGTCCGAACATCAAAAACGAAATTACTCATCTGTGATCAGGAGAGATCCTAGTGCTGGATCTTTGTGCCCAGCACTGACCTTCAAAAATAATTATAACCGTGGTTTACTATTATCCTAATTTTCCTCCATAGGAATACATTGCCTGGTTTTTGCCAGAATTTCTTATGTGTCGATTTTCAAAACTTAAAAATATTCCTCAAAAATTGCCTGTGTAACCAAAACAATTTGTCAACTGTTTACAGGAAATGCACCAGGGCTGAATCCAGGATCCAGCCCCGAGTTAGAAAAACATTTGTAAAGTGATTCTATTGCATTTACTTAAAACTTCCCATTGAGCTCAATGTTATACTTTTTTCTAACTTTTATTGCATATTGCAACAACTGTAACTATTGCATTCTAAAGTCTATTGCTATTTGAAAGTCTTCAATTGCAACATCTCATTCTGAGAAAGTATTTATGATACCTACTGTGGTTCTAAAATAAAGTAACTATATATTTTTATATACAAAACAATTGGCCTAGAGTTCAGTTCTTGAGTGTGTGAGACCATTTGCTGACTGAGTGTGTGCAACAAATGCTTTACACTGTCCTCTGATACTGCCTTACTGCTCGATCAAGCTGCCACTTTAGAGAGTAAGGTTATATCTAACTTTAGCCTCTGCCATACCCCTGGGGGCTGTGGACTCTGTGCACACTGAACCTTACTTTGGTGCAGTATATACAGAGCCACTTTCTTACACTCGTTCCAGCAGATTCCTGGAAATTTGCTGCCCAGAGGGGGAACAGGACTGGCTGTCGCCATTAGTATTAATGCCTGATCTGGTGACTCAGTAGACAATTGTTAAAGCAATCAGATTAGTGCTTGATAGCTCGCGACCTCAGAAACTACTCCACTGCATTAGCGAGAATGGCTTACAGCGAGGAAGAGGGTAAAACGGTAATGAATAGTTAACAGTTCAGTCTAGCCAATACCCTTGATGCGAACACACAAAGAGCTTCACAGTGTGGTAAATCAGGTTCTTACTGAGCAAAGTACCGCGAAGAACAGCGCTAGAGCTAGTGTTTGTGCCCCAGTGGGCAGGGGAATCTCCTAATTTCTTGGCTGTCACAAAATGGTTGTGTGGCCCATCAACGAGGACCGAGAGCTGACTGTAATGGGAGTAAACCACCTGCCCTACGCGGGGACAGGAGATGTGCATGCGTACAGAGTGCAGAACTCCTGTCCGTACGCGTGCACATCTCCTGTTCCCCTTCGGCAGAAAAGCCCACGACAATAGGTCTCGCCAAGGCAATCCGCGCATACTCTAGGTCGCTAGGCGAGACCTAACAAAATATATATGTACATGACCACCTGTTTCCCTCCCCCAGTACTCTCTGCCTTCCCTTCCCTCTCCTTAAGAAACTATGCTCTCTGCATTCCAGCGCTGCTCTGACAGGCTCTCACAGAGCTCAGCCAGAGCAACCTGGAATTCCTTAGACGTGGCACCAGTGAGTTACCATATCTGTTGCGATCATTGCTACATCACATCAGTGAATTATCAGATTTAGAATCTTACATTCACACTAATGGCTCTGAGATAACAAACATATGGTTTCCACTTCATGAAAAAGTGGGTGATGCAATCCGTAAGTAAATAGAATGTGAGATGGGAACATACAATAAGTATAACCCATTTCGTTCTGACAGCTGGCCCTAAAGGTTATGGTGGGCAGAGTACTACTATTTTCCAGCCGCCACTGAGAGAACCTTTAGCTAAGGTGGTTTCAGAACATGGATATCAGCTTATGATTCACAATTCCTTGCACATGCAGACTGGCTGTCGGAGAGCACCCAAGGTGCTGCCTTCCTTCTACATGCAGTGTAGTATGTTACACCTTAATGTATTTTTTCCTTTAGCAATGCGCAAGTCATAGGCATGACATACCTATTCACAACCTTTTGATACATATTCATCAACAAAACACTTTCAACCTCACTCCCTACATAGGGGCAACATCGTTTTGGCCACAGTTGTTATTACTTAAGAACTGTAATCACCATGGCTGGACTCACTGGAGGTCCAAGTTGCTCCCTCTGCTCATGTACTACATAACCTTGTACACACTCCTACAACATGACTAACAATCCCCTTGAAAAAAATCTGAAATTGATTTTCTTAAATGTCAAGGGACACAATCTTCCAGTTAAGCTTAAGAAAATTGAGAACTATCTTTATAAACCTAATGCTGATGTAATACTGCTGCAGGAGGCCAAGATTACCCACAAAGAAATTATTTGGCCATTACTGGATTAGGGATGTCCTTTGCTCTCCAGCTACCAATAGGAAAAGAGTGGTAATAACGTAGATTGGCAATAAAATTGGGCTTATCTGTAGAATCTCACATAACAGCTAATGAAGGAAGGTTAATCCTAACAAAACTTTCTAAAAAAACAAATTACTTCCATCGGCGTGAACTCTGATGTCCTAGAATTCTGGGACTACTTGGCTACTACACTTAGGCAAATCCCAGTTGATGGGTTACTCATTATGGGCAATGACCTTAGTCTCCCCCTTGATGGCTCTCTTCATAGGCAATCCAAAACCTAATTTCAGCCCGCTAAATCACACAAGTCGCTTCTTAAACTATGCTCAAATTTCAATCTACATGACGTTTGGAGACTGCAACACCCTGACACCAGGGATTACTCCTTTTTCTCCAAGCCACACAAATCATATTCTAGAATTGGCTATCTCCTGATGTACAACACACTCACCTGATAGACCAAACAAACATTCTCCCTTGGCTGAACTCAGAAAACTTAGTCACAACATTATCTCTCATGGGCACCAATGAGAGACCATCTTGTAATATTTGGAAGTTCAATGACAAATCTATTAGAGATACGTCGTCCGGAGACATTGAATATACCACACTAAACTATATTAAAGGCAACTCAGACATCTTACCCTCTGTCTACTGGGAGGCGCCTAAATCAACTGTTAGAGGCTCATTAATTGATATTGAATCCAAATTAAACAAAACCCATAATAACAATATGCTAGAGGTAGAAAAGGAGATCATGAACCTAGACGCTAGCCACATTTCCCAATTCAAACGCTCAAACTCTCTCCATTCTTGCTAACAAGAAATTCGAATATAATAGAATTTCAAGCGAGAAGGCTGGGGTCTGGATTTACAAATACAAAAGTCTAAAACTATGTGAAGCAAACCAGGCCAGTAAAATGTTGGCATCATCTCCTACTTGAAACATAAACCAAACTTAAGCGCATTACTGCACTCAACGACAAGTTGAACGTACCTCGTCAAACCCCCAAAAGATAAAGGTTGCCTTCAGAGATTTTTTTTATAAATCTCTTTATTAAGATGACTCGGACTCCTCCACTGATAAATGCATCATTGAAGATTTATCTACACTGTTTAAATAAGTATCAATCAGGAGTGCATTCCGCCACTTTCTTTTCTTATTTTCATAATATTGTCCCACAGTTGGTTTGCACCCAGTGATTCATTGACCAAATAGGACAACATCACAAATAACGGAGGTGCCCTGGGAACATGAGGTAATTACATCAAAGGTCATCTAAAAAGACATGTTTGGTAAACAATGATCGTTTGACCGTAGAGGACTGGAGACTTTCAATACATTTAATTATTCTTGCACAAATGTTGATTTTTAAATGTTAACTTTTACCTTCCTGTTTAAATTACATGTATTTATTAAATTTACCGGCAGGGATAGGATATGGATGAACAGTTTCAGTACAGGCACCTTTTGTATGTTTTATTTTTCGCTCCGTTGATTTCTCCATGTTTATTTTCTTTTATTTTACTGGTTTGCTATACAAAGAGTTACTCATTTTGATTGTCTACACCTGGGGAGCTCACCATGGGATTAAAAGGAGCGGTTTCACTTCACATACGATTTCGTTGCCTTCACGTAGACAACGCGGCGGAGCACAGCGTTGGGCTACTGTGTTTTTAGGTTTTACATTGGGGATCACGTGAGTTCTTTATTAAGCTTATGTATTGAGTTCAGTTTGGCAAGTTTTTAGTTCATGCTTGCTCGTATTATATGACACTTTATTCTGAGGTATTTCTCTTGTTTGGTGCACTCATAGGAGTTTTCTTTTACAGAGCACAGCAAGGGGGTCGGGTTAGACATATTGCACAATGATTGTAGTGAGGTTGAGCATGTGTCCATGGTTTACTTTGGTATGCGACACGCAATTTTTTGTTTCTTTGATATCTCATTCCATTTACATACAGCGCACATCTTTTCTGCAAGCATGTTTTTTTCTTATTAAGCATGTTTCTTACTTTTGTTATCTGGGACAGTGCATGATGGATGTTGTAGGCTTGTCCTTTTACGCATCAGATTCTCAGAGTTTCTTATGTGTTTTCTTTGTTACAGTTACCCTTGAGGAAGGACTATCAGCCCGAAATGCATTGAGTTTTTTATGACATCATGGTCGCCCAGAATATAAGGTGATTTCTGTCGTGCTGTGGGACAAAGGCCTGGATGGGCATTTCTCAGGCATTTGAAGCTCAGAATCACTGTGCCTCTGTTTTGAAATTGGATACAAATAATTTTGGAAAAGTTTAAATGAATATGGTTTACCTGGATAAATACTGGTTTCAAGTTTCTTGTCCGTGTGGAGACTGGAACGAAATGGCAGTGCAACATGAAGCTGGTGCTTGACCATTCACGAGACAGTTGTGATAATTTCTAAAAGTGGCATTTTGAAACGCACAATATAAAACTACCTCCACTAAAAGATGTATTTTTAAATTCTGAGTTCAGGAACCCCACTCCAAATCTCTATCGCTTCCAAATTGAAAGTTACACTTGTAAGATGTTACAAGGTAGCTCCAATAATAACCTATGGGAGAGATAGCCTTTCAATAGGTAAAAACGAAACTGGCAAAGTGCCCAGAGCACCTAAACCAGCAAATACTAAATCCAGCACACAGTCAATCATACAGGAGGTAGAGGCAAAAAATGGGAAACCACAGCAAGGATGCCAGGCTATAAATATATATATATCTATATATATCTATATATATATATATATATATATATATATATATATATATATATATATATATATATATATTTCCTTATGCCACTAATTAACAGCTGAACACTATTTCAGAACCGGTGCCTCCTTCAGTGTTAGCAAGTCATTTCACACCATACATGCTCCAACAGGAACATGTCCATTTTTTAATCCCTTCACCTCACTGTCATTGGAGAATGGATTATAAACATTAAAAGCGGACTGTTCTTTGCCTGTAACTTGCTCTGCCAACATGCTACCATCTTTAATAGTTTACTGACTCTCAATAGTCCAACATAAGATGCAACTCCAACGCCATACTTCATACGGGGCATGTTGGTATAGTTCACAAACCTCGTTATTGTAGGTGAGTGGCTTTTTGCAGCATTAATCCACATTTCACTCCCTTTGTTCGGCTGCAAATTGCCATGTATGTTGTCAAACTGCATGCATTGATTAGTAACCGCAAACACATTTTTCGTAATTTCTGCTTCATGTTGACGGATTAGACAACGATGCAGGCTAGTGGCGGTTCAGGCAGAATACAAAAATGTATTTTCAAATGACACTAATTAACTGTCGAACACTATTTCAGAATGGGTGCCTCCTTCCGTGACAGTGGCTGTACGTCATTTCACACCATACAATGCTCCCACAGGTGCAAGGAGCACTCGTGGGTTCAAGAAGTGTAGATTTGTTTGGGGTAAACGTGTTTCAGCATGACCGTCTTTCTCAATGCCAGACATAAAAAAAAGCAAAAAGGCAAGGCCCCAGGGGAGACCCCATCCCCTGAGGCCCGGCCTTTGGCATTTTTTTTATTTAAAAAAAAAGGGGTAGGGCCTTCGTGTGGCCCCCCTCCTGGGCCGTTTTTGGCCCTGGGGACCCCATCCCTCTCATCCTTCTCCTGGGCTGATTTCAGCCCTGGGTACCCCAAACCCCCGGGCCTGGCCTCTAGTGTGGGTGCCCTGGCCCCACCCAGGGCACTCATGTTGTAGAGTTGGGGACGTCTGGGGAGCCCCAAGACCCCCGCAGTCTCTGCCGGTTCCCCGCCTCCTGTGGAAGTCTGCATTGCTTTGACACAGAGGGAACTGCTAACCTGCATCTCCCTCACTATCAATGCAATTGTGCTTCGCTTGGCTGGTGGTGCTCAGCCCACCACTGTAATTATAACTAGTTGCTTCAGGGAGGTGGTGGTGCCCCCGCTTTTCTCATATTTAGCCCTGGGGTGGTGGTATTCCCTGGGGCTGCGGGGCGCCACGTGGGCCCCCCGCATTCAATCTTCATCTGCCTTGGGTAGGTGGCGGTGCCCCAGGACACACTAGTTACATAGGGTAACCCATGTATATTTGAATGAAAATGCCCCAGGGAGTGACGGTCCCCTCTGATTTAAGGCTCCAAGAAAGGGTGTTCCGTGCACCACCTCCCTATAGATGGATCTGGCTCACCCGGGGGCCGATTACAAATGAAGAACGGGAGCCTGCACTTAATATTTTTTACATTTTTGGTGTGATTCGCGTATCCAGCACACCTCCCACCAAAATATATATATATATTTAAAAAAATGCTTTTTTGGCTCTGTGGGGTCCCTCTGGAACCCCCCAAGAGGCCTAGGGGGTCAGGGTGTTTCTATCCTGCCCCCGCTTTTAAACAAAAACGTTTTGTTCTTGTGACGCAGTTCAACTGAGTCACAAGTTGGCTGCCAAAACACTTCCTGGTTTGAAGTGTTGGCAGCCTATCAGAACTCAGCATGAGATCTTGGGAGGTGTCTTGAATCCTCTATGTCCCCGGTTATATATCTGAAGAACCACTAAATAACTCTACAACTACTAAATGGATTTACACCATTTAACAAAAGGCACTTCCCTGAACCGACATCTACTTTTCTGCCAAAGTTGGTGTCATTCCTTTAAGCAGTTCAGGCTGTAGCCGTGTCTAAAGTTTCATATGGAAATTAGCATTGGGGAAAAAACGTTTTGGGCCCTCCCCTTTTGCTCAGTCCCTATTTGGCAGATCACCCTGAAATACTCAAGACAGCAACTGAAGTGAGCGTCAAACTAGTTTTGTATTTTGCTAGGATTCATCAAACAACACCAAAGTTATTGGCAAATCAATAAAACCGCTTTTCCTATGGAAGCTACATCCTAACTATGACTATCTGTAGGTGATATATATATTCACAAAAAAAAACAAAGGTTTCAGGGGCGTTCTAGTTAGGCTCAGATTTCACATGCACAAAACCAGAGAAATTCAGCAGTTCTAGTTAGCTGAGATAACTATAACTCACGCCACCGCAATTCACGGCGTATGGCCTCACATATTACATCACTCATGACATGGTCAGTGACATCACTGATCACATCTCAAATGACCTCTCTGATGACATCATCCACGGAATCTCTGACGTACACACTCACACCCCGATTTAAATTTTCATACACTCACTCCATTTTCCACACTAGCTTTCTCAAAACCGTATTACATGGACTGTAGTGTTGATATAACTGCTGGTGAGCAGTGTGTTACAGCTATTCACTATACTGCAAAAAATCATACATGCTATTTTTTCCCCTTTAAAATGTTTTGCACATTTGTCAGTGTGCATTTTTTAAATTCTTCCCATCCCTGTTGCCATTATTGTTACCACAATTTATTTTTACAAAACCACCCCCCCAAAAAAATTCTAAAACAAAGTCATTTCACCGGGAAATAAGGAATAAAGGAATGTCATTGGATAATACACTTTTCAACTAAAACAATAAGAAGAACATGCCCATTTATCTATATTGATTTTTTTTAAAGAGAAGTTCATAGTGATCAGATATGCGCAATATGTCATAAGACCTTATCAAGGACTACAAATAAAAAATATCCCTGCAGGACTACGCCCATGCTTTACCATCTAACATACCAAAGCAACCGTGTAAAAGCACCAAGAAAGCAACGCAAGACTGGAGGACCCTCGACTTCAATAGCAGCCACAACAACACCGGGGCAGAGTCCATTTAGAGGTTCAAACGCAACTTTAAGATTTGGTTCCACAGTTTTACCGGATGGCATCATACTGCATGGATTGTGGAGTTGTAGTGAGTACTGTCCATAACGGCCCTTCACAATGCTGCAAAGAATCATAAATGTTGATTATTATTACTTATTTTTTTCGACCTTTCATTATTTTTCTACATTAGCCGGCATTTTATTATCTTACAAAATGGGTATATAATATCTATGTGTTGTTCATTTTATAATCTTCTAACTTATTGTAACACTACTTACATATAACTTGCATATAGACAAACCAAAGTGTTCCTCTCCAAATAAATGCACAGCTAACTTTTGCCAGTTATCATTCTTTGCTTTTTGAATATAAGTCAGCAGTTTGTGTTAAAATCGTCAAGTAAGTGATTCCACATCATATACAAACATACTCTGGTTTTTTTAGACCACACTGTGTTAAATTTTGTAATCTCTTCTTTAAAACTGTCAACTGTAATATATGTGTCCTGTTCTGCAACTCCTCTCCATAACAACTCTTCATTTTCCTTAGAATCCTGCTCAGGACCAAAGAAACAAAACTGCACATCACCACAAACCTATCTAAGTCTGCCACTGTACCATGCAAAGTGCTGTATTCATTTCTCCTAAACATAAAGCAGGAGTTTTCACAATAGTATAGCCTCCTAACTAAAGTTTGCATTGTTGAGTGGTGTACAGCCAATATCTTGAAATGATGATAGGTGCTTTGGCACACTTGAACAAGCTAGTGAGTGTCTCTGCAAATTGGTATGCTTTATAATCTTGCAAGGATTCAATCATTGTACAGTAGTTATATTCTGTTTTAAACTTCGCCTTGGAAAGATATGTATACATTTCCATGACATATCAATGGATTGCTGTTAAATACTACAAACACTACTACAATTCCATTTCTATTCAGGTGTCTGACTCCGCCTTCACTGTACCTGTTCTCCAATAACTTGTTCTACATTTGTAGGTACCCTCACCTCTTTCGCTATAGGAGTGCCATTCTTCATTACATAACATTGTCCTCTGTAATCAATAGCATGAACTAATCAATTATTCTGGAGGTAGCTTTCTTCATTAAAGAAAGACACTGCACTAGAAGTATGTATGCATTCTCCCCTAAATTCTTTACAAAAGTTACTTCTATTCACGAATCTTTTTAGCCCCTCAAATACAACGCCATTTTATCAAGAGCCTTCATTCTATTTATATTAAAAATAAAAATCTGCACCTTCAAAGCAAAGGCCTTAGAAACCACTCTTTCAACTCATTCTTTCAATTTCACTGCATATCTCCTCCTTCTATACTTCTTAATATTTCTTAGTAGATTTATAACTACTCTACTACAAAACATCCTAGATCTGATTTACTTAAACTTCTTCTGTCTCCTGGTTAAGGTGTATACATCTTTGTTACATTCTTTCCTGTTCTTGCCATATAGATGTCCATTGCTATTCTTTCTCATAATTTGAATTTTATTTTCATTATTTCATAATCTTTGGTAATGTCCACATATATTTAAAAAAAAAAGTTTTTCCTCTTACCAATAGCTCTTTTTTTCGTTTACCACTTTCTCTTAATTTTGCCCCTTTTGAGTCTCACTTCTGCATAAATTCTGTACTTGCTTCTGTTCCTTTTCCCTCTGAGCTTTTGTAGGCTACCTGTCTGTAATTATGCGGTTATTGTTCTGTAAAAAAAATATATATATATTTGAATTTTGTTTCTAGCCAATGTACCAGCTACTTTACTACTGGTATACACATGATACAGCAATAGTTTTTATGTTATGTTGCAGTTTTAAATCTACAACTCAACATACTGACATAACTACAACTACAAGCACTTACTTCAATATACCAATCCCAAACCAAAACTCAAAACTTAATTTATTTCATACCTTTTAATATTCTAGCACCCTTTCCTACTACACAGCTGCACTATATCTCAGTTCTCACTTATACACAGTAAAAGGCCACTTTATGACTTTCTAAGTAAAGTTTAAAATGAACATCAACGAAAGTGTAAAAGTATGTACAGTGTCTCAATACTCTATATCCGAAAACACAACATAAGAGCTATTTCTGTGCCTCTCTACCACTGTGTCACTGGTAGATTTAGTGTTTCAGTACTTTCATACTCAGATGTGTCGGATTTATATTTTTAGAAACACTGCATATAAAAATCTGCTCATTAATCTGTACTCCCTGGATGATTAGATGAGTGCATAGATAGTGCCTACATAATTTCCTCAGAATATAAGTAGTGCCTGCATGATTCCCCGAGTATGTATATACTACTTCAGCATATCTATCTGCATACTTAGTGCCTGTGTATTCACATAACTTTATTGCTACTATCTGGGTGATTGAATGAACACATCAGTGTTGCCTGTGTAGTTCAATGAATATATAATTAGTGTGTGCATGATCGGAAGAGTACGTGTGTTGTGCCTGGGTAATTGAATAAGTCTAGATATTACACTTGATATATAATTGCATACATGGCTCTATAAGAGTGTACATTGCTCTGTTACTCAGCGTTCACATGCATCAATAAGTTTCTAAAACTGAAAACAGCAATTCTCCCTTTTAAAAGCATAAAGCCTTTTCCTAATGGAATACCTACGTCATTTAGCACATATTTCTTGTGTCTTTAAAAGATATATTCAGAATTTCTCAAAAAAAGGTTACATGCCAAGTGAAGCTAGCAAACAAACTCTCAAAAGACATTCTTCACTATTACCCCTTCCCAATTTCAAACAAAGCATGTTGAAAGAAATGCACCACCCTCACTATATACATGAGATTTTCAACAGCCTGTAATGACTTGGTTTGTCGTATATTTTGGTGCCTCTGTCAGTCACCAGGCCATTACTTACCACAGCCCTTCTCAGGACTCCTAAAAGCACCACACTTTAGAATACCTACCTGAGAAAGGAATAATACTGATAGCTAGAAATACTGCAAGTCTATAGCCATAGTTAGGAGAATATGTAGAGCAACACAACGCACCCTCAGTGCGAACAACACCTTCCGGTGAACAACGCGCTACTGCACGAACAACGCACCACTGTGCGAACAACGCCTTCCAGTGAACAACGCCTTCCGGCGAACAACCCGCTACTGCACAAACAACGCACCACTGTGCAAACAACATCGTCCGGTGAACAATGCCTTCCGGCGAACAAAGCACCACTGCACGAACAACGCGCCTCAGTACGAACAACGCTTTCTGGTGAACAAAGACATACCTCCTCCACTATGCTGGGGTGAAACACTTAGAATTTAGACATCCCTGCTGGGAGCCGATTTCCCTCCAGTATCAACAACTGCCCGTTGGAGGGGAACTTACCCATCCCTCCGTGAGCACTTGGCAAAAAAGGGGCCCGACCTTCCCTCAGAAGGAATACAAACAAATGATATGCTCTGGGGTTTCTTTATTACACAATGATAGAATGACAAAAGAAAGAAATAACTAAACATCACAGTAGACATTCTTCACAATAGCAATTACTGACATACATATATGTAGAAACTGAAAATAAAAAGAATAGTTAGGCATAAACAGTTAGAATATAAGCGTCAATGGAACACCTCACCATGGTATTACACATGTTGCATTCAGAGAAAAGTCCGTCTCTCTCTCTCTCTGGTTCAGTCAGGACTCTCTGCTCCACAGTCACAGCTGCACGTCTACACCGTGCTGTATCACCAGACCACCAAACCACCAGACTAACTTCGAGAGCTCTCGGATCCCTTTCTATAATATAAAATGCAAGCCTCCATTGAAGTTTCTAGCAAACCTCGCCTACTTTTACCATCAGATTCCTGTACCACCTCATACCGAGACCACAACAGCAGCTGGCCAGGAGTTTGCTATGACTCTGGCACGGAGCGAGCACATTCCTCCGATAAGAACCGGTCCTCTCTAGTTTAGGAAGAGCGAATTACAAATAGGAATTAAAACATCACCTCTCACCTAAAGATGTTCAGAAGATGGCGACAGTTTAGAACATGGAGTTACTCGAGCATAGGCCTCTGTGCCTGAAAAAGAGCAAAATTAGTATGCAAGACGGCATAAGATCATGCCAAAGCCAGTAGGCAAGCCCTGGCATTAAGCAAGATAAAGTCGGAAACAGAAAGGACATCGACAAGCCCTACTTTATGATCATATATGCCTAAATAACAACATAATATACTGAGATGGTGGTGGGCAACAGTCATAACCGACCCAATGATTGAAAATATCTCGGTCACTACACAGCCTTCAAGAACATAGGGGCTCATTACGATGGCGTAATGATTGCCATCGCCGGGCCGGCTATGGCAATCGTTATGCAATCGTCATTAACTATGCCCACGCCATATTATGATGGCGATGGGTATCGTGGTGGGCGTAAAGTCCGTCTGTCGCTTTTCCGCTGGTGGCAATCGTCACGATTGCCTGCTGGGTGGAGCAGGGGTTCTAATATGGTGGTGGTGCCTAGCAGGCCCGTCCGCCATATTTGGCTGTCGGGTTTGGAAGGCCTTTCCATGGCGCCAATGCCGCCATGGAAAGTCTGGCACAATTGTGTTTGGGGGCCTGTTGCCGGCCCCCCTTGTGTCTGGAGGAGGTGGAGTGCACTTGGGGGGTACCTATGGTACCCACCTACATTTTGCTGCATCAAGTGGCTGGCACTGTGTGGTGCCTGCCATGTGGTGCAGTGAAATGCCTGGCATGTGATTGTAACATCGCACCGGGTGCTGCTGTCAGCAGCACCCGCTGGAATGTTAAATTGCGGATTGCGACCGCCATGGTGGTGGTCGCATACTAATTCGCCATGTGGGACCACTGCTTGTCCGCTGGCTGGTCCCAAATCTGCAGGGATGGTGGGGGACTCTGTCACGCCCGCTATCCTAATGAGCCCCATAGTTCACTGTTTAAACATATGTGTGATTTTATAAAAGATATACACCTTAAGGCCATCTTTCTAAAATGATATAGCTCTCTGCATCTTTAATTAAACTCGCCAGTCTCATTGAACATATAACTGTCTGCAACAAGAAACACCATACATCACCATCTAAACACATACAAACCGATCTTATAAGTTAAAAACCACATTGACAAACACTTCCTAATACATACCTAACAAGTATTACTACTTTATAATTTATATACAGGCAAAGCACATATTGTTATGTTTTATTCATTACTCCTGTTTAATAATGTAACTAAGACTACCAAGACTACCACAACTCCCAGAATGAAAATAATATGGATGTATCTATTCTGCACATAATGCTTAGACATTTAAAACATTGTCATTGTTAAAGGCATTGCTCATGGTAATTTGTAACATTACTAACATCTTAAATACATACCCTCTGCCATATACAGTTCATCTGATACATTTTTTCACATCACGGTGATCCTCTTTTTAATCAAACACCCATATACATCTTCATTTCTAATATACATTTTTTATATAATGAAAAAGTTATATACATACCAGCAAATTGAGTTTGTAGATTATATTGTTGATTTAGCTCTTTTTGGATAGTTTTAAGACTGTTAAGATCTGCAAACACTGAGCACAAGAATGGTACACCACTCTCATAGAAAACAACTCTAAAATGGCAACCTCTTAAACTTTCCACTCATGAGAAAGGCAGCAAATGAAATCTTGTCTTTCATTTTAGACTACTGCATCTCCACTTGTGAATGGTTAGCATCTGTTATCCCTTTCCTTTTCTTTCAAAACGAGGTTCCTGTTGGCGGGTTTTTAAAGTTGTTTTTTTTTGCGATTATTGCAGCGTAATTGTAAAAAAAAATGGGTGTTCAAACCTATAGCTAGCTTCATTATTTGTACATTTATATACTGAACAATGATTCATTACACAGTCCTAAGTTGGAAATTAATTAGTTAAATTGTGTCATCACTGCTCAACTTTCTAAAAAAAATTCTGTCTCTTTAATACCTTTCCGCCCCAATACACTTAGCTCAGCGCATCTACCAATCCAGTGAAACCAGTAGGTCAGAAGTTCACAGCACATTGTAGAAGGAACATGTTACTTCCAAAAAAGATACAGCAGGTTTATGATTTCTATGCCTATATAAGGATATGGTGATTTATACCTATATAAGGGCATGAATCGGGAAAATTACACTAGGGTCCTAAAATGGTATACAACACCCACTCCACTTTATTATGTTCAACATTACTAAGTTCAAGCACTAAAACATATTCTAAAGCATGTGTTTACAATCCCACCCAAAAATACATAAAAATGCATTTGAAATGGTTGCACACGAAAATGAGCATTTGTACTGTATGCATTTTAAAAGCAATGATTTCATATCAATCATGTAGCATGTTGTTAGTATTGCTAACTGAATGAGTCATAAAATTTACATTTTATGATATTGCTCTCAATACAGAAAAATGTCGAGACCATCCCATAGCACAATATATAAACTGTTTTGGTTTCTTGATAAGCTCAATATTGTTTCTAAGAAGTATTCAAATAATTATTGTTCTCTATGAATAGTTCTACTTTAAGCAGATTGCTTTGTGCCTAAGTTAACTTTTTTGAAAAAGGTCAAATCAAATCGTAGAAAAATAGAGTTCCAAAGTTAGAAGTTGTTTTTTTTGTTTTGGAAAAGCGAAAGGTTGAATTTCAGATCTGAAAGTACGCTGTGTGCTAACTTCAAAAGTTATTCTCGGTGTCAGGAGAAAATATTAAATCGTCTAGGCTGGCAAAGAAATCATCTACCACAGTAGATGAAAGTTGAACCACTTCATTAAGTAGATCAATCGTAGACAGATGAGAAGCATCGCCGTCAGCGTCAGTCGCATTAGCAATGTTCGCAGTAGATGGTACCTGTGTGCCTGTTGGTCCAAGTATCTCACCCTCAGCTGGAATTGCCGGTGAGATCTCAATGAATGCCGTCATCAGGATTGGTAGCCATTAGGGGCAACACAATGCATGAGCCGTTACCAGACCCAGTAAAGCGTCAACATCTGTTGGCATTGCTGATGGAAGTGTTAGACAGATATCCAACACGCATTCCTCTCCACAAAGCAGGCATCGTAGAACAGGCAAGATGCAATCTTGCCAGATTTGTCTGAATGACAGGAACCACGTGGTATTCAGATCTCTCAAACGAGCCAAGCCAAGAATCTGTGTTATGCGTTCACGATACTCCATTGCCAGAAGAGCGTTCTCCATGGTAATCTGGGTATCGATGATGACCGGACTTGCTATAACGGAGCAGGAGGAACAAAAATAGTATCCCTGACATAAGTTCCAAGATGAGAGGCAGGTCGCCGAACACAGAGTGCACGGAGTTAGGAAAAATGACTTAGGACTGCTTCAAAGGGTGCTAAAAGTCCCGAAAAAATAGTCTTAAATACATGTACAATACCACTGGTATCAGACATGTTTAAGATATGACCTAACATTTCTGCTAAATGTATGGGGCGGTTTGTTGATAATAAGGCATGTATCTCCGCAGAGGAACTTGCAGATCATACGTCTCTCTGGACGAGGTCGGTGGCACAGTTTTTTGTAAAAGAATGGGTTTCATTCAGCTTAAAGAATCAATTTGTATAGAATAGATGTTCAGTGAAGGCCATAGTGATGACTCCCCGTCTGTCTTAGTTTTCGGAAACAATACTTGCATTCGACAAGTGACCCTGGCTGACACACTAACGAGATAGGCTATTCCTGGCATCATTCCACAATAGCTGTCATTATTCAGCATTATGTAGCTCCCATTGGAAAGCTGCCTAAGAATTGGATCTATCACCGCTGCCGAGGAGCCCTGCAGGTGACATAATAAGTTGTTTGAGGAACCATCACAGGCTCTATGTAAATTAATGCCTTGACATAGAAGTGTACCGCTCAATGTGGTTTTTGCAATTTTTACCACTAAGAAATACCTCCTTTTCCCCACTCCAACATTTGTGTGTATATGGTAAATCCCAGGTCGACTTTATGTGTTCTTTACCCATCCTTTCATACAGGTCTGCTGGTATGTGTTTTAAGCAATACTGAAACTGGAAAATCGTCACTGGTATTGAGATGGTGCCATGTATTATCCATTCAATGGCTGGTTTCTCAGAACCGGTTAACGGTAATCTTTCTAGTTTTTCTATGCTCAGCATCGTATAGTCTGCTCCCCTCTGTTCCAAAGAGATTTGTTTATCTGTAAGGTTAAATCCAGTAAACAATGACGTGGTGTTGATAAGACGCCAAGGCACATAGCCCGAACAAAATTTTGTAACGTCCAGCCTAGCAGCATTATAGAACGTAATTGAGACTGGCCATGTTGTAACATTAGCAAGTCCTGTTCCATTATCTCTATGGCAGAGGATACGATGCTGTCCAAAGAATACATTCTGGAAGACAGAGTTGTTAACCCATTGTCAACTACACAAAGAGCTTTCTCTAAATTAATATGATCAATTTCTCGTATTTGTTCTGCAGTTTCCATTTGTGTGACTGTCTATGCTTCAGTGTAAGCAGCGTAAATACCGTGTATATGAAACGTTTATGATGTTGTTTACGAGGTCCAAGTAAGAATTCTCTCAAATCAATGGCATCTTTAAGTAAAGTTAAGTGTTGTTTTATATCTGGTAGTGCGGATTTTTGTACTCACTCAAGGCACAGTTTTCCTACACTGTAAGTTGTTATTATCCCTGGATGTTGTCTCTGGACATATCTTGGATCTGGCCTAGTTACTTTAAATCCTTGTGTCTTGTTCAAGAATCTATCTTGACAGGTATTCATGTCTGTGGGCCAGATTAACCATTTTTTCCATTCAGGAATAGTTCTGTTGTAAAATATAATTTACTTCTACCTCCTCATCTGTCGTTCAATTACTATCAGGTGTGGGCTTATGTATGGACGGTTTGTTTAAATCTTTTACCTTAGCCAGACCAAGACAAGATGTCTGTTGAACAGTTTCATTTAAGAACATTATTTGTTCTGGGATGATGCAGGCTCTGAATAATGCTTCTAAACCTTGTACCTGCCAATCTTTTGTTCCCCAGACAGTTTTTGTCTCAATGTTATCTTTCCAAAAGTCAAAGCCTAATGTGGACAATTGAGCATAAAAGGCCGCAGAATAAATTTGCTTAGTATTAGTCAACATACTTTTCATGCCTGTCTTATTAACATTTTTAAAGTAAAAGGTTTCTGGATTTGTGACATTAAAACCTGTAAAGTATGGACATTTTTTATAAAATGTTTTTGAGCTACCCTTTGGTGGCATTGGACAATGTTCCCGTTGATTATAAGTTAAAACATTTCTAGGGTTTGCAGATTTGTGCAAATAATGATGACCAAAATGATTAAAACAACACATTTCTTCATAATTTGATTAACCCTCTAAGTATTCATGTTTTGCAAATTTTGCTGACATTTCTAAGTCTGCCATCATGTTGTTTACAGTTTCAAAGTCCCAATAATCAGAAAATGTACTTGGTGAAACAAAGTCACTCAAGGAAACCTTAAATTGATGTGGAATCTTCAGCAGCTCGACAGTGCCATAAATGTCATAATCAGTTCTATCCCAAGCTATACCACCAGGTAGAGGAACGGCTGTGATGTTTACTGATGACAGGTCTCTTTGTTCGCGATGAGACGATTTGTGTGGCTTCAGTAGCAAGTTCATGTTCTTACTTGCTGTGTCCATTTTACTATATTTTCCATCTATCAGCTTTCCCAAACTTAAAACAAGAATGAGCCTTAGTAGGAGAAAAGTACACCTAACACAATCCAAAATTCAGCCCATGGTGAAACCAGATATGTATTTGCAAGCTGGTGAAAAAGTTCTGTTACTTGTTCCTTGAAAGTTTTGTTTATTGGCGTTGTTTCAGGCTCACTGGGATCCTCAGAAAAGGTATCGAAGTTGATGAAATAGCCAGAGGCAGTTCTGTCAATGGTTGTTATTGCATCCAGATTATTTGAAATCGCTGGGGCTGCTTGTTGCCTTCACATGTTAGTATAGTAAGATGCTACATCATTGTAGACGGGAGTTTCTTGACGAACTGTTATTTGGGTTTAAGAGGCACAACTGTTACGGACCGGTTCTCCTTTCTTCCAGCAAGGGGCGGCAGTAACACTGTTCTTGATCCGTGGACTGCTAGTACAGGTACTGGTTTTCTGTAAGAAGGCCCAAATTCCTTCTTATCCGCTAATTTCTCTCTGACTAGATCCCCAATCTTTGGAATCCAGACAGGTCTTGCTGGGACAGGTGTTTTTTCTTCAGTGGTCGTTGGCTTTTGTATTGTGTTGCTTAGACGTCTTCTTGTTTCATTTAAGTCCTGCAAAAGAGCCAAACGGTCTTTGATATCAAATGGTTTTTGTTCTACCACTGAAGTATGACGATCGAGGTCTTCGACCATCGTTCTAGTACCAAAGAGAATTTCACGTGGAGTGATTCCACCCAGAGAATTTCTTGGCAGGTTATTAAGACTACGTTGGACACTTATTAGATGTTTAACCAACCTGTCACCCGAACCTAATACCCTTGCTGTTATGGATTGCTTTATGTCACAGTTTTTTCTTTCCACAACTGAATTTCCCTCAGGATGGAATGGACTTGAGTACCGCAATGCAACGCCCAAGCTGGCCATGGCCTCCTTGTAAGCTTTGGAGCTAAATGCAGGACCCTGGTCAGAAAGTAGCGTGGCGATTGCGTATGTGCTGTTAAAGACTTGCAAATCTTTTATAACAGTTCGACCGCCAGCCAAGCGCTGAGGCCACATCCAAATGAATCTTGTCGTAATACTTGTGGGACCGCTTTTGCCCATAGGGACGTCTGAGCGTGGATAGTCTAATGCTATCTAACAATGGTGTCTGTACCGGGCTGGCTACACTGCAGTCAGGAATCTGGTGGTGCTCCAAGCTGTGATCTCTATAGCAGACATCACAATTAATTCCAAATTCGTAAATGTGGGCGTTCATCCCTGGCCACCAGTACATCTCTTGTAATTCTAGTAGAAATTTAGAGATCCCTTGATGTATCAGACCCTCTCCCATATGTGCTTCTTGAATCAAAGCACCACTCTGATTCCTGTTTGGGATTACCCTAGCCCTCACTCCAGGGACTCGAGCAAAAGGAACGGAGTTCGCATCAATTATGTATCAATATTCGAGTGGATAGTTTAGCGGTAACGCTGCACCACTGCCTTTGCTTGTGGCATTGACAGCTAGCATTGTTTTGCCGTCTATTTTAGTTTTTGAACGAGTGATTGCAGCTAGGGAAGCCGTTTGCACAGCCGCCTTTGCGGCTTCATCAGCCAATAAATTCCCTTCAACGTGAACGCCATCACGCTGATGACTCAGTGTATGGATCACGTGAGTCTTTTGTAGTTCTTTCTGTAAAAGAACTACTTGTTCCCAAAGCATTTTATGCTTGATTGTGCCACCTTTTGCGTCTTTAAAACCATTTTGAACCCAGTTCTGCAGATATTCATTGTAAGACTGGACGCAGTAAAACGAATTGCACACTATGATTGTGGGGAATTCGTGATCGGTATTTTCAAGCGCCATCTTGAAAGCTTGGAATTCAGCTCACTGAGCTGTACAGTCTCCGAGAGATTGAGTTTTTGTGACCATAGGTCTGAATTTACCATCGCACCAGCGACCTTTAACAATCGCGCACGCAGCACTATAAGCTCGTTTTCCCCCCAATCCCGGGCTGTGCTGATCTGTCTGTATAAATTATACATCTGTGATGTTCTAGAGGCAGAATCTCAGTGGGCAGAGGACATTCTTGTTCGTATTGGAGAAATTCTTGTGTCTCCGAGTAGGAATCTAAAACGATTCAACGTCTGTTGCAGCAAGAGAATTAACCCATTGTATCCATCTTGGATGTAGAGCTTTTGCATTTGGAATGCTTGCCTTTGTCACTGCCTCTAAGGCAGGTACAGGAGTAATGACTTTTATGCGTTTACCCTGTGCGAGGGCTCTCTCTTTTGCTACTACAGTTTGAACCGCTGTCAGAATTTTTTCTGTTGAAGTGAATTTCATTTCAGCTTGTGTGTACAAGTGTGATTTGTAAGATATTGGTACCTTTTCACCTTCATTAAAAGTGAGGTACATGAATCTGCATCTCCCTGAGATGATTTGGATTACAAGGTTGCGTTCGTTTACGCGTGTCTGTAAATGTGTTGTTGCTAACATGTCTGTTTGCACTGAACGCAAAATCTCTGTGTGTTTTTGAGTACAATTGGTTTGTTTGAAATCAGGTTTGATTAATTCGTAGAGAGGTTTAACCCTTTCTGCGTAATTTAGAATGTAAATTCTTCTGAAATTCAGGAATCCTAGAACAGACTGTAAGTTTTTCAGCGTATTTGGAGGTTGGAGCAGCGCACATTTTTCTAAAAAGTTTGCTGCCAGGCTTTTGCCTTCACTTGAAAGTTCGTATCCCAAGAATAGGACGTTGAGGTGGGCAGTTCTTGATTTTTTAAAGTTGAATTTATAACCTTCAGAGGCAAATCCAAGTATTATGGTGTTCACCCTGGTCAAGTGCCTGTCCAAGTCATCATCTGTAAGATAGATGTCATCGACATAAGATAATGCTTCATCATCATATAGTAGAGAAGTGTGACTCAATGGTTAGAGCGGCAGACCCTGATGCAGCAGTCTGGCCGGGACCAGGGTTCAATTTCCGCCTCGGCGGGTCTCGAGCTCAATTTCCTCGGACCTGATAATTCTCGCCTCGGTGCCTATTCTAACCATAAGTCCCACTCTGCACCTCTGGGCAATAGCTTGCTTAATCTCTACAACGGCCCCAACAATGCTGAGGATGCCTGACTTCACCTTGGGGGTGCCCAGGAGTGGGCTCCTCACAGGGAAAGGCCAGGAAGGGTTCCTTGGCGGTATTCGTACAAGCGCCGAGATGCCTACGGGTAGTCGTGCGCTATACAAGTGCGTAATCATCATCATATGTTTGCAGTAACTCTGTTACTCTGGCTGAAAATAACCCAGGACTGTTCTTGATCCCTGTGGGAGACGACAGAAGTGACGCTGTGTCCCCATAATTGAGAAAGCGGTCAAGTACCTGCTTTCAGGTGCGATATTTTGACAGAAGAAACCGTATGAAATATCTAATGTGGTTTTATATTTTTTGCGCACAATGTTATTCATCAGTGCTGCACTTTGTGCATTTAGTACTGCAAAGGTTCTGCAACAAGAATTTAAATGTCTGTAGTCCAAAACTAGACAATATGCATTGTCTGGTTTGGAGACAGGAAACAAAGGATTTTTCATGGACGAGGTGCATGTTTCAATCACCACTTGGTATTCAAGTTGATCTAGGATCTCCCTAACCTGTTTTTTAGATTCTTGTTTAACCGGATACTGCTTCTGAGCATTTGGTTGATTTTTTAACTGGATCTTATGGTGAGGAGAATCCTCATCCCACCCCACATGATTTTTATATAATGTTTGTGCCTGGCCACAGCCCATTTTCTGGCATGGGTGTATTTTTTATGAATAGGAATATGATTTGAGAAGGCTGGCATAATGATCTCTTCGCCATGTGGGCACTCCCTGACAAATTCAGGTGGCCAGTCTCTTTCAGCCAGAAGGATGTCATAACCCTTGGAAAGTTTTTCCCAAGAGTGCTTTTATTTTCCTAGTTATGTCTCCCTCTATTCGGAGTGTGACTTCATATAACTTATGTGGTACACTAACCCTGGTATCTGCAGTTTCAACCTAAATGCATTAATTCAGGTCCACTGTCTCCAGATGATTCTTCAGTATCTTGCTAGCTATGGTAACCTTTGCTGCGCTGTCCAGCATTGTCTGGGCCCACTCCCCGTTCTTGAGTTGTGTCCTCAAGATCCTCGGCATGTCTGATTTTAAGACTTGCTACCTTCTTTTTGGTAAATTGAGTTTTCTTATTTTTCGGAACGTGTTGATCGTCTTTCGACTTCACACGTTCTGATCGTCCTCTTCTTTCGGATTTCTGCGAGGAAGTCTGAAAGGTACGAGAGGAACGTGTTTCAGAATCTTGCAATTTTAAAAGGTTTTCTCAAATTTCCCCTGTTTCTGAGGTTATACGTCTTTTCGGAGGGCTCCATTTGAGGAGACCTTCCTCTTGATTGAGAGCGCTTCTCCTTAGGAAGTGTCTGCCTAGTATTTTCCCACTTCTTTTTAGGAGTGGTACGATTGTTTTTAATAAAAACTTTTTCATGATTTTCTGTTAGTTCGGGTTTTACTGGTTTACCTCCCAAACTATCTCTTCCTAGTTCTTCATAGGATTTTTCTATTATTCTGGACAGTTCAAATGGTTGCTCAGTTACATCAAGTTCTTTTAGTTTTTGGTGGATTGCTACTGATGCTGCTTCCCCTTTAATATTAGCTAATATTATAGCTGAGACCTGTTTGAAATCCTTCAGTAACTTCACACCTAGATTTGAAGCAGGTTCTGCCCCGTATTCATTTTGATTCTGTTTCAGGACGTCTGGTATGACCGCCATGGACGGAACACCATGTGTTTTTGTGTAGATTGCAGCAAATACTGTACCCCAGTGTCACAGTCCTCCAGGTGTGGTGTGATCCCCATTGGTAAACAGATTGTTAGAATCCTGTGTTTCTCATGAGGTGTATTATCAGGAAATACTGCCTCGATCTGAGTAATTATTTGAGCTAACCAGAATGTAATTTGTTCCCTTTTTGTAGGTAATTTACCAATGACTGATTGTATAGTCTGTGGTGTAATTTTGTTTGTGTTCCATTGATGAAGGGTTTGCTGTGGAATTCTTATAGCAGGTTGGGCTGTTAGAGTCCACATGACATATTGTACCAATTGTTTATGTATTTTAATTAATTGTTTCAGCTGAGCTAACAGTTCTACATCTGTCATTCTTTCAATGTCAGGATGTGGTGTATAGCTAGCTAGTACCAGCCATGTTGCTCCTGGTCTACCTAGTGGACCGAGCCTGGTAATGTGATTTTGATGTTGTAGGGCGCCTTTAGACCAGAGCTGATGCTCTTAGTAAGTTAGTGGAATTTCAATGTCCTCAAAAGGAACATATTCCGCTGGAGGTTCCTCTATCTTATAGAAGTGGAACACATGTGTTGTTGGATTTGCTTGTGGAAAGATAATCCATGAATAAAATACCTCTGTCTGCCGATATTCATGTGCCTCTATGACAAAAATTACCCTACCCCCCCTTTGGTGATAGGCCATTTTCTATAAGCTATATATCTATGGTTTTCCTTACATTTTCCGGGATGATTATAGCATCTGCGTCATTTTGTTGGAAACCTGTAATGTCTAAACCTGGTCGGGTTGTAAATGCTGCAGTTCCACTGGGCCTGGGATTATCATCGTCGGCCATTTTGTTAAAAAGTTTTGCAGAGCAAGTTTCAAGGAAATAAAGATAAGGTGCACAATATTTTGGAACACTGTATCCTTCAACGTTGAACAAAACCAAAAACTTAATACATAGGATTTTTCATCCTACTCAGTAATGGCGGATTTTTTATCCTTTTACCCACTCCAGACGTCTATTGGATTATTTTACGGGGAAAAAGGGGTCTCTGTGAAAAGCCCAACTGAGTTACTCTAGTATCTAGCATTAAATTAGTGCCTTACCAAACGTTGGGCGCCATGTAGTTTAGTTCCTATATTCCCAATAGGCTCTGCGAATTGGAATAATATATCCTTTAGATGTAGGGCTTATGTCTACTAGGTCGCTATCGAATATATTAAACTTAATTGTGAGTGCCAGCTAGCTCAGAGGTCACTAAAAACTTTCTCGAGTTCACAAGAAGGGATTTAGTTTCTGACAACCGCATAGACATGACAACTTTGTTTCCCCACTGATCTTCAGAGTCGTGGAAACAATAGCTATTTTACTCGTTTCATCAGTGGTGCAGAGAAATAGATAGACGGGCGTTTTCAATAAAAGTATTTATTGAACAGTTTTCTATCTCAAGCAGAAGAAATGAACTGCTACAATCGTAATACTGGTTGCAAAGTATAATGCGTACAGTAAGAAGATTAGGATTAAATAATACTGTAAAAGCATTTTATGGTTCCTAGACCATAGATAAATACATCCATAAATAACAGAGGCTAAAAAGTACTCAACTGGTGCTTCTAAAATACGCCTACCCAGATGTACCTAACCTAAGTCTAGTATGAGGGAATAAGTAAGTGAGGTGTAGCATAAATCTAGTATTCTTTGCCAAGAATCTATCCAAGATTTCTCTTAGGGTCTAATCAGCTCCGTACCTTGGTTTAGAATGAAGGAGGTCAGTCTCAGGACCCAATTTCCCAACAACCCTCAAGAGTAGCTTGGAAACATTGGAGCTGGATTTCTCGGCGAGAGAAAAGACAGCGTCTCTCTCAATGCGTCTGCTGGAGGATCGGCTTCCTTCGGCACTTGCTGTAGCAGGATGCGTCGGGCAAGTAGATAGTCGAACTGCTCCAAACCTCCGTGTGTTTGCTATGGCAAGTGTGGGCATATTTATACCTTGAAGGTGCCGAGTTTGACATGAAGGTCGACATAATAACGTCATCAAAGAGTCTCAGTTCTTTGAAAACTCCATGAGTTCTAGGACAAATCAATATTCAAGCACGGGGAAGTCCCTAGCTGCTGAAGCCGAGTTTTCCAAGAAATCGTTGTGGATTTTCGGAACTAGTGGAAGTAGCCATGCCGTATTTGGACTGCATGAGCTATGTCTAAATATGGTTATGATTTCTATGCCTATATAAGGATATAGTGATTTATACCTTTCTAAGGGCATGAATCAGGAAAATTACACAAGGGTCCTAAAATGCTAAACAACAGCCATTAATAAGACTTCTTGCTAAGGCATCCAACACACTACCTAATTTTGTTCAGTTTCATGCTGACAACAACCAATGAAATATATCTTTTTTAAACACCTCCATTTTAACTGCTTTTCCTTTGGAAAACTGCTGCATTTGGCTCCAGCCTTCTGCTGATTACTATTGCGCCCTCACTTGCTTAGGGTATGGATTGTGGGCCACAGCTATATCTATTTGGCT
The DNA here is from genome assembly GCF_964261635.1 of Lissotriton helveticus. Lineage (NCBI taxonomy): Eukaryota > Metazoa > Chordata > Amphibia > Caudata > Salamandridae > Lissotriton > Lissotriton helveticus. The sequence goes on from NC_136063.1 coordinate 435,987,975, forward strand.
AAAGAGGCTGCAAAAAAGATGGGTATTGACAGGGACTTTGGTTTGCCAAATTTGGAGATTACTTGGTTTGGCCAGAGAGGGTTAAAATTTCATCAGTTGCTGGGTTTGGCTAAAACCATTGTGTATTGCCAAGCTCCTAACCTCATTATTGTGCACTGTAGTGGCAATGACCTAGACACATTGACTGGGGTAGGACTGGAAATTCTAATGAAAGAAACCTTTGTAGAACTTGCTTTTCCCTCACACTATCATGGTGTACTCATATATTCCAAAGACAGAAATGGAAGTGATGAAATCAGTTCTGCCCACAGATTGACAAAGCCAGGAAACATGTTAATAAAACTGTTTCTGCATTCATGAGAGACCATTGCATTGGCTGTATCTATAACAACAATCTGTGTTTTCACATGCATAGAATTTATAGAAATGATGGAGAACATTTTACAGATGAAGGCAACAGGGTATTTCTAAGTAACCTGAACCTCTGCATCTGGGCTTATGTATAGCAGCCATATACAGACAACCAACACAACGGATCTTGTAAGAGCCACCCTAGAACCCAAAATATTGTAAAGTTTTTTCTAAAGGGTTTTTAATTTTGTTTTTGGGGATCTTCGCCACGACCTCACCACCCCGTGGGCACATAGTGAAAACGGAAAACAAAAGCAGACATTCAATGACCACTCTTTGGGTGGGATTATACCTGAGAAAATAGCCAGCATGTCCAGCAACACGTACATATTCTCTACTGTTGAGTTCCTACCCACTTTCACACAACCAACTTGTCAGAGCCACCCTAGTACCCGAAACATTGTGAAGTTTTTTTCTAAAGACTTTTTTTTAAAGTTTTTGGGAATCCTGGAGGACACATTGCGAAAACGGAAAACAAAAGCAGATATTCAATGACCACCAATACATCCAACAATAATATGTAATGTTCTTTCAAGGCATGTTTAAACTCATATTTTTGTTCCAAGTTTCTTTAAAAACCTTCTTTAAGACCTATTTTCCATTTTCGCTGATATTTGGGGCGTCGTGACGTCGCGGTTAACCCCGCGATTGTGCCTTTTCCATAAAGTGAAACAACATTTATGCATACATTTTAAAGTATTTTACACACTGAGGGTTTATTACTGTTCACTTCAAACTCATGGTTTTCTATTGTATTGCTAGAACAACCATCTCGAAAACATATTTTCTGTTTTCGCGGTGAGGCCAGAGATCACAATCACGTCAGTAATCACGATCTTCGCGGTTACGTCACGAAAGCAGAAAGCAAAAGCAGGAATTCAATATTCACCACCACATTCAAAAATTATAATTATATAATCAGTACTAACTATAGCAGTAGATACCTCACAAAATAAATAACTCTATGAAAACATTCATCAGAATCTCAATATCTCTAAAACAATGTGTATTAATGAAACACAATCTGTGTTAATTATTCACTGATATATTTTTTTCTATTTTCACCAATATCCGCAATGACGTCGCGACATACCCAAGATGGTACACGGGGTGCGTGCTGGCGGTCGCTGTGTCATCATGAATATCGTGTGACAGTAACATAATCAAATTTGGACACATAACTTGTGTCACCAACTCCCCCATTTCGCAAACATGGGGTTAGAGTACCTCTACTCTGACCCCTTATGTTAGCTATTTCAGAATTTTTCAGCCCCGAGAACCATTCCCAATCAATAAAATGGCAGATGCACCTTTCTATTCAGGTTCTGTCCAGTTAATCAGAACATTCCAGTTGGCGCATACATTCGCGAGTAATCTTAAAACCGTTGCGAAATATCCGTGACCATTGATATCAATCTCATTTTTGGCTTAAATTTCACAAAAAACTACTGACCCTATTTACACCAAATATGCACAAGGCACTGCCTTGAACTAACATCTACCTACCTACCGAATTTGATGTAAATCCGTTCAGCAGTTCGAGCTGTAGGTGTGGCTAAAGGTGCCTGTGGGAAATAACATTACAAATGCACCCTTATTTCACGGCCCAAATTCTCGGCCCCCCCTGCACTTATCGTCCCCCAAACGTTCCATGACAAATTAAACGTACATTTTTTAGGGAACATTTTATGACGATTGGTATAACTATACGCCACTGAAATCAACTGCATGCTATTTTGCTTTACAAGAGTAAATTGTGTGACCCCCGTTAAACCATACTTCACTGTACGTGACTACACTCTACACTTATATAAGTAACCCGATTGAGTTGGACAGCACTGTTCTGTATGCTACTCCACTATATAGCTCTCCACTCTACATTGTATTGTATTGAAGAGGCTCTTCTATAGCGCATGGCTACTCGGGAGCATCCCAGCGCTTAGGACTGACCAAAGGGAAGTGGATTGCAAGGAATGCGGAAGCCCAGACTCTAGATCCTGGGAAACAGAACAGTTTTCAGCTACATGTCACTGACCATGTCATGAGTGATGTAATATGTGACGTCACCAGCAGTGCATTGCGGGCACGCGAGTTATAGTTAGCTGAACTAACTATAACGGGGGAATTTCAATGGTTTTGTATGAGTGAAATGTCCAGCTAACTATAATATGTGTGAAACCTATGTTTTTTTTCAGTGAATTTGCAAGGTTTTTTAAATGCTAATTCCTAACTATAATGTGGCTGAAACCTATGGTTTTTTCAGTGAATATATATATGCACTGGAAAACTAAACACCCACTTCCTTTACAAAGAAATGGAAAGTTTGCATCTCTGCAACCTCTCTAATTTTTCACCTTAGTCATCTTCAGCTCAATCAACACAACAACCACAAATACACACATTTACGTGCTACTATCTTGGCTGAGCTTATCAATTATTCTTCTTTAATTCAAATTCAAAGTGCAGGCCCTTTATTCAGCCTTCTTGGTAACTACTACCCGTGAATAGTAGTGGGTAATTTGCACACTTCCGTCCTTTCTTGCGTCTTTTCTACCACACACTGGGGCAGGTTTACAAGCCCCTTGCGCCACTTTTGCATCATTTTTCCCACAAGCTTGTAAATCTGCCCAACTGTGTGTACTTTATGCACTAGCTTTCTTCCTTAGATGTGGTACTAGTTTCTCTTGCTCCCACTGTGGAATCCAACACCCTATCTGTGTAATGACCTGGAAATTCAAAGATCCACTTCACTGACAATGCAGTGGGTAGTTTGCGTCTCTCCAGCCTTTCTTATTTTTCACCTTCCACTCAATCTACACATCATCCACACATACATACATACATACATCTAATTGCTGCATTCCTTAGCTGTGATTATCAACTATTCTTCTATTTTATATTCATATTCAAAGTGCGAGCCCTTTATCGAGCCTTTTTGTTGTAACTACTGTTCCAGGAATTCTGCTCATACACAGAACTGTGCATAAAGACTTAGGACCTCTGTGAATTACGGTGTACCAAAACCCACCTTACTACACAAACCCCCTACCAGACTAGCAATCAGTGACTCATTGGTTCTTCGCCCTAGAGCAAAAACACCAATGACTAGTCAACCCAGAACATGCGACTTAGATTACATGAAGTAAAGTGGATAACAAGAGCACTCTTTCATTATAGTCTTACACCAGTCCAAAACAAGATGTAAATAAAGACACATGCAGCTTTGAAATGTTTATTTCTAATGCCATAATCTCATGCACAGTACCTTAGATAATACAACCAAACATATTATCAGAAACAAGGTTGTCAGCATTGCTACTATTCTATGAAATACAAACGGAAAAAGCATCCTATAATGTTAAAGGTAAAAAATTTAAAATATACCTACATTTCACCCTCCCTACCTAGCAGATTAGTTTATAACTATAGAAAGTCTCATAGGATTACATGGGCAGACCCATACCTCTGGTACTCAGTAGTAGTGGATCACATTCAGTGCTCCACAAAATGTCAAGATACGAATGTTCTCCAACTGTGTGTAACTTTGCCTCCACAGCTACATATGTGTTATGGCTCGAACGTGCGAGGATCATTCTGAATAACAGACACAGTATTCAAGATAACCTTGATGTTCCATGCTCTCACTATACACACAAAACTAGCGAGGCAGTTTACAAATCTAGCATACCAAATTATTCTCATATAAAGCAAAATACTCAGCGTTCTCTAAACAATATCACAAGTATGTGTCGTGTGCAAAGCAGAGCAGGAAAGCAAAAATAGCGTGTAAGCTTCTAATAAACCCATGCTAACTTAACAGGGTGTGAGTGCAATACTCAGCCCCACGGCACCCTTCCTTGATCGAAGCACGTGATATAAACGTGGGCGAATTAGGAACGCAGAGTCCAAGCCTAAAAAGCACAGTCAAGTTCACATTTCCAAAAAAAAGTTATTTGCTCTTTGATAGAAAGCAGTAGCTAAATAATAAAGAATACGTAGAAAAATCAAAGAGTCTTAATCCAACAGCGTATAAGCACAGTATGTAGCAACAGCCTCCAACAGGAAATCATTGTTCTCATCTGAAAACATTTCAGCCATCTAATTCAATAGTGGGAATGAACATACATGTTCCTCAACAACCGGAGCCTCTATCACCATCGGAGGAAATCTTGGGTCATCTTCAATGTAACTGCGTGCCAAGAATTCAAGTGCCGCTGCTAAAAACATTCCAACGTCCCATTATTCTATGTATCGCTGCTAAGGCCATAATCCCGCCGCCAGAACAGAGCACGTCATGAACCACTAAAGGGCTCATCAGCTGGTCATAATCCGCGTTGGGAGACACCGTACTGCAGAGACACAAATCCAGGGCCCAGTCGAAATCGCAGCTCAGGCAATGGAACACAGGTTGAACACATGTGAAAAAGGAAAATCAAAATGATAATCCATAAGCTGCACTCAATGTAGCCAGAGGCACTGCTCCGTAATAACTAATCATTCGGTTGCGAACCATCAACAGCTAGGACATATTGTCGTCTGCTGCAGGATGTGCATCCATATTTATGTAAACAAATTAATAAAAGCACACTGGCAACTAATGCGAGTATTAAGCGCAATCCACCAAAGATGCTGGAAAAAATCGAATGAAAAAATCCCGAAAAGACACCAAATATACTTTCTACAGAAGTCATAAGGCCACTGCTTCTAACTTTAAAAAAGTAAGGTAAACCCGTAATCAAGGACACATTAAAGATACTCTAAATTAACTCCCCAAAATTCAAGAGCACGTCTGTATTTAATAAAGCATGCACTTCTGTGCGGGTGTTTGCTACATGAAGGACAAATCTTTCTGTAGCAGATATAAGAGCGACCTATTTTTGAGACAATAGCGCTCTTATACGTCTCATTTAGTTGACTCTGCTTGCAAGGTCGAAATCGACAGCCAGATGGAAACATCCAGCTTCCCATGCAGAGGAGTTACAACTTTTTTTTAATCAAACCACACGCTCAGTTACCGTAATCATGTAAGCGATGCCTGCTAACATTGCACAACAATCTCCATTAATTCAAAGTAAATAACTCCCGTTTCCAGTAAACTGAACGTTGTTATGATAGCAGGTGTCGGGCTACCTTTCAAAACTCAGTCCAAATTAGGCGCATCTTGTTTACAAGAGCCATGCAATTGTATGTGTCTACAAATTAAGGAGTGATCTGGTGCTATTGTGCAATCCTTCGCCATTCACATAGACTTCTTTTCCCTCCCCCAGGCACCTATATGTAAATGGTAATAACCAAGCTTCATGGAGATAAGCGCTGCCTAAACATCCATATCTGCCTATAGCATAGTATTTCATGCAAACCTCAAACTTAAACAGGTTAAAAAATAACGTTATGATACTGTGGATAAGCCACACACCTGAATTGGATCTCCAATGAGTGACCACTTCTAACCATTCTCATAGCGCGCCCTGTGCTCTGATTTGACAGTGAGAGAGTGATCGTACCATAGTTTGTACTGCTAATCATTCTCAGCATACGCTACGAATACGCTTTGACGTTATGCGTCGCATCAAAGCTTCCGTGTGACGTCATGTACGGCGCTCCGTACGCGAAAGACGCGAATGTTTTTAATTGTTAAAAACATATATTCATGTATTTAATTAACATACTAACAGAAGACTAGGGGCTAGAAGTAGGTAAATAGGTTTTACCGATTCTAAAATACCGAATTTTACCGATTCAGTATTTTAGAATCGGTAAATCCTATGTAGGTAATTATTCGGTAAAAATTACTGAATCGTTAAGATTCGGTAATTACCGAATCGGTATTTACCGATTCGGTAATTGCCATTCATTTCTATGGGCCTGGAGGCCCATAGGAATGAATGTCAATTACCTAATTGGTAAATACCGATTCGGTAAAATAGGGAAATAGTCAAGGGTGACTTTGACACCCTGTTGCACCCCTGAATAGTGCTGGTGTGCACATGTGGCATACATACGGCATGTATGTCTGTCACATGGCACAGGTGTAAATGCACACATTTGCATTTACGCAGGATTTCCTTATTTACCACCAACCTGGTAATAAGGAATTCCTGTAAATACCGAATCGGTAAATGATGATTCGTTATTTACCGAATCGGTAAATATACCACCTACATAGGAAAAGGCTATTACCAGTCGGTAACGGCTGATTTCGGCCGTTACCGACCGGTAAAAGCCTACCTACATCTGGCCCTTAATCTAGGATAATTATGAAATCATTTTTTTTTACTTTTAAAAATCCTATATTACTTCTATATTGTATGAGTGGGGCTACGTGGCCCTCTGCCTGGTGCCCTAGACTCTACCACGCCCAAACCCGGTTCATAAGCACGCGTGATCGTCACCACAAAACCATTAGCACGCATATCGCTTTACCACACATGCTTTTGCAACTAGTATGCATTTACCATGCACGATAAACGCATGATCTTAATAATGTTTTTTTGTTGACGAACACGCGTTGTAATGGCTGTGGCTTACGTCCTTCAAATTAGTTTCTAGGTATACGTGTGACCAAGTCTGATAAGATCGGAGGCCAAGGACAAACACCGTGGTGTCTGTGGCAGGAAATCTCATCGATCACAGAGAAAATATGCGTAGGGTAAAATGAAAGCAACAGGTATAATAAAAATAACGCATGAAAACAGCTAAAATGGCGGTTGGACGGAGTATGTAATCAACGTTTGGCGCCTCGACACTACATTTCAAATAAATATACATACAATATGTTTATTAATATATTACAAAAGTATAGCACCGGATGACACACACGACCCGGGAAAAGAAATCGGCAAATTTAATACCTAAAATCAGGAGAGGTTTGCTTGGCGAACTTGAAGAAAAAGAAAAAAAGTGCACTTGCAAACAAGGCTGCGCATGCGTAGAGAGTACAACTGATGCAGAAAAAAAAAAACTGGAAAGTTTTACATACTGTCATAGAAATATAGCTCTAAAAATTGCCCCCGGAATTTGCCCCCGAGACCTAATGAATAAAACGGACTTCTAGTTTTTTTCCCCCTTTTCCACCGCGTACAAGTACCATACGCGTACGCCGCGATTTTTTTTTATTTTTAAAAATTGACCCTAAAAATCCATGTACGACCCCCTGAGCAAGCCTAGAGAGTCAGGATATTTCTACCCTGCCCCCTTTCCTTATTTCTCAACTTTGTTCTACTGTTTTCTTGTGACTCGCTTCTAGCAACAAACAAAATGGCTGCCAACACTTCCTGGTTTGCAGTGTTCACAAACAGTTGACATCCAATCAGCATGCAGCTCGTGCTCGTAATTGTATGAATTTCGGTATGTGTGTCGGACTCCCTCTCTAGATATCGCTATGATTTTACTTGTCATTTTCTCAGAAACTACTGAACGGATATACACCATTTAACAAAAAGCACAACCTGCGAACTGAACTCTACCTCTCTGCCAAATTTGTTAAAATTCCGTCCAGCCGTTTCGGTTGTAGCCCTGGCTAAAGGTCCCTATGGAAAATTGCTTTGGGAAAACAAATTTTGGGACCCCCTTTTTTCTCGGCCCCCACTTGCTGAATCACCCCCAAACTTTCAGGGAAGGAGCGGAACCGAGCAGGTAATTTTCTTGGAGACATTCACGAAGATTCGTCCACCGACGCCAAAGTTATTCCAAATAGAATATTGTGGATTTCCTATGGAAAGTAGGTCCTAACTATAACTACCTACTGGCGACCGCCAGTAGGTAATATATATATATATATATATGCTTTCGTTTAGAATTTTCATATGCAATGTTGTACATATAATGCATTCAAGCAAAAATATGGTATGTGTTCACTTCAATGATATACATTCATAGCGATAGTCTGTTTTCCTTATCAGTTTGGTCACATGACCACTAGGGGAAGAGGGCGGCAGGCGTGGCACTTAAGCACTTTAAAAAGCAAAAAAAGTCAGCTAGACCCTGCATGTGAACAAGGGCTGCATAGCCCGAAACGCGTCGTGGTTGGTTGGTTCATGAAAAACTGAAAAAATAAACTTACCTGGAAAGAAGTTGTGGTCTGTCTCCTGCTTCGCCGGTCCTGAGGGATTGGAGGTGGTATTGCGGAGTTCCTGTTGATACTACACAGAAGTGCGGCTTGCTTCTGTTACACAGACCCCCTCTCCGAAAAGCGGCGCCTGAATCTCAAACCGACTTGCAATTTTTTTTTCCGTAAACGGGATTCCTGTCAGGTGCCCCCTATCGTAGCCTTCAACAGAAGACGGTGTTACAGCGTGGAACAATCACCGACAGGGTTGGCCGACTCTGCGGGTTGATTGGAGTACCGCTGCATCGCGTTTTATCACACGGCATTGGATAGGTGGAGAGGTCATTCCAGCACATCGTGAGCACTCCGTATGTGAAGCCGCAGCAACTCTCCTCGAGCGGCTTACAAAGTGCATTTCAGCGATATCTGCAAATTCGTGACCAACCAACATGTCTGCGGAGGCTTTCCGTGCGAGGGAAGTAGAGGCGGCGCAATTGTTTGAAAATATTTCCCTCGCGAGTGAATCAACACAAAAGGTCCCGGCTGGGACAGAAAAGAATAATGATGGTGATATCAACACCCTATACAAGAATTTGGAAAAGCAAAGGCGGTTAGAGATCACAAAATGGTGGGAGCACTACTCTTTAACCAAGTATGCTGACGCTGGTCGCGTTCCCAGAGGACTCCGCATTATGCTGGCGCCAAGTTTCGACCGCCCCAACCCTCTGATGCTTAAAGAATGGGGGCAACTCAATTTGGCAGCCTCGATGAACTTAGTTCATTTACTTATAAAGTATGCTGCTATCGATAGAACTGAAATTCTTTTAACTATCGACAAGCTCAATGAAGATATCAGCAAATTTAAGGAGTCAGACACTATTAAAAATCTCAGAGAAACCATGGATGACCGCCTAAAGAAACACGAAGACAAAATAAAGGCGAGGAAGGTGAGCAAATTCGCGCGTGACCAGGCTGACTATGCACACGGGCAGATTTTCACCTTTGCCCGGAAATACAGTGTAGCCAAACGTCAGCAGTATAGTGGGAACACCAGAAAGCAAATGGCACTCACTGCCGCGCAAAACGACTATGAAGATGACGGTGGGTTAAATGTTGAAGATACAAACAGAAATACGCCATCGACATCTAGTACTTCAAGCATAGACTCCGACAGAGATTTACAAGTGGCACCGATTCTGAATTTGGCTGAGGAACTTGATTTTTTAGTGGCAGAGAGACTGAGAACATTGCGCCCAAGGTTAAACAGTCAAGGTCAAACTACAAAAGCAAAAACCAAAAAAGACGAGAACGAAGGAAGCAAGCCAGAAGAAAAAAAAGCGCAAACGAAGAAAACAAAAGCGCCATGGCAACGCAGGAAGTAAGTAACAACAATTCAGTAATCAACCTTTCAAGTGTTGTTCTGGACAAAGCAGAAGAACAATTACTTTCCTTGGGGCTTAATTTCTGTCCAGCCCAATCTTTCGATTATGCGGCAACCCGCATCGATGTTTACCGTTTCATAAGGAAAATGAAATTGCGCAAACACTTTGCCACTCAGAGTTTGAAATCAACCACAGAAACCATCGCACGTGATGATCAAAGCGCCCCGGAAGGAGCGCCATAGGTAAGAGCTGGCGATGTTTCAACCTATCTTGTAGTGTGTTTATCTAGGTACCTATATTGATACTCCTATTTCTGACCCTTGTCCGGTTATTAATTCACTAATGTCCATACACCGGCACAGAAACCCGTCTGCAGATTAGGTCATAGCGCATGCTGTCACATTAAGCAAGCACTATCCCTTCAGCCCCCTAGAGAAGCACACCGAGTTCTCAAAACAAATCAAACCTCCAACAGACCTGGGAAATCCCTGCAGCCATTGTTTTGATTTCACTCGAGAACTCCTGCAAAGAATGTAAGAACGACCAGTCCTTATGACATTCTTGCTGACGTCTTATGTCCATCCTTACGTCAAACACGGCACCTTTCAGGTATAAATATACCGACGCTGCCCTAAGCTAGGACACGGTGGTGACGAGCTTGGAGCAGCGCTACTTGCCGGAGAGCCCAGCTGATGCAGAAAAGCCCACGGACGCTGCCCCTCCCTTTTGACGCGCTGAGAGAGACGCTGCCTTTTCTCCTGCCGAGAAATCCAGCCTCCGGCGTTTCCAGCCGCCCTCGCGGGTAACTGGGATATCGAGTCCTGAGACGGAGATGCCAACCCTCCAGCCTTCTAAATCCCAGGTACTGAACTGACTAACCCCTTACAGAGAATTCTTGAATCAGATTCTTGGCAAAACAAACTTAACTTAAACTGCTACTTACTTACTCCCTCCCAAGTATTAGGCTTAGGTCAGGTACACCGGGGTAGGCGTAGTTAGAAGCACCAGTTGAGTACAATTAGTCAATGTATATATGTATGTATATCTTTTATCCATTTTAAGTATCATATGGCTAAGAAACCATATAAATGCTTTTACAGTATTATTTTATAATTGTTTTTACTGTATGCACTTTACTTAACTATAAGTATTGCAATAATAGCGATTCATTTCTCTTGTATGAGAAAAGAGACTGATCAATAAATAACATCTTTTTATTGAACCACGCCCATCTCTTATTTCTCTACAAACTGGTGAAACTAAGAACGCACGTACTGACTGAGTAAAATAGTTGTCTTTTGTTTTGACACAACTCTAGAGATATACTCTTGATTAGGGGAGAGCAAAGTTGTCATGTTCTATGGTTGTCAGAAACTAAATCCCTTCTTGTCTATCCAGGGAGGTTAAACTCCTCCTTGCCTATTCGAGAAAGTTTCTAGTGAACTCTGAGCTAGCTGGCACACATAACTTTAAGTCTAATATCGTCAGTAGAAGACCTAGTTAACCACAGTCCTACGTCTATACTATCGAAGATATTATTCCAATGCGCAGAGCCTATTGGGAAAATAGGAACTACACTACATGGCGCCCAACGGTTTGGATAGGCGATAAATCTAACGCAAGACATTAGAGTAACTCAGTCGTGCTTTTTCACACAGACCCTTTTTCCCATAAAACTCCAAAGACGTCTGGAGTGGGTGAAAGGTTAAATCCGCCAAATTTAGTAGGAGGAGACTCCTATGTATGGTTTTTGGTTTATTCAACGTTGAAGGATACAGTGTTCCAAAATATTGTGCATCTAATCTTTGTTTCCTTGAAAACCTGATCTGCAACAAAAACCCTTCTTTACAGCAAAATGTCAGAAACTGAAGAAGATAGGGAGGCAGCTAGAATAGCAGCTCAACTCCTAGAGGAAGACACAAGTCTCCTACAGCAAGACCCGGGTGCAATACTCATCCCGGTCAGCATAAGAAAAACTATAACTTTAAAACTTATAGAAAATGGACTAACACCGAGAGGTGGTACAGTCATATTCGTAATTGAGGCACATGAATATCGGCAGACAGAGGTATTCTATTCATGGATAAATTTTCCAGCAGCAAACGCTGTAACAAAGGAGTTCCATTATTGCAAGATAGAGGAACCTCCGGATGAGTACACCCCTTTCGAGGAGGTGGAAATACCACTCAAATACCAAGAGCACCTGCTCTGGTTTAAAGGCGCCCTAAAACATAATGATCACATCACCAGGCTCGGTCCACTAGGTAGACCAGGAGCGACGTGGCCGGTTCTAGCCGGATACACACCACATCCAGACATTGAAAAAATGTCAGTAACAGAACTTTTAACACAGTTAAAACAACTGATTAAAATACACAGACAACTAGTCCAATATGTAATGCGGACTTCAACAGTCCAACCAGCTATTAAAATTCCACAGCTGACCCCTCATCAGGGGAACACAAATAAAATCACACCACAGAACATACAGTCCTGTCTAGGTAAAGTACCCATTAAACGGGAACAAATTCCATTCTGGTTAGCACAAAAAATCACTCAAATAGAGGCGGTATTTCCAGATACCACACCTGTGGAGAAACACAGAATTCTGACTATCTGTCTCCCAATGGGGATTGCACCACATGTGGAGGACTGTGACACTTGGGGTACAGTCTTTGCTTCCATTTACACAAAAACACATGGTGTTCCGTCCATGGCGGTAATACCAGAGGTGCTAAAACAGATTCAAAATGAATACGGTCCAGAACCTGCTTTAACTCTTGGTATGAAATTACTGAAAGACTTCAAGCAGGTCTCGGCAATATTACTAGCAAACATAAAAGGGGAAGCAGCAAATGTGGCGATCCGCCAAAGATGGAAGGAAACAGATATAGCAGACCAACCATTTGAACTTGCCAGAATCATAGAAAAATCCTATGAAGAACTAGGAAGAGATAGTTTGGGTGGGAAACCAGTGAAACCCCAACTAATAGAAAATCCTGAAAAGGTATTTATTAAAAATAATCTAAACACTTCAAATAAGAACTGGGATGGAAATAAACAATCCACTCCCAAAGAAAAAAGATTCCAGTCCAGAGGAAGGTCTCCTCGGCGGAGAGAAAGATCACCGGACCAAGGACACAAGTCTCCCCAGAGGGAGCCCTCTGAGAAAAAATACAACCTTAGAAATAGGGATAATTTATAGAAACCTGATAGATATCAAGATATTGATACACGTCCCTCTCGATCTTTTCAGACTTCCTCGCAGAAATCGGAAAGAAGAGGACAGTCAGAACACAGGGAAGAGCACGTCAAGTCCAAAGACAAAGAACCTGCTCATCAAAGTAAAAAGTTACAATTTCCAAAGAAGAAGGTAGCCAGCATTAAAATAATCAAACATGCCGAGGATCCTGAGGACTCAGCTGAAAAACGGAGAGTGGGCTCAGACAATGCTAGACAGCGCAGCAGAAGTGAGCATAGCTCGCAAGATCCTGATGAATCATCTGGAGACAGTGGACACGAATGAGTACATTCAGGTGGAAACTGCAGATACCAGAGTTAGCAAACGTCATAAAATATATGAAATAACCTTACGTATAGAGGGAGATAAGACTAGGAAAATAAGGGGTCTATTTTGGGATAATCTCTCCAAGGGCTATGACATCCTTCTAGCTGAAAAAGACTGGCCACCAGAGTTTGTCAGGGAGTGCCCTCATGGCGAAGAAATGATTATGCCTGCCTTCTCAAATCATATCCCAATTCATAAAAAATATACACTTGCAAGAAAGTGGGCAGTAGCCCAGGCTCCTGCACTATATAAAAATCATGTGGGATCGGATGAGGACTCTCCTCCTCACAAAATCCAGTTAAAATCTCAACCAACTGCACAGAGGCCGTACCCAATTAAGCAAGAAGCTAAAAAACAGGTCAGGGAGATCTTAGATCAACTTGAATACCAGGGGGTGATTGAAACATGCACCTCACAAATGAACAATCCTTTGTTTCCTGTCTCCAAACCAGATGATTCATATCGTCTAGTTTTGGACTACAGACACCTTAACTCATGCTGCAAAACGTTTGCAGTACAAAACTCACACAGTGCAGCACTAATGAATAGCATAGTGCGCAAAAAATACAAAACAACATTAGACATCTCTAATGGATTCTTTTGTCAAAATATAGCACCTGAAAGCAGATATTTGACCGCTTTCTCAATAAATGGCTTGCAGAAAAATTTCTGTCGTTTGCCCCAAGGGTTCAAGAACAGCCCAGGATTATTCTCAGCGAGAGTAACAGAATTACTACAAATGTATGATGATGAGGCATTATCTTATGTCGATGACATCTATCTAACAGATGATGACTTGGATACTCACTTGAAAAGAGTGAACACCATAATACTTGGGTTCGCAGCAGAGGGTTACAAATTCAACTTCAAGAAGTCAAGAATTGCCCATCTGACTGTCCTATTCTTAGGATATGAATTATCAAGTGAAGGCAAAAGCCTGGCTGACAATTTCCTAGAGAAATGTGCTGTAATCCAAGCCCCTAGAACACTGAAAAACTTACAATCAATTCTAGGTTTCCTGAATTTCGGAAGAACTTACATTATAAACTATGCAGAGAGGGTTAAACCTCTCTATGATCTAATAAAACCAGATTTTAAAAGAATCAATTGGACTCAAAAACACACAGAAATTTTGAGATCTTTACAATCAGACATGTTAGTTAAAACAAAACTACAAACACGCGATAACACACGCAACCTTGTAATCCGAGTCATCCCAGGAAGATGCGGATTCACATACCTCACCTCTAATGAGGGAGAAACGGTACCAATAGCATACAAATCACACTTGTACACAAAAGCTGAAATGAAATTTAGCCCAACGGAAAAAATTCTAACCGTGGTACACACTGCTGTAGCGAAAGAAAGAGCCCTAGCACAAGGTAAACGAATAATCATCATGACACCAATACCAGCCCTGGAGGCGGTAACAAAGGCAAGCATTCCGAATGCTAAAGTACTACATCCGAGATGGATACAGTGGGCTAATTCCCTTGCTGCAACAGACGTGGTATACGAATTTGACCCTAATTTAAAAACACAAGAATTTCTCCAATATGAATTTGAATGTCCTCTGCCGACTGAAATTCTGCCTCTAGAACATTACGGCTGTATAATATATACGGACGGATCAGCACAACCCGCAGTGGGGGGTAAACATGCTTACAGTGCTGCGTGTGCGATTGTTAAAGGTCGTTGGCTCGAAGGGAAATTTAGACCACTGGTAACTAAAACACAATCTCTAGGAGATTGTACAGCTCAGCGAGCTGAACTACTAGCATTCAAGATGGCGCTTAAAAATACCGATCGAGAATTCCCCACACTCATAGTGTGCGATTCATATTATTGCGTTCAGTCTTTCAATGAATACTTGCAGATCTGGGTTCAAAACGGTTTTAAAGATGCAAAAGGTGGCACAATCAAGCATAAAATGCTTTGGGAACAAGTGGTTCTTTTACAAAAAGAACTACAAAAGACTCACGTGATACATACACTGAGTCATCAACGTGATGGCGTTCACGTTGCAGGGAACTCATTGGCTGATGAGGCCGCGAAGGCAGCTGTGCAAACGGCTTCCGTAGCTGCCATCACCCGGTCAAAAACAAAAATAGACAGCAAAATATTACAGGCTGTCTGCGCTACGGTAAAAAATGCGATAGAAACACTCCCGAAAGGCTTTCCAGTAAAGTACTCATACATAACTGATGCTAATAACGTTCCATTTGCTCGAATCCCTGGAGTGGGGGATAGGGCAATTCCGAACATGGAACATAGGTTAGGACTCATTATAGCGGCACACGAAGGGCTTGCTTCTGTACATGCTGGCGTTTCAGCCACAGTATCGTTATTAAAACAGAGATACTGGTGGCCACGAATGAGGAGACAAACTAGGAACTATGTTCTAGAATGTGAAATATGTCAAAGAATGAAGGTATCAACAGTGAAACGACCAGCCCAGACGCCCCTTCTAATCTCAGATAAACCATTAGCCTGTGTTTACCTGGACCACTGCGGTCCCTTACAAAGGGACGGCAACTATAAATATATCATGGTCGCAGTGGATTCATGCACGAGATTCATGTGGATGTGGCCCCAGCGATCGGCTGACGCCAGAACTGTTATAAAAGATTTGCGAGTCTTTATTGGCACATACGCAATTGGCATGCTACATTCTGACCAGGGTCCTGCGTTTAGCTCTCGGGCTTACAAGGAGGCCATGACCAGCATGGGCATTGCATTGCGGTACTCTTGTCCCTTTCATCCTGAGGGAAACGGAATTGTGGAAAGAAAAAACCGTGACATAAAGCAATCTATAACAGCAAAGGTATTAGGTTCGGGAGCTGGGTGGGTCAAACATTTAATAAGTGTCCAACGTAGTCTTAATAATCTGCCAAGAAATTCTCTGAGAGGTCTCAGTCCGTACGAACTATTGTTTGGGACTAGAATGTTAATCCAGGACCTTGATAGTCAAACTTCAGTGGTTAAAGAAAAATGCTTTGATATCAAAGATCGTTTGGCTATTTTACAGGACTTAAACAAAAAGAGAAAAGACCTGAGCCACATAAAGTTGAAGCAACAGCCACTGAAGAGAAACCACCTGTCCCAGCAAGGCCTGTCTGGATTCCAAAAATCGGGGATCTGGTCAGAGAAAAGATCGCGGTAAAGAAGGAATTTGGGCCTTCTTACAGAAAAGCAGTTCCTGTCTTGTCTGTCAACGGGACAAGATCAGTAGTACTACCGCCCCTTGCTGGTAAAAAGGAGAACCGAGTTGTATCCATCGACCTGGTTAAACCACAATCATGTGGCCGATAACAAGTAGTAGGCCAAGTGGACTCCCAAGAAGTAGTAGAACACCAAAGTTTGCTACAAACATAGAGGTTCAAACTGAAAGACTAATCACAATTGATAAACCTACAGTAAAACAACAAGGACTATGCAACAAAGCCATGGAACTTAAACCTCTTGAAACCCAAATTAAAATCTTAAATCAAGAAACACCAGTCTACAATGATGTAACCACAGACTATGCTAATGAAACAAAGAAAATTCCAAAAACAAAAAGGAATCAAGAAGCAATTGAAACAATTGACAGAACAGCATCAGGCTACTTCATCAACTTCGATGATTTTTCTGAGGATCCAAGTGAACCTGAGCAACAGCCGACAACAAAAACTTTTAAAGACAAAGCAAAGGAACTCTTTCATCAACTACAAGAAACCTACCTGATTTCTCCATGGATTGAACTATGGGTGGCACTTGGAGTATTCATCCTCATACTTTGGCTCATCATGGTACTATGCTTGGGACACTTCATTGAGGGAAAATATGTTAGAATGGACACAGCAAGTCAGAACATCGACTTGGTCCTGAAACCACACAAGTCTTCACACATCGAGAAAAGAGATCTTTCTTCAGTAAACTTCACAGCCAATCCTATACCCGGTGGGGTAGCATGGGACAAAACTGATTACGAAATCTATGGTCCGGTTGAGCTCCTGAAGTATCCTCATCAATTCAAGATTTCATTAAGTGACTTTGTAAAACCAAGCACATTCGCTGATGATTGGGACTTTGAAAGTATTAATGATATGATGTCTGATCTAGTATTGTCAGATAAATTTACAGAACATGATTATTTGCAAGGTTCATCTAATTACGATCAAATGTTTTGTTATAACCATTATGGTAACCATTATCTCCATAAATGTACTCAACCTAGAAATGTTTTAAAATTTAACCAATGGGAACATTGTGCAACTCCACCAAAAGGCAGTTCAAAGACATATTTTGATAAATATTCATACTTTTCTGGGTTCAACACAAGTAATGCAGAATCATTTTATTTCAAATTGTTAAATAAGACAGGAGTGAAAACCATGCTTACAAACACAAAATTGATATATTCAGACTCATTCTTTGAAAAAATGAATACCTTCGGTTTTGATTTCTGGAACAATAACATTGAAACGAAAACAATCTGGGGCACAAAAGATTGGCAAGTGCAAGGTATAGAATCATTATTTAGAGCATGCATGATCCCAGAACAAATGATATTTTTGAATGATACAATTCAACAAACATCCTGTCTTGGCCTAGCCAAGATTAAAGACTTAAATAAACCGTCTATTCCAAAACCAACACCTAACAGTAATAGCACTACGGAGGTTGAGATAGACGTATCCCATATTTTAAACCAAAACAGAACACATGCTGATTGGAAACAATGGTTGATCTGGCCCACAGACACAAATAACTGTCAAGACAGATTCCTGAACAAAATACAGGGGTTCACATTGACCAGGCCAGACCCAAGATACTCCCAGAGACAACATCCAGGGATTGTAACTACTTATAGTGTGGGGAAACTCTGCCTCCAGTTTAAAAATCTCTTCTATTCGAATTGATACTTTAAGCAGAATGAAGACTGTGCTCCTACAGACACCAACCCAGTTGACGTCATCAAAAGAAACATATGATCTCCAAGTTGCAAGGACAACGGCAGAGATTCATTCAATGTTATCAACAAATTGCCCCCTACACTTCGCAGAAATGCTGAACGAAATCTTAAATATTTCTGATACAAGTAGTATCGCAAGTGTATTTAAGACAGTTTTTTCAGGCGCTTTAACACCATTCAAAGCGATCCTGGGTATTTTTCCAAATTTCGTCCATTCCATCTTTGGCGGACTTCCACTCCTGTTGGGACTCGTAGCAGGCATTTTATTCTTGCTACTCTTGCTTCGTTATGGCAAGCCATGTCACAGACAAGACTCCAGCTACAATGGAAGAAACGATCCTAGCTATCCGCTACCGGGACCGCATAACTAAAGTCCTTGGCTTAGCCCGGCTACGAGATCTGAATATGACCTGGTTTCTTTCATTCAGACCCATCTGGCAGAATTGTGTTATGCCTGTATTAAGGTGCATGCTATGCGGCGAAGAATGCGTGTTGGACACCTGTCTTACACTACAATCAGACGTACCATTGGATGCAGATACTTTGTTGGGTCCGGTAAGGGCTCATACATTGTGCTGTCCCCAGCGGCTACCTATCCTGATGACGGCATTCATGGAAACTTCACCACTACGATTGAAGGGTAGTGAAGTACAAGATGAAAGCAGCATCGACCAGGTACGACCTTCTGTAAGCAGTTCTGATCAAACCATCAGTGAAAGCAATCATGCGCGTGATTGCATGGTAGCGACATTTTCTAACCTAGTCGAACTCTCACCAGAAGCTGTAGACTGTTTTTTCGAGAATCTATCTGAAATGATGTTTTCACCGGAACAGAGAGAATGAATTTAAACAAACTTGCACACGGCGTTCCCTGAACTCTGAATTTGGCCTTCAGTCTCTTGAAAACAAAATGACTGTGAACTATTTTTTTCTCTTCTCCCCTGAATAGCGAAAACTTTTTTCCAATTCCAAAATATTTACCTTTTTGGCACTTATCTTCTGCTTAAAGTAAAACTATTCTTAGAGAACAGAACTTCTATTCTTAGGAATACTAGAGATATTACATTACCTCAACCTCTAGTTTATATGCAATTCATTGTGTTTATATGTGATGAGATGGTCTCGCAATTTGTTTCTGTATCAAGAGCCATTTCATGTGTAATTTCGCAAATCATTCATGCCGATATAAAATGTGCATCTCCTTTTGAATGATTATACTGCTTGAATGCATACAGTACCTATACTTATTTCGTGCATTTTGCATACGCCATTTTTCAAAAAAAAAAATATATATGTTTTTGGGGTGGTCCGGTATACAAATGCACTGTTAGTTATGTTTACTATTGCTTAGGTTAGTAAATATGTACATAATTTCGTGGAGTGGGTGTAGTGTGTTTATCTAGGTACCTATATTGATACTCCTATTTCTGACCCTTGTCCGGTTATTAATTCACTAATGTCCATACACCGGCACAGAAACCCATCTGCAGATTAGGTCATAGCGCATGCTGTCACATTAAGCAAGCACTATCCCTTCAGCCCCCTAGAGAAGCACAGCGAGTTCTCAAAACAAATCAAACCTCCAACAGACCTGGGAAATCCCCGCAGCCATTGTTTTGATTTCGCTCGAGAACTCCTGCAAAGAATGTAAGAACGACCAGTCCTTATGACATTCTTGCTGACGTCTTATGTCCATCCTTACGTCAAACACGGCACCTTTCAGGTATAAATATACCGACGCTGCCCTAAGCTAGGACACGGTGGTGACGAGCTTGGAGCAGCGCTACTTGCCGGAGAGCCCAGCTGATGCAGAAAAGCCCACGGACGCTGCCCCTCCCTTTTGACGCGCTGAGAGAGACGCGGCCTTTTCTCCTGCCGAGAAATCCAGCCTCCGGCGTTTCCAGCCGCCCTCGCGGGTAACTGGGATATCGAGTCCTGAGACAGAGATACCAACCCTCCAGCCTTCTAAATCCCAGGTACTGAACTGACTAACCCCTTACAGAGAATTCTTCAATCAGATTCTTGGCAAAACAAACTTAACTTAAACTGCTACTTACTTACTCCCTCCCAAGTATTAGGCTTAGGTCAGGTACACCGGGGTAGGCGTAGTTAGAAGCACCAGTTGAGTACGATTAGTCAATGTATATATGTATGTATATCTTTTATCCATTTTAAGTATCATATGGCTAAGAAACCATATAAATGCTTTTACAGTATTATTTTATAATTCTGTTTTTACTGTATGCACGTTACTTAACTAGTATTGCAATAATAGCGATTCATTTCTCTTGTATGAGAAAAGAGACTGATCAATAAATAACATCTTTTTATTGAACCACGCCCATCTCTTATTTCTCTACAAACTGGTGAAACTAAGAATGCACGTACTGACTGAGTAAAATAGTTGTCTTTTGTTTTCACACGACTCTAGAGATATACTCTTGATTAGGGGAGAGCAAAGTTGTCATGTTCTATGGTTGTCAGAAACTAAATCCCTTCTTGTCTCTCCAGGGAGGTTAAACTCCTCCTTGCCTATTCGAGAAAGTTTCTAGTGAACTCTGAGCTAGCTGGCACACATAACTTTAAGTCTAATATCGTCAGTAGAAGACCTAGCTAACCACAGTCCTACGTCTATACTATCAAAGATATTATTCCAATGCGCAGAGCCTATTGGGAAAATAGGAACTACACTACAATCTAACACTTACTGACCTTTGCCAAGCTACTGATTCCCAGCCTATGGGTCCAAATATTGAAAGCAATACTCAAACCAGACTGTCAAAGATTAACATTATGCAAAAGGGGGCGGGCATAACGCCATTTAATAAGAAGTCCAAATTTGTCCCCCTCATGGTTAAAGATGCCATAGACACATTTCACGATTGTATAACCAACGAAATCAAGCAACTACATACTAAATCACGCAAACGAAATAAAACTAGTTATGACCATCAGCAAGCTAACTATATAGCGCTAATGAAAAAACTCAGCGCCAACCCCGATATAGTCTTGAAGACGGCGGACAAAGGTGGAAACCTTGTGATTTGGGCAAAAAGTGATTATGTTGTAGAAGCTCTGCGCCAACTTAATGACACTTTATGTTACAGCAAAGCTAATAAGAAGGAAAAACTTTTAAGCAAATATCGACGAGAAGGGTTGATCTCAGGAGAGGAATATAAATTCATGTATAAAGAATTCCCTGTCCTCCCTGTTTTCTACCATATTCCCAAAATACATAAAAACATCTTGCCTACTCCCGGAAGACCGATCATTTCGGCTATCAACAGCGCCGGAGAGAATGTGGGACGCTACATTGACTATTTTTTACAAGAACTTGTCACCAAATTGCCTAGCTATGTACGTGACACTGGCGACTTCCTGTCTAAAATCAACGAATTAGAATGGCAAGAAGATATGTTGCTCATTACATTGGTCGTAGCGTCCTTATATACAAGTATTGGACACACAGAGGGGCTAAGGGCCACCAAACATTTTCTGAACACTCGCTCTGCTGACTTGTATGAACACAACAAAGTCATTTTGGAGCTAATGAATTGGTGTTTAAATAATATTTACTTTGCCTTTGGTAAAGAATTATGGAGACAATTACGCGGCGTGGCCATGGGTTCCTGCTTCTCCCCCAGCTAAGCGTGCCTACACGTGGGCTGGTGGGAGGAGCAGGTCCTTGGAGCTACGCATGCAGTATGGGTCAGAGAAAAGATTGTTAAATACCTAAGGTACATCGACCATATTTTTATTCTCTGGCAGGGCACTGAGGAGGAGGCTAATTTGTTTATTCATGAAATAAATGCAAATTCCCTCAATCTCCATTTCACCTCGCACATCAGTCATTGCCAGATAGAATTCTTAGATGTACTAGTTTATGTGAAGGCTAACCAATTAACATCCACCTTACACCGAAAACCTACATCTGGCAATACTTTACTGCATGCCTCCAGTCTCCACCCCCAACATACTATACATAGCATCCCTCTTAGTGAAATTCTAAGAATCAAGCGTATTTGTAGCTCTACGCTCGACTTTGATAAATGTGTCAATGACCTCAGAACCCGTTTTCAGGAACGTGGTTATTCCAAGCAGACTTTCAACCAAGCTTTGGCTAAAGCAAGGTTGAGAAGTAGAGAAAGTCTTTTGCAGGTGTCTGATCCCGACTTAGACAATACAGAGCTTCCCATTCATTCTAATACACTCGCCAACACCTGCCCCAGATTCATCACTGCTTACAGCAGTGATGAGAAAGCCATCAAAAGGATCATCCATAAGAATTGGTCAATCATTCTAACAGACAATATCCTTAACCCTACCTTACCAGAAAAACCAATCATAACGTTTCGTAGGGCTAGAAATATGGGTGCATCACTAGATGTCAATAGTCCAGAATTGAAACAAAAAGCTAACTGGCTAAAGGCCAAATCTGTTTTTCGCAAGTGTACGCATTGTAGGGCTTGTAAATTCGGTGAAAATAAGACACATTACCATATACCTTTCAGTCCCACAGAGATTACAATAAAGGGTTGCTATGATTGCAAAACTGATTTTGCAGTCTATGTTCTGACGTGCACCTGTGGGCTGCACTACATCGGTAGCACTAAAGCACAGGTGCACGTCAGAATTTTGCAACACCTCAGGGCAATACTGCATACTGATCCCTCCTACCCTGTAGCTCGTCATTTCGCAGCCAGACACAACAAGGATCTTAATTGCCTCAGATATTTTGTGGTAGGATCAGTATTGCCCTTACGGAGAGGAGGCAACAGGGAGTTGTTGTTGCGACAACTCGAAACCCGGTTTATCCTAGAGTTTGATAGCAAATGGCCGAATGGCCTTAACAACACTGAAGACTTTTATAATTTTCTGTAATGTCACTATCAACTCATGATATATTTCATAGGATTGAGTTGCATGCCCTCTTCTTGCGACAACTCAATGTCTGTGAACTCTGTAGAATATTTAATTGTCAGATTCTGCATTACTTATCTCTCCTTTATAATGAGCAGTCAGGTTCCCTGTGGCTCATTCCTGCACCAAATGATGGAATTGTAGTAATTACCACTATTTTTGATAATCTATAGATAATCAGGTTCCCTGTTATCTATCAAAGTTTAACTTCTATGACGGTTTGCACTTTACATATGTATAATAATAACATTAAGTTTCTTTTATACATGTGTAACATAACTTTTTATGACTATTCAATTTGCGCCCCTCTTACCATTTTCGATCATTGGTACACTTTTTACTTCCTTCTCTTAATTAAATGTTATCACTATTTGTACTATTTACACATTAACTGTTATATTCTTTTATGAAAACTAATATTCTGATGAAATGATTGTTTTTAGAATTGCATTTTTAGATCGAATAATATTTTCTGTTTGTATGACGGGTAACTTATTGTTTTTTCATAGTGCATTCTCTTACATTTTATAATATAATGAGTTTTACTATCTTTTAGAATATACAGTTTGCACTTTAAATTTAGACTCTTTTGCACACTAGGCAGGGTTGTCCTAGCTTTGTTGGTTGTTAGTCTTATAGCACTGTTGGGCCCTCTCCATTGATATGATTTCAATTTCCCCATTCTTTATCATTGTTATCAATGATAACAAGCAGACTTGCACTATCTTTAACTTAAAATTGAAAATTGTACAATATTCATTGAAGTGTGTTCTTAAGACACTGGATTTAACCAGTCATTATATCAATGTAAAGGAATTTATTCCGAGATATGCTTTCGTTTAGAATTTTCATATGCAATGTTGTACATATAATGCATTCAAGCAAAAATATGGTATGTGTTTGCTTCAATGATATACATTCATAGTGATAGTTTGTTTTCCTTATCAGTTTGGTCACATGACCACTAGGGGAAGAGGGCGGCAGGCGTGGCACTTAAGCACTTTAAAAAGCAAAAAAAAGTCAGCTAGACCCTGCATGTGAACAAGGGCGGCATAGCCCGAAACGCGTCGTGGTTGGTTGGTTCATGAAAAACTGAAAAAATAAACTTACCTGGAAAGAAGTTGTGGTCTGTCTCCTGCTTCGCCGATCCTGAGGGATTGGAGGTGGTATTGCGGAGTTCCTGTTGATATATATATATATATATATATATATGTATTACATATTAACTACTGGCGATTGCCAGTAGGTAGTTATAGTTAGGACCTATTTTCCATAGGAATTCCGCAACATTCTATTTGGAATAACGTTGCCACCGGTTGACGAATCTTTATGAAATTTTTAAAACTGGTGGGGTGCTCCTGAAAATCTCGGGGTGATTCGTGAAGCGGGGGCCGAGAAAAAAGGGGGTTCCCAAAATCTGTTTCCCCCATGCAATTTTCCATAGGAACCGTTCATAGCGGCTACAGCCCGAACTGCTGAACGGAATTACACCAAATTTGGCAAAGAGGTAGTCTTTGGTTCAGACTCATGCCCTTTGCTTAAATGGTGTAAATCTGTTCAGTAATTCCTGAGAAAATGACAATTAAAAGTATATATATATCTATGGCCTAGGTGGATCCGCGTATACTGCGTGCACACTAAGCGAACCGTCCCGATCACGCGCTGAATACTAATTGGCTGTCAAGTGGTTGTCAACATTCGAAACGAGGAAATGTTGGCAACCATTTTGTGCCTCGGTGGAAGCGACGATCTAGAAATTAGTGGAACAGGTGTTCAAAGCATATAAAGGGGTCAGGTAAGAAATATTTTGACCCTCTAGACTTACTTAGGGGGTCCCACAAGGACCACTAGGGCTCCCCCCCCAATTTTTTTTGTTGAAAAAATTGAGAAATGTGCGCTGGGTGCATGGACCCACTGTAAAATAAATCAAAACGAAGCGTGGGCTTCCTGTTTAAAAATTAGCTACCTGGGAAGGTCAAATCCCGGGGTCTAAAATATTACTTTAGATGGGGGTTCAGTGGGGCCCTGTAGCCTGGGGACCGCCATTCCTCAGTGCTATAAAATAAATGGTTGAGGGAGCTCCAAGGTCTGTCTAAGCCCCGGGTATTACCACCCTCCGGGTCTTCTTATATTTTGGGAGGGGGCCGGGTGGTCCCCATTCTGGAGCAGTCGAAAGCCTGGGGAAACACCACCTCCCAGGAGTGGCTCCTGCTGTGTCTTGGGGTGCCTACCCCCAGGACACTGCTGTTTGCTATGGCAGGGCGGGAGGCCAGGTTCCCGCTCTGTCATAGCAACCTTGAGGACTTCTTAACAAGACCATTTTGCTGCAAATTAAAAAAAAAAGGTAAAAAATGCAGTGAAAATTATATCGGTCTATTTACTAGGCGACGCTAAGATGCATTAACACATTTTAGCAGCCGGTTTGCTAATGGCTCACCTCGTATCTCCAATAAGTTGCAATGTAGGCATTCCCAGTGGCAAGGTAGGTGTTCCTATGACAATATAACATGGTAGAGGGAGGCATGACAACAGCATTGTATTTACAAGGTGGCCCTGGATTTGAGGACCGATAGCAAAACTCTTGCTAATTGCGGTTTATGTCGGATCCTAACATCTGTTCTGAAGTAGACTTAAGCATGTTTAATATGCCAGGTGGATTGATATGTTAAGTCCACAGTCTTATATTAACAAGCTTTTCACTTGCAAACATAAATTATCGCTGTATTTCTCGCTGCGATGTTCGGGGCATATTTACAAGGACAGCTTTAAAATTATCGTCACTTTAGCGTTAGGAAAGTGCTGTTAAAGCGGCCATAGTGGGCTTAATAATAGGCTTTTGAGAATTCATGAGAATTCCAATAGAAGCCCAGGAGTACACCAGAACATTTTAACACTGTCTTTGTAAATATGCCCATTCCAGACTCCTAATTTTACCGTGAAGGGATCCCATCCCATGGGTGTATATTCAGTGTTGGGGACTGTGGGTGGACGCCCAATGTCCCTACAGTGCCAGTCAGCTCCCTGCGTCCTTCAGTAGTCACCATTACTTTTCCACATGGGGACCTGTTAATATGCAGCTCCCCATGGGGAAAAGCATTTTGCTTTGCATTTTAAAAGAGAGAGTAGGTTTTCATGTTCTCTCTTTCAAAATGCAAACCAAGTTTGCTATGGCAGGGCGGGTGCCTCAGCTCTCACCCTGCCATAGCAAACAGCAGTGTTGAAAATATCTTCCGGTAAGACAACAAAGGATTTTGAAGTCCATTATCGCCGTTTTAGCTGTAGTTAGCTGCCTTTAAAGCGGCGATGACTTTAACGGCGTCCTTGTAAATATGCCGCTAAGTTTTGGAATGTCAACAAACCCGTCTCCCATTTAAATAGCCACGAAGTATTTAGTGAAGTGCACACTGTGAATCGTGAAGCAACAGTGTCTGATTGTGATCGATAAATAATAGCCCATTGTTGAGTACAGAGTAGGCTAATTGTACATGGGGTTTTGTAACGTCAGTGGCTATTCCTCAAGCCTTCTCTAGAGGTTAATTCGAAGAGTTGTGTACTTCTTTTGCTCGTAATGTACATAGTGTTCTGTCATCTCAGTTTGCTTTCCCCTCTGTCATGTAGAGGATCCTGGGTAAATATAACGGCTTCTGTACAGCCAGTGCCTTTCAACCCTACCCCCAAACTGCTTACTGCCCGTTACCATAGTAACAGTTCATGGAACACTTAACTGAGCACATAGGTCACAAGTTCACCATACAATGTTGCTAATCCAAACAGCAAGTGTGCTGGACTTTTTTAAATTTTCCATAGGAACCGTTAATTGCAGCTACAGACTCTGGTAGAGAGCTGGTAAAGAGTTAGCCTCAGTATTATACTTCTAGTTATAAACATCATTTCTACGTTTTAATTTTTAAATCTTCTCTAAGGATATAATTATCACACTAAATAATAGTGAAATGTTGTCAGAAAAAGAAGACATATACACTCAGTTTAAAAAAAAAAACTTTTATTAAAACAAAAACATATAAATAGAAACGTAACTTTAACATAACAGTATAATGAACAAAATGTGAGATGGACTCCAATGGTAGGAACGTAGGTAACCTGCAAAACAAAAATGAAAATAAGTCTTTAAAATTAGATCGATGTGATTGAATAAGGTGAGAGATTACATCTTTACGAAAGGCCAGATCGTTTTTTCTCACGTGCACACTCAGAGGAGTGCACTATACCCCTCCACAGAATCACCCTCAACAGGAGTCTGTAGGTCAACACTGCTTGTAGGCTTAGGCCTAGCTTATGGTATAGATGGTATTTAAAATGAGACAGAGATGTGACTGAATGAGGTCAAAGATCACAAATTAACATAACACTTGGTAATATTGCTTATTCGCATGTGTGCAGTGTGCCTGATACAACCCACCCCTCTCATAGGCCCACGCTGAAGAGGTGTCTGTAGGGAAGTGCCTGCTGGGTCAGATCTACAGTATGGTCCAGCAGGTCTTTAAAATGATTCAGAGATGAGACAGAATTAGGTGAGAGATCACGTCATTATGCAGGACAATATCATTTATTTGCAGCGCGTTTAATTGGAGGCATTGTGTATCTAGGCCGCTCTGCTTACCTTTTGAAAACACTGTTTTCAGCAGAGCTCAAAACTTGAAGTCTGCTTTGGTTCTATACTGCAGACTGTATTAAATTCAGCCTTGATGTATTTATGTGCAGAGTGGACAGCAGCGTCCATTACTTGAAAAGAGAAAGAGAAACAATGTGAGAGAGAGGGAGAGAGAAAGAGAGAAAAAACGACATTGAAAGTGTGAGAGAGAGAAAGTAATAGATGGAGCAGGAGAGGTAGTGTTGATACTGGAGAAAATCTTCATAGCTCACCTTTTTGCCTACGGTGTGTGTCCAACCACATGCCGGTTCATAGTGCACCCTCAAGTTTGGTGATCTGAAAGATAGTATAGAGTTAGTAATAGCAGAGTACATACAACTGCACACGTATATTTCTGCGTTATGCCTTTGGACACTCATGATACTGTATTACATCAACGTCCACTGCAAGGAGGTATCTGTGCTTTCTTTTTCTCCCAGAGTACTATACCCATGCACTCCCACTGCATAGCGGAGAGTTCTCTTAACTGCGTACCCAGACTGTTGTACCCCATGGACTCCCAGTGTCCGGAGGTGAGTGCCCTTTCTTGTGCACCCAGACTGTTGCAACATATCCACTCCCACTGCCCGGAGGTAATTGTACATTCGGACGTACTCTACTTGCTGCACAGTATTCAGTCTCTCCGCCCACAGGTGACTTCTCGTTGCTTCGGAAACAAGCTTCTTTGCTCACCTTGTGCCATTGGCGTGATTCAAAGAGGGTCCACCACGTGTCAAAGCAGCCTTCTTATCCGTTGTTACGATGGCCACGCATCATTACAGAATCCTCAAACATTGAGCTTTGGAGGTGTTGGGGGGGACGCCAATTTCTGAAACACAACCTGTTAGATAAAAAGGAAGATAAGATTGTGCGTCATTTCTTGATCGAAGGAGAGAGGAAGTGAGAGAGTGACTGAAAAGAATATTCGCTGCTCACCTTTCTGTCACCGGTGTGTCTTACACCACGTGCCGGGACATAGTGCACCTTGAAGCTCTACATCTAAAAGATAGTAAAAGAAAGATGTTATGATTGGTAATTGTTACTATTTTAATGTGGAGTAAAATAACATCTCCTTTTCACACACCTTCCCTCCCGCATTAAAAATACAACTATTTGTACAATTCCAACTTGTTTAATGGGCTTCGATTTATGAAGAATTAGTAGAGTAGTAATGTATTCCATCTGGTTATAGAAAACAAGTGGTGCGCAGTGATCCACGTGGTTTCAATCATCACGAGCGACGGACTTTTGACTGACTATAAAAACTTTCCTGCTATAGAAAAAAAATACAAATGCAATAAGATACGGTATATAGGACTGCGTACTCCTAAATCACTGCGTCGCCTTTTTGTATCCAGTCTGCTATACCCCATCTACTCCCTCCGCTGCGCACCGAGGCCTCACTGCTTACCTTTTCACGGACAGGGTACGTTCTACATCATGCAGTCCCGCTGTGCCACCAAGAAGTCTCACATTTGGTGCTGAGTCTTGATATCACCATAGCAAAGAACATACTCGTGCACCTAGCTTCATCGCAGTTTCCTCACCCGCTCAGTCCTTACGGTACCACTAACTTAGTGACCAAAGAGGCCGCGCACATGGTGGTGGGCCCCCTGTTTGGTAGTTTGGGCCTACATGCGGCATCCAAACCACCAGGACGGGCCATCACAGCGCTTATGATGGGAGCAATTCTAAAATGGTGTAGAGCACGTGAGCCCCGTCTTTTTAATTGGTAGGGTCACGTGTTTAGTGACGCATGTGCTGAATGGGTGTGATGTGGGTGTATACCAGCCATGAGGGAGTGTGTTTGTGCCGTTCTGACAACTGGACCAGGAACTAAGAAATCACTACAATGGAAATCTGGGCCATGTAGTGTTGCTGTGTTTTCCTGGAAGCGTAAGCGGAGTGGGCTGGACTGACGTATGGCAGTGCTGCGTGAGGATGTGAACGATGATTCCGGAGTTATGGGCGTGGCTCTGTCGTGAGCTATATGATGAATCAACTGATTTGGGCGTCTGTGTTGTAATGCTGCCGTCACCCGGGTCTTACACGTAAATGTGTCATTATATCTGTAAAGTCCCACAACATGGAAGATACGGGGAATCACTAATCCTACATTTATCCATAGTTGCACACATAAAAGATGGTGGACATAACTAATTTCTGCGAACATGGAATGTTTGTTGTACATTCAGTGGAGTATTGTAGCTGTAGTAATACAGGTCTATAAAAGCTTTAGTTTGCAGTTTTTGGCACATGAAGGGCAACTAATATATATACATATGAGGTCATTCGGGTATACTGACGACCTTGGTGCTGGAAATCAGTGTTCGAGGCTCGGAGTCCTGTTATTATAGAGAAATTACGTAATCTACGCGTGCCTGCAAATGTACTGTAAATACGGTGCTCATGTAAATTGCTGATATAGTTTTGGGTCGTTTTTGCGCTATATAAATATGCTAAAAAAAAACAAAAAACGAGCAATAGCACACTTAGTTTGCAGTATTGTAATGATCCACTTTGTATGTTCATATTTGTAGAATGAGCGAGAGAAAGTAATATAATCTATGTTTTTGTTACTGGCAGAGGTAAAATGGTTGCATACGCTATTTACAGCACAATATAATGTGGTAGGGCGCAGGGGCAGCATTTTACAAACATAATAAGTACACAGACACAGATAGATAGTTGAAGTGGGTACGGGCACGTGTGCTCGACTCTATTTTATTACGTTGCTGTTGATAACAAGTAGAATTGTAATCATGATATCATACACAGATATTCAATTGTAAATGGTTTATGACTTTATGACTTTATGACTGCTGTACAAAGGTAGGAGCACTGTATGTGAAATAATACACAGAAGATTCTATCGTGAAGGGTTCATGAGTTGTGGTGCACTGAGGTAGGGGCGGTTTGTGTGGAGACTGCGATGATGCGTGGTTCAGGCAGACCGCACTGGTAAGAATGTCTTTTGACTACTGATTTTTCCCTTAATAAGGCCATGTGGCGATTATTTATGGTGTACTGAGTTAGTGGTACGTCTGGTGTTTAGCATGTGCTCACCCTGCGATGATGCGTGGTCTGAACAGGCTGCACTCAAAGCATTGACTGTTGAATACTGGACTGCATGAACTTTGAGGGAAAAAAAAACTACCATTGATGATTATCAATTGCTCTGCAAACTAGGTCTACTGATTGCTCCCCATAACAAATTTAACTATTGCACTTCACGCAGTGCATTCTAACTTTCTCAAAATGGGGACCTATGTCTGGTGACGATGTTGAAGGTAATGCTCCAGAGGTACTTGGTATTGCCGGTGGTGGAGGAATATTTTGATGCAGTCTTCTACATTCTTTGTGAGCATAGTTCACAGGATGCAGGGATTGAAGGTGCTTGCGCATACTAGCAGTGCCACAGGAGTATTTTTTGGCTCTGCCTTAAATAAATGGAGGCTGAATTCAATGCTGTCTGTAGTATAGATTCAAAGCTGAATTCAAGTTGTAAACCCTACTGTCCCCAGTGTACATGGAAGGTAGTAGTTAGCATAATTATAGAAGAATGCTTCTTTTTACTTATTTCAACAAAATCTGAATACATACAATTGTCTCTGCTTTAAGTAAATCAAGACTGAATTCCCTACTGTCTGTAGTGTAGATGCAAAGCTGAATTCAAGTTGTAAACCCTGCTGTCCGCAGTATAGATCTTAGGCTGGAATGCATCATATGTAATCACAATTGAAATAACAGATGAAACGTATGGAATACATTGTCGAAATATGTATGTTTCAGGGACATTATAGTTCAAATTGTGACCTGTGCTGTCCGCAGTGTAGACTGTCATTAAGTGTGCCTTTGCACTTGCAGCGTGAATTTTATTCAACTAAATCTATAAGTGATATAAAACAGATCTTGAAAGAAAGGCTACTAAAGGGATATTGTGTAGGTTTGATAGGTGTTATACTTAGTTTGATTTGCACTGAGTTAGTGGCACCTGAAGCAAAAAGGTTCTGTGGAGCTTGCGATGATGCGTGGTCCGGGCAGGCCGCACTGATAGTAATGTTTTTTGTCTTGTGCATTCTGCCTTAGTAAGGTCACGTGACGATGATTTTTGGTGCACTGAGTTACTAGTACCTTTGGCAGTTAGCATGTACGTACCCTGCGATGATGCGTGGTCGGTGGGGGCACAGTAATTGGAGTAATGTCTTTTGTCAATTGAAATCTGCATGAATTCAATTTAAATGTTATAGTATGCCTCATTGTTGACATAAAATTGTTCACTCTTCTTTGCGATGATTAAGGTGCACTGAGTTATTAGTATCTTTGCGGCTGAGCTAGTACGTAACCTGCGATAATGCGTGGTCCATGGGGGCCACATTCTGACCAATGTCTTTTGTCTGTTTAGTTCTGCCTGCATACGGCCACGTGGCGATGAATTATGGTGCACTGAGTCAGTATTAACTTTGGTACTTAGTGTGTACATAACCTGCAATGATGCGTGGTCCAGGCAGGCTGCACTGGGAGAAATGTTTTTTGCCTAGTGAATTCTGTCTTAGTAAGGCCACTTGGAGATGACTTGTGGTGCAGTGAATTAGTGGTACCTGAAGAACTCAGCGTGTGCGCACCCTGCGATGATTCATGGTTCGGGCGGGTCGCACTGGTACAGTGTCTCTTGCCTACTGGAATGCGTCATGTGCAATCGCCATTCCACCTGAATCGTGACCCCTCACAATGTAGATCGAAGGCAGTAGTCAGCACAGACATCAAGAAATTCTTTTTGTTGTATCCTTTAACAAAATCTGAGGACATAAAGTACAATTATCTCTACCTTAAAAAAATCAAAGCTAAATTTCATGCTGTCCGTAGTATAGATCCAAAGCTGAATTCAAGTTGTGAACCCTGCAGTCCGCACTGTAGATCGAAGGCAGTAGTCAGCACAGATATCGACGAATGATTTTTGTCACGTATTTTAACAAAATCTGAACACATAGAGTACAATTGTCTCTGCATTAAATAAATCAAGGCTGAATTCCCGACTGTCCGTAGTGTAGATGCAAAGCTGAATTCAAGTTGTGAACCCTGCTGTTCTGATCTAAGGCAGTAGTCGACCCAAACATTGAGGAATGTTTTTTGTCATATCCTTTAACAAAATCTGAGGACTGAGTACCATTGTCTCTGCCTTAAATAAATCGAGACTGAATTCAATGTTGTCTGTAGTGTGGATGCGAAACTGGTATCAAGTTGTAAACTCTCCTGACCGCACTGTAGATGGAAGGCAGTAGTCAGCACAGATATCGCCGAATAATTTTTGTCACTTATTTAACGAAGTCTGAGGACATAGAGTTTAATTGTCTCTGCCTTACATTAAATCAAGGCTAACTTCAATGCTGTTCGTAGTGTAGATCCAAAGCTGAATTTAAGCTGTGAACCCTGCTGTCCGCAGTGTAGATCGAAGGCAGTAGTCGATACAGACATAAGTCTGCGGTACTATGGCGCTGAGTTTGCAATGGGCCTGTATTGAGGAGGCACGTGGTTGTGGCGGCAGCCACGTGGCAGAGTGAGGACCTTCGCTGTGGCAGAGTCTTTTCTCTTTGCAGAAGTGAACCGCACCCAAGGCGTAGGCTAATTACTCTTACGCTGGAGTTGCGTACGTTGGACCAGCCCATTCCCCTTCTGCTTCAAGGGGGGGGAGACAACGCAGCTACATGACCGAGATATTCCCCAGAGTCTGAGATAATATGGTTGCGTCCACTGTGAAGTACACTACAAGTATCAATAGTATATCTACACACGGAAAAGATTTTGGTTTGTATAGTGAGTTGTGTATAGCCTATCACCGGTAGTATTAGCATTGTGTACATTATTGTTGATGTGCTTGTTTACTCCCTTATACTTTGTTAGGTGCCACATCTCTGAACATTGAGCTAGTGTGCTGTTGAGGGGATATATTATTTTGAGAAGGTCCATTGTCCTGTTTTGCGCTGCCTGTGAAGTAGTAGAGGGGTCAGGGTCAGGAGAGGTGGTTGTAGTGATGGTGGCGCTAGGTGGTGTGATTTTGCTGGGTGTTGGAAGTGCATAATTAGTACCTCTATTACATATTTGTCTTTAGATATGGGTGTAAGTTGGATGTAATTCACACAGTACATAGTCGACGTCCTTACACTAGTTCTATGTTGATATTAATTTGTTAGTGGTAAATGGAACTATCGCATGTTTTTTTAGGTAGCATTGTAGATTTGTTTGGTGATGAAAGTATGGGAAATGGTGTCTTTTTTGTTTTTTTCTACAAGAACGCCTAGTTTGTATATTATTAACGTTAGTTGTCGTTCTGGTTTGTAGCGGTTTTCTTGGAGGAAGGAATAAATTGAAGAGTGGTAATATTTGCAGTTTTTACTACATTGAGAATAGGATGATAATTATAAAAGATAGAAAAACAGATATGCTTAATGAACATTCTAATTAGGAATTCTCATTTACCAAAACCTTTGAAATTCAAATTCACTGAAAAAACCATAGGTTTCAGGCAGGTTATAGTTAGGAATAAGCATTTAAAAAACCTTAGAAATTCACAGAAAAAAACATAGGTTTCAGGGGTGTTATAGTTAGCTGGACATTTGACTCATACAAAACCATTGAAATTGCTCCGTTATAGTTAGTTGTACTAACTGTAACTCTCGCGCCCGCAATCCTCTGGTGATGATGTCACATTTTGCATCATTCATGACATGGTCAGTGACATCACTGATGACATCACTGATGACATCTCAAATGACATCACTGATGACATCATCCAGTGAATGTGGTTTGGTTTGTTATTTAAATATGTATTTTATATATTGAGGTTCCGTTATTTTTGACTTCGCTTCGTAGTCAGCCTCCATCTTGTGACACTCGCCATTTTGTGTTGCCCTCACTCAGGCGACACGGCGAGCATAGTGTTTTTACCTTTTCAGCTGCTCGCCTCTCCTGTTAAAAAGTAACACTTTGTCCTTGTTTATAAAACTGGTGTCAGGGACTGGCCGAGTTAGTTAATCTATGTCTAGACTGATTGATCCTTGTCTTAGATTTCTGTTTTGGTCCCACCATTCTTTCTTTATTTTATCTTGTTTAACTGACCTTCACTATTCTCTCCGTGTATTCTCCTGTTACACAACTGTCCTTTGAGGCTCGCAAATACGTCCTGCCAATTGCAAATTGAATTACATGCACTAGCATTGATTAACTTGAGGGGAGTGGAGAACACGGGGTCTGAAAGAAGGGCGTATATAAGATACTCGATAGCTTGTTTTCGAACTTTTCTCATTTGTCAGTTTTGTATGTTTTGGGAGTGGGTATTGTAAATATGTACGCTATAACAGACTGTTCGCCACGGAATGAAGTGGCAGTCTCCTAAGAATCCACTTTCTGTAACTTCTTGGACAACTGTGCTTAGCTGCAGCTAATAAACCTGATTTTCTACGCCTAACGGAGTGTCTCGTGTCTCTGTCTGATAAGGCAGGTGAACCCGGAGATCTCAGGCGCGCCCTGCGCCGCTAGACCCATAAGGCCCGGTTCTCCAATTGGTGTCCCAACATGGGGCGACTTCAGTGGTAGCGGTTCAGCCCGAAGGTCGTGAGGAGCCTCGCAAGAAAATTCTGTAGGATTCGCGAACCACGTCAAGCGACCCCTGTATGTCGAAAGTGGACCGAAGGTCTTTTTCAGAGCAGCTACTCCTTTCTGACGGCTGCAGATGACTGCTGCCCTGACTGTCGCCCTTCCTTGGCCCTCTGGTGATGATTGGTATCGCGAGACGTTAGACGGACACCTGTTGGCGTGAGAAAATATTTAGTTAAGTATACGTGGGTAGCTCCCACTCTTTTGTTTGGGTTTTTATTCGACAAATGCATTAGTCGAAGCCGAGGGGTAAGTACGTTTGTGCTGTAATAATTGCCTTAAACCCCTTGAAGTTTGAGATTAGTCCAGTTCGTTACGAAATGGCTGGACTTAGTAAGTTTAAGAAATGTTACTGTTCTAGTTGTAATAGGGATTCCCAGCTAGAGGACTCTTGTCCAATGCCTCCGGTTGGAACTCCCACTTATGAGCTCTATTCAAAACATGGTCTTGGTCCTATTATTTTTAATGATACATGGATTCGATATACGAAGAAAGATAGTGTTCTGCAGTGGCCACAAAATGGTAGCTTTGAGCCTGACATATTAGATAATTTAGAAGCAATTTTATTTAAGCGAAAAGCCCGGCCGGCAATGTTTGACTCTTTCCGCCTCTGGCGTAAGGAAGCCAAACAGAAATATTAAACAAGCGAAAAAAGATAAGAAAGCACAGGATATGACGATCCTACAGGCTGATCAACAGTTTAAAAATAATGAAATTGATCAAATGACTGACATTTCAGAACGACAGCATTACATGGCAATAGATAGATGTTATCCGGTGTTGCCTCCTCCCACAAAGAGTAAAGATCTTGACGAAGATCCTTTAATGTCTCATCTGTTGCGATTACCTCCACCTTATGTATTAGGTGCTAATGCACCTCCATTACAACCTGTTGTTCAGCAACCTGTTGTCCAACCAGTTATTCCGGTTCCTTCACAATTGCCTCTTCCAGTAATTCCACCCCCACTTCCTTTGCCACCGACTTCGGTACCTCAGTCTCCTTCACCGTCAGTTTCTTTTACCACTGATAGTTCTTATCCTGCTGTGCTTAACACGTTGTTTCCAGTCGTACTGTCAGATTCTCCTACGGCTCGTCAACGATTAGTTGATACCGTTTCCGGTCTTCTGTTGCCTTTCTTCGGGTCTCTCAATTTGACTCCTGCTTCGTCCCGAAGACAATCCCGTAGTCAAATTCCGGATACTGACGAACGAATTAGGTTAGACTCTCTCGCTCACAATTGGATCATGAGTGGTCCACTGTATAATGTGCACGATATCTTCGATACTTTTCTTCAGTGGAATGCGCCCACGCAGAGATATGTTTTTAATGTTATGTGTAATACTCTGATTAAAGGATGGGGTGATATGGATTTGGAGTTACCTCCTCAGGGTTTGTTTGATATACAGGCTAACTTTGATAAGGGTCTTATTGTGGGTTCCGATGTCGAGGATGCTGTTCGAACACTTATCACTTTTAGGTCTTCCTTTTTCTTTCAAGCTTCTCTTGAACCGGATCCTGCGGTAAGGCATAAAGTGAAACACTATCCTATGCGAGAAGTTCCTCCTATATGGAGAGATGCGGTTCCACAGGCAGGTAATGTTCCAGGTGTCCCTGCTCATTTCCAGCGTATATGGGTACATGTCCCTTGGAAAAGATCTGAAGTTCTGGAGCTTAAACAGTCTTTACCGGACCCTCGTAAGAATCATGCTGGGTATTATAAAGAGTTGTCCCAGACAGTTGATGCGTGCGTTACGAATTTGGCAGATATTGATTTGCTGATGGGAAATGTAGTCCCTCAAGCATTATGGGCTCGGATTCGTAAGGAGGACCACGATTAAGCTTTAGGTGGTAATTGGGCTGCTTTAACTGCCGCAGATGCTGCACAAGTAGGTTGTGCTAAACCCAATGATTTGATCACTGAATTGCCTGGTAGAATAATAGCTCTAATGAAAACGATGATGACTGCCCTCCGAGTTAATTGAGATAAGTTAGCTATGTGTAAACAGAAGAAAGATGAGAGTGTCTCTGACTTCTTTACTCGTTTCGAGGAAACGTTCATCGACCACAGTGGTCAAGATATGAGTACGGAGGGTGGACAGCGATTATTTGTGGATACATTTGTATTTAATTTACTTCCCGATTATCGCACAAATTGAAGGACTCCGAAAGTTCGTGGGCTGTTTCTTCATCTGCACAGATATTAGCCACGGCTCAGTATTACGAGACTAGGGATAAGGAAGAAAAGGATAAAGTGGAGAAAAAGACTAAAGAGTTGAAGACGAAGGTTCTTTTGCAACAAGCCTATCCCCCTCGTTCTGCTCAGCGTCAATTGCAACAGCCTCAGAGATTGTTACAGAGACCTGCACCTTTTGTTCCGCGACCTGCATTGGGTCGTAATCAATGTGCCTATTGTAAAGAGGAAGGTCATTTCAAAAATAGTTGTCCGGTTTTATTGCAGCGTAATGGTGGACTATCAGGGCCACGAGGCCGTGGTGGTTTTCAGTCAGCACCTAGGGGTAGAGGGCGAGGTGCGCCGTCTCAAGGACAGTGTTCCATACCCCCTCAGAATACTATGAATTATTTTGATCAGCAGAATTCTCAGTCTGCACAATATTATAATGACGACTATTGTGTTGAGAATGAAAATCCTGATTTTTCTACTAGCTAGGACAGCCGAAGACAAAGCAAGGGAGTGGTATCAGTTCCAGTGGATCAGGATGGGTCTTATGTTAACGTTGTTACATTGGGTGTTTCAGAGCCATTTCTTTTGGATACTGGTACGATGAGAAGTTCTATTATTCACTCCAAACTCCCTGGGGCACCTTTGTCTGGCTTAACGAATGTTTCTGTAGGATTATCTTGCGCCCCAGTTAGCAACACAGTTTCATGTCCCTTACCCATCTTTAGTGGTCCTTATGATTTGGAAGCTCCGCTCATTTTAACGACTGGTTGCGGTGAGAATTTGCTTTAGATTTAAACGTGCACCTCAAGGCTACTGTGAGAGTCCCTCCATTTATAGCCAAGCTTTGAAGTCACAGCTGGATGCTTTCTTTTTGCCTCCAGGTGCTACTCTTATTCAGTATGTGGATGATTTGTTAGTGGCTGCTGATTCAGAAGATGTCTGTAAAAATGCGATTGTTTTGCTTTTACGGCATTTGTGTGATTTACATCATAAGGTGTCACCTTCTAAGTTACAATATTGCCGCCAAGAAGTTACCTATTTAGGTAATCTCTTGTTGAAGGAGGGAAGGCGATTGACCCCAGAACGTATTCATGCAATTTCACAAATGTCTGTACCATCCACGCAAAAGGAAGTGTGTGCCTTTTTGGGCATTACCTCTTATTGCAGACAGTGGATTCTGAATTTTTCTTTATTGGCTAAACCTCTGTTGGCACTTACTCTGAAAAACACACTCCAACCTCTTCCCTGGACTGACAAATGTCAGAAGAGTTTTTCTGATTTACGTACTGCTTTGTGTTCTGCTCCTGTGTTGGGTATTCCAGATTATAGTAAGCCTTTTACACTCTACGTGCATGAACAAGAAGGTTGTGCATTATCAGTTTTACACAACAATTTGGAGACAAAGGCCATGTGCCTATTTTTGGCTACTTTGGATCCAGTAGCCAAGGCATTGCCTAGTTGTCTCAGAGCAACAGCAGCAGCGGCGATCTCTATTCGTCAATCTGCTGGATTGGTATTAGATCACACTCTTGTTGTTATGGTACCACATGCAGTAGATACTCTTTTGAACAGAACGAAAACGCAACATCTCACGAGTGCTCGCTTGTCTGGGTATGAGTTGACGCTTTTAGCAAGCCACATACACATCAAACGATGCAATGTTTTGAATCCAGCAACGTTGTTACCTACTCCAGAAGAGGAGGGTACACAAGATCAGCATGATTGTTTTCTCCGAACAGAGGAGCAAACTAAAGGCAGAATAGATTTAAAAGATACACCGCTCGTGGATCCGGATGGGATCCTATGGGTAGATGGCTCGTAATTTAAGCTTCCTAATGGTGATATGACTGCAGCCTATGCTGTTACCACTTTGCATACGGTAGTAGAAACTGCACGTATTACACACAATTCAGCACAAGCAGCTGAGTTGATTGCATTGACGAGGGCGTGTGTGTTGGCAAAAAGAAAACGAGTGACTGTTTACACTGATAGCCAATACGCCTTTGGCGTGGCTCATAGTTTCGGTCGCTTGTGGAAGGAAAGGGGATTCTTTACTTCCCATGGGACTAAAATACAGCATGGTCTGTTGGTTACTGACCTTCTTGAATCACTTGCCTTGCCTACCCAAATAGCGATTGTAAAGTGCAGTGCGCATAAAAGGATCACTGATGATGTGGGTCGTGGGAATGCATTTGCAGACGAAGTAGCGAAAGAAACAGCGAGAAACGTTAAGAGCCATATGTATGTTGCGGGCCCTGCAAACTGGGTCAGAAAAGGAGGTATGTATGAGGACACAGTGGAAAGTGTGAAAATGATACAAGCAGAAGCGACTGAGAAGGAATTAAGCAAGTGGAGAGAAAGTACGGCAATGTTGGATGAGACAGGATGTTGGACGGAATTGTCGGAACACCAACGATGGTTGTTACCAGATGCCTATGTACTAGCTGTAGTTACTATGGCACATGGTCCAGCTCATATCAGTGCGAAAGGAATATGCAAGCTTCTGGCTCCAGTATGGGAGAATGAAGGTATTCCTAAATGTGCGGAAAATGTGGTGAAGCATTGTATTGTTTGTTTAATGCAAAATCCAGGAAAGGGAACACCAACTCGGCAGGTCATTTTTCTCCCCCTACGTATCCTTTTGAGGTTTTACAAATAGATTACATTCATATGGATCCTTCCAACAACCTCAAGTATGTCCTTGTGGTGGTTTGTGCCTTTTCCAGATGGATAGAGGCTTACCCCCTAAAGGATAATACTGCCTTGTCCACTGCCAAAGTCCTCTTGAATGAATTTTTCCCAAGGTTCGGTTTGCCGCGCATTGTCTGGAGTTGACAATGGAAGTGAATTTGTGGGTCAAATTATGCAGAAGGTGTGTGGGGGTCTTGGGATTAGACAGAAATTCCATGAGGCAAACCATCCTCAGTCAGCGGGTTTGGTGGAGTGCTATAATGACACTCTCAAGCTCAAATTAGCGAAGATTCAGGCCAGCACGGGCCTTGTTTGGCCTGACGCTTTACCTTTGGCACTTCTCTCTACGAGAACAACTGTGCATTCTCTTTTAGGACTTAGTCCTTATGAGGTCGTTTTCGGACGCCCAGCCAATGTTTGGGGAGTCCCTCGACCAAAAAGATATTCTGACATCCCATATCCATTGTTGGTTGACTACTTGCATGACCAAACCACTAAATTACGTGTTATTCATCAACAGGTCCAAAACGCTTTGCCGGAGGCCTCCACAGATCCAGGTCACTCCATTCGACCTGGGGATTTGGTGTGTCTCAAGAACTTCCAGAGGAAGAAGAATCTGGAATCTCGTTGGGGGCCCCCGCAACAAGTACTTGTGACGACAAGTACAGCTGTGAAAGTCGTTGGGAAGCAAAACTGGGTCCACGGCGTGCACTGTAAGAGGGTACCCCTGCCTTTACCTTATAATCAATGGGTTCAAGAAGGCATTGGCGATAGTGAATGTGAGAAAGCACCCCGTTTGTACCTTTTCGTAGTGAACGCCTGGACTGGACAAATTCTGAGAAAGAGGATGATGATGTGCTACAAGAAGCTGTACCACCACATCTAAAACTGGACACGACTAACTCAGAGACTCTGTTCCGGGACCAAACGATACCTGGCAAGACACGGTACAACCTAAGACCTAGGTTATCAAAAGACAATTGAACTGTGTTTTCTTTTCCTTTGATTACTTTTTTGAAAAGACATTTCCTTTCCACTATCCATCAAGTTTCAGGGTCACTGTAGGAGTCTTAGGCTGTAACCTGAATAGTGACTAGGTCAACAGGACTTGCAGTGTCATAGGACGGCTAATAATCACACCTAAGTGATCTAGGAAGATTACCTTGAGCAACGCCTTTAGTTAAATGGATACTGAGATGGAAGGGAATCATTTTATGATTGTAAAAAGAAATAAGTACAAGAAGTTGTTGTTTAATCGATGTGGCGTAGCATTATGTATTATAGTGTGTTTATGTAGTTTATTAGCTTGTGTGGGATGGGTTATCCACACTATGCAGCAAACACCTGTTCCAACTTCTGTTCCTTTGCTCTCTTCTTCTACTAACTCTCCGCATAAGTTCTACACACTCCCAGGCCATGAAAAGATTAGGAGGCCAGAATATTTCAACAATTCATTCATCCAGTTGTTACACCAGCATCAACTGGTAGTTAACACTACTGACTGTTGGGTTTGTGGGCCTATGCCCCATAACGCTGAGAAATGGATGCCATATTTAGTTCTCCCGTTTTCATATGAAGGTTCTGCTTGGGCTTATTTGGCTATGTTTTCCAATGCATATCAGAACCAACTTCGATATCCTCCTGGTGATGTATATACTGGTGGATCAGACTATAGTTATAGTCCTTTGATAAAGGGAATAGTGACTATGGCTAAAACTGCCGACATTAGTAAGATTCCCGTGGACGAGAAACGAGCATATGATGGTTGGAATGTGACTCGTTACATTACTAGCCTCGTTGACAGGGCTAAAGAAAGAAGATCCTTACCAATTTGGACTGTACCTCATAAAGGTATTCTATGTTTGCAAATAAACTGTCAGAATAATAAGAACAAACAGGAAAAGAGTGTTTGTTCTCATACCTATGTCTATTCTCCCTTGATTTCTTCTCCGTTAGTACCATCTCAAGGTACATATTTTGTTTGTCACGATAGGGCCTGTACATGGCTTCCTGCCTATTTTTCAGGAACATGCTATATAGCTTTTCTTCTTCCCCCTACATACACTGCTCCTTCAGGACACCACAGGAAAAGATATGGTAGAGGGGTTATTGATCCTGGAGACACAGCTGGACAAGAGGGAGGAGACTTTATTAAAGGGTTTCTTCC
This sequence comes from Lissotriton helveticus, assembly GCF_964261635.1. Classification (NCBI taxonomy): domain Eukaryota; kingdom Metazoa; phylum Chordata; class Amphibia; order Caudata; family Salamandridae; genus Lissotriton; species Lissotriton helveticus. The sequence goes on from NC_136063.1 coordinate 436,030,605, forward strand.
CTTTTGGGGTTCAATGGTCAATAGCAGAAACATTAGACAGTTGGTTTGTGTTGTCGAGGCTACGATAAATGTAACTTCCGGAGCCTTGAGTAACTTGACGGCTGAACTGCAGGCGGATAGTCTCATGAATTTACAAAACCGAATGGTTTTAGACATAGTTCTTGCTGATAGAGAAGGAGTTTGTAAACTGATTGGGTCTAGTTGCTGCATTTACATTCCTGATAATGCCCCTACAGTATACCAAGCCATTTCTAAGTTACATGTGATTTCCGAGTCTATTCATCAGGACTCAAGAGATTGGTCTGTGATGGGATGGTTTTGAGTACTACTGTCCACATGGGGATGGAAAGTGTTAACTTTCCTTGGAATGATTTTAGCCATCATTTTCTCTTGTTGTCTCTGTTTGCAATGTGGTCCCGCCATCTGTGGTCTTTGTGCCACCTTGTGTGTTCCAAAGCCTGTGTCACAGCAAACAGAAAATATTTAGATGAAGTTGCAGCAACAGCTCAATGACCTCATGACCATTGACATTGACTCAGACTAGCCTGAGTCCTTTCTGTTTTGCCTAAGTAATGGCAAAAGGAGGGACTGAGGTTCCGTGATTTTTGACTTCGCTTCGTAGTCAGCCGCCATTTTGTGACAGCCGCCATTTTGTGTTGCCCTCACTCAGGCGACACGGCAAACATATTGTTTTTGCCTTTTCAGCTGCTCGCCTCTCCTGTTAAAAAGTAACCCTTTGTCCTTGTTTATAAAACTGGTGTCAGGGACTGGCCGAGTTAATTAATACATGTCTAGACTGATTGATCCTTGTCTTAGTTTTCTGTTTGGGTCCCACCATTCTTTCTTTATTTTATCTTGTTTAACTGACCTTCACTATTCTCTCCGTGTATTCTCCTGTTACACAACTGTCCTTTGAGGCTCGCAAATACGTCCTGCCACCTGCAAATTGAATTACATGCACTAGCATTGATTAACTTGAGGGGAGGGGAGAACACGGGGTCTGAAAGAAGGGCGTATACAAGATACTCGATAGCTTGTTTTTGAACTTTTCTCATTTGTCAGTTTTGTATGTTTTGGGAGTGGGTATTGTAAATATGTATGGTATAAAAGACTGTTCGCCACGGAATGAAGTGGCAGTCTCCTAAGAATCTACTTTCTGTAACTTCTTGGACAACTGTGCTTAGCTGCAGCTAATAAACCTGATTTTCTACGCCTAACGGAGTGTCTCGTGTCTCTGTCTGATGAGGCAGGTGAACCCGGAGATCTCAGGCGTGCCCTGCGCCGCTAGGCCCATAAGGCCCGGTTCTCCAATATAGCAATCTGCATTTAAGAATCAGTGGACATATACCTGTATTAACAAAAGAGAAAGAAGCTTTATTTCGCATTGTCCTGTGCCACCGCTGAACAACCTTTATTGTGCACAAACTGGGCCTGGGGATCCGCAAACTGAAAAGAAATTTGAAGAAAAAAAATAATCTTATAAAAATACAAGGGTCAAGTCTTCTATTTATGGACGAGTAGTGGTCGGGCTTGGCCAAAGGGCAGGCATGTGGCTAACTGTAAAATTGGAGCCGGACACGAGTGATGGAAAAGTGAGCTTTATTTCAAAGAAAGTAGATAAATAAACAGTATCCCAACAGGTAATAGTATATGACAAATAAGCATGTATGCAGCAAGCATTACAGTAACAGAAATAAGGAGGCCACTATTCAATTGATTTAAGATTGTTAATCATTTTATATATTAGAAACGATTTTTCATGGTTGGGCATATACAGTTAAAGCAGCACTGTATAGAACAAATTGTGTGTCAACCATAATGCACTTGGTGCTCAAGAACGTGTACGTGAAGAACGTGGCGACGCAAGGGATAGGGTGAACAGTGTGGACCGCGCACAGTGAACAGTAGTGCAAATAATATACAGTGTGTGGCTCAAGTATGGTGACAGAGTGACATCACTGGATTAGGTAATTTGCAATTTATATTGAGCCACAATGGAAGGTGCGCCTACTATTGCACTGCAGAGTCGGCGGGGTTTCGATCCTCTTTGATTGGGATCGTCATCAGGACATGGTTGTCTTGCTTGTGAAGTGCTGGATTGCAAGAGGATACAAGGAAGTTATTCGTCTTCAGCAAACGGCAATGTGTCTGAACTGGAGCAGGGTTTCCGATGTGTGAAAGGCCATCTTAGTCTCGGCCAAGAGAGGGGCACAGGTCGTGTGTCAATCAGGGAGCCTGAGGTGGAGTCAATCCGGGTGCTTGTCGATGTCAGCGGCAACCTCCTGTTACCTCTTACCTTATTTCAAAGAAAGACACTGGTACAGCAGGAAAGGAAAACCGTCCATCCATCGTCCAGTTCCAACGTCCACTGCCAGCAATCTAGAATCTTACAGCTGACGTGGGCAAGGAGCTGGGCGCGGAGCATGGAACCCATAAATGTAATAATAAAATAATAAAAAGAAGGTGAACGCAACACATCTTCCCCCTTAAAATATTAAACAAAAGGAAAAAAGAAAGAAATATTTGCATTTACCATCAGCAAAAAGAGAGGCAGGTATTTACATGCATTATCACAACAGGAATAGAACATCCAATAGACATTAAAATGGAATTTGTTATTTACATCATAACAAACAAAATCCAACATCCATTTGGGTTTGGTTCGAACGCGCTTGCCACGGCCCACAGAATGGCTGCCTTCACTACCAATACCATAGTCAGAAACAACCTCCATGCCACCCCCACCAGAGCATCACCACTGTCAACACTCTCATTACCCTCTGTACCAACTGTGGAATCTTTATTTTTATCATTGACTGCGTCAATCACCCCAGCTTCTTCAACGCTTATATCCCACTTAGAATGAGTGTTCAGAGACACCAGAGACCTTGCCATAGAATTCGTACCATGTTGAAAAACAGCAAACATCTCAAGTTCCAGACTTTACCATCACTTAGATGCACATAATTTCTTAAAACCTTAGTAACACTCTTGGGTTCAGAGAATTGACTTTCACCCTTCCTCACCTTCCAAGGTTTTTTAATTTTGACCCAACTAACCCGCATTGATGGTAACACCTTTTGAACCATGTTTTAGATAAAACATCTCTTTATACTTCTTGTGTTTCTTCACAATTCCAGATCTCACTACATCCACAGGCACGGTACTGATTACTGCTTCCAACATCCATTCAGGGTTAGACTTGGTTCTGGCACCTCGTCCTCTCATAACCTCAAAAGGGGATAGCTCCAAGGCATCATGAGGTGTAGTTCTATACATCCACAAGGTCTTGAAAACTTGAACCTCCCAATCACAGCCATTCTGGATGGCCATTTGAATGGCATTCGTTAGTACCCTGTTAAATCTCTTGATCATGCCATTACCTCTTGGAATATATAGGGAAGTTGCCCTGTGTTTAATTCCCGCTCTCTGTCAAAATACCCCTTACAGACGTCAGACAAAAATTGAACACCATTGTCAGACCCAATTTGAAAAGACAGTCCTCCCTCATTACATTTTCTGTCAAGACATTTTAAAACTTCTTCAGAAGTAATCTTATTCACAATTTGGTTGACAGGCCATCTGGAAAAACATCAATGAGAGCAATGATATACTTTGCCTCTACACCAGTAGGTCCCATGATATCTACAGCTATAGTGTGCTATGGGTTAGTGGGTACTATGGATTCACACATGTTGGGTCTCAGTGTAAGGAGAGACATATCAGAATTGGCACACCAAGCACAATCCCACATAATCCTTTCAATGAACACATCTATTCTAGGTCACCAATACCATTGTTTGACTCTGTTTAGTATTGACAATACTGCAATGCTCCTCATGACACAGTTTGACAATATCAGACCTCAAGGAGGAACAATTCTATCACCTCTATGAATGGACACTTTGACAGCGGAAAGTTTGTGTCTAATTTCCTAAAAGGGTTTCAAAACTCCTGGTACACCGGTCTTCCTTGGCCAACCACGTTCAACAAACCCTGACCAGCTTTGTAAATCCTTGTCCAAACTGTAAAGTTTCAACCATTCTTTCTCCTTTACAATATGCAACCCTTGGTCATGAATTAAAGCAATTTGCTCACAATTCAGATCATAACCATCACACTTTTGCAGATCGACAGGTAACCTGGACAATATGTCAGCAATAACATTATTCTTTCTAGGAACATAAACAACCTTGTAAATAAAATCCTGCAAACACATAGACAATCGCTATTCTGGCGGAGGCTTTGAAAAACCCTTCTGTGGTCAACAATTTGACTAAGGTTTTGTGGTCACTGCACACTGCACACTTCACACGGTTTCCCCCACACAAAAGAGCAGAAATGCTCCATGACCCATATGCATGCAAGGGTTTCCTTTTCAATAATTGAGAATTTCTCCTCGGTTGGAGATAAGGCACGAGAGGCGTATGCTATAATGTTTTCTTTGCCATCAGCACCTATCCATACTAATATTATAAAGAGAGAGAGCCCAAACCTTTGAGGCGGGTAATCTCAGGAACCACAGCACCAATCACAACATCCAATACAGCATTGGAAAGGACAGTTGCAGCAGAATGACATAGGCTATATAGATGCCCACCATATGCATTAGAAACATAAAATAACCTTACCAGCAAAGTAGTCCTTTGTGGGCGGGTGCGGGGCACGGAAATCCGACAAAAAGAAGCGTTCCTTGTGGACGTGGGGAAACAAAATGTGTGTGTCGTGCTGGAGGCGTAGCCAATGCAGCATTCCAACAAAGAAAAGCGTTCCTTGTGGGCGTGGGGAAACACAACGTGTGCCAGCAATTGCGCGGCATTCGTAAATCCTGGCGCGGACAAGTCCTGCAAAAAGTAGAGGTATGCGTTCAGCTGGGAGCGCGGACACACACGCTACAGGGTCACACACAAAAACTGGCCGTATGCGTTCAGCTTGGGGCGCGGACACACACGTTACAGGGTCACACACTTTGCATTTTCATTTGTGCTGGGGGCGTGCCAGACGTACTGTGCGCGTGTGCGTTGTGCTGGGGGCGTGTCAGACGTACTGGGGCGAAAGCCTTTACAATAACACTGGGCGGTGCGGTAAGAAATTTCCGGTGCGTTCGCCGTTCACGTCATGTGGGTTGTCTAAATGGCAAAATAGCGGATGGCAAAATACCGGACACACACGTTGCAGGGTCACACACTTCGCATTTTCATTGGGGCTGGGGGCGTTTTAGACGTACTGGGGTCGAATGCCAGTACCATAACTAACGGACTACACAGTGCACACACTGCACGGCAATTGTTACAGAAGGCATCTCACTCATCTTATCTGTTCTGATACTTACCGAATGCTGCATGCTACCTTTTGTAAAAATTGCTGAATGCTGCATACGTAACGACTTACATTTCTGGACACAGTGTAACTAACAGGCTTTCATCTCTAGGTCCGGCAATATCCATAACCTATTTATTCTCCGTCCAGATTCAAATGAAACTAAAAATGTTGTATACCGGGAGATTTTAAAATAATTTTGAATTGCCTATTACACACATTGCACTGATTCTATTTCATACCCGGACAGCGTCGGGACGGGATGCTAGGTTGAGATAAAACGCCACCAAGCCCCTTGTTACTGACGTCAACAGTAGCCACATATCGGAAAGATACTATTAGTTATGGATTCCTCACCTTAGAATTACCCCCAGGCGTCAGACTGGATCTGGAGAATTTTTCTTCAGCAGAACCCCTGCGCGTCGGTAGGTGGCATCTGTCGACTCCGCGTTCGTTGTTGGCGCCGTGATCGCCGGAATGACGTTGCGGTATCTACTTAGACGCCCCTGCACGCTGATGTCAGTTCTTTCTTTTTCCATGCCAACCAACGCAGATCCGGAGAGAGGGGTACATCGAGTCACTTTTTGACTCTCTTTTTTCGACATTTAGTCAATTTTTTTGGAGCTGTCCGACTCCTGGTGATCTGGGATGTCATCTCGGTGGACCGGCTTCAAGCCTTGTGGCTCCTGCGACAAGCTGATGTTGGAGACGGACCCCCATCTTGTGTGCCTCTGGAGCGTGACCATGACCCAAAGTCGTGCTCTGACTGCGGGGCCATGGCCCGAAGTCTTTGCGGGAGCGGTCCTTAAAGCTTCTGGAGGCCCGGCAGTTGGCTCTGTGCCGCTTGAGGTCCTGGTCGAGAGGGAGGACGCTGGACCAGTCGTGGAGCCATCACCACCACTCCTCGTTGAAGACTTTGTCTTTGGGTAAGTTGAAGCACTAAAAGAAGCCTCAACGTGGACACAGAGCCGAACCGGTGTCAACCGACTTCAGTACCAGTGCCAACTGGTACTTTTATACCCCTGTTCTCCCCTGGTGTTCCCTATCGCCCTGAGTGTCTACGACAGCAGGGTGAGTAGGACTGGGAGGGGTCTGCGGACCCTCCGGCAGACCAGTTAGAAGAACTGGACTGGAGAGAGGAGTTGAGTGAAGCCAGTGGTCTGGACAAGGGTGCATCATATGTAGGGGTGTTGCCTAGGGCGGCTGAGGCCTTAAACCTTGAGCTTCCTACAGTGGCGGTCAGGACTAACCTCCAGAACGATGTGCTTCAACCAGTGGTGGCCTCTTCGAAGCCCCTGCTGCAGTTCAATGAGGCCCTCACAGACATCTTTTAGGAACTCGGCCCAAGCCCAACACAGGGGCCCCTGTGGATAGGTTGATTGCCGGACCCCACCGCCCGGCCCCATGTGACCTCATTTTCCTCTCCCAACACCCTACCCCTGAGAGCATGGTGGTCCAAGCCTCGACTTCCAAGGGTGCATTCCCTACCACTCCACCTGATAGGGAATCCAAGAAGCTGGCCCATCTTGGGAAGAAAATGTTTTCTTCCTCCAGCTTAGGTCTGAGGTTGGTTAACACTGCATGTCTCTTGGGCCATTACTCCCATTCTGTGTGGGACACGGTTGCGGGTGCTGCTACAATGCCCGGAAGAGGTCTGGGCTGTGCTCTCTCGTGCAGTTGGTGAAGGGAGAGACACAGCCAAGTTCGGCATACGATATGGACTGGACACCACTGACTCGCTGGGCAGAACGATTTCAACATCAGTAGCCCTGAGACGCTACGCCTGGCCGAGGTCCACTGGCTTTTCGGGGGATGTCCAAGCTACAATTTTGGACATGCCCTTTTGGCCGTCGCTTGTTTGGTGATAAAGCAGACAACGCGATTCCAGGGCTGCGGCCAGGTCCTTGGGCCTTGCTTCTACCTCTTGCCTAATGCAGTCTACTTTTTACCCCTTTTGTGACTACAGAAGGGGTTCTCCACCATGTTCCGTCCAGAGCCACATGCCTGCACAAGCTGTCTGACCTCTGCATGGCCGGGGACCCACCGTCATGGGTCTGGGGGCCAGCTATATGCCAGTCTACCAGCACCCCCTCTGCAGCAGCCTCCAAGCCCTCCTAGTCCGACCTTTCAGGCCCACCATTCGTCAGTGGGCGGCAGGATCTGCCATCACCTCCCCAACTGTTATTAATGTTATGTTATGTTATTAAATATTTTATAACGCGCTCTGTTACTCGCGAGTATCCTGGCGCGGAGCGTGGAATGATGTGCGGTGAGCAGAGAGGGGGACATATGGGTAAATTAATCGGTAATATTAAACAGATGAGTTTTTAGACCTTTCTATAAGCATGAGATTGTCTGGGCTGCCCGCAGGTGGAGAGGGAGTGCATTCCAGGCTCTGGCAACCATCACCGAGATAGAATGACCTCCCAGCCTGGTGAACTTAAATCTGGGCACAGCCATCCTGCACTGATTAGCTGATCGAAGGCAGCGATTGGGGACATAAAGAGAAAAGCGTTTTCTCAAGTATAGTGGCCCAAACTGATGGGTCGCTCGAAAGGAAAGGACCAATGCTTTAAAGGTAATACGCTGTGCCACCGGCTCAACATGTCATGTCGGACAGGTTGGTTTTGCAGAATGTCCGAAGGGGCTAGTCCCTCCCCTTCGAGACTACTGCTCCATCCATGCCACCTCAATTCCATCGCATGTCAGAGGATCTCTGCCAGGAAGTAAGAACTCTCTTGGCCAAGGGAGCCATTGAGCGCGTTCCTGCCCCAGAAGTAGGTTGTGGTTGTTATTCCCACTATTTTCTAGTGCCCAAGAAGGACAGGGGCCTGCGTCCTATCTTGGATCTCAGGAACGTCAACCGCTTCCTCCGGAAGGAGAAGTTTAAAATGTTGACATTGGCTCAGGTCCTGTCAGCCCTCGACCCTGGAGATGGATGGTAGTGTTGGACTTGCAGGACGCTTATTTTCACATCCCCGTCCTGCCGGCCCACAGGCGTTACCTATGGTTCACGGTAGGCCATCAGCACTTTCAGTTTACCATGCTCACCTTTGGCCTTACCAGCACCCCTCGGTGTTCACAAAAGTGATGGCAGTAGTCACAGCTCATCTGAGCAGATCAGGGGTTCCAGTCATCCTCTATCTCCTCGACTGGCTGTTGAAGGCGGCCTCGCCCCAGGCTGTCTTCTCCCACCTCCAGACTACAGCCGACCTCCTGCATTCGCTGGGGTGCACTATTAATGTGTCGAAGTCACACCTGATTCCCTCTCAAGCTCCTTTTCATTGGAGCGGTTCTAGACACAGTTTCGGGATATTCGGGCTTTGATTCCTATCTTTCAGCCTCTATCCTAGGTTTCGGTCATAATGACCCTGAGGCTACTGGGCTTCATGACCTATTGCATCCTGCTGGTGGACTCTGCCAGGTGGCATATGCTGGCTCTGTAGTGGGACCTGAAGTTCCAATGGGCACAGCATCAGGGAAATCTTTCAGATTGCGTCCAGATCTTGGAGGACACTGCACACCAATTGCAGTGGTGGCTAACGAACCAGGATTGGGTCTATGGCAGATCCCTCTCCATTCCTCAACCAGAGTTCACAGTGGTGACAGATGCATCAGTTCTAGGGAGGGGCGGACACTTGGGGAGGCAGAGATCAGAGGCCTCTTGTCTCGGCTGAGTCCGGTATCCATATCAATGTTCTGGAGATCCAGGCGATTCGTCTCGCACTAATGGCATTCCTTCCTTCTGTCGAAGGAAGAATAGTGCACGTGTTCACGGACAACACTACCGCCATGTGATACTGTAACAAACAGGGCGGGTGGGGTTTTGGGTCTTATGTCAAAAGGCTCTTTGTCTTTGGACATTGCTGGAGCATCAGGGCATGTCCGGTGGTTCAACACCTGGCAGGTTCGCTGAATGCTAGGGTGGACAAACTCAGCCGCCAGTGCATGGTGGATCACGAATAGCGTCTTCACTCGGAGGTGGTGCAAGGTCTCTTTCAGCAGTGGGGAGAGTCTTGGTTAGATATATCCCCCACCGAAGAGAACATGCAATGTCAGCAGGTCTGCACATTGGAATTTCCAAGGCTGCACTCGCTAGGCGACGCATTTCGGCACGAGTGGAGTTGCAGTTTTCTATATGCATTTCCGCTTCTACCACTTCTACCTAGAGTGCTGAAGAAGATCAAGCATGACCGGGCCCAAGTAATTCTTGTGGATCCAGACTGGACACGAAGAGTCTGGTATCCCGAGCTCTTGCACATGGCCATCAATCCTCCTATCAGACTGCTCCTTCAGGAGGATCTTCTGTCGCAGCAGCAGGGGATGGTCCACCACCCGAAACTGTCCAGCCTCCTCCTCCTTGCGTGAAGATTGAGCGGCAACAGTTGACAGCTTTCAACCTTCCTCCCGAAGTCTGTAACGTTATCTTGGCAGCCAGGCGTCCCTCCACCAAAACTGTATACGCCTGTAGATGGAACAAATTTGTGGGATGGTGCGCAGCAAAGGCTGTGGATCCCCTTTCTGCCCCCCTTTCAGAGGTTCTCCTCTTCATTCCTTCCTTGGCCCAGCGGTGTTCTGCTCTGCGCACTTTCAGGGACTAGCTTTCGACCATTTCGACCTTTATTTGCCTTCCAGATCAGCCATCTCTTTTCCCCTATTGTAAATCACTTAAAGGGCATTATTCACTTGTTTCCTCCTATTCCTTTAGTATTGCCCCAGTGGGACTTGAACCTGGTTCTGACCTACCTTTTGTGCGCTCCTTTTGAACCGCTACATAACTGTCCTCTCAGAATTTTGACACTCAAAACTGCCTTTTTCTGGTTGCCATCACCTCTGCTCGCAGGGTGAGTGAGCTTCAGACCCTTTCTTCCAAACCTCCTTTCCTGGCTGTTCATCCAGACAAGGTTGTATTTCACACTAGGCCTTCTTTTCTTCCCAAAGTGGTTACTTCTTTCCACATAGGACAGACCATCACTTTGCCCACCTTCTTTCCGCCTGCATACTTCTAAAGAGGAGAGGCTCCAACGTCTGGAACCAAAACCTATGCTTTCATTCTATCTGGATCGCACAAAACTATTCCAGGTGGATGACCAGCTCTTTATTGGCTATGTGGATGCCAAAAAAGGCCGGGCCCATGCAAAAATGGACCATCTCTCGAAGGGTCGTTCTTTGCATCAAAATCTGCTATTCCTTAGCGAAGAAGGAACCTCCAGTGGGGCTGCGCGCCCATTCCCCTGGGGCGACGGCAGCCTCTATTGCTTTGGAACTTGGTGTCCCTCTTCATGACATCTGCCAAGCAGCCACATGGGTTTCATTGCACACGTTCACCAAACATTTTTGCCTGGACAGCCAAGCCCGGAGAGAAGGCTTCTTTGGCCGTTCAGTTTTCTAGGACTTTCTTGTGTGATCCTAGTTCGCAGACCCATCTCCGGGGTTGGTATTACTGGGCTATTTATTCTGTGGTGAGAAATCCATAACTAATAGTCTGTTTCAGATGAACAAGTTACTTACCGTTGGTAATGACATATCACGGAATGACGAACGCGGAGGCGACCAACGCCACCTACTGACATGCAGGGATACTGCTAAAGAAAAATTCTCTGGATCCAGTCTGACCCCTGGGGGTAAATCATTTATTTATTTTTTTTAAACATAATTTTTATTGTTTTGGTGCCAACTTACATTGCAGTATTATTAAGTGTCATAACAAATTTGTATATCGGCATTCCCCAATGCACTTAGTAAGACACAGAATCATTTAAATAGCAGAGTCTATTGCTTTGTCCACAGTTGCCTCGACCCACCGGTCCTGGCGCAGTTTGTGAATGGGTGCTGTGCTAGTATTCGTACTCAACTGCCTCCCAACCCCCCTCCCCTGTCTCAACTCAGTCACCCCAACCACCACCCCCCACCCCCCCAACCCCAGGCGTGCCTTAGCTAACCATTCGCTGCTGCCCAGATGGGCCAAAACCATGAGCGTTCTATGCAACGGGATCGATGAAGGCACTGTGGTATTAAGCGTCTCACATGTGGGGCGGGTGCAGCACTTCACCAATAACTCATAGTGGAACCCTACCGACTATTGTGGTGTGTTATGCCGTGTGTATCTCGGGGCTAGTTGCTCGGGCCTCATCATCTGCATCTTCCGGGCTATAAGTTCCACAACTAGTCCCTCCCAAGCTCTCGCCCTCTCCAACGCCTTCTCACTGCCCGTTCTACATGCAATTTGTAACCGGACTGTGCCCTCACACTCAGCCCACTTCCGGAATTCCGCCTTCCACTTATCTATACTAGGGCCCTTTTTAGCTTTCCAAAAGGAGGTTATAGTTCTTTTGGCCAATAGGAATCCCAAATCTATGAATTTGCTAGTGATTTTGTTCTTTGAGGTGTGGGGAAACCAATGTAGGATACAGTGTGCCATGGAGGGTTGTAGGTCTCTCTCAGTTACATCCGTCAACAGAGCCGTCACCTCCCTCCAAAAGAGGTCAAGAGATGAGCAGTCCCACAACATGTGTTTGAAATCCGCTTCAGCCACAGCGCACCTCGGACAGGGCGCTGACTGGGTCAGGACATATTTATGCAAGCGGGCTGGTGTTAAGTATGCTCTATGTAGGATGTGAAAGTACACTAACTGATATCACGCATTTATTGTGCTTTTTCAGGCCCTCTCTACTATCCCACTCCATGCTGCATCTGGGATGTCTTTCCCTATGTCCATTTCCCACTTAAGTTTTAGGGCAGTCATTGGGGACAGGGACTCTAGTGTTATGCACCTTTATAGACATGTCACCGCCTTTATGGTGCCCGCCGCCACCACAACATATTGGCACCCCATGGAGGTGGGCGCTTCTGTAAGGCCCATTTTCCAGTGTTTTGTATTAGCTGCTGTGAGTGCAGTATATTGCAGAAAGTCACCACCTGTTAGGTCATACCGGGCTCGTAGGTCTTCAAAGGGTAGAACGGCTCCTTCCTCGTAAAGTTCCCCCATTGTCAGTAATCCCTGCTGTTCCCAGTTCTCCAGTTTCTGCCAGGTGCCCCCATGTGGCAAAGCCCTGCACATCTTCAGCGGCATGTCAGGGGCATAAGTGGTCCCTATATTTAGTCTCCGCAGGTATCTGTTCCAGCATTCCCGGGATGTGGCAAATTCCAGGGTAAGGTGTATGGTCCCGAGCAGGAGCCGTAACACTATGCGGGAAAGGACCATCAGGGGCCCGATAGCTCACCGGGCCCACCTTCTTCCCTAGTGGCCCTCGCCACCCATTGCGTGAGCAGTAGGAGCTGGGCTGCTAAATAATACATTTCATAATCCGGGACCGCTAGCCCTCCCTCCGCCCGATGCCTCATGAGTGTGTTTAGGGCCACTCTGCGTCTGCCCCTACCCCACAGAAATGATATGACCATCGCTCTGAGCCTTTTAAAATAGGCTGTCGGAACCCAGATCGGTAGGGCCCTGGAGAAGTACAGTAAACGCAGAAGAGTCACCATTTTAAGAAGCACCACAAGTCCCGCCACTGATAACGGCAAGGTACCCCAGAATTCAAAGTTAGCCCTGGCCCCCTTGATCGCCTTCCTAATGTTCCCCTCAAGAATATCTTCCTTCTCGTGATAAATAAGCGTGCCTAAGTAGGGCAAACTTCTCTCCTCCCATGTCACCCCTTCAGTGGTCTGGGGGCCTAGTCTGCCCTTGCGCACCAGGAAGGGACACGATTTCGCCCAATTGACTTTTAAGCCGGCCACTCTACTCAGAGCCCGCAGCAGGTACTTCGCCCCCAGCAATGCTTTACCTGTGTCTGCCAGGAACATCAAGAGGTCATCCGCATATAGTGCGATATGGTGGATCTGGCCATAGACGTCGAGGCCCCGGTACGCCCACCCCTACCGAGTGTGCGCCGCCAGGGTGTCCACTGCCATAGATAATAATGGGGAGAGGGGACACCCCTGTTGCGTGCCCCCCCCACCATTCAGGCCTCCGAGATCACCCCTCCTGTTTTGATCCTGGCGATCGAGTCTGTCTACAATAGGGCCGTTCATCTTACAAAATCGGGGCCAAGGCCCATTTGTCGCATCACATGGAAGAGGTACTCCCCCTCTAAGCTGTCGAAGGCTTTTTCTATGTCTACAGCAAATATCGCGGTGGAGTCTACATTGTAGGAATCCGCCTCCAAAACATGTATGAGCCTTCGTATATTAAGCGCTGTGTTGGGGGTTGGGAAGAACCCCGATTGGTCAGCATGGATGAGGGTAGGCATGTGGGATAGCAGACGAGAGGCCAGTATCCTGCTCAGTATTTTGTAATCAAGGTTGAGCATGGATAACGGTCTATATGCTGTTTGTCCGGCTTTAGTAAGGGAATAATGATTGCCTCCCTAGTGGAATCCGGCAATCTGCCTATCCTTCTAGCCTCATTGTATAGGCGTGTGAGATGGGGTCAAGCAGATCAATGTAAGTAAGCTAAAATTCCATTGGGAAGCCATCCGAGCCCGGAGTTTTATTACGGGCCATGCTTTTGATGGCCACTCGCACCTCCTGCACGTCAATATTCCGTCCCAACAATTTCGCCTCCTCTTCATCCAACGTTGGCAGGGTAACACCCTCCGTGAACTCCTGTAGTTCTGCTTCAGAAGGGACTACTCGGCTGCGATAAAGCTCTGCGTAGTAATAAAAGAACAGATCATTTATCCCCTGCTGATCAAAGCGGGCAACCCCCATCTGATCCCGCAGCTCCAGTATGACTGAACCGCGACAAGCCGGATTGGCCAACCAAGCTAGGAGGGGCCCCGACTTATCCCGCTCCAAATGTTCCCGCGTGATATATTTTTTATAATCTACATTAGCTGCCACTGCTTCCCTGGATACTAACAGTTCCTCTTGCTTGATCGGATTTTCAGGGCGTTCCCTTTCCAGGATGCGCAATCGCTCGTCATCCCTTTGGATGTCGTGCAAGACGGCCTTTCTGGTCCCAGCTACAGCAGAAATGCATCTTCCCCTAATAACCGTCTTATAAGCGTCCCATTCCACGGTCACTGCCCCAGCTATTCCCTCATTAAACTGGAAGTATTCTGTAATAGCCGTTGCAATGGTGGTGCAGAAAACCTGAACATCAAGGGCTTCTGGCCTCAATCTCCAGGTGGGGATTTTGGGGCACGCTCGTAACCATCCCAACTGGGCTAACACCGGATTATGGTTAGATATTGTCCTAGTGAGATATTCACTACTGTGGATTCCCCGTGAACGTCCCTGGAGCACAAGAAGGCGTCGAGGTGGATGTGCAATTCATGTAAGGCAGAGAAAAAGGAGTAATCTCTGGTCAATGGGTGTTGGGCCCGCCAGGTGTCAACTAATCCCCATTTCTGCTGCCAGTTACTACGCACTTCTGCCAGCTTATGTGCCGGCGCATTTGGGAGGGGGGAGTGGGAGCGATCCAAGGTAACATCCGTGACACAATTAAAATCGCCCCCTAGTAATAGTGGTCCAGTGAGGGCGGTCGCTAGCTTACGAGATAGCAGAGAGAAGAAGGCAGGCTGGTCAGCGTTAGGTGCATATACACATCCCAGAGTAAGGTCCCTACCATCTAACTTCCCCTGTACCACCACATACCTGCCCTCTGGGTCAATCAACTGTGTTGTGCATTGGAATGGAACTCCGGCCCTTACCCAAATCAGAACCCCCCTTGCATATGCAGAATATGTAGTGTAATAAACCTGACCCCTCCAACGGCGCTGCAGTGCTTGCCCATCTTTCGCCAGGAGGTGGGTTTCCTGAAGGAATGCAATTTGTATGCCCCTACGGATCAGATATGAATGTATCTTGTGGCACCTAGTAATAGTATGCTTGCTCCATACATCCCATATGAGACATGCGTAATCTAATGCGGGTCCCATTGCATGTAGTGACATTTAAGATGGTCAGCAACACTCATCCCCATGACCCGCCTAGGTCCCCTTAAAACCAGACAACAAGAAAAATATCCCCAATTCCCCATCCCCAGCATCCCCAGCATCCCCAGAACAGGCACCCAACAAGGCAACCCCATCCAAACTATGGAAATGTGCATATAAAGATCTATCTAGAGAAGGTGACTCAGGACTCTACCATGATGTCCCCAGAACCCCCCCCCCCCCGAATCCCCTCCATTCGAGTTAATACATCCATCCGAGCCACGCGCTGTCCTTGCGGAGAGTCATCGCAGCCCGTCACCACCTGGCAAAGTAGTCTTGAGTCTCAACAGGCATAGATCAATAGACAAGAACCACTTGGCATTTTTGACAAGGGATAACATCTCCGAAATTTTGGGGAGGGGAAATTTATCCACAACAATGTTATTGTTAAGGTGCCTTAGGTCAATGCATAATCTCAATTTACCATTGTTGCGTCTGGCTACAACAATTGGAGAAATCCACTCAGCCGATTCAATTGGCTCAATAATATCAGCTAATATCTCCAACTCCTCCTCAATGTCTTCTCTAAATAGAACAGGAATATGCCTTACATTATGCACCTTGTGACATGCATCTGGTTTTAAAACAATTAGATGATCAAAATCATTGAGGTTCCCTAGACCACCACTAAATACCTTAGGAACCTTCCTCAAAATCTCATTGCAAAGTAGCTCGCTATCATTTAGGACCATAACCGGATCAGGGCTATTGGGGTTAAGGATTATGTCTAAATTCCCTTGGTCCTTCCAACCCAGAACATAGCGACATACAGCTTGCCATTCGCCTGCCTGTTCTTAAATCTGGACACTAGTGACCTGTAGCCCACCATATCAATCTCATTAGCCGGAAAATCCCTCCAAGGGAATATCCTGTTCAAGTAACATCACCTAACCGCTTGGCAAACAAAGACTGCCAGGTTTCCTCATCTACAATGGTGTATGGATAACCTGAGTCATCATACATTTGTACAATAACATCACCAATGGGCATGGAACACAAAGGTTTTTTTCCTGCACAAGTCACCACTGTCATTAATATTCCAAATAAACAATTCCTTGGGATCAAGGTTCAGAATTTCATTACTACAATCCCTTATACTAAGTTTCTTGATACTGGACCCCTCTTCACTGGAACTACATGCAGTGTCATCCACACATTTCACTCTACTGTCCCCTTTCCTCCTGCAGACCTTGGCAAATTGGCGGACTACTTCACAACTACAACATTTTTGCTTAATGGCAGGACAGGACTTGCTGGAAGCTATGTGTGACACACTATCACAGCGGAAACATCTGAAGTTACCCCGCCTGATGAAACTTTGTTTTTAATTATCTCCTTCTTGTGTTTAGCAGTACCCCTTGTTTTAATTTTACTGAATACCTCAAATGGCATTTCTTTGACTTTTTGTGTAAGCAGCTTAGAGCTGCAGCTAGACATTTCAGCCTTCTTAGCAATATTTAAAACATCCTTTAACTCAGTATCACCATTTATCTATGACCTCTCCTGGATAGCAGGATCCTTAGCATGCATCACAACTTGGTCTCTGATAAACTGATCCAATAAATGGTCAAACTTACAATCCATAGCTAACTTCCTTAGGGCTGAGACATACTCATCCACTGTTTCATTTGCCTCTTGTTTCCTATGATACCTATAGATACTTTAGGTGCAAAATAATTGTAAAAATCATTCATAATGGCATCAAAAACATTTACATCACCACCTCCTAAGGCTTACACACACACAACCACACACACATACAACCACACACACACAACCATACACAACCCCCCACACACACAACCATAACCACACACACATAACCACACACAAACAACCATACACACACAACCATACACACACACACACATACTCAACCACACACACAACAACACACTCAACCACACACACACAAGCACACACACACACAAGCACACACAAAACCACAACCACAAACACAACCACACACACACTACCACACATACAGAACCACACACACACAACCACACACACAACTACACAAACAAACACCCATAACCACACACACAACCACACAGAACCACACACACAACCACATATACAACCACACATAAACCACAACCACACACACAACCACACATACACAACAACACACACACAACCATACACACAGACAACCACACACCCACCCACACACAACCACACACAACCAATGATACAACCACACACACAACCACACACACAACCACACACATGCAACCACACACACAACCACACACAGAGCCACACCCACAACCACACCCACAACTGCACACAACACACACACCACACTACACAACCACACACAACCACACACACAACCACACACACAACCACAACCACACCCATAACCACACACACAACCACAACCACAACCACAACCACACACACAACCACACACCCACAACCCCACCCACAAGCACACCCACAACCACACAAGCACACAACACCACACACACACACAACCAAACACACACAACCATACACACACCCAAACACACACAACCACACACACAACCACACACACAACCACACCCATACAACCACACACAAACACACACAACTACACACACAACCATACACACAACCACACACACAACCACAACCACACCCACAACCACACACACAACCACAACCACACACACAACCACACACACACACAACCACACCCAAACACACCCACAACTGCACACACACACAACCACACACACAACCACACCCAAACCCACAACCTCACCCAACCACACACACACAACCACAACCACATATAACCATAACCACACACACAACCACACACAACCACAACAAAACCCAACCACACACACACAACCACACAAACACACAACCACACTCACAACCACACAGACACAACCACACACAAAACACACACAACCATACACAACCACACACACTAACACAACAACACACAGCCACACACACATACACCCACAACCAAACACACAAACACCCACAACCACACACAACCCCAGACACAACCACAGACACAACCACAGACACAACCACACGCACAACCACACCCACAACCACACCCACACACACAACCACACAAACACAACCAGACACACAACCACACACACTCAACCATACCACACAACCACACACACAGCCACAACCACACACACACAACCACACACACAACCACACCCACAACTACACCTACAACCACACCCACACCCACAACCACACCCACACAACCACACATAACCACAACCACACACAACCACAACCAAACCCAACCACACACACACAACCACACACACACACAACCACACTCACAACCACAAAGACACAACCACACACAAACACACACAACCATACACACAACCACACACACTAACACAATAATCCACAACCACACATACAAACACCCACAACCACACACAACCACAGACACAACCACAGACACAACCACACACAAACACACACACACACAACAACACACACAACCACACAAACACAACCAGACACACAACCACACACACTCAACCATACATACACAACCACACACTCAGCCACAACCACACACACACAACCACACACACAACCACACACACAACCACACCCACAGCAACACCCACACCCTTAACCACACTCACAACCACACAACCACACACAACCACACAACCACACAACCACACACACACAACCAACCACACACACACAACCACAATCACACACTCAACCACACACACAACCACACACATCCACACACAATCACACACACACACAACTACACACACAACCGCAACCACAAACAACCACACACACATAACCACACACAACCACAACCACACACACAACCGCAACCAGACACAACCACACACACTCACACACAACACCACACACACAAAAGTTGCTGAAAACAAGCTGCAAGTCCACTACGGAAGCCCATTTATTTGCTAATTATTTTCCTCATAAGGTTGCAAGACCATAAAGTGGATTTTGAATAGTTTCTTGTGTGAAGATGTTATTCTCTCCTGCGCACCCTACTCCTGTACTAAGGTTATGAGTGACCTGGCACCCACCTTTCAGAGGTTCTTGCATCCACCGAAGTCTGGCCTGGCTCTGGTGCGTCCCAGCCTGGTACACACCAGGTGTTGATCTCCGCACCTCCTTCTAGACCCCAGCTCAATACTGTTTGCAGTCCGATGCTCACCACACACAACCACACACACAATCACACACACAACCACACATACAACCACACACACATAACCACATACATAGCTCTTTAGACATGTCTTCTATTGACTAGCTTCGGTGCCTTCATTGCTTGTTTTTAGAGATTAACTTTTTTAGGTCCCGCCTGATCCAGCGCATGCGCTGGCCTGGCCGAGACATTTAGGAGGTGAGTTTTTAAAGTGCTACTGGCTGGCTACTCACTTGCGTTCACGCGAGCGTGAACACACACAGTGGCCATCTGTCTCCTCCGTCACGGGTCATTAAGTTGCTTGTTTTTATTTCCCACACACACAACCAAAACCACACACACAACCACAACCACACACACAACCATAACCACACACAACCAAACACACAGAACCACACACAACCACACACACAACCAAACCACACACAACCACACCCACATACAACCACATGCACAAAACCACACACACAACCACACAACCACACACACACAACCACACTCAAAACCACACAACCACACAACCACACACACACACACAACTACACACAACCACACACAACCACACACACAACCGCAAACACAACCACACACAAACAACCACACATACAACCACACACACAGAACCACACACACAACCAGACACACACAACCACACACCCACACAACCATAAACACACAACCACAACCACACAGACAACTACACACATATCAATCAATCAATCAATCATGCCATTTGTATAGCGCACTACTCACCCGGGAGGGTCTCAAGGCGCTTGGGGGGAGGGGTATGCTACTGCTCGAACAGCCAGGTCTTGAGTTGTTTCCTGAAGGCGAGATGGTCCTGGGTCAGCCGAAGGTGGATGGGGAGGGAGTTCCAAGTCTTGGCAGCCAGGTAAGAGAAGGATCTTCCTACGGCGGTGGCTCTTCGGGTGCGTGGTACGGCTGCAAGGGCAAGGCTGGTGGACCGTAGCTGGCAGGTGGGCGTGTAGAAGGTCAGGCGGTCGTTGAGGTACTTGGGGCCCAGATCTTGGAGAGACTTGTGTGCGTGGGTGAGGAGCCGGAACGTGATCCTCTTGTCGACGGGGAGCCAGTGCAGGTTCCTCAGGTGGATGGAGATGTGGCTGCGTCGGGGGACATCCAGGATGAGTCGGGCGGAGGCGTTCTGGATGCGCTGGAGTCTTTTCTGTAGCTTGGCTGTGGTTCCGGCATAGAGGGCGTTTCCGTAGTCCAGTCGGCTGGTGACGAGTGCCTGGGTGACAGTCTTCCTGGTCTCGGTCGGGATCCAGCGGAAGATCTTGGGAAGCATACGCAAGGTGTTGAAGCACGATGAGGAGAGGGCGTTGACTTGTCTGGTCATCGAGAGGGAGGGGTCCAGGATGAAGCCCAGGTTGCATGCGTGGTCGGTTGGCTTGGGTGCGGTGCCCAGGGCTGGGGGCCACCAGGAGTCGTCCTAGGTGGAGGGCGAAGATCCCAGGATGAGGACTTCCGTCTTGTCTGAGTTCAGTTTCAGGCGGCTGTCCTTCATCCACTCGGCGACGTCTTTCATCCCTTCGTGTAGGCAGGTTCTGGCGGTGTCGGGGTCTCTGGTGAGGGAGAGGATCAGCTGGGTGTCGTCGGCATAAGAGATGATGTTGAGGTTGTGCTGGCGTGCGATGGCTGTGAGAGGTTTCACATAACCACACACACAACCATGCCCAACCACACACACAACCACACACACAAACACACCCAACCACATGCACACAACCACACCCCCCACAACCACACCCACAACCCCCCCCACACACAACCACACACACACAACCACACATACAACCACACACAACCACACACACACACAATCACATATACAACCACACACACAGAACAATACACACAACCAGACACACACACAACCACAAGCCCACACAACCATAAACACACAACCACACACACAAACACACACACACACAACCACACACACAAACACACATAACCACATGCACACAACCACCCCCACACCCCCACGACCGCACCCCCACACACAACGACACACACGCACATAATCACACACACACACAAACAACCACACACACACACACAACCCCCACACACACAACCCCCCCACACACAACCCCCACACACACAACCCCCCCCACACACACAACCCCCCCCACACACAACCCCCCACACACAACCACACACACAACCACACACACAACCACACACATATAACCACACACACACAACCACAGACACAACCACACCCACAACCACACCCACAATCACACACAAACACAACCAGACACACAACCACACACACTCAACCATACACACACACCCACACACACAGTCACAACCACACACACAACCACACACACAACCACACACACAACCACAACTACACCTACAACCACACCTACACCCACAACCACACACACACAACCACAACCACACATAACCACAACCACACACCCAACCACAACCAAACCCAACCACACACACACATACACACACAACCACACTCACAACCACACAGACACAACCACACACAAACACACACAACCATACACACAACCACACACATTAACACAACAACACACAACCACACACACAAACACCCACAACCAAACACACAAACACCCACAACCACAGACACAACCACAGACACAACCACAGACACAACCACAGACACAACCACAGACACAACCACACACACAAACACACACAACCACACACAACCATACAAACACAACCAGACACACAACCACACACACTCAACCATACACACACAACCACACACAGCCACAACCACGCACACACAACCACACACACCACCACACCCACAACTACACCCACAATGACAACCAAACAACCACACACAACCACACACACACACAACCAACCACACACACACAACCACACACAACCACATCCACACACACAACCACATCCACACATACAACCACAACCACACACACAACCACACACAAAACCACACACACACAAACACACACACACACAACCAACCACACACACACAACCACACACAACCACATCCACACACACAACCACATCCACACATACAACCACAACCACACACACAACCACACACAAAACCACACACACACACACAAACACACACACAAACACACACACAACCACACACACAACTGTAACCACACACAATCACACACACACACACACACAACCACACTCACAAAAGTTGCTGTAACAAGCTGCAAGTCCACTACGGAAGCCCATTCATTTGCTAATTATTTTCCACATAAGGTTGCAAGACCATAAAGTGGAGTATTCAGGATTCTGAATAGTTTCTTGTTTGAAGATGTTATTCTCTCCTGCGCACCCTAATCCTGTACTAAGGTTATGAGTGACCTGGCACCCGCCTTTCAGAGGTTCTTGCATTCACCGAAGTCTGGCCTGGCTCTGGTGCATTCCAGCCTGGCACACACCAGGTGATGATCTCCGCACCTCCTTCTAGACCGCAGCTCACTACTGTTTGCAGTCCGATGCTCACCACAGACAACCACACACACAACCACACACACAACCACACATACAACCACACACACACAACCACACACATAGCTCTTGATTCATGTCTTCTATTGACTAGCTTTGGTGCCTTCATTGCTTGTTTTTAGAGATTTACTTTTTTAGGTCTCGCCTGATCTAGTGCATGCGCTGGCCTGGCCGAGACATTTAGTAGGTGAGTTTTCAAAGTGCTACTGGCTGGCTACTCACTTGCGTTCACGCGAGCGAGCACGCACGCAGTGTCCATCTGTCTCCTCCGTCACGGGTCATTAAGTTGCTTGTTTTTATTTCCCACACACACAACCACAACCACACACACAACCACAACCACACACACAACCATAACCACACACAACCAACCACACACAACCACACACACAACCACACACACAACTAAACCACACACAACCACACACACACACAACCACATGCACAAAACCACACACACAACCACACACACAACCACACACGGACAACCACACACACACAACCACACACACACAACTACACACAACCACACACAACCACACACACACAAACACACACACAACCACACATACAACCACACATACAACCACACACACAGAACCACACACACAACCAGACACACATACAACCACACACCTACACAACCATAAACACACAACCACACCCACACACACACCCACACACACAACCACACACACACAACCATGCCCAACCACACACACAACCACACACACAAACACAACCACATGCACATAACCACATCCCCCACAACCACACAAAGAACCCCCCCAACCACACACACAACCCCCCACACATACACAACCACACACACACACAAACAACCACACACACAACCACACACAAGCCCCCCCACACACACAACCACACACACACACACAACCACACACACAACCACACACACAACCACACACACAACCACACATACAACCACACACAACCACACACACACAACCACATATACAACCACACACACAGAAACACACACACAACCAGACACAACCACAAACCCACACAACCATAAACACACAACCGCAACCACACACACAACCACACACAACCACACACACAAACACACACAACCACATGCACACAACCACCCCCCACCACCACAACCACACCCCTCCCACACACACACAACCACATATACACACATACAACAACACACACACACAACCACACACACAACCACACACATATAACCACACACACACAACCGCACACACAACCACACACTCAACCACACACACAAGCACACACACACACAACCACAGACACAACCACACCCACAACCACACCCACAACCACACCCACAATCACACACAAACACAACCAGACACACAACCACACACACTCAACCATACACACACAACCACACACACAGTCACAACCACACACACAACCACACACACAACCACACACACACAACCACACCCACAACTACACCTACAACCACACCTACACCCACAACCACACACACACAACCACAACCACACATAACCACAACCACACACCCAACCACAACCAAACCCAACCACACACACACATCCACACACACACACACACAACCACACTCACAACCACACAGACACAACCACACACAAACACACACAACCATACACACAACCACACACATTAACACAACAACACACAACCACACACACAAACACCCACAACCAAACACACAAACACCCACAACCACACACAACCACAGACACAACCACAGACACAACCACAGACACAAGCACACACACAAACACACACAACCACACACACAACCACACACACAACCATACAAACACAACCAGACACACAACCACACACACTCAACCATACACACACAACCACACACAGCCACAACCACACACACACAACCACACACACCACCACACCCACAACTACACCCACAACCGCACCCACGCCCACACCCACAACCACACCCACAATGACAACCAAACAACCACACACACACACAACCAACCACACACACACAACCACACACAACCACATCCACACACACAACCACATCCACACATACAACCACAACCACACACACAACCACACACAAAACCACACACACAACCACACACACACAAACACACACACAAACACACACACAACCACACACACAACTGTAACCACACACAATCACACACACACACACACACACACACACAACCACACACACAAAAGTTGCTGTAACAAGCTGCAAGTCCACTACGGAAGCCCATTCATTTGCTAATTATTTTCCACATAAGGTTGCAAGACCATAAAGTGGAGTATTCAGGATTCTGAATAGTTTCTTGTTTGAAGATGTTATTCTCTCCTGCGCACCCTAATCCTGTACTAAGGTTATGAGTGACCTGGCACCCGCCTTTCAGAGGTTCTTGCATTCACCGAAGTCTGGCCTGGCTCTGGTGCGTTCCAGCCTGGCACACACCAGGTGATGATCTCCGCACCTCCTTCTAGACCGCAGCTCACTACTGTTTGCAGTCCGATGCTCACCACAGACAACCACACACACAACCACACACACAACCACACACACAACCACACACACACAACCACACACATAGCTCTTGATTCATGTCTTCTATTGACTAGCTTTGGTGCCTTCATTGCTTGTTTTTAGAGATTTACTTTTTTAGGTCTCGCCTGATCCAGCGCATGCGCTGGCCTGGCCGAGACATTTAGTAGGTGAGTTTTCAAAGTGCTACTGGCTGGCTACTCACTTGCGTTCACGCGAGCGAGCACGCACGCAGTGTCCATCTGTCTCCTCCGTCACGGGTCATTAAGTTGCTTGTTTTTATTTCCCACACACACAACCACACACACAACCACAACCACACACACAACCACAACCACACACACAACCACAACCACACACACAACCATAACCACACACAACCAACCACACACAACCACACACACAACCACACACACAACCAAACCACACACAACCACACACACACACAACCACATGCACAAAACCACACACACAACCACACACGGACAACCACACACACACAACCACACACACAACCACACATACACAACTACACACAACCACACACAACCACACACACACAAACACACACACAACCACACATACAACCACACATACAACCACACACACAGAACCACACACACAACCAGACACACATACAACCACACACCTATACAACCATAAACACACAACCACACACACCCCCACACACATAACCACACACACAACCATGCCCAACCACACACACAACCACACACACAAACACAACCACATGCACATAACCACATCCCCCACAACCACACAAAGAACCCCCCAACCACACACACAACCCCCACACATACACAACCACACACACACACACAACCACACACACACACACACACAACCACACACAAGCCCCCCCCACACACAACCACACACACACACACAACCACACACACAACCACACACACAACCACACATACAACCACACACAACCACACACACACAACCACATATACAACCACACACACAGAAACACACACACAACCACACACACACAACCACAAACCCACACAACCATAAACACACAACCGCAACCACACACACAACCACACACAAACACACACAACCACACACACAAACACACACAACCACATGCACACAACCACCCCCCCCCCCCACCACCACAACCACACCCCTCCCACACACACACACAACCACATACACACACATACAACCACACACACAACCACACACAACCCCCCACACATACAACCCCCCACAACTACACACACACAACCACACACACAACCACACACACAACCACACAAACCACACACACACAACCACACACACACACAAGCACACTCAACCACACACACACACACACAGCCACACACACAACCACACACACATACAACCACACACACATGCACACACAACCACATACAAACACACAAAACCACACACACACAACCACACACAACCACAAACTCTCACAACCACACACATACACACACTTATACATACACAACCACAACCACACACACAACCACACACACACACAACCACACACACAACCACACACACAACCACACATACAACCACACAACCACACACACACAACCACACCCATACACAACCACACCCATACACAACCACACACACAACCACACCCACAACCACACGCAACCACAACCACACGTAACCACACACACAACCACTCCCACAACCACACATAACCACACACAACCACACACACATAACGCCAAACACACAACCACAGACACAACCACAGACACAACCACACCCACAACCACACACAACCACACACAACCACACAAACACAACCAGACACACAACCACACACTCAACCATACACACACAACCACACACATAGCCTCAACCACACACACACAACCACACACACAACCACACCCACTACACCTACAACCACACTCACACCCACAACCACACACACACACAACCACAACCACACATAACCACAACCACACACACAACCACAACCAACCACAACCAAACCCAACCACACACACACAACCACACTCATAACCACACAGACACAACCACACACAAACACACACAACCATACACACAACCACACACACTAACACAACAACACACAACCACACACACAAACACCCACAACCAAACACACAAACACCCACAACCACACACAACCACAGACACAACCACAGACACAACCACAGACACAATCACACCCATAACCACACACAAACACACACACATCCACACACAACCACACAAACACAACCAGACACACAACCACACCCACTCAACCATACACACACAACCACACACACAGCCACAACCACACCCACACAACCACACCCGCAACCACACCCACAACTACACCCACAACCACACCCACAACCACACCCATGACAACCACACACAACCACACACACACACAACCAACCACACCCACACAACCACAACCACACACAACCACACACACAACCACACACACAACCACACACACAACCACACACACAACCACACACACAACCACACACACAACCACACACACAACCACACACAAACACACAACCACACACACAACTGCAACCACACACAACCACACTCACTCACACAAACATACACAACCACACACACAACCGCAACCACACACAACCACACACACACACACACACACACACAACCACACACACACAAAAGTTGCTGTAACAAGCTGCAAGGCCACTACGGAAGCCCATTCCTTTGCTAATTATTTTCCACATAAGGTTGCAAGACCATAAAGTGGAGTATTCAGGATTTTGAATAGTTTCTTGTTTGAAGATGTTATTCTCTCCTGCACACCCTACTCCTGTACTAAGGTTATGAGTGACCTGGCACCCGCCTTTCAGAGGTTCTTGCATCCACTGAAGTCTGGCCTGGCTCTGGTGCATCCCAGCCTGGCACACACCAGGTGATGATCTCTGCTCCTCCTTCTAGACACCAGCTCACTACTGTTTGCAGTCCGATGCTCACCACGCACAACCACACACACAACCACACATACAACCACACACACACACAACCACACACATAGCTCTTTAGTCATGTCTTCTATTGAGTAGCTTCGGTGCCTTCATTGCTCATTTTTAGAGATTTACTTTTCTAGGTGTCGCC
Source organism: Lissotriton helveticus (assembly GCF_964261635.1). NCBI lineage: Eukaryota > Metazoa > Chordata > Amphibia > Caudata > Salamandridae > Lissotriton > Lissotriton helveticus. The sequence goes on from NC_136063.1 coordinate 436,059,253, forward strand.
TGATCCAGCGCATGCGCTGGCCTGGCCGAGACATTTAGTAGGTGAGTTTTCAAAGTGCTACTGGCTGGCTACTCACTTGCGTTCACGCGAGCGTGCACGCACGCAGTGGCCATCTGCCTCCTCCGTCACTGGTCATTAAGTTGCTTGTTTTTATTTCTCACACACACAACCACAACCACACACAACCACAACCACACACAACCACACACACACAATCACACACACAACCACACATACAACCACATATACAACCACACACAGAACCACACACACAACCACAAACCCACACAACCATAAACACACAACCACAACTACACACACAACCACACACACAGCCATGCCCAACCACACACACAAACACACACAACCACACACAAACACACACAACCACATGCACACAACCTCCCCACAACCACACTCCCCCTCCCCCCACACACACACACAACCACACACAACCACACACTCGTACAAACAACCACACACACACAACCACACACAAAACCACACACAAATAAACACACACACACACAACCACACACACACAACCACACACTCAACCACACACACAACCACACACACAACCACACACACAACCACACTAGCACATATACTCCCACAAAAACACACACAACCACACACGCAACCATACACAAAACCACAACCACACACACATACATCCACAACCACACACACATGCACACACACAACCACACACACACAACCACATACACACAACCACATACACACACACAAAACCACAGACACGCAACCACACACAACCACAAACACACACAACCAAACACACAATTATACATACACAACCACACCCACACCCACAACCACACCCAACCACAACCACACACAACCACACACACAACCACTCCCACAACCACACATAACCACACACAATGACACACACACAACCACACACACACACAACCACACACACACACACACAACCACAACCACACACAACCACAGCCACCCACAAACACAGTCAACCACAACGACACACACAACCGCAACAAAACATTTTATGAAAAATGGACTCTTTTAAAAATTCTGATTCCACCAGAATCCGAGTCTTCCACAACACTCTTTTTTTTTGGCTGTCAGCTGTGAAAAGGAGACCAATATTGCCCCCATTTTTCTGTACCCTCGGTTCAATTCTGGGGTGCTTCTTTAACTTGTCTCTAGTTCATTGCGAATCTTACCATTACTAATTCAAATTGTGTTAGCTTTGGCTTATTTGCAATGCAAACTTTATCTCAAAAAGTTGCTGTAACAAGCTGCAAGTCCGCTACGGAAGCCCATTCATTTGCTAATTATTTTCCACGTAAGGTTGCAAGACCATAAAGTGGAGTATTCAGGATTTTGAATAGTTTCTTGTTTGAAGATGTTACTCTCTCCTGCGCACCCAACTCCTGTACTAAGGTTACGAGTGACATGGCACGCGCCTTTCAGAAGTTCTTGCATCCACCCAAGTCTGGCCTGGCAGTGGTGCATCCCAGCCTGGCACACACCAGGTGATGATCTCCGCACCTCCTTCTAGACCCCAGCTCACTACTGTTTGCAGTCGGTCGCTCACCCCTCATGCCTGACAGTGACTCCTCGCACCTGGCACTCACCCATCTCCCTCTCTGGCACTCAGCATTAACTCTGCGTGACACTTAACTGTCACCTCCCTGACACTCACCCATGTCCCGCCTGGCATTCACTACTCACCCCCTTGGCACTCACCCTTCACCTCCATGGCACGAGCCATTCATCCCCCTGGCCTGGCAGCTACCCATCACCCCTTACACTCACCCTTGCCTTCCCTGACACTCACCCTTGACCCTCCTGACTCTTAAGTCTCACCTCCATGGCACACAACCTTCATCTCCCTGGCACTCACCCTTCATCCCCCTGACCTGGTACTCAACCTTCACCTCCGTGGCACTAGCTCTCCACCCCCCTGGCCTGGCACCTACCCCTCACCCCTGGCACTCATACTTCCCCCTTCTCGGCACTCACCCTTCCCCTCCCTGGCACTCACCCTTGTCCCTCCTGACTCTTATGTCCCATCTCCCTGGCACTCACTCCTCAGCTCTCTGGCGCTTACCCTTCACCCCCATGGCCTGACAGTCACCCGTGTCCCTCCTGGCATTCACTCCTCACCTCCCTGCCACTCACCCTCGACCTTCCTGGCACTAGCCCGGTTTCCCCCAAAGAACAAAAAATAACAAGCATTGGCACAGCCAATAGGTCTCGCCTTTGGGACCTTTTAAGTGTTTAGCCATGCAACAGTTGATGTTGCACCAAAGATATTGTGCTGCATAACGAAATACTCAGAAGGTCCCAGAGCGAGACCTATTGGCTATGCCAGTGCTTGTTTGTTTAAGCTCTACACGAGGGTGCATGTGATTTTTAGCTGTCTACCCCTGCCTTTAACTGCTCTCTTGACTTTGTGCTTCTGCCTCCACACTTCACTTTTCTCTCTTTCACTACTTACTCCCTTTCAGTGTGTGCTTGCTTCTGTCCCACGCCCCAATGTGCTGTTGTCCTTCGCCCATGTTCACTCCCATTTGTTGCTTCTCACCAGCTGCCCGTGTTGCCTCTCCCCCCGCCCACTCGTACGACAATCTCATCCACTATTATTATTTTTTTTAAAGCGATTCGTGGTCTGTTTCAAAACATTTATTGGAAAGAAAATAAACAGTTGATATGGCTTAAAGAAAATCTGTCGTACTCGTTCGTGCGACATCAGAGTCGATTCTTCGCTCTGCCACTAGATGGGAGTGTAAAACAATGTAAAAACATCGGGACAAAATAAAATGCCCTGTCTTTTCTCCATATTCATTTTTCAGGATGACAACACCTTTGAGGTTAATGACCACCAGGAGACTTTACCACTAAATCCTATACTGATGTAATGAAATCTAATATATGCTACGTAATGAATTATGAGATGTTATTTAGTTTCACGGTTTTATTACTTCAATCAGTTAGGACCATATTCCCTTTTCTATGATTTCTCACTCATTGAGCGCACCAGATGCCTTTATGTTACAGGAAACACATAATAAAGTCTGTAGATGTTAGAACAGAAAATTGTCTTTTTTTGACACAATAGGTTTTAATCCTTTCAGTATAAAGTATAACAAACAACAAAGGCCTGTGTTCGAAAACCTAATTAGTTGGTCTTCCAAATTTTATGGCATAGTGTTAGCCATTCAAATATATATATTTTTAAAGTCAAAACTGCACACAATTGCGCGCCTACTGACAGATCTGAAAAATCCACAATTTAGTGCCATTTCGTCGCATATGTAGTGCGATAGGGGTATAAGGGTATTTATTACCTATAGGAAATCATTATCAGAGGAATTTTTTTTTATTCAAGTGGTGTTCTCCCTGTAAGCCTCATTGTTTGTTGTCCAGGAGCATAACACACATGTTAAGTTTCAGAACTTTTGAAAAAAAAAGTGTTTTCTTTATGTTTACTGCACACACTCTTCTAGTTTACCTTTTAATTAAGTATGATGATATGCTAACATGTAAATAGCAAAACAAAAATTATTGTGCAAGACTCCTGAACTCTGGTTTAAGGCCGGCTCTCTCCCCAGCAGCTCTGCAGCACTGTGCCCACGCCGTTGTCACGCTGACCTCCATCTGGTAGGTGTTCGAGGCCACAGTCTCTCCACTGATGTTTGCTCCTTCTGCCTGCCTCTACCCGGTGTTTAGCTGCACTACTGTCTTTTGCCTGCATTCTGCCTTATTTTTTTTGTTTAATGTAACGCTGTTAATTTTCAGTGCCTCCGCTTCTTTTTTTTCATTGTACCACTGTACCTTTTCCTGGTTCCTGCCGCTGCTGCCCCTGCTGCCCCTCCCCCTGATGCTCCCCGTTCTCGCCTCCCAGCTGCACGTCCCTCCCCCCTGCCCTATTTAAATTAAATGACAGCTGCTGCGCAGTTGCGCCACTGGCACGCCAAAGGCAAGCCCGTCTGCGCCTGTCCGCAACCGTCCACGACCCGTCTATGACCAACGCCAGAGACCCAGGATCTCCCACCACTCACTGATACGACTCAACCACCCTCCTCGCACTCAACCCTAGAAGGAACAACAACTGTCACCAGTCCACGTCAAACAAGACCCACTGGCAGTTCTCCTGCCGCCACTGCCGCCAGACCTTCACCACCACTCCGGCTGCCAACACCACCGACACCAACACTGTTGACGCCCTAAGATGCATCCTCCTCAACATGCGCTCTGTGCACCGACACGCTGTGAAAATCAGGAACCTTCTAGATTCGCTCTCACCTGATGTAGCCTTCTTCACGGAAACCTGGACCAACGCCTCCTCGGCCCCTGACATCGCCATCCCAGATGGGTACAAGATCCAGGGGAAGGACCACCCCAACCACCTGGGAGGACGCATCGCCATCGTGCAAAGAAACCCCCTCGGCCTCACGACCTCCAGCGAAAACTTCCCAGCTGCTGAACACCTGCACCTCCAGGTCCAGACCAGCCACAACTGCACACTCAATGGCACCCTCGACTACAGACCCCCCGGCCCGAGCACTCTTCGCCGTCACCGTCTCAGACCTCATCGCACCCCACACCATCGCCGCCACAGACCACATACTCATCGGAGACCTGAACTTCCACCTCGACAACCTAAGCAACCCCAACTCCGCTGCCCTCTGTGACAGCCTCGCCAACATTGGACTGAAACAACTCATCACCACACCTACCCACAAGGCAGGACACACTCGTCCCCATCTTCCCTGGAGGTAACAGCGTTCACTTCAGCCACACCACGCAGCCCCCTTGGACCGACCACCACTCCATAGACTTTCTCATCAACATTCCCAGCCCACCCTAACATGCTCCACGCCCCCCGCGTAGCAACTGAAGTCACTGAGGAACAACTGAACTCCAACCTCAATGACAATATCCACTCTGCTGCAACGACGCCAACCTTGTGGCCAAGGAATTTCCACACCTAGATCGCCAACTGCGCAGACAAGCTTGCCCCTCTGTGCAACCCCGACAAGCAATGCCCCAGGAAAACCACCTGGTTCACCACCGATCTACAAGATGACAGACAAACCTACAGATGCCTGGAGAAGAAATGGAGAAACAGCAAGACAACCGAAAACTACACCACCTACAAGGATGCTATGATGAAATACCATCAACTCATTAGAACACCCAAAAGGACCTTTATCCACAACAAAATTCTCGCCAACTCCAGCAACTCCAAAGAACTTTTCAGCGTCATCCAGGACCCCGCAGCGAAGCAACGGACATCACCCCCTCCCTGGACCTCTGCGACAAACTCGGATCCTACTCCCACCTGAGGATAAAGAACTTCTACGACAACTTCAACAACCACACACCCGACCCTGCAGTCAACCCGCCCTGCGGCAATGCCAGCCATACTGCCATCTCCACCTGCACACGGATCACGACCGAGGAGCCCGCCATGACCATGAAAGGTATCCACCTCGGGGCCCCCACAGACCCCTGCCCACCCCACATATACCGCAGAGCCACCACCACCATTGCACCTGTGTTACAATGCACCATCAACACATCCTTCAAGAGCGGCTTTTTCCCTGATGACTGGAAATGGGCAGAAGTCAGGCCCCTGCTCAAGGAGCCCTCAGCAGATCCGACCCTCAAGAACTACCAGCCCATCTCGCTCCTCCCCTATGCAGAAAAAGTCACCAAGATGACAGACAATGCTGAACTGACGAGGTACATCAAGGACAACGCCATCCCCAAACCCTTTCAATCTGGGTTCCGAAGCAACCACATCACCGAGACCGCCCTCCACGCACCGTCCTCGACCAAGGCAACACCGCAGCCCTGATTCTACTCGACCTGTCAGCAGCTTTTGACACCGTCTCCCAATGCACACTCGCAGTCAGACTACACGACGCTGGCATACAAGGCACCGCCCTCAACTGGATTAGATCGTTCCTCACCGGCAGGAGCTAAAGGATCAGACTGCCACCTTTCCTCCCCGAACCCACAGAAATCAACTGCGGAGTCCCACAGGGATCATCACTCTGCCCAACCCTTTTCAACATCTACATGGCTCCCCTCACGGCCATCGTCCAACAGCACGGCCTCAGCATAGTCTCCTACGCCAACAACACCCAGCTCCTCCTCTCCCTCACCAAGGACCCCACCACCACCAGACTCAACTTCCAGGCAGGAATGCAGGACGTTGCGGCCTGGATGAGCAACAGCCTCCTAAAACTCAACTCGGAGAAGACAGAAGTCCTCGGAACTACCCCCCCATAGAACAACACCTGGTGGCCCACCGCCCTCGGCAGCCCTTCGACCCAGATGGACCACGCCAAGAACCTCGGCATCATACTCTACTTCACCCTCTCCATGAATTGACAGGTCAACGCTGTCACCTCCAGCTGCTTCAACACCCTTTGCATCCTCCGTAAGACCTTCAAATAGATCCCCCCCAAGGCAAGGAAGATCGTCAACCACGCACTCATTACCGGCAGGCTGGATTACTGAAACGCCCTCTACACCAGCATCAACATTCTCTACTCCGCAAGCTCCAGACAATACAGATCACCCCTGCCAGACTCGTAATCACCTACTCCTACAAATGCCTAAACAACACCGGTCCCCAATACCTCAATGACAGAATCACCCTCCACATACCCAAACGAAACCTCCGCTCCACCAACCTCCTCCTCGCTGAAACCCCGTGCATTCGCAGAGCCAGAGCAGGAGGAAGATCCTTCTCCTACATCGCGGCCAAGACCTGGAACGAGCTCCCCACCGACATCAGACATCAGATAAAATATTACCATTTTATATACTTCTGATGGAACAGCATCAAGCCCCACCGCCTTCCCATTTTTAGATCTTTTAATTGCTCTCCTGAACTCTACTTGTGTGATTGGGGTTTCCATCATTTCCTTCCCTTCCTTGTTCATTACAGGAAGACCAAGCAAGCTAAGCCAGCTTCTTAACTTTGGAGAATCAGGAATGGTATCGTCCTTATAAAGCTGCAAAAACAGCGCCACTATATGTTCCTGCATAGTTTCCCAGCTGTCCAACTTCTCCCCCGAATCATTTCTTGATGTTTCTACTCTGGCTTTCCAAGCTAACAAGTCTCCTGCTTTCGCACCATATTCAAATTCCTTCATATTCGCTGCTTGTCATCTTGCCTTGCACTTTCGTTCCAGCCTGGTTTTAAATTCTAATTGGACCTCTTCTAGCCTCCTTTCCATCTTCTCCTTTTCCTCTCCCGCACTTATGGTGTGCAAAGCCTACTCTAGAATCCCAACTTTTTTTAAAAAATTCATTAGTTCTGCCCTGTCTTCTTGGTTTTTTGCACATATAAGGCTATTTAGAATTCCCCCGCATATATACCTTAAAGGCATCCCATACAATTCCTGGGGCGGCAGTATCTTTATTGTTGACAAAATACTCTGTTGTTGCTTTTTTCAGAGCTGTCTCCACCCCCTCTTCTAGAAGCAGGGCACGCTTTAATGTCCATCTCTTAGGAGGCTGCGGTCCTAGCGCTTGTAAGGTTATTATTACAGCTAAATGATCCGAAATATGAGCTGGAAGGTGTTCGATCTTTTTGATATTCGTTACAAGACATCTATCAACTAAGAAATAATCTAATCTAGAAAAGTGATGGTGCTTTTTACTGTGATACGTGTACCCCCTCATCCTCCTTGTGATCTTGAGAATACATTTTGCACTAAGAAATAATGCGAAATGCAACAGAACACATATAGCAACTCGAGCAACTATTCATAAATGTGAACCGGATCTGAGGAGTAAGATAGTTATATCTCATCTTTACCATTGATCCTTAGTTGTGGGTGATGGGGGCATAATATTGTATAAGGACAGTGGCGGCTGACATGTAAGGAGGGTGGTGGGCGGGAGGCAGACAAAAATAAAAGTAAAAAATAAAGAAAGAAAAAAACAACCTCACCTACCTTCTATCTGTGATGTGATCCTCCTTGGTCTTCTCCTGGCAGGCAGGCAGGCAGGCAGGCAAGCTCCATGAAACTGCAGTAACCAATCCTGGAGCTGCTGTCATCCTGCAGGAGAGCAGCATCAGAACTGGAGGGAGCAGCCTCTCTCGCCACTCCTGAGGGTACTGGAGCCCTATACTGTCTCTAACTCAGCTGTCTAAGACAGCTGTGTTAGTGATGTGTAAACTGTGCATGTCAAAAAGGCATGCACACTTTAAACCTACGTTTCCTGCCTATCACTGCTTTCTGCTGCTGTCTGACTGGCAGCAGCAGAAAGCAGAAGGCCCCACCCCCTGTCTTGACGCTCGGCTCGGGACTGGGCTTTGAAAAACAAAATGATAATTTATTACCATTTTATTTTTCTATCCCTGGGGGCATTTTTTTAGTAGGGTGACGCTCCTCCACCTTAACCACAGACTGTGAGATTGGGATAAAGTATTACTAAGAAATCTGGAAAGTGCAATAACTAAAGGTATTTTCCTCCATACGTTTATGGCTGAAAATATCTGCCATGAATTCACAAAGGGGTTCCTGGCAGGTGTAAATGCTTTTACTATTGTGGATTCATCCAACACGAGTGCGGAGGAATCTAAAGTGGTAAATGTCCCTCAATTGGTAGACAGTGGGCATTCCAAGGCTTGGTTTGCCTTGAAAGTTTGGAAATGCCCACAAACATATTTGTTTGTGAGCATTCCTAAACTCCCATCCAAGCTATTTCCCACTCTGGAAATGGTTGGAGATTGAATGGAAGGGGAACTGCTCATCCTAGACTTGGGGTGCAGGAGTTGAGCTTTTTCCATAGGTAAAATGTTCCTGCATTGACGGCGGACTGCGAGAGGACTGCAGGAAGGTACGCCACGTTTCCATAACCTCCCTCTGCAACTGCCTGTAACTGTCCGGCAGTAGCGCAGAGTTGGGGGAGAGTTGGGGGTGTCGGGGAGTTGGGGGAGAACAGAAGCAGGAGGACGCGAGTGGGAGAACGCCGAATAGCTGACGGCTCCGGTCCCCGCTCCCCTGCTCTCTAGCTATTTCCCCAGTGGACGTCCTCCCTCCCTACCCACAGGCTAAGCACAGGCAGGAATAGGAGCCTAACATTCCTGGTTGGTGAATGCGGTTTTGTCAAAAAAGGAGGGCGAATTGACAGAAAAATAAAAACAAACAAACAAAGATAAACCAACAAACAAACAGAAATCAAACAAAACAGAAAACACAATTCTTAACAATCTGCAAAAAAATTAATAATAATAACGACCCTCTCCAAACAAAAAAAAAAATCTACAGCCTCGCCTTAAGCAATAAAAAAAAGCAAAAAAAATAAAATATATATATATATATATATATAAATAAATACATAAAAATCTTTGCCACAGCACCAAGTCGCAAGGTGGGAGGGCAACAACCCAATCATGAGGTCCGGAAGAACAAGGGGGGATGAGTTAAAAGAGAAAAAATCTCCATCTAACCCCAAAAAACCTAAAAAAGTAAGGGAGATGGAATCGGAAATAGAAACGGAGGTCACCAAGGCGTTGGTCATGGAGGACAACAGCACAGCATCAGGAACCACGCAGGAAGGAATGTCACTTACGGAGCCGAGGTAAACAAATAGCGACAAGCAGTATGCGAACACAGGGCATCGCAGTTATCTCCGGATTCGCAAGCGCAAAATCAACTGTCAGCAAAAAAGTGGCTGAGACAGCCCCGCCTGTCACTAATGAAGGCGGCAAGAAGGGCATACCATCGGCACCCACAAGGCATAACTCATGCCCAAATAGCAGCAAACGGGCATTGATCACCGACTTCCTAAAAGTGGCCACAAAAACAAAAACAGCAAAAAACAACCATGAATGCGACGACCCTAAACAATTTAAATATTTTCAAGATACCAGTCTCAGCATTGACACCATTGATGGCCTAAGTGAAGCCGATACGAAAATCTCCCACGATAAGTGCATCAAGAGTTGCATCAATGAAAAAGCAGAACTTTGGGTAACAGGACCAGATCTGGATCACGCATTAAAAGGCGAAGCCCATGGCCACCAAATTCCAAAATCATACCCCTTTCAGAAGGTGGTCACACCCACAAAGTCAATGCCATAGAAGCAGAAATACACCATCAGCCGCTTATCCTAGAACCACAGCCGAAGGGGCAACAACAACTGTTACCGAGCCACAATGGTCTTTACGGTAACAAAGAAGCCATCCCAATACATCAGATAAGCACGGGCATTCTAAGCCCTTTCGGAACTATACACATGCTGTCGCCGGCCCTACTCACAGACGACCCTGTCAAAGCAAAAACCAACAAGCATTATCTACCGGATTCTGCCCATCGAATTAGTAGAAAAGCACCGCCCTCAAGGCAACATGATGACTCATTTCTTAGTTTAAAATATCTCGAAAATTCTCCCACGGTGCCGCAGTCACAAAATAGGGAGAAAGCATACGAAATTCCAGCCTCTCTGGACTCCTTGCCTCTGGAGCATACACCTTCAACGGTACAGGCAGCCAGCTCACCACCCTCAGCAGTCTGGCATTTGTTAAACACTTTGGACACCATCGGTAAAGCCATGACTTATCACGCAGACAAGTTAGATACCCAAGTTGGCCTGTTAAACATCCTAGCTATCTACGTTCAGGGGGTGGAACAAAAGCTGCAAAACCTTAATGAAATGATAGAGCGGGTGCAGCAAGATCGAGAAACAAGCTACCTAACAAGCCACTGCCATTGCACGCAAATAATAGATCAACTAGCCGTAGTTCCAAACTTAATGTCCGAACTACTGGGGGTCGCCAGGGACACCTCAGCACAGCCAAATCCACCAACTAAGAAATTCAAAGAAACCCAGAAGGAAATGGATCAGGTTTATCCAAGTCCCCCAAAAGAGCACAATGTAAAAGCAGGGGGGCCTAAAAATGCTCCAACACCCGAAAGCACAAAAACATTACAATTAAAAACCTTTTCGGACAATATAGTTGTCTCGATCAGTCCATCAGTTGATCATCGCAACGAGCCACTTGCAAAAGAAGCAAATACTAAAGCTCCACTATCGAAGCGGGAGAGGAAACGACTAAGAAAGGCAAGAAAGGGAAAACAAACAAGACATGCACCAAGCGTAACCTGTACCACAACGGAGCTAAATGTTACCCAAAGTGAAGACGACACATCAACAACAAACACTGAGAAAGCAAGCCTTGTGGTCGACACAACCCCATCCACCAATAAGCTTACCACCTCAACAATTCAAAAGCAACCAAAAATGGAACATTCGCAGCCAGCAAACGTATACAGCATATTCGAACCCGCAGAAAAGGAAGAGAATCGGCATATAACATCTCAGCCCACTCAAACCCTAATAAAAACTACCAGACGCAACACGATAGAATCCGTTAAAACCAGCTTAAATGACGCAATTTGGCCCAATGAGGGAAACAGCAAGGACGGGAGCACCGCCGACAAAACATACAGGATCCACAGGGAAAGCAGTGTTCCAACCACTGCAATGAACAATGATATACCTCCTCTAAACACCGCATGCAACACTCAGAATCTTTGCCCAACCACCGCGGGACAACCCTCAGAGGGAAAAGAACTTAAAAAAAGCCATCAAACCGAGCTGGTCTTCTCCGACAGCAATAACTTCTACTACAACAATCTGCATTTCATTCCTCATTTCGTATCAAGGGGAACCCATGATATCCTTAATAGAAGCGTAATATTAAAACTGCTCAAAGCACTCCCGTCCCTGCATCACATCGAGACGGGCAATATTGAAAGCGTTGAATTTAGACCAAATCCCGACCCAAATGGGGGAGAAATCACTATAGTAAGCTTTACTGATAATTCCATCACAGAGCAAATCTGGCAGCAGCAGGTTTCATTTGCCAAATGGGGTATAGAATTTAAAAAACCAACCCCCACCCGCTACCCAACCCCACTTCAACAACTAAAGTCATCAGAGAGCTTGTTGAGAGGCGCGAAAGGCCCAGAACACCAAAGCCCAAGTATTGGCAAAGATCAAGAGGGGAGGAAAATGACCATAACCTTCGTTCACCGGAAGCAGAAAAACACACAGGGCAAAGGAAACAGAACCCATCCGGAACCCGACAATGTACAGCATGAACAAACTCATCCAAAGCTAAAACAACAGACCACGGGTGTAACATTTGCTCTTGGAACGTAAACGGCCTGAGCTCAAAACTAGAAGATCCGGACTTCATGGAATTTCTCAATCAACGCGATTTAATCCTCTTTCAAGAGACATGGCAAACAAATCATTCACCAATAGTAGGATACAAAGAATATCTTAACCCGGCCCAGAAAGACTCGAAATATGGAAGAGCTAAAACAGGGCTTTCAATCTATGTCTCGACCCACATCTCTTGGCAGGCCACGGAAGTAGATTTAGATACAACATGGATGCTATGTATCAAGTTAACAGCCCCTACCTTCTTCAGCTTAATAATACTGAATATATACATCCACCCATCATCCAAACAAAAGAGATTGAATATTGATACCCTAGCAGCAACATTGGATACACTAAAACTGGCTCACCCACACTCCAACATTATTTTATCAGGAGATTTTAACATGAAATTACTAAATCTTAGGAAAGATAGTCCAACAGGCCACGTTCCATCTGGCAAATAACGTGATACACATGGTAACAGATGCGCTTCCCTGTTGGAAGAACGATCATTGGGCGTGTTAAACGGACAAGTGACATCAGAGAGCCACCCAGGTAACGCAGAAAACATGCTCCATCATTGATTATACATTAACAGACCTAGACCTTCTCCCACACATCACTAACTTTGAAATAAAAGATAGGTCAGAAAGCGATCACCATCCTCAAACCTTCACTTTACTCCTAAATACGGCCGACCCAGCAAAAAACAAAGTGATGTCCCAACTCACAAAATGTTACAATCTAAGACGTTTAATTTGGAAAAAGGAAAATATCGGTGACATCATGGCCACATGTATAACCCTTTCGGAGAGTTTTAAAGTCAATCCATCATGCATAAAGGCTTGGGAAATCTTTGCTCAAGACCTAAACAAAGAATTCTCAAAAAAATGGCCGCAAACCAGGCAGACCAGAAGGGGTAGGGTGGTTCACCAATAGTTTAAGGAAACAAAAAAAACAATTGAATAAACATCTAAGGCATTTGTGAACTCGAGGCCCAGAATCCACTCAGGGCATTCACTCACTAATATCAAAATCAAGAAAAGACCTCAAAAGAGACTCCAAGGTAGCCAAGAAACCCTTCAGAGAAGAACTCTGGGCAAAACTCCTCCATGCCAGCAAACAAAAAGACTCTAAGCTCTTCTGGGATATAATTAACCAGCTATCAAACGGCAAGAAAAGGCATATCAACTCTGACATAATGGAGGACACCTGGAAAGCACACATTGAGCAAACATATAATGACATCCTACCCTCAGGAGCCACAAATCAGGAAATCTCCATTGCAGTAATAGCTTATGATACACCTAAGATTGAACTGCCAGAACCACTTCTGCAGATTTCCCAAGATCGGGTCCTTAAAACCATAAAAAACTTAAGGCCTGAGGGAGCTCCAGCTCCTAACAAATTGCCTAATGCATTATTCCGGCACGATCCCTCATTCTGGTCTGACATCCTCACTCCATTATTCACACACGCACTATCGTCAGATAGGGTTCCAGACTCCTGGAGAGGAAGCATCCTAAATCCCATATACAAATCTGGTCCACGTTCAGACACTGCCAACTACAGATTGATCGCACTCATCGATGTTGAAGCCAAGATTTACGCCTCAAACCTGCTGACAGATCTAGAAGACTGGGTGAGCCATACAAACTTGTTGCCAAACACACAAACAGGATTCCGGCCTGGAATGGGCACCCTCACCAACATCTCTGTGGTTACACTCCTAGCCAATCAAGCCATGGCCAAATCCCGCTCCCTCTATGCCTGCTTTATTGACCTTAAAGCAGCATTTGATAAAGTACAGAGGGCAAAGCTATGGGCCAAAATGCAAAGCTTGGGGGCACCAACAAAACCTTTGGAGGCAATTATCAACCTTTACTCGGATACATGGGTTCAAATAAAAAAAGGAGACGGGCGTAGCATAACAAGTAAGATCCAAACAAAAAATGGGCTGAAACAGGGGTGTGTGCTGGCCCCTTGCCTCTTCAACATCTACACCGCCGACCTCGAGAAATACCTTCAACAAGTCCAAACCGACCCCCCAAAACTGGGCAAAACACCAATCACTAGCCTTCAATACGCAGACGATATCGTCCTTCTATCACAAACACCGATAGGCCTTCAACGATCAATGACCCAACTAGGAGCCTACACCATCGTATCCCAATTAACAATTAATCTGAAGAAAACTAAGGTGCTGTGCTTCTCAAAACAACATAAAAAAGTGTCAAAAGGCAAATTCATCTGGAACCTGGGTGACAAACCAATAACCAAGGTGGAATCTTACAAATATCTAGGGTTTCAACTTGATCAAAATCTTAACTTCAAACATCAGCTGAATCAAGTGAGAACGAAAGCAAAACAACTTCTCTACGCCTTCAAAATTTTACACAGGAAATTAAAAGGCTGCTCAACAGGGCATGTGCTGAAGGTAATCGCAGCGAAATTCATACCAACCATTTCATACGGGTCAGAAATAATGCATACAATAGACGCAGCCGCCCTTAACCAAGCCCAATCAAGTTTTTTCAAGAGGTTGTTCTCAATTCCCCAGCACATTTCTCAAGCCCAGATTCGACTGGAATACGGGCTAAAAAACCAGAAACCAGCCAGACAAGGCGCGGTTGTCAAATACTATTGGCGGATGAGGCAAGCAGAAGATAACACATTAGCCCACTCCTGCTGGGAAGAAATCGAAAAGCAAGCGAGGCTAAATAATTCCATAGCCACGGTCCTAAAAGGTTCACTCAAGGACTTACACCTCGAAGGGGCATGGCACACAAATACTTCTTTCTCTGGCTTCAATAAGGCAGTAACAGCGCAACCAAACAAATTTCACAGCTAATGGACAAAACTGCATTCTCAAAGATGCTTTGGAAAATGGCAGCCAAAGAATTAGACAACAAACAAGAATGAACTGGAGCGGTTCAGTTAAGACCGCTTGGACCCTTGTTCTTCTCCTGCACCAACATTATTTCTGGGCCCCTTGTGTACAGTACCGCCTCTCACTGTTCAAAATTTCATTTTAACATGAAAGTTTTATCTAATGTATTATCTATGGATGATTATCCAGGTCATGACAGCATTGTGTTTTCATTTTTTTAGCATCTTTTTAACCCTCATTTACTTATCTAATCATGCATTTTTTGTTTTTTTTTAACATGTTTGTATCATTGAACTTCTTCCACTCTTTTATGATTTTTAACGAGATCAAATAAAAGTATTTCTGACTGACTGACATTGGTAAAATGTTTTGTCTGCAGAGAAAACAAGCGAGTATTTGCAAAGGAAGCTCCATTTCCCCTGTGAGTATTGTTAGGCTCTGTAAAATTCTGCATTCCAAATGGTATGTCCGGAAATCTGCACCTGACACAGCATTTTAGTTGTATTACAAATAATATTTGTGACTAGAGAAGAATCGTAAATAAGTTGTTTACCACTCATATTTTGTTTCTGAATAGGTGCCCATATTGTCCATTCCCATGCAGCACTCCTATCTCATTGCCTTTTTTCCCTACGACTTTTACCCTGCTCGGATATGTGCATCTTGGTGACATCGAGGGTATTTCCATTTAAAACATGTCATCTTATGACATGTTAACACAGATTTGGACAGTGCTGTTTTGGTGTAGCTTTATACTCTTTTTGGTTTGGATTCTTTCAGTCCCAGGTCTCAAGGATTCTGTCGCAAACCAGAGTGTAGTGTGGTATGGTGTGTGATACTGTGTTTTTTTCCGCCTGCCGTAAGCATTTCCTGGCTTGAGACATGTGCATGAGGCAATGGAAACAATATTTTTGCTTATTAGTTTGGTTTGTGCTTTTGTGAGCTCACTGATACCTGACTATATTTTTTTTGCTTGCAGTTTTCCCTTGCGGTAAACTTGATTACATTACACACGGTCAGGCCATATCTCCTCCCCACACCTACATGGATGTCTTAGCGGTGCTCTAAATATGCACATGTTGTGTCTAGTGTGTTCTGTTGGATGTTGTCTGTCATCTACTGGAACTGTTGTGTTCTAAGTTTCTTCTAATTCTAAGTTGCATCCTTGCAGCTCTGTGCACCCAAGTGCATTTCTGGAAGGGTTCACCTCTATCTATATTGTATTTTTTCACGCGGCCTGTTATGAGCTCCCTGAAGTCCACTGTTATAGGTTTATTGAGCTGTGTTGGTTTGATGTACGGTATACTAATATGTTGTGGTGAGTGTTAGTTGTTGGTGGGAGGGGCACTTCCATGCTCTTTGTTCTAAAGTTTCTTCTGAAGACTGCCAAATATGGAAGCATATCTTAAGGGTCTGACACCCATTTGTCCCATCATATCCACAGTAGCCTTGAGAGAGCATAGAACAGTACACAGTAGACAAGTTGCATGTCTCAGGTTACGGTCTGCTTGACTCATGCCCACCCTGGGGAACCTAGCAGTGTTGACTGATTCCTTCACATTTGTTTATGGCATGGAATTAGTGAGTACACCTATGCATGTGTGTGAGTAAATAAGTTTGATGTCTGGTTACTTAGAACCAATGCAGTTACAGGATAAACGCTTGCGCCAGAAACTCTTCCATGCTAGCCACAGACCTCAACCCTTCTTGGGGAGTTCACTCACTGTCAGGATTCTCATCCTAAAAATGATTAAGATATATGAAAAATAACACTGGTGAAAAGGGGAGTTGAATTCCGCTCTCTCACGAATCTGAAACCTAGTAGATCTATGCCCTTTGGCAATCCGAAGTAACCTCTGAAAGTAGCTGAAAAATACATATATTTTAATATTGTAGAAAGTGCCTGTACTTTTCTGTTGAGCTTTGACTTATAATGATGGGCATGTGCATCCCCAGTTCATATGCACCACTCCAAAAAAACGGTATAGTCCGAAGTTTGGTGCAAAGCATTCTATTCTATCTAACTTTCATTAACACATATGTATATCACAGATTGGGTCACAAACTCTCCTCATTTTAGAGATGAGCACACATTGACATCTGAGCCTCTAATTTCGTTTTCTTTCTTATTACATTATACATTATAAAACTTAATCTACCTGGAGTGGGTACAGAACAACTGTATGTTCACCTCTGGAGTGGAAAAAAATCCTTGAGCTTCCTACTGCATGATCCATGTAATAACATATCAATCAATGTAACTTCATTTTGAGAATCTACCAGTGAAAACCTTTTTATTCTGTTTTGACAATATTTATTGCAACTGTTGTTATTGTCAGAAACTACCTGAAATCTTTTTGTGAATACCAATAAACAAGAACGTTTGTGGTTCTTAATCTTCTTACACAAAGCGCCCCTTCCAGAAGTGTTCACAATATCGCCTTTTGTCCAAAATTTGTGAATACCGCGAATTCCCAACTATGTTCTGCCTTTATACATACACCTTACAGATGTAAACTTCCACCAATCTCGTTTGCTATTGCAGGCGAGGAATCTACCTTTTTAAGTGCATTTCTGCACACCCAAGTGGCTCAAAGATGCACAAAAGCTTTTTCTAATCAGAACCACTGTGATTTATTTATGATGCTCATAGAAGTTTTTATTGCCATACCTGGTTTTGTACGTTCTTGTTATGAGGCACAAGCTTGTACTGAGGCTAGACTGTGGTTTGTTAATTCTTACATAAGTAAAATGTGCAGATGAATGAAAATGAATCTCGGACAGGCCGTCATTTCCCTAGGACCAGGCATAGTAGAGCCTTTTGACCCGGGTCTTTTGCTGATGTGTTTTGGTTTGGAACAGTGGTAAATTATTTGATTCAGTTTTGTGTCTCACCAAAAGATGTGTGACTGTTTTGTCTTTGGGTATGTTTCCTCCATTTGCAGGGCCTATTCTCAGCCACTTCATTTTGTACATGCGAATGCAGGCATCTAGCATCTCTAGGCTTTGTTAATCCAGTAGCATTTTGCAAATGTAAAAATGAGAAATACGTGGTAAAAAGCATACCACGCGCACGTGGCAGTTGTGGCCTGTGTAATTCAGACCTACTTTGCACATGAGTAAATGGTTTAGTTTGGTTTATTGGTAGTTTATTAGTTAATAAAAACCATAAACATACTCAACTCAGACAATTATAAGATCATAACCAAGTAACTTAATATAAGCAGCAAAAGACATTCTGTGAAAAAAAGCAAAAACAGTGTAAGGACATTGACCATCCAATATCAGTCTGACTAAAGAATCGAACTAAGGTGCATCGTACAAGCATAACGAGATGCTGTGCTAAAAGATAATTGACAGTTTAAAGTAACAAACCTTCCTGTATCAAGTTAGCTAAACACAGGACAATCGTGCAAAAATGCAGCGTGCAACGTCAGAAAACACACTGTTCAAAAGAGCAAGCAGCCAAGCATTACCCGAAGACCTGAGTATAAGGAAACTTGAAATTAAAAATTACGGTCCTCCTGGGATGACAAAGGCTCGAGGAGAATAGGAAAACCTTTTACAATAAAGCAAGGAAAAAAAACTACAATAATTGTAAGCAAAGGCTACCAGTGTCCATGAAACTTTAAAACGCCTTCCATGGTGCTTGATTCAAACTGACCATTTCTGAAAACCCCAAAATAGAACGGATGGGGCAAAGTACCTAGGGGCAGATTTATGTCGGACTTGCGGCACTTTTGCGCCGCCGTTGCGTCACTTCTGTGACGCAGCGGCGGTGTAAACCCTGCGCCACGTTGCGACATACTTACATCGTGACGCATCTCACGGTGCAAGGCCCTGTGCCACATGAAACCTGCGTCAGGTTTCATGTGGGCGTTTCCACGCAGGGGGGGCGTTCTGTCGCAGGAACGCCCCTGAAAAGTGACTCAGTAAAATCTACAAGATTTCATTGAGTCATTTTCCCAACGCTGATGCGTCAAAACCCTGCGCCTGCTTGAAGCAGGCGTAAGGCTTGACGCACCACGTTAGAGATAGGGTAATTTGGAATAGTGCTGGAGTTGCGTGCCGCACGCAACACAACTTCAGCACTGCGCCAACTTCACACCTTAGATGCGACATGCATCTGTTCATTCCTGCGCCATGGTGCGCCGCATTGTAAATGCGGCGCATCATGGGTGGCGCAGGGATAAACTTGAGTCCCGTATCTTTCCTGGCGCATCTCTGCCGATTTGCAGAGATACGTCAGGCAACATAAATCTGCCCCCAAGTACCCTTCCCCTAGCAACCACTCAATTTAACTTAATTCACAATAATACTGGGAAAGGGGTCGATAGCTCCCTTTCTTTCCTTTTCTTTTTCAACCCCTAGCAGCCGATCCTAAAACATCGGCTGCTAGGGGAGTCACATGAACTTATACCCTATCTAAACCATAACATATATCTCTATTTTCAGTGCTTTTATATGCTTATTAAAAATTGCCCTAATCGAATGTTCAGCATAAAATTTTGTAGGTTTAAGCCTCAATGGCCTCCAACCTACACGTTCTTACTCCCAGGGCAAAAACCTCTCTGCGCAACAAGGTGGGGCATACACACTTGTGAGTAAAATGTGTGAAAGCCCGTTTGGAACCACAATACCTTTTTGACAAGCAGGACCTTGTTAGAGTTTAGTTGGATGCAGTTAATGGTCGAGACAGTTAAAATGTGTGTCATAGATGTGTTTTCAGTCTACTATACACACTTCTTGATTTCCCACACATTTTAGAAAGGTCATCTCATATTTTGGGCAATCCTGAGATATTTCTTCTAATGACTGAACTTATAAACATAGTGAGAAATGAGGAAAGAGTGGCAGGACTAAGGAAGCAAGACCACAGTGACAGCTGTGAACATAGGTGGGAGCGCTGTTAGCAATCATTTATTTTAAAGGCAGCTAAGTACTGTTACAGGCTATTGTGCCTGTTTGGGAAATTGCCCATTCCAATCCCCTCAAAGGTTTCTCACCTATATTGCCAATGACTGAATGTGGCAAGCATGTGTGTGCTCTTAGAGATGCAAACGCACAAAAGGGGCCTGAGGCAAGCTATGGGCAGGTGCAGAGACAATGACATCAAAACAGAGAGGTTTGTGAAGAGAACAAAGATCTTATCAACAAGCACAAAGGAAGGCTGAGGAAAAATGTGTGCAAGTGGGTCAGCTTCCTTGTTCAACATTCTACATTTAAAACATTGAAAATGCATGAATACGTGGGTTCAACTTCATATAAACAGTTAGATCATTTTGTGCAATAAAGTAATGTTACCGTTTCTCCAATTTATTGGCCTTTGTATTTACGTTTTTGCCGTTTTTACTGCACATGTTACTGCACATTTTAAAAACACTTATGCAGTTTCACATTTTCCCAAGAATTTAGACTGTCTGATAAATTTCTGTTCATTTTCCACGGTCAGAAAATATTCTCAATCCTGGGTAATCAATCTGTTGAAAAACTCAATTCACGCTGGGTGGGCATTTTGGGAAATTGTCAAATTGAACTAAAATTAGTGAACTATAAGAAGGTACCATACCTGGTGGTCAAAGTTGATGTGCTAATAAATCTTTCTTTCAAGGTCTGGTGACGGGTTATCGTACATGCGGTATTTTGTGTGTTCCTATCCCCTGCAGGAGTGAACTTGTGTGTGATTTCAGTACGTTGGATACCCCCGTCACAGGTACCACGAAGGCTAATGTAGATACCTTTTGAAATCTTTACTTCGACAAAAAGTTTGTCATAAAAGAGCACAACAACAATAAAACAATTTATATAATGCAAGGAACAATTTTTTTTTAAAAAACGAACAATAAAATACAATTTCATATCAGTGTATATTTCCAGTACATAACAATTGTCCCTCCTGCCCTTCTAATTCTAGTACCAGCCCCAAATAGAGTTGTTCTAATTTATAGGTTTGCAACAAGTGCCCTTCTGATGTTCCACATCGCTGCTATAAACTTTGTGACAGCGAAAACCACGACCGGAGAGAGATCCGTCTTTAGAATTCTATACGCCTGGAGGCAGTGCCTTAAACCCAAGTTTGTAGATACATCTAGCTCAGGGAGGGGGCTGGGGGGACGGCTGGGGTTATACTTGTAACTCTGCAACCTGACATGTACTTGTGCCACCAGAGAAGTCTACATCACTGCACTAGTTTAAAATGTATAACCACTACACTGATAAAAAAAGTCACAAATTCCCTTTCAGCAAGAATATGAAAAAATAACTTGTTCATGCCTAAACCCTTTGACTAAACTAGATTAAGCTCGATTAAACTGTAGACTAAAGTATTTTCACATTAGAAGTTAGACTACATTAAAAGAAGCAACCTAATCCACAGCTAGCTTTTGTTCTTGTAAACTGCAAGACCAAGAAGCAATTGGGATGTTTCACACATCTAAATACATAGGTGTGCTATATAGGTGCATGAATGTTATAAGACAATAATAACGCAGTCTATGAAAAAAAGTGAATATTAGTGTGTGTACACACACACGCACACGCACACACACACACACACGCACACCTACACACGCACACACACACACACACACACACATATATATACACACACATACACACACTAATATTCACTCTTTCATAGACTGCTTTATGATTGTCTTATAACATTAAATCCCCTCTCTCTAAGAAAATAAAAGGCCAGCTGGTACAGGAATGTGACACTTAGCCCAGCAAAACTATTCTGTTAGCAATGAATACTGGAGGACATCCATGTTGGACTAAACAATGAAAGAATAAACATTCTGGAATTCATGTTTCTGTTTGGTGTCTTTAAGGGAGAGATGATGTTTTAAGTTTTCAGTAACATAATATTTCAGCATCCATTTACAACAGGGTGGTCAGTGTGCTTTGGCTTGCTTCCCAGTAAAGCATAATTGAGATTTCCATCAACAACAATCCTAGCCGGGAATTATGATCTCAGAGTGCGTGTGTTTATCACTTAGTTTAGCCAACTGATCTGTCTGAGGCAGACTTTGAAGTGTTTTAGTTACTCTAAAGAAGACCTACATGTTCCTCACATAAACTACCTGACCAAATGTATATTTTTCGAATAAATAATTTAAAAACAAAAGATCTAAAACTGTAATCTCATAAAATTAGTGCTGAACTATGAAGTCGCACAAAGTTATGAAACCCATTGTAATCGCACATGGAAAGTGAACACAAGGCTCCTGATCACACCATCTTCACCATGTCAATAGGTGTACACAATGATGGTGCCTTCTTTATGCTTCTATAATGCCAGAGGTAGGGGTGACTCCCTACGGTAGCCTCTGAGCTACTGTTAAGATGGTTTCTTCCATGGACAACTGGTGACTCCTAGAATGGTCACTCCTAGAATGGTCACAGTTCGGGGGAAATAGCCATAACCCTTAAGTAGGCAGGAGAATTCAAGCAGAGAACAGAAAAGGAAACAGAATCTCTGAAATCCCTGACTGAAGTAGATAAGAACAGGATCCTGATGGAGGAGAGTACCACGAGATAAAGTAAGGTGCCTTGAGTTGGATTCCAGGAAATGAGCAAGGTTTCAGGAACTGAAACAGGATTCCAGGAGCTGAAGCAGGATTCCATGAGCTGGAGCAGTATTGCTGGAGCAGGATTCCAGGAGACGGAGCAGGATTCAAAGAGATCGAACATGATTCGAGAAGCTGGAGCAGGATTCGAGGAGCTGGACCAGGATTCGAGGAGCTGGACCGGGATTCCAGGAGCTGGACCAGGATTCCAGGAGCTGGACCAGGATTCCAGGAACTGAAGCAGGATTCCAGGAGATGGAGCAGGGGTCCATGAGCTGGAGCGGGATTCCAGGAGACAAAGCAGGAGTCCAGGAGCTGGAGCAGGATTTCAGGAGACGGAGCAGGATTCAAGGAAAGAGGGGTTGGCCTAACGGCTAAGGCGCTCGACCTCGGACCTGGGGATCTGGGTTCGAGTCTCGGTAACGACGCCATAAACCCCCTGTGATTCTGGGCAAATCACTTAATCTCCCCGTGCCTAAAATGAACGTAACTGGTGCTATGTAAAGCGCTCTGATAACTGATTCGGTTCGGTTCTAGTTCGCGCTATATAAAACTCTGCAAAAAAAAAAAAGAAGGAAATGGAGCATGATTCCAGGAGCTGGAGCAGGATTCGAGGAGCTGGAGCAGGATTCGAGGAGCTGCATCAGGATTCGAGGAGCTGGATTAGGATTCCAGGAGCTGGATCAGGATTCCAGGAGTTGGAGCAGGATTCCAGGAGATGGATCAGAATTCCAGGAGATGGAGCATGATTCCAGGAGTTGGAGCAGGATTCCAGGAGATGGATCAGGATTCCAGCCGAAGGAGCATGATTCCAGGAGCTGGAGCAGGATTCCAGGAGCCTGAGCAGAATTCGGGGAGCTGGATCAGGATTCCAGGAGATGGATCAGGATTCCAGGAGATGGAGCAGGATTCCAAGGTATGGAGCAGGATTCCAGGAGCCAGGGCAGATTCAAGGAGTAAGTAACCAAGAAGCAGAAACCTCAGCCAGAGTTACTGGAGCATCTATGAAAGTAAACGAAGGTAGAAGAACAGGATGTGACCAAAGAGAAAGACAGGTAACCATGATGGATTTGAGGTTCCGTGGTTTTCGGGACCGGACTCCATTTTGTTTGCGTTGTTCATAACGCCATTTTGTGTTGCCCTCACATAGGCCGTGGAGGTAACCGAACGAATAAAGTTGCAT
This sequence comes from Lissotriton helveticus, assembly GCF_964261635.1. Lineage (NCBI taxonomy): Eukaryota > Metazoa > Chordata > Amphibia > Caudata > Salamandridae > Lissotriton > Lissotriton helveticus. The sequence continues at coordinate 436,083,099 of NC_136063.1, forward strand.
GGGCCTCATTGTTCATGTATGCATTAAACAGGCCCTTTTCTGACTTTTGAGTGAACTGCAGGATGCTGACCTCTTCACCTAAAACTAACCCTTCACGAAGCCAATTTCTCTGGCTGATTGTTGTCTGAGATTGCCAATCAATGTTCAGGACCTCGTTAACCTTTAGTTTCCTTGCACATATCTTATCCTAATCAGCATCTGAATTGTTTCTTTCCTTATGACTTTTCATTACATGGGTTGTGCTTTTCAATTATAAATTTGTCCGGCTTGCAAAGATTGAATTTGGGACAGTCCTAATAATTAACTTTTGGGTTGGGTTACTGTAAATTGGGTTTTTGTTAATGTGATACTCAGTTAGAAAATGTGTTCTATTGGTCAGAATTTCGCGCAGTGGGTGTTCATTTATAATGAGAATATTGTGTTTAAAAGGTGATGTCTTGCTCTATGAAAATTGAACAGTTCCTTGAGTTGTACACCGTGTTGTATTGCTGAGATTACTGTTACTAGCTGCAGCTAATAAATTTGATCTCTGACGCCACCTAGAAGTATTCCGTGTCTCTGTTTGCCAAGACAGGAGAACCCGAAGACTTTGGGCGTGTCCCTGGCGCCGCTGGGTTCTAAAACCCGGTTCGTCAGTTGGCGCCCAACGGTGGGGCGACTTTAGCGGTACCGGTCCAAGCCCGAGGATAGTGAGGAGCCACGTGAGGAAATTCTGGAGGAAGGCCGCCACTTCATTGACCCCTGCATGTCGACGTGGACCGAAGGTCTTTTCTGTGAGGCTTCACGCTTTCCAACGGCTACGAAGGACTGCTGCCCTGACTGTCGCCCTGTCTTGGACCCTTGATTGATCCTTTGTAAAGCGAGACGATAGACGGTCTTCTGGTGGCGTGACAGATATTTGGTTAAGTATAAGTGGGTCGCTCCCACGTCTTTGTTTTGGTTCTTGGTTTTGATTTGATTTTTGCAAAAATCAAAGCCCAGGGGCTCGTATATTTACAAGTGTATCGATAGTTGATAACCCCTTGAAGTTTGAAGCTAGATTAGTGAGCTATAAGATGCCTGGTCTTAGCAAAATTGGGAAATGGTTTAGTTGTGGTTGCAACAGGGATTCCCGATTGGAGGATTCGTGTCCGATACCTCCGGTTGGAACTCCGACTTATGAGCTCTATTCAAAACACGGAGTGGGTCCTATCACTTATAATGAAGTGTGGGTCCGCTATACTAAAAAAGATGGTGTTTTACGATGGCCCCAACATGGTAGTTTTTAAGTAAATATTTTAGATAATCTGGAAGTTGCGCTATTTAAGAAGAAAGCCCGGCCGGCAATGTTTGACTCTTTCCGCCTTTGGCGAAAGGAAGCCAAACAGCGAGAAATTAAGCAAGCAAAGAGAGATAGGAAAGATAAGAATATGTCAGTACTACAAGCTGCTAGGCAGTTTAAGTCAGATGAGGAAGATCGAGTGTGTGAAGTTTTAGATAGACAGCATTGCATGGCCATAGATAAATGTTATCCGGCCTTGCCGTCTTCTCCTCCGAAAGTGACGGAAGACCCTGAAAAAGATCCTTTGATGTCTCATTTACTGAGATTGCCACCCCCTTATGTGCAGGGTGCTACTGCGCCTCCATTACCCCCGGTTGTTCTACCCTTTGTTGTTCAACCTCCTGCTGTTGTTCAGCCACCACAGATGTTTTTGCCTCCTACTGCGCAACCCACTCTAGGGTCGCAAGCTTTGCTTCCAGCTTTGCCTCAAACTCCTTTGCCTTCTGCTTCTGCATCTCAGACTCCTACTGCTCTTGTTCCTACTTTGTCTCAAGATTTTAACGTTACTGTTTTTACGCCTACTTCTTCTCCTTCTGCTCGAAAACGAATGACAGAAACTGTTGTTAATCTGTTGTCTCCATTGTTTGGGCCACTGAGTATGACCCCTGTTTCGGAACGTAAGCAGAGTCGTAGTCAGCTTCCTAGTTCCGAAGAGCGAGCGGTGTTGGATTTATTGGCTCGTAGATGGATTTTAAATGCTTCCAGGTATAATTTGCCAGCAGTGATGGATGTTTTCTTTCAGTGGGAGCCGCCTAAGCAAAGGTATGTTTTTGATGTAATGTGTGCTTTTCTGTGGCAGGAATGGGAAGATAATGAGTTGGGTCCGATTACGCAGGAAGTGCTTGATGTTCAGTCAGAGTTTGCTAAAGGGACAATAGTGGAATCTGATGTTACAGATGCCGTAGAGACGATACTTGCTTTCAGGTCTAGGTTACCGCCTCAGCCATTGTATGAACCTGATTCTTCTGTTAGGAGGAAAGTGAAGTAGTATCCTATGAGAGAGGTTCCCCCTGTATGGAGAGACGCAGTTCAGGCTGATGCCGTTTTGGGTATATTGGCCGCACCGGCCCATTTTCAGCGAGTGTGGGTACATGTCCCTTGGAAGAGAGCAGAGGTCTTGGCTCTTAAGCAGACCTTACCTGACCCTCGTAAGAATTCTGCTGGTTATTACAAGGAGTTGTCCCAGACAGTTGAAGCGTGTATTATGAATTTAGCTGACATAGATATGTTAATGGGTAATGTAGTTCCTCAACCTTTGTGGGCGAAGATTCGTCAAGAGAATCATGCGGCAGATTTAGGAGATACGTGGGCTAATATTGTTGCTGCAGATGGTCGACAGGTTGGAGGTGCCAAACCTGAGCCTTAAGTTGCAGAATTACCTGGTAGGATTATTAATTTAATAAAAACTATGATGCCTGCTTTACGAGTGAATTGGGACAAGTTAGCAGCATGCAAACAAAAGAAAGACGAGAGTGTGTCTGATTTCTTCACGAGGTTTGAAGAAACGTTTATCGATCATAGTGGTCAGGACATGAGTACGGAAGGTGGTCAAAGGTTGTTCGTGGACAAATTTGTCTTTAATTTGCTTCCCGAACTTTCCAATAAGTTAAAGGACTCTGAGAGTTCATGGGCTGTTTCTTCGTCGGCCCAGATATTGGCTACTGCACAATATTATGAGAATAGGGATAAAGATGAGAAGGATAAAGCAGAGAAGAAAACTAATGATTTAAATACGAAGGTTCTTTTGCAGCAAGCTTATCCGCCTCGTCAGAATCAGCCTCAGTTTCAGCAACCTCCACAGTTTCAGAGGCTGTTACAGAAACCTGAGCCTTATGTTCAGCGATTCTTTCCTGGCCCTAATCAGTGTGCTTATTGCAGAGAGGAAGGTCATTTTAAGAATAGTTGCCCGGCTTTGTTACAGCGTGCGAATGGCGTATCTGGTCAGAGAGGTCGTGGTGGTTTCCAGCAAGCTCCTAGCGGTAGGGGATGTGGTGTGTTACCCCAGAATGAGCGTTCCTCTTCCCTTCAGAATTCTACGAATTATTTTGACAGACAGAATGTTCCGAGTGGTCAGTCTGCACAGTACTATGTTGATGATTATTATGTCGAGAGTGAGAGTGCTGGTTATAATGATAGTTAGGACAGCCATGGGAAAAGAGAAGGAGTAGTGTCAGTTCCAGTAGACCAGAGTGGACCTTATGTTGAAGTGACTACATCAGGTGTGATACAACCTTTTCTTTTGGATACTGGTGCAACGAAGAGTTCTATTATGCACTCTAAACTTCCTGGCGCACCTTTGTCTGGCTTGACCAATGTTTCCGTAGGATTTTCAGGCGCCCCAGTTTGTAACCCGATTTCTAATCCTTTGCCCCTTTCTATTGGCTCTTGTGAATTGGAAGCTCCTCTTATTTTGACGACTGGTTGTAATGAGAATCTGTTGGGTTTGGACTTTTCTGAAAAGATTGTATGTGACATTACATTGTTCTCCTTCGGGAGTACATCTTACCCTAGGTAAGAAAGTGATTTCTCCGATGTATGTGTCTAAAGATTGTCTTCCACTGGAATTGCATTCTCTTCCTGATACACTTTGGGCTACAGGTCCTAACGATGTTGGTATTTTGCAGATTCCACCTTATGTTGTCACCCTCAAATCGAATGCTAGGCTTCCTCGTATCCCACAGTATAAAATATCTAGTGATGGAGAGAGAGCTCTATTAGCGATTGTCTATGATCTGGTTGAGAAGGATGTAGTTGAGGAAACGAGAGGTAATGTGTGTAACAGTCCGGTTTTGCCTGACCTTAAGCATACTGAGGCTTCTCAGCCACCTGTGTATCGGTTTGTAATCGACCTTCGAGAAGTGAATAAGATTGTTGTGCCACAGTTTCCTGTTGTCCCTGATATCACTGCTTTGTTGACTCTGATTCCTGCTTCGGCAGCCTGGTTTTCTGTTATCGACTTGAAGAATGCTTTCTTTAGCATTCCAATTGCTGAGGAGAGTAGAGATATTTTCGGCTTCTCATTAGGAGGTCGAAGCTTCCGGTTTAAGAGAGCTCCCCAAGGTTATTGTGAAAGTCCCTCCATCTATAGTCAGGCATTGAAAACTCAGCTTGATAGCTTTGTGTTGCCTACTGGTGCTACTCTTATCCAGTACGTTGATAATCTGTTGATTACCGCTGATGACGAAGAGATTTGTAAAGAGGCTACTCTTTCTTTGTTACGACATTTGTCTGACCTTCATCATAAAGTGTCGCCTTCCAAGTTACAGTATTGCCGACAAGAAGTAACCTACTTAGGTCATCTCTTGTCGAAGGAGGGAAGAAGGTTGACCCCAGAACAAATTCAAACGATTGCGCAAATGAGTGTACCAATCACACAGAGAGAAGTGCGTGCTTTCTTAGGTATCACCTTGTATTGTAGACAATGGATCCCTAATTTTTCCCTGCTAGTGAAACCTCTGTTGGCGCTGACTCTTAAAGATACTCCGCATCCTCTCCCTTGGTCTGATGAGTGTCAGAAAAGTTTTTCTGAATTACGTGATGCATTGTGTTCTGCTCCGGTGTTGGGTACTCCTGACTACAGTAAACCTTTCACGTTGTACATTCACGAGAGAGAAGGTTGTGCATTGTCAGTGTTGACTCAACAGTTTGGAGACAAGCAACGCCCATGTGCGTATTTTTCAGCGATGTTAGATCCGGTAGCTAAAGCATTGCCGAGCTTTTTGAGAGCTACAGCGGCAGCGGCTGTTTCTATCTGACAGTCTGCTGGTTTGGTATTGGATAATACGTTGATTGTGATGGTCCCACATGCAGTGGATACCTTATTGAACAGGACCAAGACACAGCACCTTAGTAGTGCACGTCTGTCAGGATATGAGTTGACACTGTTTGCTAGCCATGTTCACATTAAAAGATGTAATGTATTGAATCCAGCTACGTTGTTGCCGATTTCTGTAGAGTCAGATGCTCAAGAACAGCATGATTGTTTTCTTCGTACAGAGGAAGAAACGAAAGCTAGAGTTGACCTAAAAGATACTCCTCTTGAGAATGTTGATGGTACTTTATGGGTAGATGGTTCGTGTTTTAAGCTTCTGAATGGTGAAACGACTGCAGCATATGCCGTCACAACTTTACATACAGTTGTTGAGACAGCACGCATAGCACAGAATTCTGCGCAAGCAGCAGAGTTGATTGCATTGACACGAGCGTGTGTATTGTCAGAGGGAAAGCGAGTGAATGTTTATACTGATAGCCAGTACGCATTTGGTGTTGCCCATAGTTTTGGACGTTTGTGGAGAGAAAGAGGATTCCTTACTTCCCAAGGCTCAAAAATTCAGCATGGGCAGTTAGTGAATGAACTTTTGGAATCTCTTGCTCTCCCAAAGCAGATTACAATTGTGAAGTGTAGTGCGCATAAGAAAGTTGTGGACGATGTAGGTCGAGAGAATGCGTTTGCGGATGAAGTTGCGAAGGAAACGGCGAGAGACATGATGAGCCGTATGTATGTGGCAGGTCCTGCAAGATGGGTTGTGGAAAGTGGAATGTGTGAAGACACAATAGAAAGTGTGAAGATGACTCAGGCTGAAGCTACAGAGAAAGAAGTGAGTACGTGGAGAGAGAGTACGGGTATGTTGGATTCGACAGGTTGTTGGGTTGAGTTGTCAGCACATCAGCGATGGTTGTTGCCTGATGCGTACGTGCTCCCAGTGGTTACTATGACGCATGGAATGGCTCACATCAGTTCGAAAGGGATATGTACGTTGTTGGCTCCAGTATGGCAGAATGCTGGAATTCCTAAATGTGCTGAGAATGTTGTGAAGCATTGTATGATTTGTCTGAAGTATAATCCTGGCAAGGGAACTCCAACTCCAGCTGGTCATTTGGCTCCTCCGACATATCCATTCGAAGTGATACAGCTAGATTACATTCAAATGGAGAGATGCAACAATCTGAAGTATGTCCTTGTGGTTGTTTGAGCCTTTTCCAGATGGATAGAGGCCTACCCCCTAAAGGATAATACTGCCTTGTCTACAGCTAAGGTTTTGCTCAAAGAGTATTTTCCCAGATTTGGTTTGCCGAGAATTGTATGGTCGGACAATGGGAGTGAATTTGTGGGTCGAGTTATGAAGAAAGTGTGTATTGGATTAGGGATAAATCAGAAGTTCCACGCTGCGAATCACCCCCAGTCAGCAGGTCTTGTTGAATGCTATACCGGCACATTAAAGCTGAAACTCGCTAAGATTCAAGGGAGCACTGATCTTACATGCCTTGCCGTTGGCTCTTTTGTCAACAAGGACGACAGTGCATTCTCGTGTGGGACTTAGCCCATACGAAATAGTTTTTGGTCGTCCAGCGAATGTTTGGGGTGTGCCTCGTCCTAAAAAATACAGTGACCTTGAGTACCCTATGTTGGTGGATTACTTACATGACTTGACTGCTAAATTATGTGTTCTCCACCAACAGGTCTATGATAGTTTGCCGACAGCTACTGCAGATCCAGGGCACACGATCCAACCTGGTGATTTTATCTTGACGAAGAATTTTCAGTGATCCAAGAATTTGGAGCCGAGATGGACTGGTCCCTATTTGGTATTGCTGGTCACTAGAACTGCTGTTAGAGTAGCTGGTAAAAAGAACTGGGTGCATGCCACCCATACGAAAAAAGCTCAGTTGCCCTTACCGTATGATAAGTGGGTGAGGGATGGAATAGCTGACTCCGAGTGTGAAAGGGTTCCTAGATTCGTACCTTTTAGTGATGCACATTTGACATGGACTCAGTCGGAACGCGAGGATGATGATGTTCTGCAAGCTGCTGTGCCTCCGTCTCTGAGACTTGACACGACGAATCCGGAACTCCTCTTTCAGGATCAGACTGTACCTGGTAAAGAACGCTACGATTTAAGGCCAAGACAGCCTATTGCTATGGACAAATAAAGATTGGAATTTTTTTGAAATTTTATTTAAAAAAAAACAACCTTTTATTGAGCAATTAAAATAAAAAGTACAAAGATGGGCCTACAACCACACGGGCTGGCCGCTAATAGCAACGCACAACATAAGAAGCAAACAAACACTTCCGTGGCCAGGCACAAATCAGATATCAAGTATTGCTCAAACCATAGGACAGGACATACATTTTTTTTGTTTTTTCAAACATAGAAACAACTAACTCTAAAAAAGGCGAATGCACAATAATCAAAGTCAGCCCAGAAGGCGGAGGGGAAAGCCACTAATCAGGAAGACGAAAGCACAGTCAATGGGACTCGGCAAGGCCGGGGGGGGGGGGGACAGCGGGGAGGACAGGAAAATCTTAGAACAATATGAAAATTTCGGGAACGCCAGCCTAGGGAGATAGGGTAACATCGGGAGTGTCAACCAAGGGAGGGGTACAGATGTCACCACGATATTCGTTCCACTGACTCCAAATCTACGTCCACGCCCTGGGTCTGCCCCTAGCCACATAGACGGTCTTCTCTCGAAACATGGACCAGTCCATGTTATCTTCCCACACCGAGACCTCGGGAGGTCTGGAAGCGCCCCAGAGTTGCGCAATGTCCCGTTTCGCGACCATGTATCCCAAGGTCGCCCATCGGGTCTGAGCCACAGAACAGTCGGTGGGTTCCCACACATTCAACAGGCATCGTCGGGCCTCAGGCCGCAGGGCAATACCAGTCACAGCAGTCATCACCGCAAGCACATCAGTCCAATAGGCTGCCACCACTGGGCACTCCCAAAGAATATGCAGAAATGTAGCACTCATCCCACAACCACGTTTGCATAAACCATCCGGGGAAAAACCCATTGCTACCAGACGCGGACCAGTTACATACACCCGGTGGAGGATCTTAAGTTGAACCAAGCGAAGACGGGCTGGGATGGCGACCTCTTTCGGAGAAGAGAGTGCCGACTGCCAATCCTCGTCATCTAAGTCCAACCCGTCCCCGACCCAAACCTCCCTAAGTCGGACCAGTAAGTCAGCGCGATTATTAATCAGTTTCCTGTAAATCAGGGAGATAGTGCTATCGGGCAGGTGTCCATCCAGAATGCGGTCCTCAAGGGGGGAGGACTCGGGCAGTGGCACATCAGGAGTCAGAACTGAGGCCAGGGCATGCCGGACCTGCAGATACCGAAAAAACTCTCTGTCACTCAAGTCATACTCGGCCTTAAGGGCCTGGAAAGACTTCACTCCACCCTTCACACAGACATCACCCACTTTACATATCCCAATCATATCCCAGCGGTCAAAGCCCTTAGAGGACCAGAGACATCCCAAACGTTCTGAAGCATAAAGCGGAGTCGCCATTGTCAGTCGATTCTCCCATCCCAAACTCACATTCGCGGCGCGCCACACATTGACTGCGATCCTGGACGGGCCCGTAAGATGGCGCCCGGCCTATCTGGAATAAAGCACTCTATTAAAATCCCCTCCCGGCAGCTGGAGTTTATCCATCTCAAAGGCCGGATCGCGACCCGGGGAATACATTGCGTGGTTAATGGCAGACAGCTGGGTGGCCCAATAATATCTCTTGATATCGGGGAGCGCCATGCCCCCGTCGTACCAAGGGATGGTAAGTTTCGCCAGGGCAATACGTGGACGCCCGTCCCAGATCAGTTGTCTTTGAAGACTCTCGATCTCTCGGAAATAGGTAGCGGGAACGTCGTCAAAAGAGTTTTGAAGTGCGTATAGGAATCGTGGCAAAGACATCATTTTAAAAAGGGCAGCCCTGCCCAGAGGAGACAGGGGTAGCTTACGCCAGCGGGCCACGTCCAGTCGCAGTCTAAGAAGCGGGGGGAGGAGATTACGCTCGAACCGGAGTGAAGAGTCCAGTGAAATAAAGATCCCCAAATACTTGAAGCCAGATTGGACAACCTGGATAGGAAATCTGTCTGGCAAGGGGGGCAACACACCTGAAAGAACATACACACAAGACTTAGCCCAATTAATAACCAGACCTGAGTTAGCACCAAATGAAGTAAGAACGTCAAATAATACATTTAAAGATTTACACGGGGAAGTAAGATACAGAAGAATGTCATCCGCGTAAAGCGAGACGCGGTCTTCAAAATCCGGTGACCAACGGATCCCTTTGAGTGAAGGTTCCCATCGAAGCCACGCAGCTAACGGTTCCAGGGCGAGCGCGAAAAGCAACGGAGACAAGGGGCATCCCTGACGGGTCCCTCTACCAAGGCAGAAGGGGACAGAAACCCGACCATTTACCACCACCTGTGCCAAGGGTTCGGCGTATAACAACTTCACCCAACCAATAAACTCAGGTCCGAAACCAAATTTCTCAAGAGCTGCCCAAAGATAGGGCCACTCCACCGTATCAAAGGCCATCGAGGCGTCCAACGAAGCCAAAATGGCCGGCTCCGTCAGAAGCCCCGCCCTCGCAACAGCTCCGTGGAGACGACGTAGGTTAAGAGCCGTGTTGCGATGCGGGATAAATCCGGATTGATCCGGATGAACCAAGCCACCAATGACCGTCAAGAGGCGGGTAGCCAGAAGCTTAGCCAGAACCTTGGGTTCAACATTCAACAGGGAAATGGGCCTATAAGACGAACAAAGGTCCCGAGGTTTACCTTCTTTGGGAATAACAACAATCGTAGCCAGACGCTGATCATATGGGAGAATACCCCGCTCCCGGGATTCCAAAAACATAGTGCGAAGATAGGGCGCCAGCTTATCAGGACTTAGCTTGTACAATTCAATAGGCAATCCATTCGGGCCCAAAGCTTTGCCCGAACGGAGTGAGCGAATAGCCGTCGCTATCTCGTCCGTAGTGAAAGGGGACTCCAAAGAAACTCGGTCTAAATCGGAAACACTGGGCAGAGCTATATCACGCAACAAAAGGCGAGAGTCATCAACATCTCGTGCAGACACAGGGGAATAAACCACACGAAAATAGTCCGCAAAACATTCAACTATTCCAACCGGGTCAGTCACTCTCACACCATTCAAAGTCTGAATCACAGGCACCACACGATTCGCCCTCTCCTTCTTATCCAGCCATGCCAGCAATTTACCCGCTTTGTCCCCCACATCATGCAAACGACCCTGTTGCTCCCGAAACATCAATTTAGCCGCATCTGTAACCAAAGACCTATAGGCAAATTGTTTCAGACCCAGGGCGTGGAGTTTACCAGGTGTGACATTCGACTCCAGGTCAGCCTCTATCTCTGCAATCTCCCTCTCAAGGTCCACCACCTCCCGATTCCTCGCCTTTTTAGATTCAGCAATAAGGGAAAGGGCCTGCCCGCGAATCACTGTCTTAAAGGCCTCCCACAGGGATACCGCCGATGAGACGGACCCCTTGTTGTCTAGGAAATAATTGTCCAAAGACTTAATCAAGAGACCGCGGGTCTCGGGGGAGGTGAGGTACCATGGGTCAATAGGAGCCACACGGCCCGCCGCCTCCACCCCCACCTCAAAACAAAGCCAGAGCGGTGAATGATCAGAGATGCCCCGGGGGAGGTGTCTAATCTCGCGAACCGCCGGCGACTGCGCCGCAGGCATCAGGAAATAATCCAGTCTAGACAAACTCCCATGGGCCCCAGAATGAAAAGTGTATTGAAGCTGAGTAGGATGCATAAGCCTCCAACAATCCACCAAGCCAAACGTATCCAGAAACCCACCCAGCCACTGTTGGGCCGAAGGAGTATCCCTAGGGGGGTGACGATCGTGTAGACCGGAGAACACTGAATTAAAGTCCCCCGCTATAAAAAGAGTACTATCAGGGAGGTTCAACAACACCCGGCCCAAATCGGAAAAAGTAGAGGTCTGTAGACCGGGGGGCACATAGACGGCAAACAAGGAAAGGGTCCGACCCTCATAGCGTCCCACGAGGACGGCGTAACGCCCCCGATCATCAAGGATCACATCATCAATAGCCAGGGGGAGGGAAGCCCGAACAAGGATACCCACCCCCCTGGAACCCGTGGTAAACCCCGAATGTGCGGCGAGGCGATAGCCCCACCTATTCATTGCACGACATGTATTGCCCACCAAATGAGTCTCCTGTAGAAAAACAATATCTGGAGACAAACGTCGTAGACATCGCAACACCACACCTCGCTTAATACGATCCCCCAGACCATTGACATTCCACGAAATAAACCTCAACCCGCTACCCCCCATCCCACACAGCAACGCCGAAACCCCCCCTCAATGAGCATGACATCAAAAACATCATTAGCAAGATAGAATCGCCTTGATAAAACAAAACACAAACATCAAACATCCCTTCCACCCACCCCCCAACGATCAAGGAAACACCCCCCACCCTGCACCCCTGCAAGAAGCTAAAAAGCCACCCCAACATGCAGTGTGCCTGTCGCCCAAGAACCCCCATTCTACAAAAAGACCCCGGAGGAGGAAAGGCCCTGACCCACCCGCCACCCCGATCAAGACAACTAACGAGGAGAACACACAGACAGTAGAGGCACTTAGGCATAAAATCCCAGAAGAAGTTACTCTACGCGAAGACCCGGGCATAGACAAATAGTTCAGCTCTCTGCACCACCCTCAGCACCACCCGGGTGGTCGGCGGGCTCAGTCACAGGAGGTCGGTCCGGCAGAGAGTCCAACCAGTCATTCACTGAATCAGGCCGATCAAAGAAAAAGGTTCGGTCATTGTACTCAACTCACAGCCTGGTCGGAAAAAGCATAGCATATTGCAATCCCATGTCTCGGAGGCGCTTCTTGACTCCACGGAAACCCATACGCTGTTTCTGAACCTGTTGAGAAAAGTCCGGGTAAAAGTTCACCGTGGCATTCTCAAAGGCCACCGGGCCCTTCACGCGCGATGCCTGCAGGATGGCGTCCCGATCTCTATAGTGGAAGAGTTTTGCAACAATAGGCCTCGGCGGGGCGCCCGGCTTACCCTGGCCTCCCGGAACACGATGGGCACGTTCCACTGCGAAAAATTTACTCAACCCAGACGGAGAGAGGTAGTTCTGGATCAGGTCCTCGACCAGGAGATCAACAGAGTGCGGGTCTGGATTCTCCGGAACGCCAACCACACGCACATTACAGCGACGTGCCCTGTTCTCAAAGTCCTCCAAGCGCCGGGTCATGAAATCGTTCACCCTACGGAGATTGCCAATCTCCGTCTGTATCTCCGAGACGTCTGCCGTGAGGCTGGATGACTTGAGATCCAATGACTTCACCTTCTCATTGGTTTTAGATAGGTCGGCCCGAATCAAGTTCACTTCAATGGCCACGGTGTCGATTTTGTGGGCCAGAGCTTCATACTGTTGTCCTATTGTTTCCTTCATGCCAGAAATGGCGCCCATGATGTCCTGCAAGGACGGCTCCGTTGACGCGTCCACGATGTGGTCAACCGCACTTGGACCAGGCAGGGCGGCTCCAGGGGACCCCTTCGTATGGGTGTAACGGTCCATAACGTTAGACTGGACCGGGCCCCCACGCAGGGGCGTCTTGGTCTTTCGGGTCTCTCGGTCCCCCCTGCCCGCCATGTCGGAGGCCGCGTCACCAGGAGACTCACTCGACCCGATGGAAATGGCCGCAGGAAAGTAGGGCGTCGGGACCAAAAGGCAGCGACGAGGGTACCACTAGGAGTGAACTAGCCTGGAAGGAGAATAAGCAAGCCAAAGGCCCGACAGCCGTCTCGTGCGCCGGACCCAGCAAAGGCCGGACTCCTCTGCCAGATGTCTCAGTCAGAGGCAGAATCGAAACCGAAACTTAAGAGGGGGACCCACAAGTCCAATCCCCCTGCCGCTGTTGTTCAACTCCAAGACGGCCACAACGCCGCACCCAGTCCCGGGCGCACCTCAAGGGCGGACCCCGAAAGTTCAAGCCGTCGTATCTTCGGCGTCCCGGGTCCAAATCAAATTCCAAAAGTCCCAGGAAGATCAGCCCAGTGTCCTCTACACAAATCCTCGCAAAGAATCAGGATATGGTCAGGACATCATGCCGGGAGTGGCGGGGGTCCGGAGAGCGCTGTGCTCACGCGGCCATCACTGATGCCCGCCAAGCTCCTCCTCAAGATTGGAATTTTTAATGTAGTGAATTACACCTTGTCCGATCAAGAGACTTTTTTTTTTTACTTTTTCTTTTTCGAGTCACCATCCAGACTCAGCTGCAGGGTCACGGTATAAGTTCTTAAGGGGTGAGCCGCGTATTGACACAAGGTCTGTGGTTTAGGGTCGTTAGTACGATCTTGACGCACACTTAAGTGAAAAAGGAAAATTGCCGTGAGCAGCACGTTAGAGGATGGAGTCTTTTGAGTCCGACAAGAGTGTTAAAAGAGTTGATTTCAGAGTGCAAATGTGTATATTGGTTCGTAGCAAATGCTTTTTAATAATATGTTTTCTTATGCTTTTGAACATTACGTTGGTTTGTGTGGGTTGGATTTTCTATGCATCACAACAGACACTTGCATCTACCTCCCAACCTACTCTTTCTTTTCCTACTGTTTCCCCACATGAGTTTCATACGTTGCCTGAACATGAACAGACACAAAGATTAGAATTTGTGAACAATTCGTTTATACAGATGTTACATCAGCATCAGCTAGTTGTAAATACCACAAATTTAGGGTGTAAGGTCTTATGCCACATACGACTGATAAGGGAATGCCATATTTGGTTTTGCCTTTTTCGCCTAATGGGTCAGTATGGGCACTCCAGTCAATGTTTATCTATGCGAATGAAGCATCTCCTGTACGTTCTGTCAAAGATATTGCGAATAATAATGCCTTGATACAGGGAATAGTAGATATGGTCAGAGATATTGATGCATATAATGCTATCCCTAAAGATGAGGTACGAGCATATGTTGGTTGGAACAAGAAAAGATATAGCATTAGTCTGACAGAGAAAGAGAGACAGAAAAGGTCTCCCCCCTTTTTGGATTGTACCCCACCGAGGTCATTTTTGTTTGCAAGGTAATGGTCAGAATCCGAGAGCTCAGCTTGGTAAGAGTGTGTGTGTTCACTCCTATGTCTATACATCCCAGAAATCTCCACCGTTCGTGCCAGCTAAAGGCACGTGTTTTGTTTGTTATGATAGAGCATATACATGGTTACCTTCTGACTTTTCAGGCACATGTTATGTGCCATTTTTGCTTCCCCTACCTACACAACTGCTTTCAACTACCATAGACAAGATATGGTAGAGGTGTTATCGATGCGAAAGACACTGCCGCACAAGAAGTTGGAGACTTCTTTAAGGGTTTCCTGCCCTTTTGGGGTCCTATGGCCAATGGTAGGACAATTCGTCAGCTTACGAGAGTGGTCAAGGCCACTATAAATGAGACTGCAGGTGCCCTTAGCAATATTACAGCCGAGCTTCAAGCGGATCGCCTTATGACATTACAGAACCGTTTTGCTTTAGATATTATACTTGCAGATAGAGGTGGAGTATGTAAATTGATCGGGTCTAGTTGCTGCGTTTTCATACCAGATAACGCCCCGACAGTGTACCAAGCCATCTTGAGGTTACATAAGTCCGCTGAGTCTATACATGTAGACGAAGGGAACTGGTCATTGATGGGATGGTTTTGGGAACTGCTGTCCAAATGGGGATGGAAGATTCTGATGTTCCTTTGTATGGCTTTAGCGACCCTTTTCTCGTGTTGCTTATGCATCCAGTGTGGTCCCGCCATTTGTAGTCTTTGTGCTACAATCTGTGTGAGAAGACCAGTCCCGAGAGAAGCGAAGGATAATAAGATGATGTTACAGCAACACCTTGATGACCTGATGAGAATAGATATAGACCTGGATTCAGATTGACGTGAGTTTAGGTCATTGCCTACGTAATGGCAAAAGGATGGTCTGAGGTTCCGTGGTTTTTGGGACCGGACTCCATTTTGTTTGCGTTGTTCATAACGTCATTTTGTGTTGCCCTCACGTAGGCCGTGGAGGTAACCGAACGAATAAAGTTGCATGGGCCTCATTGTTCATGTATGCATTAAACAGGCCCTTTTCTGACTTGTGAGTGAACTGCAGGACGCTGACCTCTTCACCTGAAACTGACCCTTCACAAAGCCAATTTCTCTGGCTGATCGTTGTCTGAGATTGCCAATCAATGTTCAGGACCTCTTTAACCTTTAGTTCCTTGCACATATCTTATCCTAGTCAGCATCTGAATTGTTTCTTTCCTTACGACTTTTCATTACATGGGTTGTGCTTTTCAATTATAAATTTGTCCGGCTTGCAAAGATTGAATTTGGGACAGTCCTAATAATTAACTTTTGGGTTGGGTTACTGTAAATTGGGTTTTTGTTAATGTGATACTCAGTTAGAATATGTGTTCTATTGGTCAGAATTATGCGCAGTGGGTGTACATTTATAATGAGAATATTGTGTATAAAAGGTGATGTCTTGTTCTATGAAAATTGAACAGTTTCTTGAGTTGTACACCGTGTTGTATTGCTGAGATTACTGTTACTAGCTGCAGCTAATAAATTTGATCTCTGACGCCACCTAGAAGTATTCCGTGTCTCTGTTTGCCAAGACAGGAGAACCCGAAGACTTTGGGCGTGTCCATGGCGCCGCTGGGTTCTAAAACCCGGTTCTTCAGATTGGTCAGTGTTACTAATCCTCAATGGAAGGAGCAATCTGGGATTGATAAAAGTTCCCTCTCCCTAGTCAAGTGACACATGCAGAGAGAGAACACCAACATGGAGGCAAGCAGAAGGAAAGAGCCAGAAGCCCTGACTACCAAAGAGAGGATTATGTACGTTTTAAAGAAAACACTCTCTGCCCTTTCACTGGGATGTTCAAGGAATAAACCTTGGGTGTTTCATATGCACCTGCCCCCAGATGCATCTAATTCGCTGCACTGGAACAAACACCAGCGTCTTTCTCCACTGTTTACCGGGGTGGGAAAAAGCAAACAGGGTGGCCAGAGGATCCTGCCCAACAAGGGAACACCGAGGTTGCCACCCTCGACAGCAGTTGGATGAAGAGGGAGGGCGATGCACTTGAGTTACACTACTGGGTCCGGTATCTTGCTCACTACCATGTTTGGCCTTGACACACCAACACACATGGAAAATTAAATTACAGACAGATAATCACGTTATCAAGACGAGGCCCATCAAGAAAACATTAAGACCGAAGCAGAGCGACCAATTAGGAAGGTAAGATAACAAATACCTAATTCAGAGAACCACACTATGATCCTCACATCTGAAAAATCAAATTCACAAAAAATTATGCTTTACAAACCCACTTACACACCATCTAATACACTGACCTAGTGAAAAAGGCCAAATAGACAGACAAACATGGAAAATTAAAGCATTTATTCAATAGAAAATACATATGAAAATCACCCAAGGCACTTATGAAAAAGTATCACTCTAATCAAAGTAGGACCTCCCTCTTTCATGAATTAACCTATAATACCACTTCCAGTGCTACTGACAAACTCCATGCAAATATCCTTATGGAGAGGAAGACTGTTGATAGTGCCAAATCTGAAACCTGCAAGAACAGCTCCTCCTCAAATAGAGCATGCACCCTCATTTTTTTTAATGTATCTTTATTGCATTTTCCTTTTTTCCTTTATATTATACATTCACAACATATTAATGCATACGTTATGTCAACAGAGAATGAGATGCCGCCGTGGGCACAAATATGTAAAAGTGGGCGTTGTCGCCAAACAGTCAAAACAAGCATATATCAGCAGCACACATGGCAGTATACACATATGAGGTATCATAAGTCTTAATTTTGTCCATAGGCTGCTGTCTCTGTTGGTATTTAAAAGTATGTACCTAGGGTGCGTAACACTTAATCAGGAAGTGTCGGCGTATGGGCACACACACACACACGCACACGCACACGCACACACACACACACACGCACACGCACACACGCACACACACACACACACATACACATATATATACACACACATACACACACTAATATTCACTCTTTCATAGACTGCTTTATGATTGTCTTATAACATTAAATCCCCTCTCTCTAAGAAAATAAAAGGCCAGCTGGTACAGGAATGTGACACTTAGCCCAGCAAAACTATTCTGTTAGCAATGAATACTGGAGGACATCCATGTTGGACTAAACAATGAAAGAATAAACATTCTGGAATTCATGTTTCTGTTTGGTGTCTTTAAGGGAGAGATGATGTTTTAAGTTTTCAGTAACATAATATTTCAGCATCCATTTACAACAGGGTGGTCAGTGTGCTTTGGCTTGCTTCCCAGTAAAGCATAATTGAGATTTCCATCAACAACAATCCTAGCCGGGAATTATGATCTCAGAGTGCGTGTGTTTATCACTTAGTTTAGCCAACTGATCTGTCTGAGGCAGACTTTGAAGTGTTTTAGTTACTCTAAAGAAGACCTACATGTTCCTCACATAAACTACCTGACCAAATGTATATTTTTCGAATAAATAATTTAAAAACAAAAGATCTAAAACTGTAATCTCATAAAATTAGTGCTGAACTATGAAGTCGCACAAAGTTATGAAACCCATTGTAATCGCACATGGAAAGTGAACACAAGGCTCCTGATCACACCATCTTCACCATGTCAATAGGTGTACACAATGATGGTGCCTTCTTTATGCTTCTATAATGCCAGAGGTAGGGGTGACTCCCTACGGTAGCCTCTGAGCTACTGTTAAGATGGTTTCTTCCATGGACAACTGGTGACTCCTAGAATGGTCACTCCTAGAATGGTCACAGTTCGGGGGAAATAGCCATAACCCTTAAGTAGGCAGGCGAATTCAAGCAGAGAACAGAAAAGGAAACAGAATCTCTGAAATCCCTGACTGAAGTAGATAATAACAGGATCCTGATGGAGGAGAGTACCACGAGATAAAGTAAGGTGCCTTGAGTTGGATTCCAGGAAATGAGCAAGGTTTCAGGAACTGAAACAGGATTCCAGGAGCTGAAGCAGGATTCCATGAGCTGGAGCAGTATTGCTGGAGCAGGATTCCAGGAGACGGAGCAGGATTCAAAGAGATCGAACATGATTCGAGAAGCTGGAGCAGGATTCGAGGAGCTGGACCAGGATTCGAGGAGCTGGACCGGGATTCCAGGAGCTGGACCAGGATTCCAGGAGCTGGACCAGGATTCCAGGAACTGAAGCAGGATTCCAGGAGATGGAGCAGGGGTCCATGAGCTGGAGCGGGATTCCAGGAGACAAAGCAGGAGTCCAGGAGCTGGAGCAGGATTTCAGGAGACGGAGCAGGATTCAAGGAAAGAGGGGTTGGCCTAACGGCTAAGGCGCTCGACCTCGGACCTGGGGATCTGGGTTCGAGTCTCGGTAACGACGCCATAAACCCCCTGTGATTCTGGGCAAATCACTTAATCTCCCCGTGCCTAAAATGAACGTAACTGGTGCTATGTAAAGCGCTCTGATAACTGATTCGGTTCGGTTCTAGTTCGCGCTATATAAAACTCTGCAAAAAAAAAAAAAAAGGAAATGGAGCATGATTCCAGGAGCTGGAGCAGGATTCGAGGAGCTGGAGCAGGATTCGAGGAGCTGCATCAGGATTCGAGGAGCTGGATTAGGATTCCAGGAGCTGGATCAGGATTCCAGGAGTTGGAGCAGGATTCCAGGAGATGGATCAGAATTCCAGGAGATGGAGCATGATTCCAGGAGTTGGAGCAGGATTCCAGGAGATGGATCAGGATTCCAGCCGATGGAGCATGATTCCAGGAGCTGGAGCAGGATTCCAGGAGCCTGAGCAGAATTCGGGGAGCTGGATCAGGATTCCAGGAGATGGATCAGGATTCCAGGAGATGGAGCAGGATTCCAAGGTATGGAGCAGGATTCCAGGAGCCAGGGCAGATTCAAGGAGTAAGTAACCAAGAAGCAGAAACCTCAGCCAGAGTTACTGGAGCATCTATGAAAGTAAACGAAGGTAGAAGAACAGGATGTGACCAAAGAGAAAGACAGGTAACCATGATGGATTTGAGGTTCCGTGGTTTTCGGGACCGGACTCCATTTTGTTTGCGTTGTTCATAACGCCATTTTGTGTTGCCCTCACATAGGCCGTGGAGGTAACCGAACGAATAAAGTTGCATGGGCCTCATTGTTCATGTATGCATTAAACAGGCCCTTTTCTGACTTTTGAGTGAACTGCAGGATGCTGACCTCTTCACCTAAAACTAACCCTTCACGAAGCCAATTTCTCTGGCTGATTGTTGTCTGAGATTGCCAATCAATGTTCAGGACCTCGTTAACCTTTAGTTTCCTTGCACATATCTTATCCTAATCAGCATCTGAATTGTTTCTTTCCTTATGACTTTTCATTACATGGGTTGTGCTTTTCAATTATAAATTTGTCCGGCTTGCAAAGATTGAATTTGGGACAGTCCTAATAATTAACTTTTGGGTTGGGTTACTGTAAATTGGGTTTTTGTTAATGTGATACTCAGTTAGAAAATGTGTTCTATTGGTCAGAATTTCGCGCAGTGGGTGTTCATTTATAATGAGAATATTGTGTTTAAAAGGTGATGTCTTGCTCTATGAAAATTGAACAGTTCCTTGAGTTGTACACCGTGTTGTATTGCTGAGATTACTGTTACTAGCTGCAGCTAATAAATTTGATCTCTGACGCCACCTAGAAGTATTCCGTGTCTCTGTTTGCCAAGACAGGAGAACCCGAAGACTTTGGGCGTGTCCCTGGCGCCGCTGGGTTCTAAAACCCGGTTCGTCAGTTGGCGCCCAACGGTGGGGCGACTTTAGCGGTACCGGTCCAAGCCCGAGGATCGTGAGGAGCCACGTGAGGAAATTCTGGAGGAAGGCCGCCACTTCATTGACCCCTGCATGTCGACGTGGACCGAAGGTCTTTTCTGTGAGGCTTCACGCTTTCCAACGGCTACGAAGGACTGCTGCCCTGACTGTCGCCCTGTCTTGGACCCTTGATTGATCCTTTGTAAAGCGAGACGATAGATGGTCTTCTGGTGGCGTGACAGATATTTGGTTAAGTATAAGTGGGTCGCTCCCACGTCTTTGTTTTGGTTCTTGGTTTTGATTTGATTTTTGCAAAAATCAAAGCCCAGGGGCTCGTATATTTACAAGTGTATCGATAGTTGATAACCCCTTGAAGTTTGAAGCTAGATTAGTGAGCTATAAGATGCCTGGTCTTAGCAAAATTGGGAAATGGTTTAGTTGTGGTTGCAACAGGGATTCCCGATTGGAGGATTCGTGTCCGATACCTCCGGTTGGAACTCCGACTTATGAGCTCTATTCAAAACACGGAGTGGGTCCTATCACTTATAATGAAGTGTGGGTCCGCTATACTAAAAAAGATGGTGTTTTACGATGGCCCCAACATGGTAGTTTTTAAGTAAATATTTTAGATAATCTGGAAGTTGCGCTATTTAAGAAGAAAGCCCGGCCGGCAATGTTTGACTCTTTCCGCCTTTGGCGAAAGGAAGCCAAACAGCGAGAAATTAAGCAAGCAAAGAGAGATAGGAAAGATAAGAATATGTCAGTACTACAAGCTGCTAGGCAGTTTAAGTCAGATGAGGAAGATCGAGTGTGTGAAGTTTTAGATAGACAGCATTGCATGGCCATAGATAAATGTTATCCGGCCTTGCCGTCTTCTCCTCCGAAAGTGACGGAAGACCCTGAAAAAGATCCTTTGATGTCTCATTTACTGAGATTGCCACCCCCTTATGTGCAGGGTGCTACTGCGCCTCCATTACCCCCGGTTGTTCTACCCTTTGTTGTTCAACCTCCTGCTGTTGTTCAGCCACCACAGATGTTTTTGCCTCCTACTGCGCAACCCACTCTAGGGTCGCAAGCTTTGCTTCCAGCTTTGCCTCAAACTCCTTTGCCTTCTGCTTCTGCATCTCAGACTCCTACTGCTCTTGTTCCTACTTTGTCTCAAGATTTTAACGTTACTGTTTTTACGCCTACTTCTTCTCCTTCTGCTCGAAAACGAATGACAGAAACTGTTGTTAATCTGTTGTCTCCATTGTTTGGGCCACTGAGTATGACCCCTGTTTCGGAACGTAAGCAGAGTCGTAGTCAGCTTCCTAGTTCCGAAGAGCGAGCGGTGTTGGATTTATTGGCTCGTAGATGGATTTTAAATGCTTCCAGGTATAATTTGCCAGCAGTGATGGATGTTTTCTTTCAGTGGGAGCCGCCTAAGCAAAGGTATGTTTTTGATGTAATGTGTGCTTTTCTGTGGCAGGAATGGGAAGATAATGAGTTGGGTCCGATTACGCAGGAAGTGCTTGATGTTCAGTCAGAGTTTGCTAAAGGGACAATAGTGGAATCTGATGTTACAGATGCCGTAGAGACGATACTTGCTTTCAGGTCTAGGTTACCGCCTCAGCCATTGTATGAACCTGATTCTTCTGTTAGGAGGAAAGTGAAGTAGTATCCTATGAGAGAGGTTCCCCCTGTATGGAGAGACGCAGTTCAGGCTGATGCCGTTTTGGGTATATTGGCCGCACCGGCCCATTTTCAGCGACTGTGGGTACATGTCCCTTGGAAGAGAGCAGAGGTCTTGGCTCTTAAGCAGACCTTACCTGACCCTCGTAAGAATCCTGCTGGTTATTACAAGGAGTTGTCCCAGACAGTTGAAGCGTGTATTATGAATTTAGCTGACATAGATATGTTAATGGGTAATGTAGTTCCTCAACCTTTGTGGGCGAAGATTCGTCAAGAGAATCATGCGGCAGATTTAGGAGATACGTGGGCTAATATTGTTGCTGCAGATGGTCGACAGGTTGGAGGTGCCAAACCTGAGCCTTAAGTTGCAGAATTACCTGGTAGGATTATTAATTTAATGAAAACTATGATGCCTGCTTTACGAGTGAATTGGGACAAGTTAGCAGCATGCAAACAAAAGAAAGACGAGAGTGTGTCTGATTTCTTCACGAGGTTTGAAGAAACGTTTATCGATCATAGTGGTCAGGACATGAGTACGGAAGGTGGTCAAAGGTTGTTCGTGGACAAATTTGTCTTTAATTTGCTTCCCGAACTTTCCAATAAGTTAAAGGACTCTGAGAGTTCATGGGCTGTTTCTTCGTCGGCCCAGATATTGGCTACTGCACAATATTATGAGAATAGGGATAAAGATGAGAAGGATAAAGCAGAGAAGAAAACTAATGATTTAAATACGAAGGTTCTTTTGCAGCAAGCTTATCCGCCTCGTCAGAATCAGCCTCAGTTTCAGCAACCTCCACAGTTTCAGAGGCTGTTACAGAAACCTGAGCCTTATGTTCAGCGATTCTTTCCTGGCCCTAATCAGTGTGCTTATTGCAGAGAGGAAGGTCATTTTAAGAATAGTTGCCCGGCTTTGTTACAGCGTGCGAATGGCGTATCTGGTCAGAGAGGTCGTGGTGGTTTCCAGCAAGCTCCTAGCGGTAGGGGATGTGGTGTGTTACCCCAGAATGAGCGTTCCTCTTCCCTTCAGAATTCTACGAATTATTTTGACAGACAGAATGTTCCGAGTGGTCAGTCTGCACAGTACTATGTTGATGATTATTATGTCGAGAGTGAGAGTGCTGGTTATAATGATAGTTAGGACAGCCATGGGAAAAGAGAAGGAGTAGTGTCAGTTCCAGTAGACCAGAGTGGACCTTATGTTGAAGTGACTACATCAGGTGTGATACAACCTTTTCTTTTGGATACTGGTGCAATGAAGAGTTCTATTATGCACTCTAAACTTCCTGGCGCACCTTTGTCTGGCTTGACCAATGTTTCCGTAGGATTTTCAGGCGCCCCAGTTTGTAACCCGATTTCTAATCCTTTGCCCCTTTCTATTGGCTCTTGTGAATTGGAAGCTCCTCTTATTTTGACGACTGGTTGTAATGAGAATCTGTTGGGTTTGGACTTTTCTGAAAAGATTGTATGTGACATTACATTGTTCTCCTTCGGGAGTACATCTTACCCTAGGTAAGAAAGTGATTTCTCCGATGTATGTGTCTAAAGATTGTCTTCCACTGGAATTGCGTTCTCTTCCTGATACACTTTGGGCTACAGGTCCTAACGATGTTGGTATTTTGCAGATTCCACCTTATGTTGTCACCCTCAAATCGAATGCTAGGCTTCCTCGTATCCCACAGTATAAAATATCTAGTGATGGCGAGAGAGCTCTATTAGCAATTGTCTATGATCTGGTTGAGAAGGATGTAGTTGAGGAAACGAGAGGTAATGTGTGTAACAGTCCGGTTTTGCCTGACCTTAAGCATACTGAGGCTTCTCAGCCACCTGTGTATCGGTTTGAGATCGACCTTCGAGAAGTGAATAAGATTGTTGTGCCACAGTTTCCTGTTGTCCCTGATATCACTGCTTTGTTGACTCTGATTCCTGCTTCGGCAGCCTGGTTTTCTGTTATCGACTTGAAGAATGCTTTCTTTAGCATTCCAATTGCTGAGGAGAGTAGAGATATTTTCGGCTTCTCATTAGGAGGTCGAAGCTTCCGGTTTAAGAGAGCTCCCCAAGGTTATTGTGAAAGTCCCTCCATCTATAGTCAGGCATTGAAAACTCAGCTTGATAGCTTTGTGTTGCCTACTGGTGCTACTCTTATCCAGTACGTTGATAATCTGTTGATTACCGCTGATGACGAAGAGATTTGTAAAGAGGCTACTCTTTCTTTGTTACGACATTTGTCTGACCTTCATCATAAAGTGTCGCCTTCCAAGTTACAGTATTGCCGACAAGAAGTAACCTACTTAGGTCATCTCTTGTCGAAGGAGGGAAGAAGGTTGACCCCAGAACAAATTCAAACGATTGCGCAAATGAGTGTACCAATCACACAGAGAGAAGTGCGTGCTTTCTTAGGTATCACCTTGTATTGTAGACAATGGATCCCTAATTTTTCCCTGCTAGTGAAACCTCTGTTGGCGCTGACTCTTAAAGATACTCCGCATCCTCTCCCTTGGTCTGATGAGTGTCAGAAAAGTTTTTCTGAATTACGTGATGCATTGTGTTCTGCTCCGGTGTTGGGTACTCCTGACTACAGTAAACCTTTCACGTTGTACGTTCACGAGAGAGAAGGTTGTGCATTGTCAGTGTTGACTCAACAGTTTGGAGACAAGCAACGCCCATGTGCGTATTTTTCAGCGATGTTAGATCCGGTAGCTAAAGCATTGCCGAGCTGTTTGAGAGCTACAGCGGCAGCGGCTGTTTCTATCTGACAGTCTGCTGGTTTGGTATTGGATAATACGTTGATTGTGATGGTCCCACATGCAGTGGATACCTTATTGAACAGGACCAAGACACAGCACCTTAGTAGTGCACGTCTGTCAGGATATGAGTTGACACTGTTTGCTAGCCATGTTCACATTAAAAGATGTAATGTATTGAATCCAGCTACGTTGTTGCCGATTTCTGTAGAGTCAGATGCTCAAGAACAGCATGATTGTTTTCTTCGTACAGAGGAAGAAACGAAAGCTAGAGTTGACCTAAAAGATACTCCTCTTGAGAATGTTGATGGTACTTTATGGGTAGATGGTTCGTGTTTTAAGCTTCTGAATGGTGAAACGACTGCAGCATATGCCGTCACAACTTTACATACAGTTGTTGAGACAGCACGCATAGCACAGAATTCTGCGCAAGCAGCAGAGTTGATTGCATTGACACGAGCGTGTGTATTGTCAGAGGGAAAGCGAGTGAATGTTTATACTGATAGCCAGTACGCATTTGGTGTTGCCCATAGTTTTGGACGTTTGTGGAGAGAAAGAGGATTCCTTACTTCCCAAGGCTCAAAAATTCAGCATGGGCAGTTAGTGAATGAACTTTTGGAATCTCTTGCTCTCCCAAAGCAGATTACAATTGTGAAGTGTAGTGCGCATAAGAAAGTTGTGGACGATGTAGGTCGAGAGAATGCGTTTGCGGATGAAGTTGCGAAGGAAACGGCGAGAGACATGATGAGCCGTATGTATGTGGCAGGTCCTGCAAGATGGGTTGTGGAAAGTGGAATGTGTGAAGACACAATAGAAAGTGTGAAGATGACTCAGGCTGAAGCTACAGAGAAAGAAGTGAGTACGTGGAGAGAGAGTACGGGTATGTTGGATTCGACAGGTTGTTGGGTTGAGTTGTCAGCACATCAGCGATGGTTGTTGCCTGATGCGTACGTGCTCCCAGTGGTTACTATGACGCATGGAATGGCTCACATCAGTTCGAAAGGGATATGTACGTTGTTGGCTCCAGTATGGCAGAATGCTGGAATTCCTAAATGTGCTGAGAATGTTGTGAAGCATTGTATAATTTGTCTGAAGTATAATCCTGGCAAGGGAACTCCAACTCCAGCTGGTCATTTGGCTCCTCCGACATATCCATTCGAAGTGATACAGCTAGATTACATTCAAATGGAGAGATGCAACAATCTGAAGTATGTCCTTGTGGTTGTTTGAGCCTTTTCCAGATGGATAGAGGCCTACCCCCTAAAGGATAATACTGCCTTGTCTACAGCTAAGGTTTTGCTCAAAGAGTATTTTCCCAGATTTGGTTTGCCGAGAATTGTATGGTCGGACAATGGGAGTGAATTTGTGGGTCGAGTTATGAAGAAAGTGTGTATTGGATTAGGGATAAATCAGAAGTTCCACGCTGCGAATCACCCCCAGTCAGCAGGTCTTGTTGAATGCTATACCGGCACATTAAAGCTGAAACTCGCTAAGATTCAAGCGAGCACTGATCTTACATGCCTTGCCGTTGGCTCTTTTGTCAACAAGGACGACAGTGCATTCTCGTGTGGGACTTAGCCCATACGAAATTGTTTTTGGTCGTCCAGCGAATGTTTGGGGTGTGCCTCGTCCTAAAAAATACAGTGACCTTGAGTACCCTATGTTGGTGGATTACTTACATGACTTGACTGCTAAATTATGTGTTCTCCACCAACAGGTCTATGATAGTTTGCCGACAGCTACTGCAGATCCAGGGCACACGATCCAACCTGGTGATTTTATCTTGACGAAGAATTTTCAGTGATCCAAGAATTTGGAGCCGAGATGGACTGGTCCCTATTTGGTATTGCTGGTCACTAGAACTGCTGTTAGAGTAGCTGGTAAAAAGAACTGGGTGCATGCCACCCATACGAAAAAAGCTCCGTTGCCCTTACCGTATGATAAGTGGGTGAGGGATGGAATAGCTGACTCCGAGTGTGAAAGGGTTCCTAGATTCGTACCTTTTAGTGATGCACATTTGACATGGACTCAGTCGGAACGCGAGGATGATGATGTTCTGCAAGCTGCTGTGCCTCCGTCTCTGAGACTTGACACGACGAATCCGGAACTCCTCTTTCAGGATCAGACTGTACCTGGTAAAGAACGCTACGATTTAAGGCCAAGACAGCCTATTGCTATGGACAAATAAAGATTGGAATTTTTTTTTAATTTTATTTAAAAAAAATAAAATAAAAACCTTTTATTGAGCAATTAAAATAAAAAGTACAAAGATGGGCCTACAACCACACGGGCTGGCCGCTAATAGCAACGCACAACATAAGAAGCAAACGAACACTTCCGTGGCCAGGCACAAATCAGATATCAAGTATTGCTCAAACCATAGGACAGGACATAAAATTTTTTTGTTTTTTCAAACATAGAAACAACTAACTCTAAAAAAGGCGAATGCACAATAATCAAAGTCAGCCCAGAAGGCGGAGGGGAAAGCCACTAATCAGGAAGACGAAAGCACAGTCAATGGGACTCGGCAAGGCCGGGGGGGGGGGGACAGCGGGGAGGACAGGAAAATCTTAGAACAATATGAAAATTTCGGGAACGCCAGCCTAGGGAGATAGGGTAACATCGGGAGTGTCAACCAAGGGAAGGGTACAGATGTCACCACGATATTCGTTCCACTGACTCCAAATCTACGTCCACGCCCTGGGTCTGCCCCTAGCCACATAGACGGTCTTCTCTCGAAACATGGACCAGTCCATGTTATCTTCCCACACCGAGACCTCGGGAGGTCTGGAAGCGCCCCAGAGTTGCGCAATGTCCCGTTTCGCGACCATGTATCCCAAGGTCGCCCATCGGGTCTGAGCCACAGAACAGTCGGTGGGTTCCCACACATTCAACAGGCATCGTCGGGCCTCAGGCCGCAGGGCAATACCAGTCACAGCAGTCATCACCGCAAGCACATCAGTCCAATAGGCTGCCACCACTGGGCACTCCCAAAGAATATGCAGAAATGTAGCACTCATCCCACAACCACGTTTGCATAAACCATCCGGGGAAAAACCCATTGCTACCAGACGCGGACCAGTTACATACACCCGGTGGAGGATCTTAAGTTGAACCAAGCGAAGACGGGCTGGGATGGCGACCTCTTTCGGAGAAGAGAGTGCCGACTGCCAATCCTCGTCATCTAAGTCCAACCCGTCCCCGACCCAAACCTCCCTAAGTCGGACCAGTAAGTCAGCGCAATTATTAATCAGTTTCCTGTAAATCAGGGAGATAGTGCTATCGGGCAGGTGTCCATCCAGAATGCGGTCCTCAAGGGGGGAGGACTCGGGCAGTGGCACATCAGGAGTCAGAACTGAGGCCAGGGCATGCCGGACCTGCAGATACCGAAAAAACTCTCTGTCACTCAAGTCATACTCGGCCTTAAGGGCCTGGAAAGACTTCACTCCACCCTTCACACAGACATCACCCACTTTACATATCCCAATCATATCCCAGCGGTCAAAGCCCTTAGAGGACCAGAGACATCCCAAACGTTCTGAAGCATAAAGCGGAGTCGCCATTGTCAGTCGATTCTCCCATCCCAAACTCACATTCGCGGCGCGCCACACATTGACTGCGATCCTGGACGGGCCCGTAAGATGGCGCCCGGCCTATCTGGAATAAAGCACTCTATTAAAATCCCCTCCCGGCAGCTGGAGTTTATCCATCTCAAAGGCCGGATCGCGACCCGGGGAATACATTGCGTGGTTAATGGCAGACAGCTGGGTGGCCCAATAATATCTCTTGATATCGGGGAGCGCCATGCCCCCGTCGTACCAAGGGATGGTAAGTTTCGCCAGGGCAATACGTGGACGCCCGTCCCAGATCAGTTGTCTTTGAAGACTCTCGATCTCTCGGAAATAGGTAGCGGGAACGTCGTCAAAAGAGTTTTGAAGTGCGTATAGGAATCGTGGCAAAGACATCATTTTAAAAAGGGCAGCCCTGCCCAGAGGAGACAGGGGTAGCTTACGCCAGCGGGCCACGTCCAGTCGCAGTCTAAGAAGCGGGGGGAGGAGATTACGCTCGAACCGGAGTGAAGAGTCCAGTGAAATAAAGATCCCCAAATACTTGAAGCCAGATTGGACAACCTGGATAGGAAATCTGTCTGGCAAGGGGGGCAACACACCTGAAAGAACATACACACAAGACTTAGCCCAATTAATAACCAGACCTGAGTTAGCACCAAATGAAGTAAGAACGTCAAATAATACATTTAAAGATTTACGCGGGGAAGTAAGATACAGAAGAATGTCATCCGCGTAAAGCGAGACGCGGTCTTCAAAATCCGGTGACCAACGGATCCCTTTGAGTGAAGGTTCCCATCGAAGCCACGCAGCTAACGGTTCCAGGGCGAGCGCGAAAAGCAACGGAGACAAGGGGCATCCCTGACGGGTCCCTCTACCAAGGCAGAAGGGGACAGAAACCCGACCATTTACCACCACCTGTGCCAAGGGTTCGGCGTATAACAACTTCACCCAACCAATAAACTCAGGTCCGAAACCAAATTTCTCAAGAGCTGCCCAAAGATAGGGCCACTCCACCGTATCAAAGGCCATCGAGGCGTCCAACGAAGCCAAAATGGCCGGCTCCGTCAGAAGCCCCGCCCTCGCAACAGCTCCGTGGAGACGACGTAGGTTAAGAGCCGTGTTGCGATGCGGGATAAATCCGGATTGATCCGGATGAACCAAGCCACCAATGACCGTCAAGAGGCGGGTAGCCAGAAGCTTAGCCAGAACCTTGGGTTCAACATTCAACAGGGAAATGGGCCTATAAGACGAACAAAGGTCCCGAGGTTTACCTTCTTTGGGAATAACAACAATCGTAGCCAGACGCTGATCATATGGGAGAATACCCCGCTCCCGGGATTCCAAAAACATAGTGCGAAGATAGGGCGCCAGCTTATCAGGACTTAGCTTGTACAATTCAATAGGCAATCCATTCGGGCCCAAAGCTTTGCCCGAACGGAGTGAGCGAATAGCCGTCGCTATCTCGTCCGTAGTGAAAGGGGACTCCAAAGAAACTCGGTCTAAATCGGAAACACTGGGCAGAGCTATATCACGCAACAAAAGGCGAGAGTCATCAACATCCCGTGCAGACACAGGGGAATAAACCACACGAAAATAGTCCGCAAAACATTCAACTATTCCAACCGGGTCAGTCACTCTCACACCATTCAAAGTCTGAATCACAGGCACCACACGATTCGCCCTCTCCTTCTTATCCAGCCATGCCAGCAATTTACCCGCTTTGTCCCCCACATCATGCAAACGACCCTGTTGCTCCCGAAACATCAATTTAGCCGCATCTGTAACCAAAGACCTATAGGCAAATTGTTTCAGACCCAGGGCGTGGAGTTTACCAGGTGTGACATTCGACTCCAGGTCAGCCTCTATCTCTGCAATCTCCCTCTCAAGGTCCACCACCTCCCGATTCCTCGCCTTTTTAGATTCAGCAATAAGGGAAAGGGCCTGCCCGCGAATCACTGTCTTAAAGGCCTCCCACAGGGATACCGCCGATGAGACGGACCCCTTGTTGTCTAGGAAATAATTGTCCAAAGACTTAATCAAGAGACCGCGGGTCTCGGGGGAGGTGAGGTACCATGGGTTAATAGGAGCCACACGGCCCGCCGCCTCCACCCCCACCTCAAAACAAAGCCAGAGCGGTGAATGATCAGAGATGCCCCGGGGGAGGTGTCTAATCTCGCGAACCGCCGGCGACTGCGCCGCAGGCATCAGGAAATAATCCAGTCTAGACAAACTCCCATGGGCCCCAGAATGAAAAGTGTATTGAAGCTGAGTAGGATGCATAAGCCTCCAACAATCCACCAAGCCAAACGTATCCAGAAACCCACCCAGCCACTGTTGGGCCGAAGGAGTATCCCTAGGGGGGTGACGATCGTGTAGACCGGAGAACACTGAATTAAAGTCCCCCGCTATAAAAAGAGTACTATCAGGGAGGTTCAACAACACGCGGCCCAAATCGGAAAAAGTAGAGGTCTGTAGACCGGGGGGCACATAGACGGCAAACAAGGAAAGGGTCCGACCCTCATAGCGTCCCACGAGGGGTGGCGTAACGCCCCCGATCATCAAGGATCACATCATCAATAGCCAGGGGGAGGGAAGCCCGAACAAGGATACCCACCCCCCTGGAACCCGTGGTAAACCCCGAATGTGCGGCGAGGCGATAGCCCCACCTATTCATTGCACGACATGTATTGCCCACCAAATGAGTCTCCTGTAGAAAAACAATATCTGGAGACAAACGTCGTAGACATCGCAACACCACACCTCGCTTAATACGATCCCCCAGACCATTGACATTCCACGAAATAAACCTCAACCCGCTACCCCCCATCCCACACAGCAACGCCGAAACCCCCCCTCAATGAGCATGACATCAAAAACATCATTAGCAAGATAGAATCGCCTTGATAAAACAAAACACAAACATCAAACATCCCTTCCACCCACCCCCCAACAATCAAGGAAACACCCCCCACCCTGCACCCCTGCAAGAAGCTAAAAAGCCACCCCAACATGCAGTGTGCCTGTCGCCCAAGAACCCCCATTCTACAAAAAGACCCCGGAGGAGGAAAGGCCCTGACCCACCCGCCACCCCGATCAAGACAACTAACGAGGAGAACACACAGACAGTAGAGGCACTTAGGCATAAAATCCCAGAAGAAGTTACTCTACGCGAAGACCCGGGCATAGACAAATAGTTCAGCTCTCTGCACCACCCTCAGCACCACCCGGGTGGTCGGCGGGCTCAGTCACAGGAGGTCGGTCCGGCAGAGAGTCCAACCAGTCATTCACTGAATCAGGCCGATCAAAGAAAAAGGTTCGGTCATTGTACTCAACTCGCAGCCTGGTTGGAAAAAGCATAGCATATCGCAATCCCATGTCTCGGAGGCGCTTCTTGACTCCACGGAAACCCATACGCTGTTTCTGAACCTGTTGAGAAAAGTCCGGGTAAAAGTTCACCGTGGCATTCTCAAAGGCCACCGGGCCCTTCACGCGCGATGCCTGCAGGATGGCGTCCCGATCTCTATAGTGGAAGAGTTTTGCAACAATAGGCCTCGGCGGGGCGCCCGGCTTACCCTGGCCTCCCGGAACACGATGGGCACGTTCCACTGCGAAAAATTTACTCAACCCAGACGGAGAGAGGTAGTTCTGGATCAGGTCCTCGACCAGGAGATCAACAGAGTGCGGGTCTGGATTCTCCGGAACGCCAACCACACGCACATTACAGCGACGTGCCCTGTTCTCAAAGTCCTCCAAGCGCCGGGTCATGAAATCGTTCACCCTACGGAGATTGCCAATCTCCGTCTGTATCTCCGAGACGTCTGCCGTGAGGCTGGATGACTTGAGATCCAATTACTTCACCTTCTCATTGGTTTTAGATAGGTCGGCCCGAATCAAGTTCACTTCAATGGCCACGGTGTCGATTTTGTGTGCCAGAGCTTCATACTGTTGGCCTATTGTTTCCTTCATGCCAGAAATGGCGCCCATGATGTCCTGCAAGGACGGCTCCGTTGACGCGTCCACGATGTGGTCAACCGCACTTGGACCAGGCAGGGCGGCTCCAGGGGACCCCTTCGTATGGGTGTAACGGTCCATAACGTTAGACTGGACCGGGCCCCCACGCAGGGGCGTCTTGGTCTTTCGGGTCTCTCGGTCCCCCCTGCCCGCCATGTCGGAGGCCGCGTCACCAGGAGACTCACTCGACCCGATGGAAATGGCCGCAGGAAAGTAGGGTGTCGGGACCAAAAGGCAGCGACGAGGGTACCACTAGGAGTGAACTAGCCTGGAAGGAGAATAAGCAAGCCAAAGGCCCGACAGCCGTCTCGTGCGCCGGACCCAGCAAAGGCCGGACTCCTCTGCCAGATGTCTCAGTCAGAGGCAGAATCGGGACCGAAACTTAAGAGGGGGACCCACAAGTCCAATCCCCCTGCCGCTGTTGTTCAACTCCAAGACAGCCACAACGCCGCACCCAGTCCCGGGCGCACCTCAAGGGCGGACCCCGAAAGTTCAAGCCGTCGTATCTTCGGCGTCCCGGGTCCAAATCAAATTCCAAAAGTCCCAGGAAGATCAGCCCAGTGTCCTCTACACAAATCCTCGCAAAGAATCAGGATATGGTCAGGACATCATGCCGGGAGTGTCGGGGGTCCGGAGAGCGCTGTGCTCACGCGGCCATCACTGATGCCCGCCAAGCTCCTCCTCAAGATTGGAATTTTTAATGTAGTGAATTACACCTTGTCCGATCAAGAGACTTTTTTTTTTTTACTTTTTCTTTTTCGAGTCACCATCCAGACTCAGCTGCAGGGTCACGGTATAAGTTCTTAAGGGGTGAGCCGCGTATTGACACAAGGTCTGTGGTTTAGGGTCGTTAGTACGATCTTGACGCACACTTAAGTGAAAAAGGAAAATTGCCGTGAGCAGCACGTTAGAGGATGGAGTCTTTTGAGTCCGACAAGAGTGTTAAAAGAGTTGATTTCAGAGTGCAAATGTGTATATTGGTTCATAGCAAATGCTTTTTAATAATATGTTTTCTTATGCTTTTGAACATTACGTTGGTTTGTGTGGGTTGGATTTTCTATGCATCACAACAGACACTTGCATCTACCTCCCAACCTACTCTTTCTTTTCCTACTGTTTCCCCACATGAGTTTCATACGTTGCCTGAACATGAACAGACACAAAGATTAGAATTTGTGAACAATTCGTTTATACAGATGTTACATCAGCATCAGCTAGTTGTAAATACCACAAATTTAGGGTGTAAGGTCTTATGCCACATACGACTGATAAGGGAATGCCATATTTGGTTTTGCCTTTTTCGCCTAATGGGTCAGTGTGGGCACTCCAGTCAATGTTTATCTATGCGAATGAAGCATCTCCTGTACGTTCTGTCAAAGATATTGCGAATAATAATGCCTTGATACAGGGAATAGTAGATATGGTCAGAGATATTGATGCATATAATGCTATCCCTAAAGATGAGGTACGAGCATATGTTGGTTGGAACAAGAAAAGATATAGCATTAGTCTGACAGAGAAAGAGAGACAGAAAAGGTCTCCCCCCTTTTTGGATTGTACCCCACCGAGGTCATTTTTGTTTGCAAGGTAATGGTCAGAATCCGAGAGCTCAGCTTGGTAAGAGTGTGTGTGTTCACTCCTATGTCTATACGTCCCAGAAATCTCCACCGTTCGTGCCAGCTAAAGGCACGTGTTTTGTTTGTTATGATAGAGCATATACATGGTTACCTTCTGACTTTTCAGGCACATGTTATGTGCCATTTTTGCTTCCCCTACCTACACAACTGCTTTCAACTACCATAGACAAGATATGGTAGAGGTGTTATCGATGCGAAAGACACTGCCGCACAAGAAGTTGGAGACTTCTTTAAGGGTTTCCTGCCCTTTTGGGGTCCTATGGCCAATGGTAGGACAATTCGTCA
This sequence comes from Lissotriton helveticus, assembly GCF_964261635.1. Taxonomy (NCBI): domain Eukaryota; kingdom Metazoa; phylum Chordata; class Amphibia; order Caudata; family Salamandridae; genus Lissotriton; species Lissotriton helveticus. The sequence continues at coordinate 436,117,013 of NC_136063.1, forward strand.
GCTTACGAGAGTGGTCAAGGCCACTATAAATGAGACTGCAGGTGCCCTTAGCAATATTACAGCCGAGCTTCAAGCGGATCGCCTTATGACATTACAGAACCGTTTTGCTTTAGATATTATACTTGCAGATAGAGGTGGAGTATGTAAATTGATCGGGTCTAGTTGCTGCGTTTTCATACCAGATAACGCCCCGACAGTGTACCAAGCCATCTTGAGGTTACATAAATCCGCTGAGTCTATACATGTAGACGAAGGGAACTGGTCATTGATGGGATGGTTTTGGGAACTGCTGTCCAAATGGGGATGGAAGATTCTGATGTTCCTTGGTATGGCTTTAGCGACCCTTTTCTCGTGTTGCTTATGCATCCAGTGTGGTCCCGCCATTTGTAGTCTTTGTGCTACAATCTGTGTGAGAAGACCAGTCCCGAGAGAAGCGAAGGATAATAAGATGATGTTACAGCAACACCTTGATGACCTGATGAGAATAGATATAGACCTGGATTCAGATTGACGTGAGTTTAGGTCATTGCCTATGTAATGGCAAAAGGATGGTCTGAGGTTCCGTGGTTTTTGGGACCGGACTCCATTTTGTTTGCGTTGTTCATAACGTCATTTTGTGTTGCCCTCACGTAGGCCGTGGAGGTAACCGAACGAATAAAGTTGCATGGGCCTCATTGTTCATGTATGCATTAAACAGGCCCTTTTCTGACTTGTGAGTGAACTGCAGGACGCTGACCTCTTCACCTGAAACTGACCCTTCCCAAAGCCAATTTCTCTGGCTGATCGTTGTCTGAGATTGCCAATCAATGTTCAGGACCTCTTTAACCTTTAGTTCCTTGCACATATCTTATCCTAGTCAGCATCTGAATTGTTTCTTTCCTTACGACTTTTCATTACATGGGTTGTGCTTTTCAATTATAAATTTGTCCGGCTTGCAAAGATTGAATTTGGGACAGTCCTAATAATTAACTTTTGGGTTGGGTTACTGTAAATTGGGTTTTTGTTAATGTGATACTCAGTTAGAATATGTGTTCTATTGGTCAGAATTATGCGCAGTGGGTGTACATTTATAATGAGAATATTGTGTATAAAAGGTGATGTCTTGTTCTATGAAAATTGAACAGTTTCTTGAGTTGTACACCGTGTTGTATTGCTGAGATTACTGTTACTAGCTGCAGCTAATAAATTTGATCTCTGACGCCACCTAGAAGTATTCTGTGTCTCTGTTTGCCAAGACAGGAGAACCCGAAGACTTTGGGCGTGTCCATGGCGCCGCTGGGTTCTAAAACCCGGTTCTTCAGATTCGTCAGTTTTACTAATCCTCAATGGAAGGAGCAATCTGGGATTGATAAAAGTTCCCTCTCCCTAGTCAAGTGACACACGCAGAGAGAGAACACCAACATGGAGGCAAGCAGAAGGAAAGAGACAGAAGCCCTGACTACCAAAGAGAGGATTATGTACGTTTTAAAGAAAACACTCTCTGCCCTTTCACTGGGATGTTCAAGGAATAAACCTTGGGTGTTTCATATGCACCTGCCCCCAGATGCATCTAATTCGCTGCACTGGAACAAACACCAGCGTCTTTCTCCACTGTTTACCGGGGTGGGAAAAAGCAAACAGGGTGGCCAGAGGATCCTGCCCAACAAGGGAACACCGAGGTTGCCACCCTCGACAGCAGTTGGATGAAGAGGGAGGGCGATGCACTTGAGTTACACTACTGGGTCCGGTATCTTGCTCACTACCATGTTTGGCCTTGACACACCAACACACATGGAAAATTAAATTACAGACAGATAATCACGTTATCAAGATGAGGCCCATCAAGAAAACATTAAGACCGAAGCAGAGCGACCAATTAGGAAGGTAAGATAACAAATACCTAATTCAGAGAACCACACTATGATCCTCACATCTGAAAAATCTAATTCACAAAAAATTATGCTTTACAAACCCACTTACACACCATCTAATACACTGACCTTGTGAAAAAGGCCAAATAGACAGACAAACATGGAAAATTAAAGCATTTATTCAATAGAAAATACATATGAAAATCACCCAAGGCACTTATGAAAAAGTATCACTCTAATCAAAGTAGGACCTCCCTCTTTCATGAATTAACCTATAATACCACTTCCAGTGCTACTGACAAACTCCATGCAAATATCCTTATGGAGAGGAAGACTGTTGATAGTGCCAAATCTGAAACCTGCAAGAACAGCTCCTCCTCAAATAGAGCATGCACCCTCATTTTTTTTAATGTATCTTTATTGCATTTTCCTTTTTTCCTTTATATTATACATTCACAACATATTAATGCATACGTTATGTCAACAGAGAATGAGATGCCGCCGTGGGCACAAATATGTAAAAGTGGGCGTTGTCGCCAAACAGTCAAAACAAGCATATATCAGCAGCACACATGGCAGTATACACATATGAGGTATCATAAGTCTTAATTTTGTCCATAGGCTGCTGTCTCTGTTGGTATTTAAAAGTATGTACCTAGGGTGCGTAACAGTTAATCAGGAAGTGTCGGCGTATGGGCGCGTCAGGCAGCTGAGAGATATCCGCATCTTTCCTAGCACCTCCCAAGACGCGGAACATATTGACCCATGTATGATATACACTAGTAAAAGTGAGGAATGCTAGATATTAGCTTTTGTAAGTTTGTTAATGCAATATAAAAAATAAGATACAAATTGTGAACTACAACCGAAAACAAGGCCGAGCAGAGTCTTGTGTATGAAGTGCAGGATGCATTACCTGTTTCAGTCATGGTCATGGGGACACCAGGGTGCTTGATAGCTAAGGGTGTACCTGCAGAGTATCCCCGAGGTCCGCAAGGTTACATGCTAGTTCGATAGGTGCAGTGCAATTCAATGCTGTAAATGACGTGTCATGTCCAGCAACCGAAACTTCAAGTAGTGTCGCCTTCCTGCTGTGTGGGCGGTGCGTGTGTTGTGTCAGTAGGGTGTGTGAGGGTTTTGAGGATGTCATCCTAGGATTGTGCTATGGGATATTTGTGCAGTCCTGCTGTTTCTTCCCTGTGGAGGGAGTACTTTCCGCCTGCGCCCACACCTCTAGTGACTTATTCCAGCTGAGTATCTCAGATGGGTCTTTATGCTTCCATCTCTGTGTGATCAGCCGCTTTGCAGTTATTAGCCCCAGATCACGAAACTAGAGCTCCCCCTCTTAGTTTTATTGCACGCATAAAGCCCCCATATACAGACCTCCGATGTGTTAGGTATCTGGTTGTTAGTGCTGGTCGTGAGTGTCGTTATTATAGCTCGCCAGTAGGGTAATAGTAGGGGACAGGACCACAGCATGTGTAGTAAGTTGGCATCCAGAAGTCAACACCTCGGACAGCCAGAGGTGGTGATATTGAAGTATTTGTTTATTTTGTCCAGTGAGAGGTATGCTCTGTGTAATATATATGTTTGTATAAGTTTAAACCGTGAGTTGCGTGGTATGTGCGTGGCGCTAGCCAAGACCCGATCCCACTCCTTATCCATCTAGGGTCCACCTCTGTCATCAGCCCAACGTGTTCGGAGGTTCTGCGGTGGTTTCAATAAGTTTACAAGCAGAGCCTGCACCAACCAGTGGACCACATGTGACCCTTCCCCCATAACGTGTAAGTATTTTATCAACTGATGCGTTGGCAGTTCAGCTGTTAAATCTCCCCATGCAAGCGTCAGTGTCCGCACAATAGCTGTGTGGAGGAGGAATTGCCCCACTGGTATACCACTATCTGCCACCAGGGTTGCAAGGGGCATAAGTGCGCCTTCTGAATATAGGTCCCCCATTGTTTCCACCCCAGCCTAACTCCAGGCTGCCAGCGCTAGATCCATCACTGCACCACCGGCTCTGGGAGTCCCAATGAGTAGCAGTATCGGGGCATAGGGGATCGTATTCTTGTTGAGCTGTAGGCTTCTCCGGAAGCATCTATGAGCCAGCCCAATGTGAATCTGCTTCGGACGGGGAAGCCTTGCTAGCGGATGGCACAGGCTATATATTTGGGTTTGCGTCCACGGGGGCAACTCGGTAGCTTTATCCGATAGGTCCCTGTCGCTCAACCACTTTGCGACCCATTGCAGCTGGGCTGCAAGGTAATAGAGCTCCAAGTGAGGAACTGCCAGACCCCCCTGCTCAGGTGAAGCATATAGTTTCTGTAGTGCAATTCTGGGCCTTCCTGTGTTTCAGATCACTCCGTGAATCAAGTCCTCCAGCTCCCGAAACACCGCACCGGGACATACACAGGCAGGTTTGTAAAATAATAGAGCAGTCTGGGTAACACTATCATTTTGACTAAAGTGATACGACTCATGACATTTAACGGGAGGGTCTTCCAGAACCGTATCTGTGCCTTCACAGACAAGATGGCGCGTACCAGGTTACCATCCAGTACATCTGTTGGGGACCTGTATATATAGACCCCCAGATATCTGGACGTCGTCGGATACCAGGCAAGAGTGGTACCGTTGATAATTACGTCTGCTTCCGCCACGTCATTTTGGAAAGAGTAAACGCCCGACTTAGCCCAGTTTACTCTAAGGCCTGATACTGCTTCAAACTCGCGAAACAGCATAGAGATAGCTGGGGGCATGGCATGCAGGTCCTTAACATACAACAGCAGGTCATCCGCATATAGGGACACCACATGGATTCCATCGCTAAGAGGAATACCCCATTCTGTACCACGATCTCGGAGCAAGACTGCCAGTGGCGCCATGGCGAGGGAAAAGAGAAGCGGGGACAGCTGGCATCCCTGCCTTGTACCTCTCCGAAGCGTAGAGCGTCAGAAATGAGTTTACCCGTGTGGACTCGCACCATTGGACGCTGGTATAATAATTGCACCAGCTGCAGATACCCATCTCCAAGCCCGTACTTACGCAGGACCACTGCTAGGTAGGGCCACTCCAGTGAATCGAAGGCCTTCTCCAGGTCCAGCACCAGACAACCTGAGCGCGGCCAATGTTCCGGTGCATATCTCTGAGGCCTGAACAGTCTGCGTATGTTAAAAGAGGTTCTCCTGGTTGGGAAAACCCGTTTTAGTCATGGTGAATTAGAGTTTTCACAAAGGGGGCCAGTCTCTTAGCCAGGATGGAAGCGAATATCTTATAATCCGTGTTCAATAAGGCTAGCGGACGGTAGGAACCCAGGAGGTCAGGATCCCTACCTGGTTTAAGGAGGGAAATCAACAGTGCCTCATTCTGAGTAGGCGTGAGTGTTGAGTCTTCCAATACTTTAGAGTAGACCCGCTGTAGTTCTGGTATTAATATGTATGAGTACGCTTTATAAAATTCAGCCGGCAGTCCATCCGTACCTGGAGATTTGCCGTTTGAAAGGGAGCAGATACCATCCCTAATTTCCTCCGAAAGTATGTCGGCGCCTAATTCCTCTTGCTGGCTCTGTGCTAATTGCGGTAATGGAAGGGCAGAAAGAAATTCTCGGATATCTACATCCGTAGCACGCAGGTAAGTCTTGTACAGGGTAGAGTAGTGTTCTACAAAGGCACTGTGTATGTCATGTTGTGCAAGGACAATAGTGCCTCGTGCGGTCTTGATGGGCATCACGGGCGAGGTGACTGCCTCTTGTCTGATCAGCCACGACAACAGTTTGCCGGGTTTATCCCCTATGTGGTGAGTGCTGCCGAATGTGCCGCATAGTTTAAATGGCGGAGTCGTTCCATCAGTCTGGAGTGGTCCTCCTTATCCTGCGCCAATGATGCCGCATGGCCCCGGATCGCCTCGTCCTCCCTACGGAGTAATCTGTTTTCAAGGCATGTGAGTTCGTTCTCTAGTTGCCTCCCCATACCAGCTTGTGCGCCGAGGCAGTTGCCTCAAACCACCACCTTGAACGCGTCCCATTCATTCAATGGTGTTGTGGCTGTGTCCACATTATTTTCAACTGATTGGGCGATGTTAGCAGCCAGCAAGTTACGATAGGGTGCATCCAACAGGACCTCTGGCTGCAGCCGCCAAGTGGGAATCGGTGCCCGTGGGCGCTCCCAAGCCACCTCCAACACATGTGGATTGTGATCTGAATGTGCCCTGCCTAGGTAATAGGCCTCTGCAGCGTACGGGAGCAGTTCCTCCAAAATCATGTAACGGTCTAGCCGTACATGGAATCCATGAGCACCTGAATAATAGGAGTACACCCTGTCCTGAGGATTGCGGTGTCTCCAGACATCTTGCAGACGCCACTGTGCTCCCCAACTGGTCAGTGCTTTCATGGTGTTATATGTGCTCGTGCCTGGAAGGGGCGGAAAGGAGCGGTCTAGAGAAACGTCCAGCACGCAGTTGTAATCTCCCACCAAAATCATGGGCAGGTCATGCCACGGCGCCAGGACCTGCGAGAGATCATCAAAATAAACGGCCTGCTCGGTATTAGGAGAGTATAGTGATGGTATGACGACCTGTCGGCCATCCAGCGTGCCTTTGACCGTGACATATCTGCCCTTCGTATCCACCAACGAGTCTGTAACTTTAAATGGCACTCCCGGTCGCACCCACGGGAGCGCACCTCGGGCAAAAGCCGAATACCCCATGGCGTACAGTTGACCGCGCCAGCGACGCTGCAAGCGTTGGATTTCCGCTGGGGCTAGGTGTGTCTCTTGGAGAAGAGCTAATTGTATATGATGTCACTTGAGGTTTGAATATATCTGATACCTGCGTGATGGTGAATGCAAACCTCTCACATTCCATGTACCTATTTTAAGTGAAGCCATGGCGTCTGTATTCTACTGAGAGAAGATGTATGTACGGCATTCCTGCAAACATAAATTGTTGGAATAAACTGATGATGGTCGACACTCCCAGCTCCCCAAACCGTGGCATGATGTAGTACATGATCTGGCAGACAATCAGTGATATCTTTAAATAAAAAAGGGCGGAAACTCCCCCAACATCAACGGGATTTTAAACAATACCAAAAGGGCAAAAATGCAACTAGTAATCGTCCAAACTTCCATCAGAGACAACAGACAAACAATCGGGGAGCGGTACCCTGCAACCTGCTATGCGATAATTATCAGATTGTGTGACTTAGTCCATCGAGGCTCCCTGCCTTCGGGCTATGTTTAATAAAAGAATAATTCTATATGCAGTTACGTAATGGTACTCACCCGCTTGCTGCTATGCTTGGGGTCACAATTGTCAGAAGCATGATATATAAACGAACCCGCCACCCCACCTGAAGCAAAGTAACATCATTTGTCCCATGGGAACATCGACGGACCCACCGGGCTCCATCATTTGTGTCTGGGCAGCAGACAGCTTCATCCCCCCATGCAGATCACAGTACCTCCGGTTGGAAGACAAGTGATGACATAGTCCTGCAATTCTCATATTATGTTATCTGCCATTTGCGGGGTGACATCTGGTTGTCCGCTAGAGTCCTGTGAAGGCAACAGGTCATACTCATGGTCGTCATCACTTATCTGTTCATGGTGGCTGGAGTTGGAGGCATCTTCGTCCCTCAGGGAGCCGCTGATTCCTGCCACCGCTTGAAGGGCCTTGCGCTGCCCGCTAAGAATCAAGTCCGAATGTGACCTCGTAGTTGGCGAAGATGGTGTCCGCTCCCTCGCCATCCTCATTTCCCTGCGACGTCGTCGAGAGGGGACTCTTGGTTTCGGCAGTGTCGCCACTTCGGCAGAATGACGAGGCCCGTAGCCATGAAGGTATCCATCCAGTCCTCCGCCTCCTCAGATGTGGCAAAGAAGTGCGTTTTATCATTTGCAACTACGGCCAGGCGCGCTGGAAACAGTGCGTACTTCAGGTCATGTTGTCGAAGTCGCCTCTTCACCGCCATGAAAGAAAACCTCTGTCTTTGCACCTGTATGGTGTAGTCTGTGAAGAACATTATTTTATGGTTGTCGATTTGGACATCCTGCAGCTTCCTGGTTTCGTGCAGGATGGAGTCCCTGTCCCTGTAGTTTAGGAGTCGTATGAGCAGGGGCTGCGGATTCGAGCCTGTGGGAGGGGGTCTTGCCGGGACTCTGTGCGCACGTTCTATGACGAAGTGCGAAGTGGGGCGAGAGAGTTCCCTCGGGTAGCAGACCTCTGAGCCAGTTCTCCATGTGGGTGGCAGGCTCTCTTCCTTCCCAGCTCTCCGGCACACCCACTATGCGCACATTGTTTCACGGTGCCCGTCCTTCCGCGTCTTCGGCCCTCTCCCCCAAGAATTCCACCCGGTTTAACAGGTTCTGCACATGTTTATCTGTTTGGGCCACTTGTGGCGAAACGTCTGTGAGAGCGGTTTCCAATGCGGCAGTGCGATCCGTCAGTTTCCGGTGATCCGCATGGAGGTGGGTGAGATGGGCACCGTGTCAATTTTGGACTCCAGGGAAGTGTGCATCTGATTGATAGTTTCTTCCATCCGCTCCACCGCAGCGAGCACCGCATCCAGTTTGCTTGCGGTTTGGTCCGCAAGTCCCTGTTTCGCCATTTTATCTTGTTTGGTCTTGATAGAAGGTAGCGGGGTTTGTGCTCCTCCCGTAACAGTCTGTGCGTGGGTGCCGCCCGACATGTGGTGTAGTATATAGTTGCAGACGTTGGATCCTGCTCAGGGTGCTCCCAGCATGACGCCAATGGGCTTGCCACGTGTCTATGCCAAGCAGGCTCGAATGGCAGACGTCCCGTAGCTCAGGGTGTCTCTGACTTATCACCCGGTCGCCGGCTACACCAAAAGAGGAAGGGGGCACCCGGGCAGATGGTGTCCAGGGGCGACTTTCAAATAGTTTGAGCGTGTATCACGAAGGTGGATTCGCGGTTGCATCACACCACCAACCAGGCGGCACTGCCACTGCCAGGAGCAACAGACATAATGCAGTGTAGGGCCTGCAGCTCTCCTCGGGAACTAGTCTGGCTCTTTCAGGAGGTTATACTGAGGAGGCCAGCCTGGAGGCGCAGGATGGGATGTGCCAGGGCTGTAGGCGCGCTGCAGCCGGGGAAGCACCAGTAGCAGGACTGGCAGAGCACGTCCTGTGTTTTCCGCAGCAGCTAAAGAGTCCTTCAAAAGCAGCCACAATCCAGGAGTCCCACAGCCAGGGGGGAACCACGAGCATCAATGGGGGCAATCACCAGCCTTCCCCCGCAATTAAAATTAGCAGCCAAACGATACAGGCAGCAAAGGTGCTCGGCACTCCAGGAGGGCAAGGGGGGGCCCAGAGAGACACAGTAAGGAACCCCGGCACAGGGAGATTCGTGGTTCACAGTGGCTCGTGCCCCCTCCCGCAGCAGTAGCCACACCTCTCCCATCCAGGGGGTTCTGGGGAGGATCGACAAGCAGGCACCCCCGTGATGGCTCTGATGGAGGCGCGCGGGTCACTGGGCAGCCCCGGAGGGCAATTCCAATGCACCTCAGGCGATCCGGATCGGTCGCCATCCCCGGCCCCGCGGGAGGGGCCAAGTCGAGGACTCCCGTAGCTCAGCTCTCCAAGATGGCAGAGGCCCCCCACGGGCCGCGGACAGCCGGGGGCCGCACAGCAGAAGTTGGGCAGAGGCAGCGCCCGATGAGAAACTCATCGGCAGTCCGGGCCTCACTGTGTGTCCCCCTGACCGTCACCGGGGTGGGCAGCAGCAGCAAGGGTGGCTGCTACGCGGGTCGATCAGCTAGCACAGGTCGCCGCAGCATTCATGGCCTTCTGGGAGGAGTCAAGCATCGGACTCCCGTGATCCAGTTCCCCAGTGCAGAAGTGGCTCGCCGGACGGCCCAGACCGGTGATCAGGCTCCAGGTAGGGCGAAATTGGCAGCGGAGCATCAGGCTTCTATTAGAGCAAGGTTGTGCTGAGCAAAAGTCCCATCAGACGACTGCAGACGGATAAATGAACCCGCTTGGAGGAGCCTCAGGCGGAGCTCTACCCCAGCACGTCTGCACCCATTGCAGTCGTGGCCACGCCCCCTATAGAGCATGCACCCTCATACAAGAACTCAAAGCAAAGTCCACAATAATAGATGGTTCTCTCTGACTACATGGATCTGAAGCTCTACAGAGACTCAGACTCAACAACGACAACATTAACAACCTTTAATGCCTTGTCACACTCTGTGAGGGTTATCCATAATGTTGTAGGAGCCACCTATGAATATTAAAGATAAGACTGAATGAGTTTCTTAACCCCATCGCCGCGGGGCTAATTTCCCCGCGGCGCGGGGAGAGGGGGCCGTGCGCGGCGCCGCCGTGCTGATGACGAGCTCAGCTCGTCATGCAGCACAGTGGCCGTGTGCTGATGACGAGCTGAGCTCGTCATGGCCACGCCCACTCAATGGAACACCCAACACAGCGGGGTAATTATCCCCGCATGGGCGTTCCGCGGAGGCCATGACGAGCTCAGCTCGTCATCAGCATGCAAGAGGCTAAGGAAAAAAAGGCTCGGTACTTAGTTTAAAATTAAAAGGTTAGCTTTGAAAAAGATAATTAACGTGAATTTTTCAGAAATGAAAAGCTATATGGGCAATGATTAATGTGAAGTTTTAAAAAATGACACGATTTAAATGAGCAAGTTGCACCAGGCAGCCATAGTTATTAGTATAGGCCTCAAGAAATGCTCAAATACTAGTTTTCTTCTAACTAGAAGTGTACTCGACATTGCTGAAATATAAACAAAGCAATTTTGAAACTTGACCTTAACATGACATGCTTAGCAATGTTCGTCATAACTGCAGAATGTACCGGTTTAACAACATTTATTATTTTACTAAGCAACATATTACTTTTAATTACTAAACTTCCTGTTTTCTCACCAGGCTTCACATAATGCTTGAATAGAATAATGTACAGTTTAAAACAGCATTTCTCATTCATGTTAATGAATTGTGTTATTTAACAGGGTTTTGCATGTTGATGTTTCTCTTCTTTAGTATACTTCATCGTGTACGCAATGAAACATTTAAAAGTAGTAGGTTAACTGTGCTCGATGCCTATGGAAAGGAGAATTATGAATCAAGGAGACTACAATGTGAGATGTCTGTAACAAACTTTGTGCTAAAACTTTGCAAGCTGAATATTATTTTGTGGGAAAGGAAGAGTTGAGCCTGCTCTCAGACGAATGCTGGATTGTATATGAGTAAGGAGAAGTCTGCTACTCAATTTGCAACATATTTTGCTTTGCTTTTTTAGTGTTGTGTTCTCAGTTACTTTCAATGCTTTTGGGTGTTCTCAGTTACTTTCAATGCTTCTCACTATGAGCCCTGATTCTCTAACATCCTAGAACCATTCCTTTGATGACGTGGCTACCGTTGCTGCTGTTCATCCCTTGCCTTACTGTTCCTTGATATTTACAGATAGCTACTGCAACTGCTTGCTGGTACTGATGAGACTCGGCTGAGTTTCAAGATCTGCTCTTCATGGGAAGTTCTCCTACTTAATTAGATGTTGAGCTTTATGCTCTAATTTCTCACTCTTTTCCTTTTAACTCTTCATGAGTTCTACTAACTTACATTCTGATACTGATGTTTAGACTAGGGATTTCAGTCCTTTATTGAACTCGCAAAAGGCACTAATTGATTATTTATTCTAACCATTCTTTTTTATGAGATTTCTGTAAACGTACTTGATTTATTGACTAATCTGAAAAAAGAGAATAAAGTAATCTTACTAATCTCTTTATGATAAATAAAGCTTTTAAAACGATTTCAAACTCTTATCATTAACTGAACTTAAAGGTGTCAATATGATTCAGCTTTTCGTGGGGAAATAGCTCCTGATTCAAAATACGGTGGCAAAGATCCATCACCTGAGGCGATCTATGTGAAGAAGCCAGTGCAGGAACGTGACTTGACCCTGTATGATGTGGTGAGGTTAAAGGCTGAACCATATTTATTTAAATTTCGCTCCTGATATGAGCTATCAAGTTTCAGCACCTCAATAATTCTCCAGGATAGGCTAGATGAGCTGTCAACACCTAGCTAATAGAAAGTGGTGATAATGTTGAGACTACAGTATGTCATCTTAATAATCACTATCTTAATAGTCTCAATAGAAATGAGGTGTAAGGTCTAATAATGGAAAAAACAGGTGCAAATACCATTTGTTTATGTTGTTCCCCATCAATTACCACCAACGTCATAGTCACAAGCAAAACCATCCCGGTACCCATCACTATTGCTATTTGCAATTCGTTTTTTTGATGCATATTATTTCCTTTGGGGTCTAACAGACCTAATTTTCAGTGAGGCTGCATTATGCAGGGCAGGAATGCAAGCCAAGGACAGAAAGTGCAGAGGGAAATTTGCAAAACTTTGAGGTTTAAAAGATGAATTTCTGACACCTGCCTATTTTACAAGTTTTATCACAGTACTTGAATTCTAATACATGTAGAATAAAAACTTGATTACATATAACATCGTTGAATATAAAATGAGTCATAAATCAAAATAATAATGGTGCTCCTGTGGGATCTTAAACTTTGTCTCTTTTCCTCCTCACACTATTTACATTATGAGGATTAGTTACATCTGGAAATCAGAAACTACAATGTGACCCTGCACTTGTAATTCCCATTTGTCTATTTCCTAGGTCAGACTCTAGTTTTGGAGCTGGATGCCACACAGTATCTAGCCAAGTTCCCTTTCTGCCTTGCTTTGTTGTGAAGAAGTTCTGTCTATTTCCGAGAGGGCTGCTTCTGCATCTATTGTTTTTCACATCCAGAGACTAATGTTTTCCTATACCTTTTTATACTTAATCTGTCTGAATGATTCTCCCATGTAGGGTGACTGTCTGTACTTACCCCCTCTCCTTTGCTGTGTCTCATGGATGTATGGATGCAGCCAATGAACCAAAGCCCTTATACAGTATGCATGGTTGTGTTTTGTTTACACCAAATGGGAGCAATGGGCTGCTGTTCAGGGACAGCCCATCTACTCCATCTCTTTTTGGTAGTGCACATTTTCAGTGCTTAATTTCAGGGGCAGCTGGTGAAGTCTAAAAATGTAATACTGAATTTGCCAGAGGTAGAGAGCACTGTGAGTGAGCGTTACTGTCCTATAGAAGGTTCGGGAGGAAAAGGAGGTTCTGCAACAAGTGGGGAACACACAACAACTTTTGCTCTTACAAAGACATGTAGACGACATTTCAGTGCTGTGTGTAAAGTGGCTTTGTTCATATTCAGACAGAGTCATAGCTGTAAGTGCTCTCATGTCATATGACCCCCCTATTAGCTGATTTTGACTCTTTAATCAATCAATCAATCCATTTGTAAAGCGCACTACTTACCCGTGAGGGTCTCAAGGCGCTGGGGGAGGGGAACTCTGCTACTGCTTGAAAAGCCAGGTCTTGAGGAGTCTTCTGAAGGTCAGCAGGTCTTGGGTCTGCCTTAGATGGGTGGGGAGGGTGTTCCAGGTCTTGGCGGCGAGGTGGGAGAACGATCTGCCAACCGGAGGTCGCTCCTTGGATGCGGCGGACTGTGGCGAGGGCGAGGTCGGAGGAGCGGAGCTGGCTGGTGGGGGTGTGGAAGCTGAGTCGTCTGTTGAGGAACGCTGGTCCGGTGTTGTGGAGTGCTTTGTGTGCGTGGGTGAGGAGTTTGAAGGTTATCCTCTTGTTGACGCGGAGCCAGTGCAGGACTCTCAGGTGGGGTGTGCGTGGTCGGTGGGTGTTGGGTCTGTTCAGGCTGTTCCCAGTGCGGTCGGCCACCAGGAGTGTCCCAGGCCGAAGGGGTGGATCCGAGGATGAGGACCTTCATATTGTCCGAGTTCAGCTTCAGTCGGCTCTTCCTCATCCATTTGGCGATGGCCTTCATTCCTTCGTGGAGGTTGGTTTTGGCTGCGTGGGGGTCTTTGGTGAGGGAGAGGATTAGCTGGGTGTCATTGGCATAGGAGATGATGTTGAGGTCATGCCCTCGGGCGACGTGGGCGAGTGGTGCCAAGTAGATGTTGAACAGCGTTGGGCTGAGGGATGAGCCCTGGGGTACGCAGCAAATGATCCCGGTGGCTTCGGAGTGGAAGGGGGGTAAGGCGGAGGCTCTGTGTTCTGCCGGAGAGGAAGGAGGTGGTCCAGTCCAGGGCTTGGGTTTCTTGAGTAAGGCGTTGATCACGGCGTGCTTCAAGCTCTCTGGGAAGGTTGCTGTCTCGAAGGAGATGTTGATGACTTTCCAGAGATGGGGTGTGATGGCTGTGCCGGCTTTGTTGAAGATGTGGTGTGGGCAAGGGTCTGACGGAGATCCGGAGTGGATGGTGTTCATGACCTTGATGGTGTCATCATCGGTGAAGTAATGTTTCCTGTATTCTCTTTTGGCTGGACTACTGTGATGCTAGTTTTCCGGGACTGCTGAAGGATTTGATTGTAAAACTTTAGGTTATCCCAAATTTGTCTGCCTTCTACACCTTAAAATGCCTCGTAGAGCACATATTAAGCCATTATTGGCAAGCTTTCACTGGCTTCTTGATCTCAACGCTATACTTTGTAAGACACTGTGGGTCCAATTCACAAAGGTAAACAGAGAACATAGTCTAACTTTGCAGCCTTCGGTATTCACAAAGGGCATTTATGAGTAGTAAAGTTAGACTTTGGTCTCAGTTTTTGTCTCAGTTAAACTTAAGACGAAAACTTACGTTTAGCTGAGAGAAAAGTCTAACTTTACTACATGTAAATACCTGATAGTCGTTAAATTAGGCTTTCATCTCAGTTTACATTTGTAAATCGGGCCTGTTGTATGGATCATAAAACCAATATTTCTACTGGTCCAGCTTATGTAAGGAGCAAATTCTGCTCCAGTCCCACTATGCATTAATCAAGATCCTACTCCCAGTTCCTTCTATTCATCTTGCTACATCGGGAGGATGTTTCCTTTCTTACAGGGGCCCACCCTATAGAACTGTTTGCCATTCTAACTGAGGTGTTCGTCCAATCACCTCAGCTTTCAGGAGGTTTCGAAAACATATTTTTTAAGTTCCTAAGATGAATCTGTTTTTTTTTGTAAATGTATTTACTGAGTTTTACACTACATACAGTGTCACCTTTGCCACAGTCCCCCGCTTCCGAAGAGCGATCTCCGGTGGCAGATCGTTCTCCCACCTTGCCACCAAGACCTGGAACACCCTCCCCATCCACCTACGGCAGACCCAAGACCTGCTGACCTTAAGAAAACTCTTCAAGACCTGGCTTTTAGAGCAGTAGCATTTCCCACCCCAGCACCTTGAGACCCTCACGGGTGAGTAGTGCGCTTTATAAATGATATGATTGATTGATTGATACAACAATTGCAACAGTAATACCTTCCAAAGTGACATGTCTACTGGTTATACAGTATGAGCAAACAGTCATGCTGCAAAACACAGATTGGTACATGGACAATGTGTTAGAATCAACAGTAATTGTGAAATACTTTTTATTGTGGACTAATGGATATCACCAGAAACAGGGGGAAACAGCCACTACCGCACGGCCATTACCACGCATTGCCGTTACAACACGGCCATTTCAATGCATATGCATTTACCATGCATGCCTTTACAACGAAAATCGCATATGCGTTTGAAATGTATTAGGTAAGAATATATATATTAGGGAAATGTTTTGTATAAAAGGGTTTAGGGTGGGTATTTTTAGGGTTTAGGGTGGTTATGGGTTTTGTTTGGGAATTGTAATTTTAGGGTTTAGGGTGGGTATGGGTTTTTGAGTGGCAAGCTTAATTTAAGGGTTCGAGTGTGTGTGGGTTTTTGGGCGGCAAGGGTAATTTTAGGGTTTAGGATGGGTATGAGATTTTGGGTGGCAAGGGCCATTTTATGGTATAGGATGGGTATGGGTTTTTGGGTGGCAAGGGTAATTTTGGGATTAGTGTGGGAATGGGTTTTAGGGTGATAAGGGTAATTTTAGGTTTAGTTGTTAAACTTCGTTTATGTGGCCAATATTGTACGTGTTGCTCACCGATAGCACAACAGTGAGAGAAAATGTTCAAAATGGCGAGCGAATGGATTGTTATCATTTTGATTTGCCACTGTATGAATTGTGAATGCACAAAAAACTAAGAGTCTGTTCTTGCTATCATTTGGGAGTAGTTTCATGTGACACGATCACGATTGATAATTAAAAATGGCCGCTCTCACTGTTGTGTTATCGGTGAGCCGAAACGCGTACGATATTGGCTGAATAAATGAAGTTTAACAACTGCACATGGCGTTGTCGTCCTTGCTGAGAGGATAAAGTGGACATATTGCATGGACCTACTCTGGTGGGAGCCCTTGAGGCTACGCGACTTTCGATCAGGTGGCAGCAGTACACGCACAAGAGTGAGCATGAAGAATTTGTTTGACGGCTGACTACCCCCCCAGCCGGATGGTGGGCTGACAACCCAAAAATCGAGAAGCAAACATCAGTGCTGGAGTGCAAAGCGACATCCAGTGAGTCGGAGGACCCGCGGAGAGACGCTTGAGCCTCCAGGTAATGCTGTGTGGAAGCAGGGGAGAGAGTAAAGTTTACTGGTGTTCTGGTGAAAGCACAATGGCACCACCTGGACTTGCTCCGTAGCGGTCGCTCCCCTCATTCCCTGCCTGACCTCCCGACTTCTCACCGCATTTACCCCTCCTGCTGACTCAGACCGCCTGCCTCAGAACAGCGCCTGGTATCTGCATACAGCGCCTGGTATCTGCAATGAGAGCGCATTGATCTCCACATAGCGCCTGGTATCGTTGCCTCATTATTCTACTGTCTGCTCAGTTACATTGTATTGCGGCGATATTGTAATAGCCTGGCAATTGTTATTTGTGATCACAGGGGATCTGTAGCACTGCTCGCACTCCGGCTCTGCCCCTGTTTCGATTCCTACATAGGCCGCCATTTTCTTGTGGTGTTTACTCGTGGCCCAAGTCTCCTCCCCGCTCCCGCCTCCCAGCTGCCCCTCCCACCCACTAGTAGAGCAAGCTCGCCCCAGTCACAATCACGCTGTGACCACCTGGACTTGCTCCGTAGCGGTCGCTCCCCTCATTCCCGACTTCTCACCGCATTTACCCCTCCTGCTGACTCAGACCGCCTGCCTCAGAACAGCGCCTGGTATCTGCATACAGCGCCTGGTATCTGCATTGAGAGCGCATTGATCTCCACATAGCGCCTGGTATCGTTGCCTCATTATTCTACTGTCTGCTTAGTTACATTGTATTGCGGCGATATTGTAATAGCCTGGCAATTGTTATTTGTGATCACAGGGGATCTGTAGCACTGCTCGCACTCCGGCTCTGCCCCTGTTTCGATTCCTACATAGGCCGCCATTTTCTTGTGGTGTTTACTCGTGGCCCAAGTCTCCTCCCCGCTCCCGCCTCCCAGCTGCCCCTCCCACCCACTAGTAGAGCAAGCTCGCCCCAGTCACAATCACGCTGTGACCACCTTGACTTGCTCCATAGCGGTCGCTCCCCTCATTCCCTGCCTGACCTCCCAACTTCTCACCGCATTTACCCCTCCTGCTGACTCAGACCGCCTGCCTCAGAACAGCGCCTGGTATCTGCATACAGCGCCTGGTATCTGCATTGAGAGCGCATTGATCTCCACATAGCGCCTGGTATCGTTGCCTCATTATTCTACTGTCTGCTCAGTTACATTGTATTGCGGCGATATTGTAATAGCCTGGCAATTGTTATTTGTGATCACAGGGGATCTGTAGCACTGCTCGCACTCCGGCTCTGCCCCTGTTTCGATTCCTACATAGGCTGCCATTTTCTTGTGGTGTTTACTCGTGGCCCAAGTCTCCTCCCCGCTCCCGCCTCCCAGCTGCCCCTCCCACCCACTAGTAGAGCAAGCTCGCCCCAGTCACAATCACGCTGTGACCACCTGGACTTGCTCCATAGCGGTCGCTCCCCTCATTCCCTGCCTGACCTCCCAACTTCTCACCGCATTTACCCCTCCTGCTGACTCAGACCGCCTGCCTCAGAACAGCGTCTGGTATCTGCATACAGCGCCTGGTATCTGCATTGGGAGCGCATTGATCTCCACATAGCGCCTGGTATCGTTGCCTCATTATTCTACTGTCTGCTCAGTTACATTGTATTGCGGCGATATTGTAATAGCCTGGCAATTGTTATTTGTGATCACAGGGGATCTGTAGCACTGCTCGCACTCCGGCTCTGCCCCTGTTTCGATTCCTACATAGGCCGCCATTTTCTTGTGGTGTTTACTCGTGGCCCAAGTCTCCTCCCCGCTCCCGCCTCCATGCTGACCCTCCCACGCTTTGCCCCCCTCCACTCTCCATTTAAGTCAGATGGTCCTACGCGCAGCTGTCGCGCCGAAGGTGTGCCAAAGGTAAGCCCGTCTACGCCCGTCCGCGCCTGGACCGCGCCCAGCGCCAGACCCCCTGGTCCCCGCCGCACCCAACCCACTAGATTCACATATGATGCCGCTACTCTCCTCGCCCTCAACCCCGGACGCGCATCACAATGTTGCTATGCCACCCCAGGATGTACTCACGGCCCATTCGCCTGCCTCTCCTGCAAGTTCAACTGCTTCAGAACCCTCACCAAATCCCCTTCCTCCTTGCACAATTCCGACTCTAACCGCATGAAGTGCATCCTGCTTAACACCCGCTCGGTCCACAGACACGCCACGGAACTCTGGGACCTACTCGACACTGCATCAACGGACATCGCCTTCCTCACAGAAACTTGGATGAACACATCATCAGCACCCGACATCGCCATAGCCATACCAGACGCTTACAAGATTACCCGTAAAGACCGCACCAATCAAACAGGAGGAGGCATCGCCATCATTCATAAGAACCGCATCAAAATCACGACCAACTCCGACGATGATATTCTCGCTACCGCAGAACATCTCCACTTTCAGATCCACACCGACCCTAGGACCACACTCAGAGGCACCCTCATCTACAGGCCTCCAGGTACCCGCACTCAATTCAGCGATGACATCACGGACTTCATCAGCCCACTTGCCCTCGCCTCCGAGAACTACATTCTTTTAGGAGACTTCAACTACCACCTTGAAAACAAATACGACAGCAACACCACCACCCTTCTGGACAACATGGCCAATCTCGGACTCAAACAACTTGTTGACACCCCCACCCATGTAGCCGGACACACGCTCAACCCCATCTTCACCTCCAGCAAGCACATCTCATTCGATCGCACCACAGCTCTCCACTGGACGGACCACAGCTGCGTCCACTTCAGCTACAAAACCACCCTTACCCACAACCGCCCACAACCTATCCCTCGAAGAAACTGGAACAAAATCACCCCCGAACAACTCCTCACTTCACTCAACCAAAAACCTCCTACCCTCTCATCGGACCCAAACCAAGCGGCCACCAACCTCAAGCAATGGATCGCCCTCTGTGCTGACGAATTAGCGCCCTTGAAAAAGCACCAGATCAAATCAACCTGCAAAAAGGCCCCCTGGTTCAATTATGACCTTAAAAAATCCAAGAAGCTATGCCATGCCCTGGAGAAATCATGGAGAAAAAACCCAACCACCGACAACATGTCCACCCTCAAAGCAGCCACCTGTAAACACCACCAACTGATTCGATCCGCCAAGAAATCTGCACTCAAAAATCGTCTCGACAACAACAATCACAACAGCAAGGAACTCTTTAACATCGTCAAAGAATTCACCAACCCCACCGCAGCATCTAACGACATCACTCCCTCCCAAGACCTCTGCGATGCGCTATCCTCCTTCTTCTACAACAAAATTGCCGACATTCACAACAGCTTCAAGAACACTCCCAGCGCTCAACCCTACCCACCCCCCTCCAATCCTGCTCCGCCATCTAACAACCTTAGCTCCTGGAACCCAACCACCACTGAAGACACCATCCGCCTAACTCCATCCACTCTGGCTTCCCTACCGACCCTTGCCCCCACCACATCTTCAACAAAGCGGACTCCACCATCGCACCCCATCTCCGAGATGTCATCAACTGCTCGTTCAACTCTGCCACCTTTCCAGATATGTGGAAACACGCCGAACTCAGCGCCCTCCTGAAGAAACCGACAGCAGACCCCTCGGATCTCAAAAACTACCAACCCATATCCCTCCTCCCATTCCCGGCCAAAGTCATCGAGAAAGCCGTCAACTACCAACTCGCCGCCTTCCTTGAATCCAATAACTCCCTCGATCAATCTCAATCCGGGTTCCGAGCCAAACACAGCACGAAACTGCCCTCATTGCAGCGACTGACGACATCCGAACACTACTGGACAACGGTGAAACAGTGGCCCTCATTCTACTCGACCTCTCTGCCGCTTTCGACACAGTCTGCCACAGCACCCTTATACAACGCCTCAGCAGCATCGGCATACAAGGAAAAGCCTTGGACTGGATCACCTCATTCCTCGCTGGGAGAACTCAAAGAGTCCGACTTCCCCCATTCAACTCTGAGCCTACTGAAGTCATCTGTGGCGTACCACAAGGATCTTCACTCAGTCCCACCCTCTTCAACATCTACATGTGTCCACTCGCCTCCTGGAAGTGCAGGTGTTCGGCGGGTGCGAGGGTGTCGTCGGTGTCGGTCGTGATGCGGATGGTGTTCCTGTGGATGATGGCGATGGCGATGATGACAACGCATCCAAAACGCGTCAGCGAGACTCATATTAGACATTCCCCGCCAAGACCACATCACCGGACACCTAAAAGACCTCCACTGGCTTCCCGTCAACAAAAGAATTACATTCCGCCTTCTCACCCACGCACACAAGGCCCTTTACAATCTAGGACCCGAATGCCTCAACACTCGACTGTCCTTCTACAAACCCACCCGACAACTAAGATCATCCAATCAAGCCCTCGCCGCTGTCCCGCGCATCCGTAAATCCACCATGGGTGGTAGATCCTTCTCCTTCCTTGCTGCCAAGACCTGGAACTCACTCCCCACTCACCTCCGACTTACTCAAAACCACATCTCCTTCAGAAAAGAACTTAAAACCTAGCTATTCGACAAACAATGAACCCCTTCCCCAAGCGCCTTGAGACCCTCTGGGTGAACAGTGCGCTATACAAATACCGAACTTGAACTTGAACTAAACGGTTGCAGTGAGAGGGCTTCCCTCTTGAAAGTTTGTTTTATTATGTCATCTACGGAAGAGGCAGCATTATTAATCTATGATGATGTTTGCATTGATGCAAATATTTCCTCAAGAGAAGATAATGCAGGAGATAAATCACCAAACTTGGGGAAACGTTTAAAACAGCTAGAAAAATTACACCGTACTGAGCTCTCAAAATGGTTGGAGTCTAAGTCATTGCAACGGTATCTGGAGGTGCAACGTGTCCCTAAGGAGCTGCGTAATATGGTAGCGCCAAGCTATGAGGAACAAAACCCTGAGATGCTTTGTGAGTGGGCAGCAAATAACAACGATGCCTTGCGCAGGATGTTTCCAATCCTTATTAAGTATGCCGATATTGACAGGCAGAGAATCCTTGGAGAAATAGAGGCAATTCTAGAAGTCTTAAGTAAAGAATCAGATCAGGATCAAATAACAAAATTCAAGGCAGAAATGAAAGAAGGGCTATGTAAACTGGAAATATCTATTAAAGAAAGAAAAGCGCAGAAGTTTCTGCGAGATAAGCAGGATTGTGCCAGAGGTCAGATCTACACGTTTGCGAAGAAGTTTGATACTATGAGAAGGCAAAATATGACCAAAGCCAGCAGACCAATGTAAGAACCGTATTCGGAAGGCAGTTTACAGAGCTCTGTAATCAATACAGATCTAAAAGAAGATGCACATGCTCTTGCAGGCAAACCAGTTCCAACAGTTATAGATGAATTTTGTTTTTTACGAGAGGAACGCTGATGTCACTTCAGACCAAGGCTTCAAACACAGACATCAAAGTCACAAAGAGGAAGGGGAAGAGGCAGAGGCACAAGAGGCAAAAAGGCGCCACCCAGTGAAGACGAAAAGAAGAGGAAAGAAAACAAGAAGTAGTGGGCAACAATGAAGCATCTATTGTCAACCTCACACAGATTGTCCTCACAAGTCAGGAAATGAAATTTTGCAATTAAGATGAAATTTTTGCCCAGAAGCTGATTTGGATTATGTCCAAACAAGGATAGATGTATTTAAGTTTGTTCGGATGCTTTTGTTCGGATGCTCAAACTAAAGAAACATTTTCTTTTGAATCCATCTCCACGGCAGCAAGCTACATCGCAGCTGCATGTAATGAATCAAGGGACATTAACAGTTGATGATATAAATCTGTTGTTGAAATTAAGAGAACTTGA